>NC_136915.1:143805602-144405602 GCF_949752795.1 Hyperoodon ampullatus | reverse complement strand
GTTTGTTCTCTGTATCTACAAGCTTGTTTCTCTTTTGTTTTGTTTTATTTTTTAGATTTCACATATAAGTGAAATCATACAGTATTTGTTCTTCTCTGTCTGACTCATTTCACTTAGCACACCTAGTACTCTAGGTCAATCCATGTTGTTGCAAGTGAAGATATTTCATTCTTTTTTAGGACTAAGTAATATTTCATTATATATATATGTGTATATATACACCACATCTTCTTTATCCATTCATCTATTTATGGACACTAGTTTCTTCCATATCTTGGCTATTATAAGTAATGCTCCAATGAACAGAGGGGTGCATACATCCTTTCTTATTAGTGTTTTTGTTTTCTTTGGATAGATACTCAGAAGTTGAATTGTTGGATCATATGGTAATTCTATCTTTAACATTTGGGGGAACCTCTGTACTGTTTTCCATAGTGGCTGCACCAATTTACATTCCCACTAACAGTGCACAAGGGTTCCCTTTTTGGTGATGGCCATTCTGACAGGTGTAAGGTGATATCTCACTGTGGTTTTGATTTGCATTTCCCAGATGATTAGTGATATTGACCATCTTTTCATGTGTCTTTTGGTCATTTGTATGTATTCCCAAAGCAATGTAACCCCTATCAAAATACCAATGGTATTTTTCACAGAATTAGAACAAATAATCCTAAAATTTGTATAGAATCATCCACACAAACAAACAAAAAACCTCCAATAACCAAAGCTATATTGAGAAAGAAAAACAAAGCTGGTGGTATGACATGCACTGATCTCAGACTATACTACAAAGCTATAGTAATCAAAACACTATGGTGGGGCTTCCCTGGTGGCGCAGTGGTTGAGAGTCCGCCTGCCGATGCAGGGGACACGGGTTCGTGCCCCGGTCTGGGAGGATCCCACATGCCGCGGAGCGGCTAGGCCCGTGAGCCATGGCTGCTGGGCCTGCGCGTCCAGAGCCTGTGCTCCGCAACGGGAGAGGCCACAGCAGTGAGAAACCCACGTAATGCAAAAAAAAAAAAAAAAAAAAAAAAAAAAAAAAAAAAAAAAAAAAAAAAAAAAAACACTATGGTATTAGCATAACAACAGACACATAGGTCAGTGGAATAGAATAGAGAGCCCAGAAATGAACCCACAGTTATGTGATCAATTAAGCTACAACAAAGGAGGCAAGAACATACAATGAAATAAAGACAATAAATGGTGTTAGGAAAATTGGACAACTACTTGCAAAAGAGTGAAACTGAATTATTGCCTTATACCATACATAAAAATAAATTTAAAATGGATTAAAGACTCACATTTAAGACCTGAAACCATAAAACCCCTAGGAAAAATACATTGACATCGATCTTAGCAATATTTTTGGGGGTCTATCTCCTCAGGCATGGCCAACAGAAGTAAAATTAAACAAGTGTGATTATATCAAACTGAAAAGGTTTTGCAGAGAGGAGAAAACCATCACAAAATGAAAAGGTAACTTACTGAAAGAAAGATTTTTTCAAATGATATATCTGATAAGGAGTTAATATCCAAATTATCTAAAGAAATCATACAATTTAATATCAAAACCCCCCAGATATTCCAATTTAAAAATGGGCAGAGAACCTGAACTGGTTACTTTTTAAAGTGTTTGATACAGTACTTAGATGCATTCTTTTTTCATTAGCCTTGAATACCAATACTCTTAACATCTCCGTTTATAAATGAAGAAATTAAGGAATGGAGAGATAAATGACTTGTCTAAGGTACAAAGCTTATTACAAAAAAGATTATACTAAACCAGACCTCTGATTCAGATTCCTATACTTTAATCATTATGGCTTACTGCAGAAGATTAGAGACAGAATTTGACATTGAAAGTTTAGATTCCAGTTTTTAATGAGACTTCTTCACCATGCCTTTATGTCTAAGGGAAAAAATTCTGGTCTGTACTGCCATTAATGATAATACTGCTTTAGAGAAATGTTCTGGAGGGAAAGGATATTATTCAAATTTATTTTTAAAGTATTTTTTTTTGGTTTGACTTTGTTTCTTAATTTTCTCATGCTAGGATGGGAGGGCAAACAAAACCTAAAGTAACAATACCAACTATACATGTGTGTGTGTGAGTGTGCCTGTACTTATAAGTATGAAAATACAACTTACAAGAAAAAGCAAGGCCAGAATCTATAAGGCTAAGGATTTTGACTTTATCTTAGACGCAAGAGAAAGCAATTAAATGAAAAGATAGTTGTGTAGATACTAGGCTGTTCAAGTAGAGCAAAGGAGAAATGGTAGTGGCTAAGATGGTGGCAATGAAGATGAAGAGAAACATTATATATGTGATGAGAGTGAGAGAGAGAGAGAGAGAGAGAGAGAGAGAGAGAGAGAGATGAGATTCCAGAGAACCTAATGATGCAGTCTATGCAGAAAGTGAAGAAAAGGAAGGAATTGAGGATCATTCCCAGGTTTTTGCATTGAGTTACTTTTTGTGTGAATCATGGCACCATTCACTGAGGAAGAAAAGATTTGCAGGATGGGACAGTTTGGAAGAAGGAATAATTGAAGTTTCATTTTAGACATCTTAGTTGTAGAGACGTCAAGCAGTGTTCCTCATATTTCTCCAATGAAAAGAATCACCTGGGGATCTTATTGCACATATGGATTATCACCTTTTCTGCTAGAACTTCTGGTTTGGTAGCCTGAGTTGTACACAAAGTGCTGGATTTTCTCACACTGCAGAAGAAAAAAACACACAAGGAGGTGGGAAAGAGCTAACCTAAGTAACTTTGGAAAACAGTATTTTAATATACTGTAATTAACCATGCACAATATATACTGAAAAGCTAAAGACAAAAAGAAATGTACACAAACATTGAACTTGTTAGTAAATTTATTTTTCACACGTGTACAGGTTAATGTTTTTAAATATTTTATGTGTATTCCAGAACTGAGCAAATGACTAAATAGACTGCAAATAATGAGAATCAGGTTTCTAATTGTTAAAGAGTGACAAATAAGGAAAGGGTAAGGGAGGCTAGAATAAACCCTGTGGTGTTGGATTGGAATCAAGGTATCAATTTGAATTCATATATCAATTTGAAGTTATATATATATGTAAATAGACAGAAGATAATGTGTGTGTGTGCACACGTGTGTGTGTGTATACACACACACCCAGATAGATAATATGAAAATAGAGATACTTGTATATTTTTATGTATTCGTATATATATTTTTAGCTCTCTCTGCTGAAAACACAATGAGGTAGCTTGGATAGTGATAAATCCACCTCATACCAAGATTCTGGTTTCTGAATACCATTATTAATGCAAGGAACAAGAACTCCATGGAGAAATGACTGATTCAAGGCTGAGACAGAGGAAAGTAAAAGATGGGTCTGGAGCATTTTGTGGTGTCAGAAAGTAAGATATTACTCCAAAAATTGTATGGCCATGTAGGAAAAATATAGGAGACAGCTGGAAGGAGTACCACTGACCAAATATGGAACACTTTGAGAAACAAAACTATTAATGATAGTAATAAATTTTAACCCGTAGAATAAAATAAATATCCACAAGTTCACACTGATGTATGTATATATATGAACAAATAACCAGATAAATACATAAATGAACGAGAAGAACAGCTCTTTCTTATACTCAAATTATAGTTAATAAATGTAGAGGGAATGATGGGAATAGAAAATAAACAATCATCAAACACCACAGTAATTGGGGGAGTCAAAAATTATTGATGGATGCTAAAATTAGTATGGGAAAATTAAACAAGAAGCAGAATATTTGAACAATCTCAAATAATTACAAAGGGAAAATAGTGATTTTGCAGCTATCATTATAACTAAGTCATCAAAGTTAGCATCCCCAGTAGTGAGACATACAGATTTGTTTGTACCTCTAATATGTACTGAAAATGGCATAATATCTCTCCTGAAGTGTTCTTGTCAAGAAATACATATCCTCAGTCTAACCATGAGAAAATATCAAACAAACCCTATTTGAGAAAAATTCTACAAAATGACTGGCTAGGATTTTCCATTAGTTCAAGGTCATAACAGACAAAAAAAGGCTGAGGAACTATCCTAGATTAGAGAAGAATGGGGAGATATGACAAGCAAATGCAATAAGGGATCCTAGATTTGAATCTGGACCACAAGACAATAGGCAATATTTGAATACGAGTCTATAAATCATTAGTAGCATTGTGACAATGTAAACTTTCTGCTTTCAATAATTATACTCTAGTAATATAAAATGTTAACATTTGGGGAAGCTGAGTAAAGGGTATATGGGAACTCATACTGCTATGTTTGAAGTTTTTTGATAAATAAGATTTGATAACACAGTTTTATAAAAACTTAGTTTGGACATTTCTGAACCTCTTTTTTGTTTCCTTATGGAAGAAAGTTGCTTGTTTAGGGTTAATACTAATTCAATGGGGGTAAGATTTACACAGGACCAACCCTAACATTCATAGTGTGTGGCACAGGAAACAACTTTGAATGGCCATTTCAAGGAACAATATACTTAAGTGTATACAGTGAGTAAAATGGATGAACTGCACAAATTAATGAGTTGAAAAACCATAGAATCATAGAATTTTCTCACTGTAAAGGCCCTTACTTTCACAACTTTTCATAACTTTTCAGTTCCTATGGGTAAATACCAAAGAGCATGATTACTAGATCACTGTATGGTAAACGTACGTTTATTTTGTAAGAAACTGCCAAGTATCCCGCTAGCCACAAATGAGAATTCCAATTGTTCTGCATCATCACCAACATCGGTATTTCAGTTTGGGGATTTTAGCCATTTAAATAGGTGTGTAGTGGTATCTCATTATTGTTCTAGTTCAAAATTCACTGATGACATGGAATGTGTAGCATCTTTTCATATGCTTATTTGCCATGTGTCTATTTTCTTTGTTTAACCATAGTAGTTTTGTTGTTTTTTTTTAACCAAGGCCTGCTAACTCTTGTCCTCCTGTGTCTATTTATGTTGTCTTTTTTCTTTCTTTCTTCTTTTTTTGAACTTTTGATCATTTAGTCTTTTTCCTGGTTATGTCCAATTATTTTTTATACTAAAATTGGGCTTAACTTATTTTAGGAAACTATAAAGATACCTCCACATTCTGGATGTTGTTATCTTTCTCTTGAAAAGATTTACTTTGCTCCATGGCAGACAGTTACTATAGGGACTGTTAACCTTAGTCCATTCTCAGTTTGAGCTCATTCAAAGCCGTTTTTCAGTCTGTGTGAAGGTTGGTCTATTTCTGTCTTGTCCTTCCTCTAAGGGTGTTGCCCTTTGGGATTACCATGTGAAAGTTTGGATTCTCCCTATTCCCAACTACCCTTGTATTTGTTAGGCTTTAAATGTAATGGTTCCCACAGCCCTGTGAGACTAAAGATACACTTAGCTTGTCATTCCATTAGTTGTTGCCTTTAGCTTGAGCTGTTGCCCATTGGCTTCTGTGGTTACAGTCTTTTGAACTCCTTGGCTTTTCAGTTCCTAGGCTGTACGATTTGAATCAGCAAATGCCCAAAGGAGAAAAGCTGCACCAAATGTCAAGCTTGCATCTGTGTTTCCCTTCTCTCCACAACTTGGCCCACATGTCTGGGTGTCTCTCTAACATTCAGATGCCAGTGAACAGATGTTTTCTTACTTTATCCAGCTTTTCTAAAATTTCTTTAGACTTCACCTGATCTTATGTTATTATTGAACTATCATCTCAATTACCCCTAGGAAGAAAAGTTACAATTTTATGTTTTATTTTTTTATTTTCCATATTACCTCAGTTTCTGTAGAGACCTTTTACCTCACTGTTCGGTCTAGTTCCTGTGTTAGCAGTAAGATGGAGATAAAGTGGAGGCTCAGAATACTGGAGGGAAATCACTGATGAATGATATGTCTTGTCCTTTTTGTTTTTCCTCTCCTTATTTATTACTCTGGCAGCCTACATTTGCCCTTCTTCATTTGACCCAGTTGCCCAAATAAGAAACCCACTCTGGTAAAGACCTGACTTTACTGTCATCAATGTCTGCATGTTAGGATTAGCTAGATGATGAACACCATGCCAGAGTTCTTTGTGTGACACTTTTGCAGACTTTTGTTAGCCCTTTAGTTTCCCTCTTGCCAACGCTGCTCAGATTGTTGAGGTTTTCTAAGATTCTATAGGTCAAACCTCTCTACCTGCATACCAGATGAGACCTTCTCTCTTTCCTGACTTCACTTGTGGGAGGTTAGCCCTCGGTTCTTCTTTTTCCCCATCCAATCATAATTGTTCATGAATTCCAAAAGGCCCTCAAAGTGTCTGTCATCCCTTTCTCTCTTCTCTTTTTTATCAACACTGTTAAATATTAACCACATATTTGCATACCTCTTTCTTACTTACAGTGGAATATTGGAAGGCTCGATCATTAAGTGTGAGCCCCACCAAACTAGGACTCATACAACACTCTCCTCTAGGCCAAAACTTTTGATATCCACTGGGTTTTTTTTATACTATATGTATCTAAATTTGTAATGATTTAGTTAATTCCTGAGTTATGTGACAATGAGAAATCAGTCAAATTAGCACTACAGAAGTGCAGCTTAGACCTAGGGACCAGAACCAAGGACCACAAAAACCTGTTAACCAATAAGTTTCACTTGTACTTCATGTTTAACAACTGCTGAGGGTGAATGGGAAGTGAGGGAAAAAGAGTTTAACTTTATATCACAGAAACTTGCACTAAAATGAAGAGGAAAATGACCCAGTTCCTGGTTCAAGTCACTGTAATCTGCTTCAATAAATAATAACAGCACACAAGGAAAACAAACACTATATGATAGGAACAATGGATAATTAATTACCAGGTCAGGGAGGACAGACTACACTTGCTATGGGATTTCATTAAAGACGGATTCCAGAAAGTACTGGCTTCTTCTGAGAAGACTTCTCAGAACAGGTAGCATTTAAACTAAGTCTTCAACAAGTATATAGAGGGTAGGGAACAGGCCTTCGGGCAGGGAACAGGCACAGTGTCAGGAATGGCACAAAGGGCTTATGGAATAGGGGACAAAACTGGCTGAGCACAGGAGTGCTACGTGTTGGGGAATATGGGGGAAGGCTGGCTGAGGTTGGTTAAATGAAACATAATTAGACGGAAGAGAAAGTAGGTGGAAAGACACATGGAAGACTGTGGAAAGCCCCTGAAGATGGAGGTCAGCATAATAATATGAAGAACTCAGTGGTACTTTGACACTGTATGAATGTCTAGGTTTAAAAAATCAGGAAAACACAATAAAAGAATAAACTACTGATATAATGATATGTAACCAGAGGCCAGATACCAAAGAATACACACTGTGTCTTTCCATGTATGTCATATATGGTTATAGAGGTCAGCTTAGGTGTTGCCCTGGGAGAGTATGGAATAGAAAGAAGTAACAGAGAACCGTGTAGGGTGTTAGAAATATTTTATAGTATCTTGATCTGGTGTTGGATACATGGGTGCACAGAGATGTAAAAATTCAGTTACTAGCAATGCAGTTAACCTACTAGAGTTTTTTTTTTAATGTATGTGTACATTAAAAAAAAAACTCTAGTAGGTTAATTAGCCTGTCAGTTGTATGAAGTAAATTTTGGTCAAGGAATAGCCAAGGCAGTAATGCAGTAATAAGTTATAAATGTACTCACTGTGCTCTAGAATGTCACAATTGGAATACAAGAAATATGTGTAAGAAAAAAGACAAATATTCAATATTGATGGTTGGATGAGCTGAATAAGTTAGATCACTCTACTTTCAATTTAAGAACTTGGCCAGTGTTTGGATACCTTTGAACAAAGAAAAAAAAGAAATACAATTTTTATTACGCACATGCTATGTATCAATCCCTGACTTATATTTTGACACATATAAACATGGGAAATATTGCACCTTGTAACTGAGACAATGAAGATGAGTGAGGTAGCTGGTTTTGACACTACAGGCTGAGAAAACCATCAGCTCATAATTGTAAGAAGTCTGAAGTCGGAGGAAAAGAATCAAGAGGAAATAGTGGTAATTGCCAGGAGCTTCTGGAAACTACATCAGAGATGAAGACTCCAGGATTGTTGAGCTTTCTAAGAGTCCCAATAACTCAGGTAAAAACAGAGGGCTTAAAACTGAACCCTGGGGATATATGTATGCATATAGCTGATTCACTTTGTTATACAGCAGAAACTAACACAACATTGTAAAGCAATTATACTCCAATAAAGATGTTAAAAAAAACAAAAAAAACTGACTCCTGCAAAGTAACAATTGTTAGGACAAACAGTAAAGAATTATAAGAAAAAGAATCACATGCCTGTCCCAACAGAGAAATATCCTAAGCTCCATCTCACCATTTCTCCGATTGGCCTTTCACAAAATACAGTCCCATCAGCTGAATATAGGTTTGTCAAGTAACTGTGAGTAAGACTGAATTAAACAAAAATAAATCAATTCCTTCCTCCAAAACTTTTCAGAGTATGTAATGTAACAAAGTGCAACTTGAATTTCATGTCAGGATGCAGAGTACAGCTCTACCCAAATGCTTCTGTCTTGTAACTACATTAACATCATCTAAAACCAGTGTTCTGCAGGACAGAGATTGTGAAACACTGCTCTCATCATGTAAGATATCAAGTCCTTCTGAAAATCCATTCTTCCTTCTGCCCTTTCTCGTGTTGTCCCTGTAACCTGGAATGTCTGTCCTAAGCTCAACCTGCCAAAACCCTACCCATTTTTAGGATCCAAGAGATAACAAAAGGCTCACATTAATGAAAGGCAGAGAAAGAAATCCCTTCCTGGGGATCTACATTTCCTTCCTAGGGAAAAGAAAAATTGTAAAGTATACCACAGTGACCTTAAGTCTATGAATGTAACTATGTTGTGTTACTTTGAGTTCTGTAAAAGTCAATGTGCTACAATATACATGGATATGAATGTTTGATCTCTTACAAGTAGAACTTGCTGATAACTTTCATCATGAGCGAGGTTAATGATTAAGGGAGCCACTGTATTTAGCTCAGCCCTTATAACTAGGGAATATTAAAATTGGAAAGGTCCCTGGATATTAGCAAATCTATCCACCTCATATTCTAAGTAAGGAAACTGAGACCTTCATAGATTGGATATTTATATTAACAAAGGAAAAGGATATAAGATTGGCAGCAGACCTACCTTTTAGATTAAGAATTTTGAGATTTTTATAGACTACTAGGACATTATGTCCACTGATATTGAGACAATGTGTTTCTTAGTCATCATTTTCTATTGCACTGACCAAGCGAGGTGGCAGTCAGTAGTTGTACAAAGGGAAAAAGAAAACTTTAGAAACTCCCAATTTATATACACAGGGAAATTCATCATTCATGTTATTTAAGCTAACTGGATGCAGTTTATCAGCTACATTGAGGAATGGTGAAGTGAAGTGTCTATACAATTAACATGTTAGTTTGTGTCATGACCTCCCTGTTGTTCAAGTGAGTTAATGGTTAGCACTCAACTAGGCACTTAAGAGTCCATTATAAATCCGGACTAAACGTTTATTTGTGGCATCTTTATTCTTCTTTGGTGCCCTTAGGCAGAATTAGCCCTCTTATGTTTTGATAAATTCAAGTATTAAACAGGGCTAAGGTTTCACAAGTTCTTTGGCCTAAACATGGGGGTAAGGGAGACCAATGAGCTGGAGTACTTCTAGATTTAAGAATGGTCAGATTGGGCTTCCCTGGTGGCACAGTGGTTGAGAGTCCGCCTGCTGATACAGGGGACACGGGTTCGTGCCCCGGTCCAGGAAGATCCTACATGCCGCGGAGCGGCTGGGCTCGTGAGCCATGGCCGCTGAGCCTACACGTCCGGAGCCTGTGCTCCACAATGGGAGAGGCCACAACAGTGAGAGGCTTGCGTACCACAAAAAAAAAAAAAAAAAAAAAAAAAAAAAAAAAAAAGAATGGTCAGATTGAGGAAGAAGAGTCTTATGCCAGAGGTGAAAGAAGACTGATTATAATTATCTATTTTTAAAAATTCCAACCCTTTTCAATGTTCTGAAGTGATCAGGAAGTACATGGGTATGCTAGGAAGTAAGGGAGTCAAGCAAGAATATTCTCTAAGAGTTTGTGGATGGCAATGAAGAGGAAAGGAAGATAGAGACAATCCTAGAAAAGGTTTTGGTTGGCCATAATAATTGGTGGTGGTGGTGGTGGCGGTGGCGGTGGCGGTGGCGGTGGAGGAGGAGAAGGAGAAGAAGAAGAAGAAGAATGACACATGCAATGGGAAAGAGAAAGCAAGAATAGAGAAGCAAAAGGGAGAGTAGAAAAATGAGACAAATTTGGAGAAGGAAATGAGGAAGAAAACTGGGTGAAAGAAGGAGGCACTGATGGTAGACCACCTGACACTCAAACATTAACACGATGCACATTTAAGATGTGTCATCAATGGCCATGGTCATTACCCTCAAATAGTTTACAGTATGTGTTTCAGAGACATTTATAAATTGAAAATGCCATTAAAATAAGTGCCAGGGTATAAGTATTCATGGAATTGTATGGGAGAATAAAAAGTCCCCCGTCAAAGAGCCTTCTGAGACATCGGAAAAAAAGGAAAAACCTAAAAAGCATAAGACTCTTCCTATTTTCATTTCCAATGATACATCCCAATCTTGATGATCAATCAGCGATTTAAATATCAACTATAAACACAGTATTTTATGAGCTGCTATGCAGTATACTATACTAGAGCAATAGAACAGAGAGGACCTCAAACCCTCTGTTCCCTCAAATTCAAAGGCACGCTTCCTGACCCCTCCAGACCACTACTGGACACAGGGAACACACACTAATGGTTCAGGACCCCAACCAGCAGTCACCTGCTTTGTGATTACTTCCATGACACACCCTCACTAACACCACTGACTTTCCTGCTCCTACGGGACACGACATATATTTCCTATTTTAACACATACCACAGTGCATTATGATTGCAGGTAGATGTTCTAACAACTTAAAAGAGAATGATGACTTTTTTGCTCTTTACATCTTGTTATTTCCCTACTCATAATATTTCTTGAAGAGAAACCATAAAAATATAAACAAACACAAAAAACAGATAATATACAAAACGTGTGCTTTGCACCTTAACACAAACTTAAGTAAAATTAGTTCTGACAGTATCCGGCATGACAAACTTCCATGGTACAAATGAGAATGGACCAAGGTTTGAGCAGGTACAGGAGACAATCCAGGCATGAACAACACCAAGGAAACGTAGACAGGAAGTAACATGGTGTGTAGGAAATCACGAGACCAGTCTGATGGGAAGAGACTTAAACAAGACTGAAACTCACTTTCTAAACCTCCATCTCCAACTGGACAATTCACAAGACACAGGTGCACCGAAGTGGCCAAATATTCAATCCCTTTAATGGGGAGGAACAGTTTAAAATGTTATTGCTTTAGTTTGCCCAAAAGCAACTATCAAATGTTGGCAGGACACAATGAAGGCTTACCTTTGTTAACATAGTTAAGTCTCTCTCTCACACAACTAGCCCACTTGGCTCCACGTTCCTTAGCACACCCGATGCACTTACACAGCATTGATGAGCTTTACACAACTGGAAGGCCACATCTTTATTTCTTATTGCAGGAACACAACATCTGGAAACTTTATTTCTATTGGAAGCTAAAGCAAAATTATTGTTAAAATGAGTCATTTAAACCATACATTTTATCACCGTTAAAAAGCATCTGCTCTGTGCTAAGGATTAGAAATGACTCCTGTCCTTAAAGCCTCATTAAGGAGGAAGATCTATAAACTCAAAATTTCAATCACATGAGATAAAGAACCATAACCTTTAAGCACAGAAGTGCCTATGGAGGCCAAAAGTTATATCTAAGTGACGGCTTCATGATAACCCTGAAGTAGAGTCTAGAAAGACGAGGCTATGCAGAGTTGGAGTACAAGGTGCATTAACTGCACAGGGAGCACCTGTGCAAAGGCACTCAAGCCTGACACCTGCTGGGCTCTGTAAATACTGCAGGTGGGGATGACTAAAGACCAGGGGTCCAAGTGTGAGAAGAGACAGAAATAAAAATAGAGATGTTGGCCCAAGCAAGCCTGGGAGAGAGCATGGCTTCTATCCCACAGGTGATGAGGCCTGGGGCTACCACTGGCTGAGTAAGTAAAGCACCCCGCTGCTGAAGGACCAATTAGATAAAGGGAGTGATCACAAAAAGCCCCCCTTCCTCAGGGACAAAGAGCCCCAGGAGGCTTGGCAAAGCACAGTTCAGATTACAGGCCTCTGTGCAGAGCACATGCTGGGCGGCTAGTATGCACTAACTCTGTGTGGGCAAGCCATTAGCAGCATTATTTTAGGCATATCTTGTCATGTTAGAAGATCACTCAACCCGAGTAGGCAGATGAACTTAGAGGAACTGAGACCAGGGGCCGCGAAACCACCCAGGAGTTTCTACCATAGTCGGGGCAAAACGTAATGTGGATGAAGAAGCAAATTTAGGAGGAGGCCAAAATTTACAAGCTAGACCCACTGGATGAAAGTCATAAAGAAAGTTCAGTGAAGGAATTCTGAAGAGAATGGGCTCTGCATTTTTCTTACAATCAATGTAAAATATTAGACAAAATTAAGTACAGTGGCTTTTAAGGTCCCTTCCAGCTCTAATTTCTTTTGATTTCTAACTTATTACTCTGGTTAAGTAAAGTCCCTTCAGAGGTACAGAACAGTTCCTACACCTGAATGGGATGCAAAGAATAATCTGACTTCTTTTCACCAGGGGATGAGTTGAACTGTCCTTGCAGAAGAGGTAACACATGGTGAGAACCCCAGATCCTAGAAAAGGGCCAGGCACACGATAAGTATTCAGCTTTTTGAAAACAAATGAACAATCATTTCCTCTCCTACATCTTCACACCCTTTCTCTGCTGGCTGCTTTCTTTCAGCTTATAAACTTCCTCAATATACCCACTTAAAAAGCCCTCAGACCTATGATTCTTTGGATCTTCTTGTGGGTAACCTAAGTCTCTCCCATGCCTTCAAACACCTCTCCTCCCCAAAAGCCCAGATCTGAACCTTGGGCCCAGACCTGTCTACCAGGCCCCTCTAAAGCACTGAAGATGAAGTAAGATCCTCTCCCCACCCCCAATACCTTCCTACTGTGCTCTGTATCTCTCAAAAAGATGCAGCTGTAAACTGTCACCCACGCTTGCTGCCCTCCCTTTTCTAACTGGTCACCAGGCCCCACCCATTCTCTCTCAGATCTGCAAAATCCAGTCCAACCTTTTATAACTTAAGTGGGAACCTTAGATTACAATTCACCCTGCACCCAATCAAGTGCCTTGCACATGGAGGTCCGAGTGAGTCTCTAAACCACAAGTCCATCTCACTGTTCTTTAGGGTTTCCCACAGCCTTCAGGATAAACATCTAAACTTCTGACAGGACAAACAAGGCCCCGTTCCGTTGGGCCCCACTAGGTTTCCAGTATCAACTCTCATTTCTTTCCCAAACCCTGAGTTCCAGTCTTATACCTTAGTTTTGCCATATTTTCTTATATTTCTCAAACTTTGACACACACTGCTCCCTCCTGCCACCCCAGTAGCTTCTACATATCCTTAGAAAGGATGGCACCTTCTCCAAGAAGCCTACCCTGAACTTTCCCTTCCAAGATTCTGTGCTCTGCAAAGGGGAAAGGTTGGGGTGGGGGGATCCATTAGGAGTTTGGGATTAACAAAGACACACGACTCTATATCAAATAGATAATCAACAAGGACCTACTGCATAGCACAGGGAACTCTACTCCATATTCTGTAACAAACTGTACGGGAAAAGAATCTGAAAAAGAATGGATATATGAATAACTAAATCACTTTGCTGTACACCTGAAACTAACACAATATTGTACATCAACTAACCTCCAATATAAAATAATAATTAAATTTTAAAAAAAGATTCTGTGCTCTGTAGCACCAGAACTCACTTCTTCCACAGCACTGACTACTGTGCTTGTGTTTACCTGCCGCCCAGTAGAAGGGGAGATTACCTAGGGCAGAAGCATCGTCTCCAGCAGCCCTTGGTTCTGACAACTCATTCAAGTGCCAGGATACTTTACACACATAACCTGCTTAATTAATTCTAAGAACCCACAGAAAGAGTGGTTTTTAATGTCATTTTACAAGTGTAGGGATTGCAGTTCAAAAGTAACCTGCCCAGGCCACAGACAGCATAAGCCCTGGAATTCAAACCCTAAGCTGCCTTCACACCAGTGCTCTTTCCACTATATGATACGACTACTGAAAAACAGATTTTTTTTTCCTGAGCCCTGTTTTAATGGAAAGGAAATGAAGCTGGGATATACCAATTTCCTAATCGCTTTGGCGTGTACTAGGCAAAGTCGTTCAACAGACGAGGTAACATCTGTGGAACAATTAACGATGCTCCAAACTGTCCTAAGTGTTCTACATTGTAGGGTCTACAAACATTAACACAGTGCGACCTTGTAACCTCCAGAGAGAGTGAGTCCTGTTCAGCCCATGCTACAGATGAGAACACTGAGACCTAGAAGCCTTAAGGCACTCGGCCGGGGTCACCGAGCCGGCAGGAGTCCTAGGCCGCATGCCCCATCTAGTGCACGCACACCCGCGCACTGGGCACCGGTTCTAGTGCCCACCCTCCACCTTGCACCATCTAAAACCCCGCTTCGCAGCGCCCACACGAGAGCCCCTGGAAGCGGGAAGTACAAAGCTGTCTCAGCTGTCTCAAACAGATGAACCAGTTTGCAGGGCAGAAGTTGAGACACAGATGTAGAGAATAAACGTATGGACACCAAGGGAGGAAAGCCGCGGGGGGGTGGGGATGGTGGTGTGCTGAACTGGGCGAGTCGGATTGACATGTATACACTGATGTGTATAAAATTGATGACTAATAAGAACATGCTGTATAAAAAAATAAAATAAAATCATAAAAAAAAAGAATACTGTCTACTGTCCTCCACGCCCCCTGGAACACTCACTGTAAATATCCAGGAGGTGCTTGCAGAATGAATGAATCAATGAACAAACAAGCTCACTCATTTCAAACGTGCAGTCACATGCATAATCTGACCTTCTGAGAAGTTAAGCTTCTGGAAGGAGCCCATTTTCTTAATGTATTCAGCATCGAGTCATCACAAAATATTAACTCTTATAAAGTACTGCCCCCTCACTTCCCATCAGAGAGCAAAATTCCTCAGCAGGGAAACGGGAGGGTAGCAGACATTACCCGCAAACTTTAGAAAGGCTGCGGCTCGCTGAGCACTTCACTAGGGCGCCTGACCGCCTGCCTGGTAGTAGGACAGACACACCAGGAATGGCTGCTGACCGGCACAAAGAGCGCCCGGCCACGCAGGCAGCACACCCCGCACCCTGCCAAGCGAGGTCTGGCCAGCAAGGGAAAGACGCTCTCCACTGCAGAACCGCCCACCACTAGAAAGCCAGGTCCTGCCAGGGCCTGGACACACGAGGCCTTCCTTACAAGGGTTACAAATCTGTGGCCTTGCTCTGCCTCGAATAAAAGACAGTGACGGGGACAACGCGACCATCTCCAGATGAACTTTCAACTTCGTTTCAAGTGCCTGAGTGCTGGGTCACAGTAGATTTCTAAACTCTTCCAATATTCAAAAATACCAATTTCTAAGACGCAGAAGGGTTGTTAAACATACACTTAGCACAGACCCCAGTCCCACTCCTGAGTATTTTCTCAAGTGAGGTAAAAACCCAAGTTCACATGGAAAACTGCCCTGGGATGTTTACAGCAGCTTTATTCCTGATCCCCTCAGAAGTGGAAACATCCCACAAGTCCTGCCACCCGCAGGCGAATGGACAAACGGAAAATGGTATACAACACAGCCAGAAAAAGGAGTGGCTTCTCATACCCGCAACAACAAGGATGACGGACTTCCCTGGTGGTCCAGTGGTTAACACTCTGCGCTCCCAATGCAGGGGGCCCGGGGTCCATCCCTGCTCAGGGAACTAGATCCCCTATGCCGCAACTAAAACATACTGCACGCGGCAATGAAGATCCCATGTGCCGCAACTAAGACCCAGCACAGCCAAGTAAATAACTAACTAAATAAATATTTAAAACAACAACAACAAAAAAACAAACCCGGGAGGAATCTCGCATAGGTTTTGCTGAGCCAAAGCAGCCAGAATCAAAAAGCTACATGCTGTTGTTCCGTTTATCTGACTTTCTGGAAAAGCCAAAACCTTAGGGACAGAGAGGAGATTAGTGGCCAAGAGGCTACAGGCACCCTGGCGCCAAAGGGCAGCAAATGGGATGACAGGATTGCTCTGCCGCCTGATGGCGATCAAAACTCCTACAACTGTGCACTACAAGTGAACTACGCTTCACGGCTACTAAGGACACACAAATTATTACATTTTGAAAAATGCGCCGGCCAGCCATCCCGTGCATGACAAGTGCAGTAAGAGGGGCGGGGAGGCGAGGCAAGTGGATCAGCTGGAGTTCTGAAGGTTCTCCCCACTTTCAGTTTCCCTCCCCTGGCATGTCTCCCCGCCCTGCCCACTGCTGCTCAGGCTGCCCACCCGGGCCACCTGGAGTTACCCAACCGGAAAAGCCAGAGCCCAGGCTCAGCCACGCCTCCGGGCACAGGAAGAACAAAAATAGAAAGCGCCAGTGCGCAGTGGAGGGCTGGAAACCCTCGGACCTCAGATAACTGTGGAGAACCGGGGCTCGGAGTCGACATCGGCTCCCAGGCGGTCCCAGCGTCCCGACCCCGGCCGCGACACAGTTTCCACAAAACTGACACACACGGAGCCCGCGCGAGGGGCGGGTCGCGCGGGCTTCCCCGCCGGGTCGCCTGGAGGCCGGTCCCCAGCAAGCCCAGCGCACGAAAGGGCGCCCCAAAGGCGCCGGCCCAAGGCGCCCGCTGCGCTTTCCCTCCGGAAGGTGGGCTGCGGGGCCCAAGCGTAAACCCTGACACAAGGTACACGCGCACCACGCCGCCACGGGGGACGAGAGGCCGGGCGCCCACCTGGCCGGACACCCTCCGTTTCTGGAATCACCGGACGCCTGTGTAAATTTCCCTTTGGCGTGTCATTTTCCAAAGGCCACTCAAGATCAGGGGACAGAATGCCTCCTCTCCAAGTGTCCTGCCTGCCCACCCACTCAAGATCAGAGGGACAAAATGCCTAACTAAAACAAAACAAAACAGAAACACAAAAAACTGGAGAGAGGGAGGAAAGGGTGCCCTCAAAAATAAAAAAAAAAAACTAAGCACGTTGACAGCGCTAAGAATAAACTACCAGGAAAAAGAAACCCTACATGTCAGATCCTAAAGTACAGAAGGGCAAGCCCGCCGGCAGTCCAGGCCCGGGGGGACCGGGGTCCCCAGCCCTGCAGAGCCAACCGCAGACCGGCTCGGGCGCCCCTCGGAAGCGCGGGGTCCCCGCGGCCGAGTCTGCGCCCCCGGCCGGCGCCGGCTCCCCTCTGCCCACCCTGCGCGCGGGGGCTGGAAACGGCCGTGGAAAACCACGGCGGGGCGGGAAGGGGGGCTCCAAAGAAGGTCTGGCGACTCGAGTCGCTCCGTTTCTTGGTGGGCTCAGCGAGCGCCGTGGGGAAGAGGGGCGGGGGTCCGGGAGGAGGAGACGGGTGGCACTTACGTAGACCGGCAGCGGCCACGGGCAGACGGCGGGCTCGGCCCCCACGAGCGACTCCAGCCTCAGCAACAGCTTCTCTCCCATGTCTTCGCGCACGGCCCCCGCACCGTGCTAGTCTGGCGGTTGGGGGAGGGGCGCGGCGCAGCCGGCGGGGGCGGGGCAGGCGGGCAGGCCGGCGGCTGAGGGGAGGGGGCCTGGCCTGGGCCTCAGCCTCCGCCGCCACGCTCCCGTCCGGCCCCGGGCTCCCTCTTTGTGGTCACAGGCCCGGAGCCTCCAGCGCTGCTGCGAACTCGGGCCGGCGTGAGAGGAGCACAATGAGCCGGGGACCCAGCCGAACCACTCGCAGCGCGCGCGGCCCACCCCGTGGACTCGCCCGCTCTCACGCACGCACGCACGCACGCACGCACGCACGTCTTCGGCTGCCCCCGGCCACCCCCACGGGCCCGAAGTGGGGACCCGAGGAGAGCCCTCGGGGCCTGGGGTGGCGGGTTCGACTCCCGCCCTTGACCTACCGTGACACACCCCTCCCCCCAATAAGACTATAATTCCTCATTAAATATGACAGCCGGAATCCTGGCTTCTGTTCACAAAAATGCCGTGTATTTAGCCTATGCTAGGCACCAGACCGCGGACGCTCAGTACTGGCAAAAAAGGAAATGCCCTGCCCTCATGGCACTGCCATTTTAATTGGAATAGTAGTGACAATGGTCAAGGGAGAAAATAAAGTGTCATCGTCGCCACGGGGATGGTTAATCTCATGTGCTCACTGCGTGGGGCCCCGGCAACCACAAACATTATTCCAGATGTGGTCCGGAAGGTATTTTTCAGAAGAGATTAACACTGAAATTTGTCCACTTTGCGTAAAGGAGATTGTCAATGCCGCGGCGTGGGTGGGCCTCGTCCATCAGTTGAAGGACTGGAGAGAAAAATGAGGTTCCCTAGAAAGAGGGAACTGTTCCTCCAATGGCCTTGGGACATCAGCTCTTCCTTGTGTCTCCAGCCCAGAGTCCTGCCCTGACTTGCCTGCCTCACGGTCACATGAGTCAACTCCTTAAACTCCTTAAAACAAAACTATATATGTAAAAATACTGAATATATACAAGCCTATTAATTTGTATATGTGTGTATACATATTACATATATATATATACACGTTTATATGTGCGTGCGTTTGTAGTATATATGTACTATATACAGTATACATACAAGCCTATATATGTTTGTGTATATATTGTATACATGTATGTATGTATATATATAGTATACATATTATAAATGTGAACATGCTGTATATATACACACACCATATGGTGTGTGTATATATACAGTATATGTACACTGTATGTATGTATGTATACAGTGTCTATTTATATATATATATATATATATATAGGTGGGTATATATGTTGTATACCTGTATGTGTATATGTTGTATAGGTATTATATGTATATATGTATATACTATATATAGACACACTTGCATATGTTTTTATGTGTGTATGTACATGTGCATATTTACATATAGGTGTGTATGTGTGTGTATACATTGTGTATATATCTTATATGATATATGTATGTATATATACGATGAACTTATATATACAGTACATATGTATTTTTATGCTACATGCTTTTATATGTAGGTGTATATGTGTGCCTATATGTATGTACGTGTATGTATTGCATATATTATATATGTATGTATACTGTATATATACACACCTAAATATCTTTGTATGTGTGTATATATGTATGATATATATGTACCTAGGTGTGTCTATTGCATATGTTATATGTATGTGTACATACTGTATATATACAAACTATGCATTTTATATGTGTGTATGTATAGTGTATATCTATATGTGTATTGTATGTGTGTATATGTGTGTATACATACTGTATACATATGTGGGTATACATACAAACGATGTATTTTATATATGTGTGTATATATGTATGTGTGTATTGTATATACTATATGTGTATATGTCTGTATGCATACTGCATATATACACAGCTGTATATTTTTGTATGCGCATACATATATACGTGTGTGTGTATATACACACACACACCCCCTATGGATTCTGTTTGTCTGGAGAACCCTCACTGATACGGACACTTATGACAATTGAGCACCTGCCCTTTGCCAGCCAGGGAGCCAAACACTTGTCTTTTTGGTGTCTGCCTTAAGTGTCACAAGTACCGGGAGGGAAGGTGATGCCGCTCCTACCAGTTGAGGTGCCTCAGGGTCAGAGAGGTGCACAGCGCGGGGGGCTGGAGCCTGGTGGAGCCCAGCTGGAGTTCTAGCAGCAGTACAGCCTAGCAGTCCCACTTCCCCGGGTGCTTCTCACAAAGACGCCGAGGGAGAGACAGGGTCTGAAAGAGGGGATGAGGAAGCTTCCATGGGTCCGCAAGCCCAGACAAAGGCTGACTCGTCAAGGGTGTTAGAGGTCAGCACTGTGGTTTCCCTGGGGGTGGGGTTACACAGAGCCATTCCCATTCTGAAAAAGTATCGATTCTGCTCTTGTTTGTATGTTTACCCCCCTCCCCCAAATATTTTAAAAACAGATTCTCTTGGCTGCTGGGAGCACACACGGGGAAGTTGTGTGTGAGGGGGTGTGATCCAGGGGACAGGGAGGATAAGCCCCCCACTCGTAGGGCCAGGAGTGGCTCAGCTTTGTGAGCTAAGGATGGCCCACGAGGTCCCAGAGAGAAGGGTCCCTACTCCATCCCTGCTCCGTGCACCCCATTCCCAGCCTGAGAAGCCCAGAGCCACCCCCCAACACACACCAGGGAGAAGAGCCAGTCACCCTGGCTCCCAGGCTGCGGCTCCAAGGCTCTGGGCACTAGGAGCTATTTTCAGCTTTCATGCCCTAGGACACGGCCAGAGCTATTGTCTCCGGAAACTGTCTGTCTCTCACCCGCCCTCCCTGCCTCCCTCCTCCGCCTCTTCCCCTCCCGCTCCAGCTGTCCTGCCCTCTACCCTGCATTTCTACACAGGATGGCTCACAGACAGCTGCTCCCCGTATCCACCTGCCACCATTCGATGGATGTCAAAGCAAGCCCTGGGGACTTCCCTGGAGGTCCAGCGATTAAGACTCCGAGCTTCCAATGCAGGGGGTGCGGGTTCGATCCCTGGTCAGGGAAATAAAATCCCACATGCCGCACGGCACGGCCAAAAAAATAAATGAATAAAAAATAAAGTTATAGTGATGAAACAGCCCTAGTGGTGCTAGGATGGGACGTCTAGCTCTATGGTATAGAATAAAGGTCCAGAAAAAGATATATGAGAACTTGATATGACAGAAAGTGGGGAAATTAAGGAGTTTTCAATAAATGGCATTCGGACAATTGCATACCCATGTGGGAAAAAGTAAATTAGAAAAAAAAAAAAAGCAAGCCCTGGTCAGGTGTGACCTTGGGCCCAGGGCCATTGGCACACGTTGTCGTGTGGGATGTTCTTCCTTAGACTCCTCCCTCCCTCCCTCCTGTGCCACTTTCCCCGCCAGGTAAAGAACTCTGCCTGGTCAATAAGACCCTAGAGGTCCTTGGCCATTGCTATTGCAGTTGGAATTGTTACTGTGTTTACATAGGGTGACCAACACCTGCTCCCAGTTTGCCCAGGACCGCTCAGGTTTGAGCGCTGGAACTGTGGGGAAACCCTCATTCCCAGGGAACCCCAGAAGGCTGGTCAGCCTATTTAGCACGGATCTCTCACTTGATCTCCCAACCCCCGAGAGCCAGAAAGGGAATCTCCCCCCTCCTTCCATTGTAACCTTCATTCATTCATCCACTCATCCCTTTATTCAACTCCTTTATTCAGCAAGTATTTATGAAGCATCTACTACACATCAGACACTCTTCTAGGTGCTGGGGACAGTAAACTGAGAAGGTGTGATTTATTACATGGGGATGATGTCTCGGAGACCACTGCAGGGCAGGGGAGCTGGGAGAGGGAAGGGGAAGTTCTAAATGCAGGCTCTGACGGGATTGGGGCAGACCTTGCCCTGGGATAGGCTGGTTGCTTCAACACAGCTGTCCTCACCCAGGGCCATCCTGCCCCCGCCTCACCCAGTTCTTCGGTCATGTCTGGGGAAAATCTGTGGTGGTCACAACTGGGTGGGAGAGGACCCTGGAATCAAGTGGGTGGGGCCAGGGATGCTGCTAACCCCCACAAAGTGCCCAGGAAGGGCCCCCAGCAGAGGATGACCCACCCCAAATAACCCCAGTGCCGTGGGGGAGACCCTTCACTAATATTATTCAGACCCGCTGGTGCCCCTAGATTCCTGCACAGGCAGGGACTCTAACCGGGTCACCTGGGTATCCTGAGGTGACCTAGAGTGGGGCAGCCAGGAGGGCTGAGTATCGGGGGTGAAATGACAAATCTCTGTGCCCACTCTCCCCACCACACCCCAGGGTCGATGGCCTCTATCTCCTCCCTGTGCAGGTAGCTTTTCCCTGAGCCATTTCTTCTTGTCAAGGTCCCTGTCGCAGGTTGGGTTCCCCAAAGATGATGTTGAGAGCAAGGATTGGAGTGCAGGTGGTTGATGTCAGACGTGCAGAGAACAGATACAGCTGCCATAGGGTCCTGCAATTCCACTCCTGGGCATAGATCCGGAGAAAATTCTCATTCAAAAATATACATACACCCCTGGGATTTCCCTGGTGGCCCAGTGTTTAAGACTCCGTGCTTCCTGTGCAGGGAGCATGGGTTCCATCTCTGGCCAGGGAACTAATATCCCACATGCCTTGTGACAAGAAAAAAAGAAAGAAAAAAGAAAGAAAGAAAGAAAAAGAAAGAAAGAAAGAAAAGATACATGCACCCCAATGTTCATTGCAGCACTGTTTAAAAGAGCCAAGACATGGAAGCTACATAAATGTCCACTGATGGATGAATGGATGAAGAAGATGTGGTACATATATACCATGGAATATTATTCAGCCATAAAAAGAATGAAATAATGCTATTTGCATCAACGTCGTGGATGGACTAGAGATTATCATACTAAGTGAAGTAAGTCAGAAGAGAAAGACAAATATATGATCTCACTTATATGTGAAATCTAAAATATGACACAAATGAACTTGTCTACGAAACAAAAACAGACTCACAGACACAGAGAACAGACTGATACTGGTTTGGGTCTCTCAGGGCCTTGGCGGTTTTATCAGTTTATCAAGCCTCTCATGAACCATGATGAGTCTGAAGAGTTACTACGATACAATTTGATTTTACAGCACTATCCCCAAAATTTAAAAACAATCTCAAAAGCAAGCCAATCCCCCCACTCCTAGAAGAGTGAAACTAGGCACATTTTTGTTCCCAGAATCCAGCACAGAATTTGACCAAAGAACATAGCAGAAACTCAATGGCATTTGAGAGAAAGAGAAAGTCTCTTTGGTTTTAGCCTCACTAGGATGTCCATTAGTCTATGCCATTTCTTTGAAATTTCTGACCTGCGAACTTCGAACCAGGAGGAATCTTTTAGCCTGACGTTGATTTGTCACTATGAATTTGCCATGTGCAGTGCACAGCCCTGAGCATCTATCACACGTGGACTCTTGAGCTATCCTTCCTCTTTGATGACCTTGTGGTTCATACTGCAGTACTGAACTCATTATGGGTTCTGTCTAGTGACATTACACCTCCAGTTCTGATGCATAGATTGCACAGTCCGATGCCGCCATGGCCATTTTCACTGCCTCCTGCTATGGAACTGCCTAGACCAAAGGCAGCTGCCTTTAAGAGAACATTTCTTTCTCCAACATAATTGACAAATCCAGTGTCAGCTTGGGTCCACATGTAAGGGGAGTCACTTGAGCCTACGGTAGACCATATGTGTCAATGCCGACAAGTTCTATAAAACATGTTTTCCTTACAATTGAGTCTTTGTCTCAGTCAAGCCTGCTTGGGAAAAACTGTACATGAAGGGTAAGGCAAGGTGGACAGCTGCCTGAGATTTTTCTGCCCTGTAAACTCCTGCACACTCTCAAGTCAAGTGCCAGGTAAAGGTCTCTGTATACTAAAGACCCTCCAGGTGCCTTATTCATTCCACTCCAGGTATTGCTCAGTCACCTGCAACTCCCTAATGCCCCTTTCTTTATGTCAGATCATTACTTAAGTGGCTCGAAAGAAACAGCCACTCTCCCACACCATAAGCTGCAGCCATCAGCCAAAATCAAAGTAGCTTACGGCTGGTATAGTGGGTTGGATGGTGGCCCCCAAAAGGATATATCCATGTCCTCATCCTTGACGGTTACCTCATTTGAAAAAAAAACGGTTTTTGCAAATGTCATTAAGGATCTTGAGATGGGATTTCCATCCTATATTATCTGGATGGGTCCTAAATACAATGACAATTGTCTTTATTATATAAGAAGGGCAGAGGGACATTTGAGACACACAAAAGAGAAGATACAGACACAGAAAGGGGGTGATGTGAAGACACAGACCAAAACTGAGTGACGTGGCCTCAAGCCAAGGAAGCTGGCAACCACCAGAAGCTGAAAGAGGCAAGGGATAGAATCTCCCCTAAAGCATCTGTAGGGAGAGCAGCCTTGCTGACACCTTGATATCAGACTTCTGGCCTCTACAACTGTGAGATAGTAAATTTCTATTGTGTTAAGCCTCCAAGTTTGTGGTAGTCTGTTACAATAAGCACGGGAGAATAATACAGCATGTCTTAAACCTTTTCTAGGCTTCAGCAGTTACTGCACAAACTTAAATATTTTCAAACAGTCAAAGGTCCCAACATCCTACCATACATTAAAGACCAAGGCACTGGACTACCTTCCTTGGCCGTACCAAAATATTTTCCACATGGACATTTTCCTCTCCAAAATGTCAGCTCCTTTCTCTTTATTTCTCACTGTTCACAGGTAATGCACCAAATGTTAGGGTCTTTTAATTACCTTTCAGCAACTACAATGCCTTAATTCCATTTGGTTTGGCATAAAGTAGAAAATAAGACAAAAGATGGAGGGCCGAATATTCCTGTTACTGTTGATAACCCTGGCTTGAGAATCCAGTTGGAATGAAATGATCACATAACTGAACCCCAGAATGGGGCAGATTTACTAACTAGTAATACACAGAATGAGAGAAACAGAAGACACTCACTCACACTCTCAAGGGAGAGAACAGAATTAGTCAAGGCAAGCATGCACGCTTAATTCTTTTCAAGCTTTCAATATAAGTCACTTGTTCACCCTGGGGCAGAGTCAGTAACGAAGCAGCGCTGAAAGGACACTACGAGCTCTCTTGACAGGACTAAAACATCAGGAGCAGGAAAGGAACATTCCCTCACTCCCCCCCACCACCACCGCCAGCAGTAAAAAATGATCATCCACATTGACAATGTAAAAGAAATCAGAAGCTACGTTAACTCTGATTTACTCTTAATATACCAACAGCTAATCAGGAGCCTTGAGCAAAAGCATCTTGATTGGGCTTCCCTGGTGGCGCAGTGGTCCGGGAAGATCCCACATGCCTCAGAGCGGCTGGGCCTGTGAGCCATGGCCGCTAAGCCTGCACTTCCGGAGCCTGTGCTCCGCAAGCGGAGAGACCACAACAGTGAGAGGCCCACGTACCGCAAAAAAAAAAAAAAAAAAAAAAACCATCTTGATTAGCTGCTAATAAAACTCTTCAGAAGCAGAACCCTCCACATGCAGCAAAGGGAAGATAAAGACCTGTATGCTTCAGGATTTTCTCACCAAAACCCCACACAGTTTATTTACTATTCCAGCCAAGTATGGCCTAGCCCTACCCTTATCCCTGTTTTTCTTGGTGTAGTAATAAAGAAACATAGATGGAAATAAAGAACAGCTATCAGGTAGAAAGATATATAATAGTGGGGAAAATAATATAAGTGAAGTCAAGTACCACCACCATTTACTAGCAGTGAACTTTCAGCACCAACATTAATATTTTTTCCTATTATATCTATAAATGATAATAACTAATATGTACATAACAATTTTCAATTTAATCAAATCTCATTTTTATAACTAACTACTTCACAATAAGTAACATGCTAAGGCAACATCAATAGATGAAAAAATGTAGTCCCTGGCCCCAGGGAATGTTGCCCAGGAGAAGACAGAGATATGTAAAAAATACAATTACAATACAGTGTAGTGAGTGCAGCAATCAGGCATGCAGAAGTGCAAGGGAAGCAAAAAGGAGCGTGTGAGCACAACACTAAAAAGAAGACTGCACAAAAGACATAATATGTAAACTGAGGTTTGAAAAATGAAGTGGGTGTCCCAGGTGCCCCATAGGGAGAAAGGAATTCTTGGAGGAGGGAAAAACATAAAAGAAGACAGTGAATTGTTCATATAATCCAGAAGTGAAGTAGGAAATGGCAGGAGAAATGATTGGACACAGGCATCATGAATACTGGCATGTCTGCATTTTAGCAAGTCCATACTAAAGGAAACTTTGAGGATCAACTCGGGGGTGGGGGGCCACGGGGGGACAGAACTAGTTATTCCTGCAAGAAACATTGGAACCAGTTTCTACCAACCCACCAAAATAACGACTTCAAAGGCAACATGGTATCACAGAAAGGGCTTGTTTTTTTGTTTGTTTGTTTTTAGTTCAATAGACCTCACTTAAAATTCTGAATCCACAATGCACTTGCTTTGGGATCTTGAACAACACTCATAACCTCTGCAAGTTTCAGTGTAGTAAGTTTATGTGATTACCTTCATCTGTAACATCCCTGCGTTGCAATCTTAATGGAAACTCAAGTTCAGGTCAAAGACAAGTTTCTCTGTGACTTCTCCTCTGAATTGATTCAAAAGCCGTCTCTCCCATCCTCATTTGGCTTCTCTTATGGAATCTCATAAGAACTTCTATGACCACTTTGGGTTTTTGTTGTTGCTGTTGTCCGTTTGTTTGTTTTTTAATGGAAGAATAGTTGATTTACAATGTTGTGTTACTTTCAGGTGTACAGCACAGTGATTCCTTTTTCACATTCTTTTCCCTTATAAGTTATTACAAAATAGTGAGTAGAGTTCTCTGTGCCATAGAGGAGATCCTTGTTGTGTCTATTCTATTCCTTCTTTGAATGACTGTAGCACTTGTTGTCTGTATCATTTTTATGTCTCTGGTTGCTTTGTGACTGAAAATGAAAATTTTCTATTTGTTCATGCCCTGGTCCTTCCTTAAAACTGTGTTCCTTTATCTATTTCATATTTATTGACTACATCTTAGACACCGTGTTAACTGCTGGGTCTACATGTTAGTAAAATATAGACCTTCCTGCTCGAAAGGTCACAGTATTTGTGGGAAAACAAAAAAATGAACAACCTATGTCTCAAAGAGCTTTGTACTTCCCAAAGAGAACACACCTAGTAGGTACAATAAATACATGTATCATACGTAATTGTATAAATAGTTAATGGGATTAAAAACTAGAGATAACTGCTTTTCGATTCTGAGGAAATGATGATTATATTTCACCAGGAGCTCAATACCACTCTGGGAATGAGGGCTTAAACCCCGACCTGACTCACTGCATTGCTTTCCTATATAAAAATACACAAGTCTGTACATATGCTCTAGAAAAAGGCTTATCTGGCATGAATTTCAGGTAGCAAGAAGAAAACTTCAAGAGGTTCAGAGAAGCATCCAGAAGCTCACATGATTATCTGGCACTAATACAACTTGCTTGACAGGAAAATTGAGCTGTAAATCTCACAAAATTAGATGATCTTTGAAGAATTTCAAAACCTCTTGCTATTAATTGGAAACCCTAGAAGAATAGCTTCTTTGAAAATGGACTGATAATATGCTTTACAGCTTAATATTCAGCAGCCTAGGTTTTGGCTAAGTGAGCTTCAGGAAAGAAGGAAACTTGTGGTTTAGCTCCATTTACTTTGGAACCTCTGGTTCCAAACACCTACTTCTGTGCTCAGTCATCTTATCATCTGTGAAATGGAGGCAACTCTAAGAAAACATAGTTACAGAGATGTTGCACAATTTCATGTGTCATTGTCTTCATTTGTTTCAGAAAACCAATAACATCTAAGCTACTACTGAAAGAGTGCAATGTTACTTGGGGTCATCTAGTGCAGCTCTGTCAAAGTAAAGAAAAGGAAAGGGGCCTAGAATAACTATAATTTTCCCAAGAGGACACTATTATTTTATGGTAAATCTGAGTCAAGAACCCTCATCTCTTTGATGCCATTTCATTGTTCTTTCGTTGGGGTGTGAACAACCCAGAGAGAGAAAGAGAAATAAAACTCCTCTGTGCTGTGTCACTGGTACAGGACGTGACAAGATTGGAATTGGAGAACTACATATTAACAGGTATTTGGGAAATTCTTCAAACTAATTGAGATATACACCAGGTACACAGAAAACAGTATGTTTTCTGAAGATGATTCTGTGGCATGAACAGAACTGGTAACTGAAGGTGTGTGTGTGCTGCAGTTCCAAAGAGGATGGGTGAATTCTTGTTTTCTGGCACCTTCAAGACTCCACCCCAATATACACATTAAAATAAAATTAACATTTGAACTGTGTCATATTTAATTCAGCAAAATATTCCATATATCATTTAAGTTGCGACTTACTTTTTAACTTGATTTTTAATTTCTAGAAGTCTTTCCAAACACAAAACAGAGGTTTCAAAATGGTATATGGGAAGTTTCAGAGATGAAATAAGCATATTTCATTCAGCATAAAGATGAATATCCAAACAACTTCTTCATTGCTGAAAGTGTCCAAATCCACTGTCTTCATTTTGTAGTCAAGGCTTCCGGAAAAATATGCTAATGGATTCCTAATTACCCAAATGCCCCATATCTGTTTCAGTAAGTATCATTATATATTATGGAAATTTTTCTCAGTGACAGAGAAAGACATCCTGGCTGAGCATCCTCCTGCCTGTGACACAGAGATGATGGTCTCCAGCTACCTTGAAGGCGTTGGAGCCCACTTTACTCATCACTAATATTAATGGAGGACAAAACTTCATATTCCGTTTGCTCTGTATTTGTTACATCACTTCTTCCCTTCATTAAAATGGATGGCCCATAATTCAGTCTGTAGTGTGTGTATCATTGGAAACTGAACAAATTTTTGTTGGTTTTGTTAATGTCATAGGTTTCTAGGGAGGGTCTACTCAATAACTAAGTCTAGTTTCTCAGTTACAAATAAATTATAAAGTAACTTTGAATAAATTAAGTTCATCATAAAGGAAGGATACTGAGAGTTGGTACTACCCCTTCACTGAGGGGCTCTTGTAAAGCGCTAAATAAAGCAACAGAGGTGTATATGCGTGCATATACTTTCAATGATATTTGTACACACTTAAAAAGAACTCTACAGAATGCATTATAAAACTCTTGATGCTATGTGTCCCTAGTTCCCAGCTCTCTCATTCAAACTACTTAAATGGGGCTTCCCTGGTGCCGTAGTGGTTGGAAGTCCACCTGCCAATGCAGGGGACACGGGTTCGTGCCCCAGTCCGGGAAGATCCCACATGCCTCAGAGCGGCTGGGCCCCTGAGCCATGGCCGCTTACCCTGCGTGTCTGGTGCCTGTGCTCCGCAACAGGAGAGGCCACAGCAGAGAGACGCCCACGTACCGCAAAAAAAAAAAAAAAAAAACACTACATAAATGAACAAAATCGTATCTATTAGGATAGCTATCAGAGTACTCCAAACACTACTTCTTGCATTACCCTGTCCCAACCCTTTGCCTTCCTCTTCCCATTAGTCCTCAATTCAGAAACCCCGGAGATTTATTCATTAATTTATGAACATATTTCTTCATTCAGCCAAGAAAATTGATTGATCCTTTACCAAATGTCGGGCACCATTCTTCAGTATGTTTCATAGGCATGTTCAGGAAACACAGCAGTGATTAACACAGATGAATATACCCTCTCTCGAGCTGAGGGGGGAGACAAAAGTAAAGAAGCAAATATAAAATCATAAGTATAAATATGTAAATAGAAATGAAATAAATGGATGGAATAACTAGTATATCAGGGAAGTGCTGGAGAAAAACAGCAAGCAGGGAAGGGAGATGGAGATTGTTAGCTACTAGGAGGAGGTTGCGATCTGAAACTAAGTGATCCCTGAGGGCTTTCTGGGGAAGATAAAATTTAAGAGGGAGCAAGGAGCATATCTGGGAAGTGAATAGTACAGGTAGAGGGAACAGTCAGATGGAAAGCCAATGAGGCAAGGGTGGGCTTGGAGTATCCAAGGAGCAGAAAGGATGTCAGTGTGTGGAAAACAGAGCAAGCAAAGTGGAGAGGAGAAGGAAACAGTCAGACATGAAACAGAGTTCCACATTTCTAGGACTGTGGAGGCACTTTGAGGACTTTGCTTCTTCTCTGAAGAAGCCATTGAAGAGATTTGAGTGACAGGATCTGACTTATGTTTTAACAGGATCTCTCTGGATGCCATGTTGATTAGAGAGTGTAGGAGAGTAAGGACAAGCCCCAGAAGACCAAGAGTTGATTCAAAGAAGTGGTTACTCAAACATGGTCCCCCTCCTCAGTGAGGACGCAGAGCAGGAATCGGCAAATAATGGCCACAAATCAAATCAGGCTCTCAGCCTGGATCTGTGGGACTGTGAGCTAATAATGGTTCTCACCAAGCTTGTTGAAGAAGAAAGAGGAGAAGCTACAGAAGCTGTATATGGCCCACAAAGCCTAAGATATTTAAAATCCAGAAAATGCTTTCCAACACCTGATGTAAAGCATGTGGCTCGTAGGAGGTGCTCAACAAAATTTGGAAGAGGGATACATGTGTCAATTAGTTCCTGAAAACATTGTAAAGTGATAGGTGTCAAGAAACATTTATCCATTCACCCTTAACCTTCACAAATGATGCCATTTCCATTGAGCTATTGAAAAATATCTTCTGGCTTTCAAAACAATAAACCAGAGGGCATTTTCTCACATAAGCAAGGTCATAAACAACTGTCGAGTAAAGTTGAAATAGCAACAAATCAAATAATAACAGAAAACATTTTTATAGATTTTTAAGCCTGACAAAGCATTTTCATGTTCATTCTCTACTTTAATCCTCAAATCTACTCCATAAGATAGTTATTATTTTCCCATTAGAAATGACCACATATTAAATCTTTAGTGATTGCTCAAGAAAAGCTGAAATCTTGAGTGTCACATCTATTAATGCCAAGGTTGGGTTTTTTCCCATGGGAACATTGGATGCTAAAATCCACAGGGATTTTCAGCTCAAGATGGCAGACAAGGAAACATATTCACTTTCTGTTCCTCCTGAAACCATATTTAAATAAAACTGTAGAAATACCGAAATTAATCAACCAATAAAAGCCAAGGCATTTTGGAAGTCATCCACACAAAAAGATTTCAACACATTTCGAGAAGGCAAACAATGAAATGGAGGAGCCATGAATAAAATAATGAAGCAAAGACTAACCCTAAGTAAGGTCTGAACAAAGCCAGTCAGCTTTTCCTGAGCTCTGGTTATAGTAAAGGGCAGAGGAAAGAAGAGGGGCTGAAAACAAGGAGACAAAAGTCATTTTAGGAAAAAAAACGTCATTTAATGAGCTCCAGGGAACACTCAGCCTGCTGCCATACTAACTCATGAATTAAAATGGATTCTTGGTAAGCAAGATGAGAAAACAGGGAAGAAACAAAACAAACAAAAATCAAGACATTGTTTCTTACTGAACTCTTCTCAAATGAGATCGAGGAATTAGGGTTCAATGCCACAGCTGTAAATCATTTCTGCTGTTGGAGAGGTTAGAAAGGGCTTGTAATATTTACCCTTTTTTTTCAGACAGAATTTAGGTCTGAGCAAAAGCTTTTTGTGTCCTCCAACCCCAAAGTTTATTGGGGATGGAAGTCCAAATTTGCTGTGACAGACCATAAAAAGAATCTCATGAGCAGAGGGTCCAACTAATTTTGGAATATATGAATTATGCCCAGTGTTATTTTCAATAGATTTTGAGCAAAAATATATAAATACATTTTGACTGATCTCTACGATTCTGGGTTCTGAAACTTCTACATGTCACATGTGTGCTACATAACACACAATGTCAGCCCCAGGAGAGAGAAAACACTCCAATGAAGCAAGCCAAAGAAACAAGTTTTAAACAAGGTCAAGTGATGTGTAGACCAGGATTGTTCAATTCTTTCCTGTCATGCTGAAGCTTCCAGCTCCTGAATAACAACACGTTTCCCTTGTCCTAGACACCCAAGAGTACGTCTCCTCTCTTGGGCATAAGAATCTCTAGAGTTACATATGCGTAATAAAGAGTGGACCCAGCTGGCATATTCACAATGACCAAATTGTGTTGATTGTACTTTAAACCAATACATCGCTCCACGCTAAAGTTGCAATAAATGATATATTTGCTTTCTAGACATGAATGAGACGCCTTGCTGGATATACTCCAGGAAGGCCAGAGAAACTGGCTTCTAATCCATACGGAACAATTCACTGGTGAATTTCTTTCAGGATAGCCCATGATTTATCTAGACTATAATCTTTACATATCTGGATCCTTCAAACTAGACAAAGGGAAAATCTGGCCTTCAAGCCTCAGTTAGAAATGTGGAATGGTGCTATGCTGACAACTGGTGGTCCCTGACCTGCATCTTCTGACATTAGGACACAGTGTGGTGGATGACCAATTCATGCGTTGAACAAAAGAAGACCTCCTACAGGGCAGTGTAGCTGTTCGTTACAGGTATGGCACTTAGGGCTAAGTACCATAAGGACTACAAGCAAAAAAGAAAAACAAGTAACACATGAAGCACATATGATAAGGGCGGACCACAGTCCAGAGCACGAGCTCTGGAATCACACAGGCTTGCTTCGAATCCCGGCTAAGCCACTACCATCTGTATACCCTGAAGAACAGTGCAAGGTTTAAATGTTGTTTGACCAAATTTCAAAAAAGAAGTGAAGAAAGAACCTACCTGCCAGGAAGGGACATCGTGGGGTGCAGCATCCAGTCGGATCAGGGCTCTGCATCTCCTGCTCAGAAACCTTTGCCACCTGGCTCATGGTGATGCTGGCAGCTGAGCAGCCCTGGAGAAGGCGATCCTGTCTCCAGGCCTCACAGAGAAGCTGGGGAAGTCCCGGAGGAGGTGGCCCACACCCGGGCAAGCTCTGGGTGCCTCCTGCCCTCAGCTCTGAGCAGGCTCTGGCCTCTGGGCCCCATGGTGGGGAAGGGCTGGCTGATACATACGCACGGCTGAGGGGCCTCCAGAGCCGGTGCCCAGGCAGGGTGAGCTCTGAAGGAGAAGGCTTCCACAGTCCCCAACAGTCTCCGCATGGTGGCCCATCCCGTGCCAAACACCTGCCACCCACAGCGAGAAGACCCAGCCACTAGAAAGTCCAGAAGGGGCCCTGCCCTTTGCCTTTGGGCTGGGGTTTCTCCACCAGCTGGGCTTGCATGTGCCCCCTGCCTCACCCACTGCCCCGCCCGCCCTTTCTCTGTGACACATACAATGGACAGGTCACAGAGGCAGGCGGAGCCCTCAGATATAAAAGGAGTGAGAAGCTCTACCACTGTCACTCTCTGCTCTCAGATCAGGCACGCAGCAGCTCTGATATGGAAGCCATTCCCTCCACCAACAGAAGAGACCTCTCCCCAGCCTCCCGTGATGAGGTCGGTGGAAGTCACAAACTGGAGGTCCAATCAACAAGGATGCTCTGACCTAACAAATACTCTCCCTCATGTGAGGTTTAAGGATTTGGTTTTGGAGCCCCACAAAGAAAAAGTTCCTGCAGATTTGGTATGGAGAAACTCTTCTGAGCAGGGCATTGAAAAGTCTAATTAGTGGCTGGAGGAGGACTGGACGTTGGACGTTCCAGGAGTGAACGCTGGAATTCCAGGTGGGAGCCTGTTTCTGGCCGCAGCCCGGGTCATGCCAGAGGCTAGAGGTAGAAGCCTGGGAGCCAGACACAGCTCAAGGGTGGACTGGATGCTCTCGAGATAAGGCCAGCTAAGAGCTGTGAGCTCACTGAAGTTTGAAAAACGGCCCCCAGCCCCCACCCCTCCATCCCCTCAATCTAGTAAAATTGATGCTCATCTCTGTAGTTTTGGAACATGATGGTAAGAATGGTGGTGCCTCGGGTTCTTGTGCTGGTCCTATCTCAGGCTTGTTTGCTTGCTTCCTTCACATACTACAGACAGGGCTTTGCATAGAGAAGTGGGCTGGTAGATCACTGTTCTGCAAAGATCCCATTGTGCGACTGGAGCAGGTTACCTTCTCTGAGCCTCAGTGTTCTCATCTGTAAAATAGGCATATCGTTCCTTCTTTTCCTAATAACCAAACAAGTGCGCTTGTACTTTACCTTAAATAAATGTAATTTAAAGATGCCAAGCTTTTCTGACATCACTTTTGTGCATAAATAAAAGTGAAAAAAAGAGAAAGGCATTGGCAATAACTTCATCCCAACTGCCACGGTGATTGTTGGACCATCCTGATTTCAGAGTTAGTAAAATGTGAAAAATACAACACCTGTGTACCTACCATCTTGCTTAAGAGATAGAACAATTCCCAGCAGCACTAACAGCCTAGTGTCAACCTCCTTGACCTAGCCTTTCCACCCTAGAGAAAACTGTCCTCAATTTTGTGTTTACTCTTCCTTCATTTTTAGCTACCGTTTTTTTAAAACATGTACCCTATGCAATCCATTGTTTGAGCTTGTTTCAGAATGGTTCCATGAGTGGAACTGTATCCCATTCTTTTGATGTTTTTAAAAATCATGAGAAGTTGATCGGTGCTAATGTGTGTAGCTCATTTATGTTTCACTATTGAATATTCCAGTCTCTTCCTATCTTGCTGTATTAATTCTGCTGATGGAAATTTGGGCTGTTTCCCATGTTTTGCTGTTAAGTTATTTTTGCTATAAACATTCTCATAGTTGTTTCTTAGAACATGTGTGCTTCTCCAGGGTATATACCTGGGCAGGGAACGGCTAAGTCTAGATGAGGTGCTTGGAGTTCTGATTGCTAGCTCATACTGCCGCCCTTATTTCGGTCCACTGAATAGCCCGAGGGGACAGGAGTCCTGTTGTAGCTTTCTTAACAGACCTTCAGGGGGAATAAGCGTTTATAAAAAGAATAGGGGGATAGTGAAGGAGAGCTTCCCAGACCATAGTCTGACTTTGAGCCATGGCTCTGGGGTGCAAAGCCAGAAAGGAGTGGAAGCCAGATGGAGCACTGCTGTTGGCGCTGAGCATGCGTGTGAGGTGGGGCTGCCCTTGCCTGGACACTGGGTCTCAGACTGTGGCACAGCTGACATCACAGAATCTACTGTGAGGCTACAGCTGGGCTTCGGGACCTAGAAATTCAGACAAAACACTGCATGCATTTTTTTTTTCTTTTAGAAGATGAAAAGGGAGTCAAGAAGCCCAGTGTGGGGATACTGGGGGATAAAAGTGAGGACGGAGAAAGCATATAATGCTTCCTTGGCCCCAGCTCCCTTGAGCCTTCCTTCCCTGTTTCTCTGTCTCCAGCATCTCCCCTCTTCCTCTGGCCATCCTGTCTACCCTCTTGTCTCTTCAATGCCTCTCCATCCCAGACTACCTCTGAAGCTCCCGAGGAATAATCGAAAAGTACAGTGACCGCCAAAATTGCTCCCCAGACCCTGGCTCCACCTCTGCATCTGCTGTCCAGATTTTGCTTTAAAGTTCTGTGCGAGGGAGATCAGCTCGGTGCTTTGTGACCGCCTGGAGGGGTGGGATGGGGAGGGTGGGAGGGAGGGAGATGCATGAGGGAGGGGATGTGGGAACAGATGTATATGTATGACTGATTCACTTTGTTATAAAGCAGAAACTAATAAAAAAAATAAAAATAAAAAAAAAATAAAATAAAATAAAGTTCTGTGCGTCACTCACAACCAGAAAAGAAGTATTGATTAGAAAAGAAAAAGAAGTTGGGAATCTGAGTTGGAAAGTGGAAGGAGCAAGGGATCTCTTTCACATTCAGGTAACGGCACTGTGGCTAGTGAGCTGTAGTGGGACATCAATAGCAACTCCAAACCCCACTCAAATCCTGCTGAATTGAGGTCTGATTAAAGGCTAACTGATGGATGGTGACAGTGAAGTGACTTGTCTAAGGGTATTCGATAAAGACTAGTTCTTCTCTCCCTTTCCTCCTCCAAATTTCCTGGAGGTCCCAGGACATTCCTAAGACGCTCCCCACCATCATCTCTGTGGCCGTGGACTAGCTTTTAACCTCTTGTCCAATTGCCAGAGCCTAGAGGTGGTTGGGAGCTTTGGAGTAATGAGCCTGGGCTCTTACTAGCTGTGGGAACTTGGGAAGTATGTAATTTCTCAGAGTCTCAGTTTCCTCATCTGTAAAAGGGGGATAATAATATCTACCCAATGGGATGCTATGAGGATTAAATGAGATAATGAGTGTGAAGGGCTTAACATGGTACCCAGGAGAGAGTATGTTCTCAGTATGTGTCAGTCAATAATAACTCCAATAATATCTCTACTTGGACGACCTACAGGTACCTTACACTCAGTATTTCTTCCCCACAAACCAGCTCCCTGGCCTCACTTTCTAGTTCCCTTACTGGAGTTAGCATTCCTCCTACATGTCCTTGGTGGTCTGGTCACCTGGATTCTATTCTGTTCCTTCCTCGCGTGAACTTTCTACCATCTCCTCATGCCCAAGTTCAGCCTTTCGTTATGTTTTCCCTGGGCTCCCTGACATCAGCGCTCCTGTTCAATCCCTCTCCACAGAGCCACCAGATTTAGCTTTTAGATTATGTCACTCTCTTCCTCAGGAACCTCCACTGACTCCCCAGTGGCCACTACTAATGTAACTACACACTCCTCACCCTGACGGTTCAGGTCCTCCACACTATGGCCTGACGCACCCCACCACCCTCCTCCCTGCCCTTTCCCTCTCCCAACTCTTCCCCTTGGATGGGACATCACTGTCCCCACCACCCTCTTGGTCCCCAGGGTATGCTCTGTCAACAGAACAGATTGTAGAGACTATCCTAGGTAAAAAAAAAAAAAAAAAAAAAAAAGAATCTTTTGATGCTACCCTCAACCCACCAATACACTGGTCTACACAGTCAAGGTTCTCCAGAGGAACAGATTTATATATAGAATGTATGTATATATACATGAATTGGCTCATGCAATTATGGAAGCTGGCAACTCAGAAACCTGTTGAGCTGGCAGGCTGAAGACCCAGGAGCACCAATGCTAGATCCAGTCTGAAGGCCATCTGCTGTAGAATCAGGATAAGCCAATGTTGCAGATGAATTCCAAAGGCAGTCAGTTGGAGAATTCTCTCTTACTTGAGAGGGGCTGGTCTTTTGCTCTATTCAGGCCTTCAGCTGACTGGATGAGGCCCACCCACATTATGAAGGGCAATCTGCTTTGCTCAAAGTCTACCAATTAAAATGTTAAACTCATTCAAAAACACCCTCACAGAAACACCCAGAATAGTGTGTGATCAGATATCTGGGCATCCTGTGGCTGAGCCAAGTTGACTCATAAAATTAACCATCACCCCACTCATACTCCTCTCAATGTCTGCCCTCTTGAAAGGATCATAAAAAAGTCATCCACCTTGAAGAGTTCTATGGGGCATTTTGCGTCCCAGAAATATTTACACTGTATCTCTAATTGTGGAATTTCAGCACTGATTTCCCATGAAAAGGAAGTATGATTTTGAGTGGGGTGTAGGGGTCTTTCTGAAGCCTGTGAAGAAATCACAGCACACTGGCATTTCAGCCAGCTGGCTGCTGTCCATGGCTGACATTCCTGCTAGGCTTGGTTCACTCTTTGCAGCTTTGCAGATAGTATGTCCAAGCACAGCTGTAAGAAAAATTGTGAAGTAGAGCAAAATACAGGGCATGAAACCAACCAGAAACCACAAAGAGTACTCATCCATGAGAGGAAGAGGACCTCATTGCCAGGCCAGTGGGGAAACAAGAGATCCCTGGGCTCCAGGAGCTGGGAAGTGGAGCCCAGGGTGAAGGGGTGTGTGTGGTGTGTGTGTGTGTGTGTGTGTGTGTGTGTGTTTGTGTATGCATGGGTGCCTGTGAGTGTGTGTGTGTGTATGGGTGCCTGTGAATGTTTGTGTGTATGTGTATGCATGGGTGCCTGTGAGTGTGTGCATGGGTGCCTGTGAGTGTATGTGTGTCTGTGAGTGTATGTGTGTGTATGTGTGTGTGTATGAACCCTGACAGAAAGAGCTGGACACACATCTTGCCCTTTCTCAGGCTCTGGTGTTTCAGGTGTCTCTGGCCACAGTCCTGCTCAAGCTTAGTCCACTCTGCCCTTCTTTTTTGCCCCTTTTCCCATGACTCTCAGATGCCAGGATCCAGGCTCTGACCCCTGGTTCCTCACCATTGCCCTTCCCAGGATGCTCAGTCTCCTCAGGGTGTTGGGGAATCTGCTATGGGGCAAGACCCAGGAGGCCAAGCTTCTCCTTTTGGTTCTGTCTACATCTGCCTCAGGTTCTTCTATCACAAAGTGACTCAAAGCTAGTTGATCTGTCAGCTTCTCTTCTAGCTCCAACAATGTGTGAGTAATTATTTTGGAAAACAGTGAAATTTAATGAGTGAGTATTTCAGGATGTTTCAGCTGCAAATAACAAAACACTTGGAATAAAGAACTAAATGATCGGGCTGATTCATCACAGCAAACCTGCAGATCAGAGGGAGGTGATCCCAGGATTGGTGTGGAATGTCTTGAGAGATCATCGAGGACTCAGGCTCTTCCACCTTCTCTCTCTGCCTTCTTCACGGCTGCCGCTGTCTTCCCTCGTGGTGGCAAGATGGCTGCAGTGGCTCCAAGCTTCCATTCTCATGTAGCAGCTTCTCAAGTAGGAAGAAAAGCAGTAAAAGTGCAATCAGTGAGGAAAATCTTTCTCAGAGCTCTAGTAGCTTCATTTTGGGTCTCTGGTCAGAACTGGGTCACAGTTCTAATTTTAAACAAATCACTGGACAAAGGGATGGGAAGGACCAATCATGATACATCTACTTGGTCCTGATGGATGTATGAACAATGGAAAACTTGGGATTCTGTTAGCAAGAAAGGTTTGGAGCAGCTGTTTGGTGGGTCACAGGGGGAATGCTTTCAGGAGAAAGAAACAGTGTCTGGTGGTTGTAACCAAAAAGGGAATTTATTGGGAGGAAAATATAGGGTGGGGCCTGGAGGAAATAGGCAGAAAATAGCAGGAGCTTTTGAAATAAATGCTTTTCAGCCAGAATGGCCTGGTACAGACCCCTCATCACTGGGAGAGAATTCTAGTGCCTCTGTGCTTTGCATCACTTGTTCAAGACAAGTCTTGACAGAAGTATCGTATTGAATCAGGCTGGGGTCCAGGCCTATGACCTGGACACCTGGGTGCAGAGAGGAGCACCTGGCCTGTTTAGTCTCCAAAGTAGCCACTTACCAAGACCTTATCCAATGGGAGATTCTCATCCAATAGGAAAGAGGAGTTGGAGGCTGCACAGCCAACACAAAGCCAGACAGCACAGCTAATATCCAGGAATTAGAAAAGCCTCTGTGAAGCCTGTGGCTTGGGAGATGCAGTCCTTGGGAAGCAGTGGTTGGGCTTATTTATTTCCACCATGATTAATTACCAGGAAACAAAGTAATGACTATATGCTCCATATCATTTTGCAAGTCTTAAAAACTGTTGGGTAAGTTCAATTTATTTACAACACTAATATCTGTTTATGTCAGCCCAGTTGGCAGTGTGGTTAGCTGTTCGCAACTTCAAGGAATTAGAAGCATATGGTTAAAACAAACAACAAACATTAGAAGGAACATCATCTCTGAGGAAGCTGGACTGGGGAGGAGTTTGATCTCAGGGCCTTAACTGCAGCTGCTTCTACCTTGGGTTTTTACTGCAGCCCCATCCCCCACCCCCCGCCACCGCCACCGCCACCCCCACCCCAGCCCAGGTAAGGCACTGATAGGAGCAGAGGCTCCTGAGGGGCCCAGGTTACATCTCCAGTGACTTGGCGATGGGTTGAGTTGGTTAGGCGGAAAGAAGCAGGTGTTCTTGCATTTTACAAATTCTATTGAATTGAGGCAAAATTTCTGGTCATCCGCAGGACCTTCAATTAAAATGAGCCCTGTTTCATCAGCCCTGAATGCGGAGATCCGGGTCTGGGATGGTGGAAAGGATGGGGCAAGAGTGTGAACAGCTAGTGATGTTCATGCGCACACTCCCGCCTGAGTATGGGCACACTCGCGCCTGCACATGCGCACAGTCGCACCCGCGCATGCGCACTTTCGCACCCGCGCGCTCACACACTCGCAGCTGCGCTTGCGCACTCGCGCCTGCGCATGCGCACACTCGCGCATGCGCATATTCGCACCTACGCACACAGCACAAACCGTGTGCGTGGGCAGAACCCCCAGTCGGCGTCGACCTCGTGCGATGTGCGTGGAAGTGAAATTGGGTCCTGGTGCCAGCCCAGTCAGCCTTGAGAATCCTGTCCCGGCTGTTCCAGCTTCTGGAGAGGACGAAGCCACGGAGTCTGCTGAGGTAATGGCCTGGATTTTAATTGTTGCTAAGTGACCTCTTTGCGGGAGGCTTCAGGGTTGGATTCGTGCTTACACTTACGGACAGACGAGGTCCCCTCTTCTTGGGGGCCCACGGGGGTGGGGATCGTCAGCTTCGGGCACGTTAAATGTCCTTTCCTACATCCACTACAATTTAGACGCTTCAGATATTTAATATCTTTCCTCCCGGTGCACACTCAACCTTGGCGGAGAAACTCAACAATGGTGGTTGTCACATCATCTAAAAAGAAACATTCTCTTATCAATAAAACTCCTGACTAGAATATTCATATCTAATCAATCATCTTCTTTAAACCCCGCCCCCCACCCCGCCGCTTATCAGGCCCACTAAGTAGCCTCCGGAGGGACCATCACAAAGTCTGTTACCAGGAACTCCACGGGAGGGATTGACCCCCGTACTCACATCACCAGGCCTGAGGCAACCCTGCACAGCCGAAGAGGAGTGAGAGAGGGGAGAAGGGGAGCCCACCCTCCTTCTGCCACCTGGATTCCTCTGTGACTCAGGAACCCAGCTGAAGTTCTCACTCCGCCCTCACATACCCCTCACACACTCAGATTTCCTCCTCAGAGCCTCTTCCTTGCCCAGGTGGAGCCGTGGATGTGTGACAGCTCAGTTTCCATCTGCCCACCAAACCCAACCTTCTCAATGACCCCGTGAAGGCCTGCTTTCTTCAAAGACTCCTTTCCTGACTGTCCTGCCCCCCCTAGACCTCGCACCCCAAACTCACTCTCTCCCCCACCATCATTAAGGCAAGGCGTTTATTTCCCTCCAGTCAGACGCAGTGCTTCTTCCCTTGGTGATCTCTTTTTCCTGGCTTAAAGGCCACCTCTGGTGTTTATTCAGCGTGATTTCCCTGGACTACAGATAGGATGTGTGTAGCAGATAGAAGGGGTGGGAAGCTAAAGGTAGTCTTTACCATCCGTGTATGACATTCCTTCCAGCTTTTTTCTTTCCCAGTTCGTTTGTTCATTCGTTCATCAGTCATGGATTGCTCATTTGTCATGTGTCAGGTGCTATGAAAGATAAAGAGCGTGAAAGAAAACGTATAAGACATGGTCTCTGCCGTCAAGAAGCTCAGAGTCTAGTAGGGCAGGACAGTTCCACAAGCAGATAGGAGTGAGTGCAATGATGAAGGATTACAGACAGGAGCAATGTGGAGGAGCCCTGAACCTGGGTGGGGATGAAGCTGAATTGCAAAGGATGAGGAGGCATTGGCCGGGCAAGGTGGGGTGGGGGACAGGAGATCAAGAGACAGTGGTATCCCAGGGAGGGGACTGCGCAAGTAAGAGCCTGGAGGCCAAAAGTCACCAGGTGTGTGCTGGGAACTAAAGGTAGTTTAGAGTTGCCGGACCTTAAGGCAGGGAGTGGTGAGCGCTGAGGCCAGAGCTGCTACAACACCCAGGGGTGTCATCCTACTGTAGTCAGTGCTGATGGATCCCCCTGCTGGGGACAGTTTTTGTGACCTTAGACCATGGCACTGAATGGGTCCCAGAGGCAGGTAAGGGCTGAGCTTGGTGGGTGTTACAATTTGAAAAGGGCCAAAGGACATGAACTTCAGCCTCATGCTAGCCCAGCTCCCTGGGCCTCACCGTGTGTGTCCTTCCAGACTGGCTCCCTCTGGCTCTTCCTTCCCATTCCCTCCCCCTTAGGTCACAACCTGTCAGAACTGGAAGACACCTTAAATGCCATCAAGAATAACCCCCTCTTTTAACAAAGAAAGACATGGAGGCCTGGAAAAGGGGGTGCCGGCGGTCACACCGCCAGTTAGTGGCAAAATCTGCCCATCTGTTCTTCCCTCAAACCCAGCTCCCTACTGGCTGAGTGGGCAACACACCCAGCATCCACCCCCTCCTCCCAGCTTCTCTCGGTATTTTCTTTCAGGCTTTCAGGTGTGCCTGAGGCTAATTTACTTAAACCTCTCCTCAAACAGCTACTGTTTGGCGGGGGTGGGACCTGGGGTTGCACAGTAAGGCCCGAGGAGAGGTTTGTGGGAAATGCACTTCCTTACTCTTCTGAGGACGTTTCCAGAAGTCCCCTGGCTCTCCCTGGTTGTGGGGCAGGAGCTGCACACAGCACAGGGTGGAAACTATCGGAGGAGGTTCAGAAGAAGGAGGCCCCTGGGAGACAGACACAGATGTGAGGTAGGAGGGTGCCCCGCGTAACCTCTCCCTCAGGTGCGCTGGCGTAGCCTGGTGTGTGGTCTTGAGGAGAGCACAGAGACGGGACACCGAACAGGAGGACATCTTGTCCTGTGGCCCTCCCCTTGGTAGTGCCCTCTGGGGGTTAGGGGTGGGGAGGGCAGCATACCAGGAACTATGGGAAGTGATCAGGAGAAGCGGCTGGCTCGCCGCGATGCTAGGGGTGATGCCTGGAAGCCCCTGGTGCATGTGCGGCAGTAGGACGGGGTCACACGTGTATCAGTTCTGTAGATGATCACCTGCAGGTGTTCACTTTATCCTCGTCCCCTCCCCTTGATGTTGGGTTGTCCTGTGACTTGTTTTGGCCAAAGGAATGGAGCATAACATTAGCAGAAGCTGTAAATGTGCTCGTGTGGTTGAGCTTCACCCTGACACACAGAGCACGTCCTGAGCATCCACTAGTCCCAGAATTCGGAGACGCGTGGAGCAGATGTGAACACGACCCGCAGTCTGAAGCAGAGCCACCGCAGCCCACTTGCAGGCCTTTGAATGAGAAATAAACATGATCACCATCTGAGAGTTTGAGGCACGGCCAAGAGCAAATCCTAGAATACAGGTTCCTTTGTGAGTAACCGAAAGTACAAATGAATTGTGCCGTAAATCAAAAAGGTTTTATTTTCTCACATAAACAGTCCAGAGGTAGGCCATCCAGGGAGTTATCCAGACCCAAGATCCTACCAGCTTTCTGGTTCATCAGAAGCTGTGGCCCTCAGCTTCGTGGTCGAAAGTGATGTGGATGCTCAAGGTCCAACCATCGTGTCCACACTCCAGCCAGGAGGAAGGAGGAGGGAGGGGGGAGAAGAGCGTACCCGTCTCTCTAAAGAGACTTCCTAGAAGTTTTTGCACACCAGAAGAAATTTTCAAAGTATTTACAACATGGATTTCAATTAATCAGAATGGATGCCCTCTGTCAACAACAGGTACATCTGTACCTGTACTTGTGGGTTGTCCTGATCACCTTTCCTCTTGCAAATCTCATTGGCCACAGCTCAGTCACATGACCACACCTAGCTTCAAGGAACACTGGGAAGTAGTCTTTATTCCAGACGACCATGGGCGCACTTACCTACTATCAGAGAAGGGGAGGACCTTTACAGTGGGACAGCTAGCATCTCTGCCACACTATGGAAAGTACTTAAAGCTCTTGGTACAGGTCCACAAGCCCTTGCCACAATTTGAGAAACAATTTTCCTGAAAACAAGTATTTTTCAGAAGTCATTGGCTGGCAAAATTCGACCTGAAGTGTCTGTTTATCCCTCTTGTGAATATTCATATATTTGCTGCAGAAATATAATGTTTGATCATGAGGTGCTGCCCTGGATTCCTCTAGGGTATTTGTATGTGTGTGTGATACACACGCAAGTACAGTATTACCTATCAAGTCTTTTAAAAGTCTGAATTTGAAACCCATTTGGCTCAGGGTTTTGGATAGAGTGATCACTCATCCCAGTTTGCTTGGGGTATTCTGGTTTACCCTTGTCCTGGTGAAATTATTAACAGCTCTCCCAACTTTCACTTTCACAATTGCTCAGTTTGGATGATAAATTATAGGGTCAGCCTATGTACAAACTAAGCTCTCAGTTAATGGCAGCAGTAATTACTGTTCCCCAGCAGAGCTCCTGTAGTGCCTATTGATATATACAGATATGCTAAAATGTTTCTTCAGGTAACCATTCAGTTCCTCACGGCTTAACAGTACCCTCCTGCCGGTTTTGTCTCCATTCTTCATGAATTGGCTTCCAAGATAGTGTGGCAGTCAGTTTCACCCCAGCCACCTCTCAGAGAGCACAGGCTTGGAAGCAATGAACACTAAATCAAGGCAGTTTTACTGAATCCGGAAAATGACTAGCATATTCTGAACCTTGGCAGACTTTTCTTTCTTCATTCCTGGCGAATTTAAAAAATAGGTCTGGAGATGCCTGTGGATGCAGCAGAATTCCACAGGCATGTTACCCTCTTCGCCCAGCAGAGACGTAAGGAAAACAGCTGAGTCAGAAGGCCTTTTCTTGCTTTCGTTAATTGTCCTCTGGGTCTCATGGCCAGGATCTCAATTGTGAGCAGGGCCAGCCCTGGACAAGGCCATAGAAGGCCCCCTTCTGTTCTCTTCCCCTCCGCTCCCTTGGCATCCATGTACCCTCTTAGCTTTCCCACTGCGAGGTGCAGAGAAGTGGATCCCAAACTTGGCTGGTCTTCACTCAGGCCTGGGGTGTGTGCGAAGAGAGATTGCCGAGGCTTGCCCCAGGTCAGTGATTTGGGAGTCTGGCGCCAAGCCCAGGAATCTGTGTTTTAACTATTCCCCTGTTGATTCTGAAGAGCAGCCCAGTTTAAGAAACAATGAGCAAGGACTTGGAATCACACAAAGCTGAGTTCAAATTTAACTTCTGTCACTGTGGCCTGGGGCTGTTTCTAAGCTTCTCTGAGTCTCAATCTGCCCATCTGTAAAATGTGAAACTTCAGGAAAATAATGTATTTTATTTTATTTTTGAAAGAATTAAAAAATCTCCTTTGAATATATAGTTACATTCCTTTTTGTAATGCTCAGTGTTTTTATTGTGTTCACGCATGTGGGATCTTAGTTCCCTGACCAGGGATCAAACCTGCGCCCCCTGCAGTGGAAGTGCGGAGTCTTAACCACTGGACCGTCAGGGAAGTCCCAAGGTATGTTAAATTTAAAAAATATTTTTCAGGTCGAAAGTCTATTCTTCTCAAACATAAAATCAGACACTCCCCAGGTAGCTCATTAACACACTGGGAGAACCAAGGAGAATCTCATTGCTGAAAAGAACAGGCATAAAATCAGACACTCCCCAGGTAGCTCATTAACACACTGGGAGAACCAAGGAGAATCTCATTGCTGAAAAGAACAGGCATAGGCTTGCCTCCCACCTTGTCCTCTGCTCCCCTCCCATCCGGGAGAGCAAAGGGCAGAGTTCATGACCTCAAGGTGACAACAAAAGCAGATTTGTCTATGCTTGGCAGGTAGTGTGCAGTCAACAAATATTTGTCGATTGCTTGCTTGATTTTATGTTTTTGTTTACCCGATTTCCTCTAAAAGCTTTAGGAATCTAATTCTTGTTTGTGGGAGAGGCATGGTGGGAGAGAGGTGAACTGTGAGATTAGATAATATTTTATAGATGGGCTTTTATATTTCTGCCGTATTTGTGGCAATATGTCTTAATGAGAGACGATGGTCTTTATTGTCTGATGGATTTGGTTTTAGATCTTGCCTTCACCATGCTGTCAGGACAAACTAAACTCTTAGTGGATTAACACGGTGAAGGTTTACGTCATCCAAGTCACAGTCCAGTGCAGGTAGCAGAGGACAAGGTGAAGAGTGCTCTGTCCCATGTAGTCACTGAGGGAGCAAGCTCCTCCCATCTTTATGGCTTCCCGGTGCCCTGGGTCATCCAGATAGCGATGGGAAAGGGCATGATGGACCAAGGTTTTTACACACTAGGACCGGAAGTGGCAAAATCACTTCTGTCCCTATTTCACGGGCAGAATTCAGTAATGCGGTCAGCCTAATAGCAAGAGGACCAGGAAATATAGTTTAAGACGTGCCTAGAAAGAAAAGGAGAAAATGGATCCTAATGAGCAGTAGAAGGTTCTGCCAGACCCATTCATCAGCTCTGTGACCTTGGGCAAATGCCTTTAACTCTTAGCCTTAGTTTCTTCATCTGTACAATGGGAATGATACACATCTGTTGGGATAGTTGTAAGACTTAAAAGATATATATAACATGCTTGATACACAGTGTGCCCTTCCCTTTTAAATATATGGAAGAGCATGTTTTCTTTCCTCTGAGTAGCCCCAAATACTGACTAGTTGAAAGTTTTGGCCTTCAACAAACTTTCTACCAAGTTAGGGGAACACAGATGAGAAGACAGCTCCTGTCTCCTGGAGTGGAGAGTTCAGTTTGGATCATCTCCTTTCAGCGAAGCAGTGAGGCAGTCCCTGAATCCTGGGGGAGTTTGTCTTAAGGTCTTTTCATGACATGTGTTAAGGGTTTGCTGGAGTATCACCTTAAAAACCAGAAGCATCTGTACTCTAGTTACCTGGAGGAAAGAACCAGAAGAAAATGACTTCCATGGCAGCACCAAGCAATTATGTTAATATAAGTAAAAACATTCTGATGACGCTTAGTAGTCTGTTGGAAAGATTCTGGAAAAAATATTTTCTTCCCTTGAAATCTTTAAGCAAACGTCAGTTTCTACCTTTTGGAGTTAGCCTCTGCTGTAGTTCCTCTCTGAAGTACTCACATAATAGTATCTCAGGCATATTTCTTGAGTTTTCAGATGCTAAAAACCACCACCCAATGGAAGAAATGAACTTGATGATCATGAGCACGTAGCCCCCAGACCTTCTGGCACCTAAGGATGGATAATGTTACCTGCCCTGTGGCCTCAACATCAGCCAGTCAGATGATTGTGCACGAGCTGATCACATTCCCTGGGACGTCCCTCCCTCACCTGGCCTTTAAAAATGCTTTGCTGAAATCCTTTGGAGATTTCAGGGTTTTTGGAACACGGGCCACCCCTGTCCTTGCTCGATCCTGCAATAAACCTTTCTCTGCTCCAGACTCCAACCTTTCGGTTTGTTTGGCCTCACTGTGCTTCAGACACACGAACATGCATTCGGTAACAACCTGACCAGCTTTACCAGCGTCCCCTGATAATGTGTCAGATATTCAAGTTTTAGGGCCCTGTCCCAGCCCTATGGAATCAGCAACTCTAGTGGGGCTCAGTGATCTCTGTTATAACTGGCCCTCCAGATGATTTTTATTCACCTTAAAGTTTGAAAATATCTGCATTGTCAGCTGCCAAAGCGTCCACCAGCAGGTGAAGGGGAGTGGCTCCTGGAAAAGATAGGGAGTAGCCAAGGCAAGTACAGCAGCATTTGCCGTGGTAGTAATGGAGAATGCCTTTTCTCCACTGGTTGGCACAGACCAGTATTTGGGAGCAGTGGCAGGGTTATTTAGGATGCTTTACATTTCAGTGTAGAGTGACCTCTGTCCTGGTTTGCCAGGGACTTCCTCTGTGTGAGCACTTAAAATCTCATCCTGGCAAACCCCTTAGCCCTGGATTTGAAAAACTTAGGGAATAACATGAAATTTAGGGGAAACATCTAGGTTTTGGGCAAGTCACAAGTGCTAATTAAAGCTAAGCAAGTATGGACAACATCTAGCCTTCTTTACCCCTTTGCAGGAAGGTAAATCTGATTGGGTGAAAGAACTTATTGTTAAATCTTTGTAGAAACATCCCCTTCTGCTTAGTCCGCTGGTTCTCACTTCTGGCTAGACAGTGGCATCGTCTGAGGAGATTTTAAATGATTTTATTGGTTTAGGATGACCAACTGTTGGTGTGGGGGTTTTTAAAAAGTGCTTCAGATGATTCTAATGTGCAGCCAAATTTAGGTGCCACTGCTTAAGCTTTTGAACCACTGCTACATATTTTCACCTCATCTTCCTATGAGAATATCCAACTGTAGTTGTTTTTTTTTTTCTTTTTCTTTTTTTAACTGTCTTATTATAAGATTTACTGTCTTAAATAAGATTGAATGTACAGAAAATCCTGCTAGTCCATCTGGTATAGCTGGATCCTTAGAATAATATCGTTAAGATATATACCATTTAAGTATTGTGACTGGCCTTTTTAAAATTAACATATGCATTGAATTAGTACCATCTGTTTTGAAGTTGTCATGTTGGGTAGCTATACCTCTAATCTGCTGCCATTGCTAAATATCTGGACACCTCTTATTAGGAATTGCTTTTAAACATCTTTAGGGGTTAAAACCAAGATTGCTGTATTATTTGTACTGGGACCACAAAAACCTCACAAAGTTCCCCCGCTGTACTTTCTACCCCCATCTCTAACCCTTGGCAACTTCTAATCTGTTCGCCATCTCCACAGTTTTGTTATTTTAAGAATAATATGTAAATATCATCATGAATTATTTAATCTTCGGAGATTGGCTTTTTAAAATTTTTCCTTCGTCATCATTCCCTTGAAGTTCATTTCAATTTTTGCATATATTAATAATTTGTTCCTTTTTGTTGCTCGGTAGTATTCTATCATAAGATTTTATCACAATTTGTTTCAACATTCATCCATTGAAAGACATTTGGGTAGTGGCCAGTTTTTGGCTGTTATAAATAAAACTGCTATGAACATTTCTGTGTAAGTTTCTGTGGGAACTTAATTAAGTTTTTGTTTCTTTTGGATAAATGCTCAAGAGTACAATTACTGTGTTGTAGGGTGAATCTACTTTTAGGATTAAAAGAGACTGTCAAGCTGTTTCTCAGAGTGGCTAAACCATTTTATTTTCCCACCAGTGATGTGATATAATTTTTCTATGTACTCACCAGCATTTGATGTTGTCACTATACTTTAATTTTAGTTATTCTCTGATATCTCATTATGGTCTTAATTTGCATTTCCCTAATGGCTAATGATGTTGAGCATCTTTTCATGTGCTTCTTTGCCATGTGTATATTCTCTTCCATGAAATGTCTGTTCCTGTCTTCTGCCTATTTTCTAGTTGGATTTTTTTAAGTTGTTTGGAGAGTTCTTTGTATATTATAGATACAAGTCATTTGTCTCATGTGGGATTTTCAAATATGTTTTCCCACTGTGTAATTTGAGTTTTCATCCACTTAAAAGGATCTTCTATGAAGCATTTTTAACTCATTTTGATGAGATCCAATTGATCAGTTTTTGCTTTTATTGATCATACTTTCGGTGTCAAGTCTAAGAATTATTCACGTAGTTCTAGATGCCAAAGATTTTCTCCTATTTTTTTTTCTAAAAATGTCCTGCTTTTACATTTAAGATTATGATCCACTTTGATTTAATTTTTGTGTAAGGTGTGGAGGTTTAGGTTAAGGTTCATTTTTTGTTTGTTTGTTTTTGTCGAGGGATGTCCAACTGTTTCAGTACCATTTTTTGAAAAGTCTATTCTTCCTTGATAGCTTTCACACTGCTGTCAAAAACAAGTTAAATGTATTTATGTCAGTCTATTTCTGGGTTCTCTATTCCATTCCATTGATCTGTGTATCTAACCTCCATCATTACTGCAAAATCTTGAAATTGGGTAGATTAATTCCTCCCATTTTAATCTTCCTTTACAAATTGTTTTAGCTATTCTTCAGCCTCTTCTTACCATATAAATCTTAGAATAAGCTTGTCTATATCCACAAAAACCTTGAGGGCATTTTAAGAGTAACTCTGTTAAGCCTCTTAACTTGGGGAGAATTGACATCTTTATTATGTTGTGTTTTCTAATCCATGAACAAGGTATGTCTCACTATTTGTTTGGGACTTTTAAATTTTTCTTCATCAGCATTTTGTAATTTTCAGTATAGAGGACCTATAAATGTCTTATTGGGCTTATATTTAAGTATTTATTTAGGTCAGTTGTAAATGGCATCACATTTTTATTTAAGCTTCTACACATTTGTTATTAATATATAATTTGATAAAACTGTGTTGATTTGTACTCTAAAACATTTACAAACTAATATTATTTCTCAAGCTTTTTGTGGATTCCTTGGTATTTTCTCCATTTAGATTATCATCTCCTCTTCAGATACAGTTTTACTTTTCCTTATTTAATATAACAGTATATATTACTATTCAACATTCAGTAGGATATATTCCTTCCTATTCAACGTAGTAGGAATAGTCCTTTTATCTTTTAAATAAATGTTTTAAAAATTTAACTTTTAAATTTATGTATTTATTTATTTTTGCTTTATTTTCTTACTAGAATCTCCATTAATATATTTAATAAAAGTGGTGAGGGCAGATATCGGTGCCTTGTTTCTGATCTTACAGAGAAAGCATTCAGTCTTTCACAGTTAAATATAATCGCGGTATAGGTTGTTTGTAGATCCTCTTTATGAGTTTTAGTATGTTCCTTTTCTATTCCTAGTTTGCTTGGGGTTTTTTCCTTCTTTTTTTAAATTTTTTTATTTTATTATTATTTTTTTACAACTTTATTGGAGTATAATTGCTTCACAATGGTGTGTTAGTTTCTGTTTTATAACAAAGTGAATCAGTTATACATATACATATGTTCCCATATCTCTTCCCTCTTGCGTCTCCCTCCCTCCCACCCTCCCTATCCCACCCCTCCAGGCGGTCACAAAGCACCGAGCTGATCTCCCTGTGCTATGCAGCTGCTTCCCACTAGCTATCTACCTTACGTTTGGTAGTGTGTATATGTCCATGCCTCTCTCTCGCTTTGTCACAGCTTACCCTTTCCCCTCCCCATATTCTCAAGTCCGTTCTCAAGTAGGTCTGTGTCTTTATTCCTGTTTTACCCCTAGGTTCTTCATGACATATTTTTTCTCAGACTCCATATATATGTGTTAGCATACGGTATTTGTCTTTCTCTTTCTGACTTACTTCACTCTGTATGACAGACTCTAGGTCTATCCACCTCATTACAAATAGCTCAATTTTGTTTCTTTTTATGGCTGAGTAATATTTCATTGTATATATGTGCCAAATCATGAATGGGATTGGATTTTGTCAAATGCTTTCTCTGCATTAATGGATAGGATCACATGACTTTTCCCCCTTAATCTATTGGATATGGTGGATTACATTGTTTGATTTTCAAATATTTAACCAACTTTGCATAACTGGAATAAATACCACTTGGTCATGATATATTATTCTTTTTATATATTTCTGGATTTAATTTGCTAATATCTGGCTGAAGATTTTTACAGGCAATTTCATAAAACATATTGGTCTATAGTCTTCTTCTTTTTATACTATTCCTGTCTGGTTTTGGTATCAAGGTAATACTGGCTTAATAAATTAATTAGGAACTGTTCCCTCTACTTCTATTTCTTATCAAATCATGTAAAATTGGTTTTAATTCTTTAAGTCTTGGGTAAAAGTGAAACATCTAAGCCTGAATATTTCTTTTGGGAGTTTTTATATGAAAAATCAGTGTTTCTAATGGTTACAGGAAAATTGAGATTATCTATTTCATCTTGGCTGAGTTTTGGTAGTTTTGGGTGTAGAAGCATTGGCCCATTTCATCTACATTTTTGAATTTATAGTGTAGACTTGTTCGTAATAACTTGTCCCTTATTAACCTGCAGGATATGTCATGGTATCCCTGGTTGCATTTCTGATATCTGTGATTTGTGCCATCTCTGTTTTTACCTTTATCAGTCTTGCTAGATCTCTATTGATTAAATTGTTTATTTCCAAGAACCAGCCTTTTGTTTCATTGATTTTCCCCCCCATTTTCCTGTTTTCAGGTTCATGGATTTCTGTTTCATCTTTATTATTTCCTTCTTTCTGCTTGTTTAGTGTTTTTTCCTCTTCCTTTTTTACTATTGTAATATAGAAAATGAGATTATTGCTTTGAAATATTTTATTTCCCAATTTAGTTCTATAAACTTCCCTTTTAGCATTACTTTCACTTCATTCCACAAACTTTGATCTGTTATATCTCCATTTTCTTTTATTCTATGCATTAAAAATTTTTTCCTTGATGCTGTCTTTTTTACCCATGAGTTATTTGGAATTGTGATGTTTAGTTTTCATGTGATTGAAGATTCTCCTGTTGTCTTTCTGTTATTGATTTCTAGTCTGATTCCATTATGGCTAGAGAACATACTCTCTATGATTTTAATTCTTTTAAATCTGCTAATGTTTTTTTATCACCCAGTATATGGTATATGAGTGAATGTTCCACGGACACTTGAATATGTATTCTGCTCTTATTGAGTGTGTTCTTTAAATGTCAGTTATGTCCTGTTGATTGATGATGTTTTCAGTTCTTCCATATCCTTGCTGATTTTTCTCTCTGGTAGTTCTATAAATTGCTGTGTTGAAGTCTCAAATAATAATTGTGGATTTAAAATTTTCTCCTTTTACTACCTTTTTCAGTGTTTGCTTCATGTATTTTGAAGTTCTGTTGTTTGGTGCACACACATTTAGTATCACTAGGTCATCTAGGTGGATTATTCCTGTTATCTTTATGTAATGACCCTGTTTGCCCCTAATAATTTCCTTTGCTCTGAAATCTTTATCTGATATTAATTTATCCATTCCTGCTTTTTCTGATTAATGTTCACATGATATATCATTTTCATCCTTTTACTCTGAACTACCTATATCATGATGTTTAAAGTAAGCTTCTTACAGACAGTATATACTTGGATCATACTTGTGATTTTTTAATCTACTCTTCCAATCTCTGTCTTTGACTTGGTTACTTAGATCATTTACAGTTAATGTAATTATCGCTATGTTAAAGATTAGGTCTACCATTTTATTTTTTGTTTTACCTTAGTTTCTCAGTCTTGTGTTTCTCTTATTTTGCCTTCTTGTGGGTTACTTAAACATTTTTTAATAAGCCCATTTTAATTTATTTATTTATAATCATTTGTGTATACTGTTTGTATAGTTTCCTTAGTGGTTGCTTTTGGCATTACAGTATACATATGTAACTTATCATAGTCTACTGGAATCAGTGTTTTATTACTTCAAGTGAAGTTTCAAAATTTTACTTCCATTTAGGTCTCTTAATATTCCCCAGTTTTAAAGTATGATTTTCTGTAGTATTTCCTTTCTCTACATTGAGAACCACATCAGATGGTGTCATAATTTTTGCTTTGACCATCATATAGTATTTAAGAAACTCATGAGACTAATGATAGTCTCTTATATTTACCCCATTTGTTTTCACCCATTCCATTGTTCCCCTTTTCTTTCTGAAGTTCCCAGTGTTCTGTTTTTGTTTTTTTATGTTTTCATAACTGTAGGTGATATCTGGTCTTTCCAGTGCCATTGGATATGAGTTTCAGGAAACCCTGAGCCTGGCTCACTTAATGCTGCTGAGTTGGAGGGTTTGTGTATGTGGGGCCTGTTGGCTCAGCAGATGCTAGCAGATTACACTAATGTTGATGGGACTAGTGCCACAGGAGGATGGGTTCCCATTCAGGCTATGCTGCTGCTACAGTAGAACAAGTCCCCCTCTACTCCAAGTGTGGGGCAGTGACCTGCTGCTGTCACTGCTTTATATTAGGCTGCTTTTCCTCAGGTGTGTGATGGGATCCCATGGAAGCTGCTGCTGTTGCTGTCAATCACAATGTTAAATTCATTTCAGAAATACTTAAGTATTAATATATAGCCTGGCTCTTGTAGAATATCTGTATTTGTTTTTTATTGCTTTCATACAAATTACCAAAAACTTAGTGACTCAAAACAAGGTAAATTTATTACCTTACAAGTCTGACATTCTTCTCAATTGAGTAAAGTAAAAGTGTTGGCAGGATCGACAGACGAATGGATAAAGATGTGGCACAGGGATTCCCTGGTGACGCAGTGGTTGGGAGTCCGCCTGCTGATGCAGGGGACATGGGTCATGCCCTGCTCCAGGAAGATACCACATGCTGCGGAGTGGCTGAGCCCATAATCCACGGCTGCTGAGCCGGCGCGTCCGGAGCCTGTGCTCCGCAACAGGAGAGTCCGCAACAGTGAGAAGCCCACTTACCACAAAAAAAAAAAAATGTGGCCCATATATACAATGGAATATTACTCAGCCATAAAAAGAAATGAAATTGAGTTTTTTGTAGTGAGGTGGATTGACTTAGAGACTGTCATACAGAGAGAAGTAAGTCAGAAAGGGAAAAACAAATACCCTATGCTAACACATATATATGGAATTTAAGAAAAAAAGAAAAAATGGTTATGAAGAACCTAGGGGCAGGGCAGGAATAAAGATGCAGCCATAAAGAGTGGACTTGAGGACACAAGGAGGGGGAAGGATAATCTGGGATGAAGTGAGAGAGTGGCATGGACATATATACACTACCAAATGTAAAATAGATAGCTAGTGGGAAGCAGCCACAAAGCACAGGGAGATCAGCTCTGTGCTTTGTGTCCACCTAGAGGGGTGGGATAGGGAAGGGAGGGTGGTAGGGAGACACAAGAGGGAGAGGATGTGGGGATATATGTATATGTATAGCTGATTGACTTTGTTATGAAGCAGAAACTAACACACCATTGTAAAGCAATTATACTCCAATAAAGATGGTTACAAAAGAAAAAAAAGTGTTGGCAGAGCTACATTCTTTTCTGGAGGCTCTTAGGGGTGTTTCTGTCCCCTGGACTTTATCTGCTGCCAGCGGTCACTTGTAGTCTTTGACTCAGAGTCCCCTATTTTCACCTACAAAACCCAAAATGTTGCATCGCTGTTATTCTGCTTCTATTAAGACATCTCTATCTTTCTCTTTCTACAGTTGGGAATGGTTTTCTGCTTTTAAGGACTCATGCAATTAGATTTGTTCCATGAGGTAATCCAGGATAATCTTTCTATCTCAAGGTCTATAACTTCAGTCATATCTGCAAAGTCCTCTTCACCATGTAAGGTAACATATTAATAGGTTCCAGGGATTAGGGTGAGGGCATTTTTAGGAGCCATTATGCTGCCTACCACACCCTTAACAAGTGACCTTGAAAAAATTACTGAGATTTTTAAAGCCTTACTTTCCTCAAACATAAAATGGAAAGAAAGATAAATAGTTAATGTCATGAAAGTGAAACAGTACATATGAAATCAACTAATTCAGAAAATAAGATTTTTTCTTTTTCTTTATGATTTACATGATTCTCAGAGTTCAGTTACTTGAAGAGTTAATTTTTTTAAAACAGAACTAAGGAATTCAGGGTTCAGATGCTGTAAGATTGTCTGAATTATCTGAGTAACAATTAGCTAAGCACAGGTGTAAAGCATTTGATTTACTCCCTAGTGTTCTTTATCTTCTCATCCCACTAAATGCATATCCCTTGTCTAGCTCCAGCCAGTAGAGTCAGAGCTTGTTTTACTGTTTAACTAAAGTTCAATTTAAATTCTCTCTACATCTCCAGATTCTCAGCCCTGGTTGCATATTATATTCACTGGGGAGATTTCAAGAACTACTGATGTCAAATTTCTACCTATCATGGATATTTGAGAAGGGACCTGGAATGAAATGCTCTAGCTTATGGCTTTTGGCGCCAAAGCTTGTTACCTGTAGAAGGTATCTTCTAGGTATGAAAATAGTTCAGATAAGTCAAATTTCTCAGTAAAAGATGACAAAACTATGGCTTAGGTGGTAAATTTTCCATGTCAATTTGTCTGGGTCACCATGCCCAGTTATTTGGTCAAATATTATTCTGGATATTTCTGTGATGGCGTTTTTGGTCAAATATTATTCTGGATATTTCTGTGATGGCGTTTTTGTGTTTGTTTGTTTGTTTGTTTGTTTATTTATTTATTTATTTATATTTTTGGCTGCGTTGGGTCTTCGTTATTGCCCGTGGGCTTTCTCTATTTGCAGCAAGCGAGGGCTACTCTTCTTTGTGATGCACGGTCTTCTCATTGCGGTGCCTTCTCTTGTTGCAGAGCATGGGCTCTAGGTGCACGGGCTCAGTAGCTGTGGTGCATGGGCTTAGTTGGTCCACGGCATGTGGGATCTTCCCAGGCCAGGGCTCAAACCCGTGTCCCCTGCATTTGCAGGCAGATCCTTAACCACTGTGCCACCAGGGTAGTCCCTGTGATGGTGTTTTTGGATGAAATTCATATTTAAATTGGTGGTGGACTTTGAGTAAAGCAGATTATCCTCCATACTATGGGTCGGCCTCATCCAATCAGTTAAAGTTCTAATAAAGCAAAGACTGACTTCCCTGTGGCAAAAAGGAATTCTGCCAGAAGACTTACAGAAATTGAACTGCAACTCTTCCTAGAGTCTCTAGATAGCCTAACCTGCAGATAATGAATTTACCAAGCCTCTATTATTGTGTGAACCAATTGTTTAAAATCTCTCTCTTTCTCTATCTTTATACAGATATGGATATAGATCTAGGTATCAATATTGATATCTAGATCTATATCAATATATATGGGCACGTTGTATACACCTGCTGTTGGTTCTGTTTTTCTGGAGAAACTTGACTAACATAGTGCCCCATATAAATAAAAGGATGAACCCAAGTTCACCCAGGTAGAGAGTAGTAAAATGAGAACTGGAACTTAAGGCCTCGTGACTCATTCAGCTGTGAACACTGACCCACAACTGGGGTCTGCAATCTCTGGCCCACTGATCAGATCTCGCTTGACTCCTGGTTTTGTACATAACGTTTTGCTTGAACACAGCCACACCCATTCATTAAGGTATCGTGCATGGCTGTTTCTGTGCTACAGCAGCAGATAGGCAATTGCAACAGAGACGTATGGTACACAAAATCCAAAATATTTACTATCTGACCCTTTACAGAAAAGACCTGCTGACCCTTGCTCTAGGATGCCATCTGATTTCTGATAGCCCCGAGGAGAATAATTCATGCACATTGGGATAGATTGTTGATCTCATGTCCTCCTTAGGTCAAAGATCTCTTAAATGCTCACCCTTGCAATAGCCAGCTTGGGGAGCACTGTCTGAGGATGCAGAAATATTTCTTGCCAGGTCTTTCCAATCCACACTGCTCCCTGACTATGGTTCTTAAAACCTATTTTTGAAAAAAATTTTATTGGAATATAGTTGATTTACAGTGTTGTGTTAGTTTCAGGTGTACAGAAAAGTGAAACAGTTATACATATACATATACGCACTTTTTTTTTGTTTTGTTTTTGTTTTGGGGTTTTTTTTGCTGCACGCGGGCCTCTCACTGTTGTGGCCTCTCCTGTTGTGGAGCACAGACTCCGGACGCGCAGGCTCAGTGGCCATGGCTCACGGGCCCAGCCGCTCCGCGGCATGTGAGATCTTCCCGGACTGGGGCACAAACCCGTGTCCCCTGCATCGGCAGGCGGACTCTCAACCACTGTGCCACCAGGGAAGCCCCACTTGTATTTTTTTTTAGAGTCGTTTCCAAATAGCCCATTACAGAGTATTGAGTGGAGTTCCCTGTGCTAATAAGAAGAGCAGGTTCTTATTAGTTACCTATTTTATGTAGAGTAGTGTGTATATTTCAGTCCCAATCTCCCATTTTAACCTCCCCTCCACAATCCCTTGGTAACCCTAAGTTTGTTTTCTACATCCGTGCCTGTACTTCTAAAACCTATTTTAACCAACTACCACTCATTGCTTACTGTCTCTGGCTTCATGTACTTGATAATAAATCTACTTCTTGTTCTATCCTGGATGACATGTCCCAAGGACTGAGATAATATCTTATTCTACATAACTTGTCCTTGATATTGTCTATCTTGGGGTCTTCATCTATGTCCCAAAGAAGACAGTCACACTCTATCTTCTAGTACTACTAATAATACCACATTTTAGGGCATGAATTTGACCCAATGCCCTGAACTATCCCTTTAGAAGCTGTATGCAACCTGTCACTGGGTTTTAGCACAGGGGTAGAACTCAGATTAGTGTTCCTATTTAAACAAATCTACTTGACCAGAAACCTTTTGTCTCACCATTTATTTTATTACACAAGTAACTTCTGTCTTTGCATCTATGATGTAAATATTTTTAATTTCCTAAATTATCTGAAAAATTATTTAGAGCTTCTGTTTCAGTAGGCATTGGAATTGCTGTGTTATGACTATTTCATTGTTTTATTTCCAAATGTTAAATCAGGCTTCAAGCTTTGGCCAAGAGTAGACAGGAAAGGGTTTAAAAAGAAATGAAGAGTGGGAAAGACTTCTGATGCAAGGGAGACATAATAAAGATTTGATTTTGAATCAGTAATTTATAATAAAGGTTTGATTTTGAATCAATAATTTATGTCGTTGCAAAATAGCTCCCTGGTGAACTTCCACTCTTTGGTATCATTAAGTCCAGAAATCAGCCATCAAAACGTGCAGTGCTCTTCTTCATTTTCTAAACACAAACCTGTATCTAGAGGAGAGGAGAAGTCATTTCATCACTCAGGCTCTGGACTTACGACTCCAAGTCCTGTCTTCTTTCAACCATACCTGCTAGGTTTCTGTCTAACTTCTTGAGCATGAAGTAATGGCTTCAGCTTTCATCCTCTTCCTCAGTATATAGCTTAGTGACTATGAGTAAGGGATCTAAAACTTGAGAACTTGGGCTCAAATCTTGACTCTAAAATTTACTTGTGGAGTACTCTTGAGCATGTTATCTGTTTTTGCTTCAGTTTTCTCATCTATAAAATAGAGATAACATTACTTCTCTCAGCGAGTTACTATGAGGGTTAAAAGAGAAAATTCATACAATGAAAGAATTTATCAGTTCTTGGAATACAATAAATACCAGAAAGAAATGTTAGCCATTATCAAGGGCCCCTCATTTTATGGATAATATAGATTAGTTTATATAGGTCTAATATTTACATATACATAAACATTTTGTACCTATATGTGTGTTACGTTCTTCTTAGAAATTGAGCAGTCAACATTCACATCTAAAAGTATGTGCTCTGTGAAATGTAGATCTCCTGTGTACAGACACAGTGCTATATTATCTATTAGATAAGAGATATCTGTGTTATCTAATAGATAACAGTTATGTATTGCTACATAATTAAGAAGTCCAAACTTAGTGTTGAAACAAAAAAAAATTTTAATATGTGCCCAGATTCTGTGGGTCAGCAATTCATACAGTACACAGAGGAGATGGCTTGTCTCTACTCCATGACTGATGTCTGAAACCTCAGCTCATGAGGATTGAAATGGCTGGGGCTGGAATCATCTAGACAATTTTAATTCCCATTTCTGGCCCTTGAGATGGGATGACTCGAAGACTGGGCCCAACAAGGACTGTTGACTGGAGTGCCTATAGGTGGCTGCCCATGTGGCTTGGACTTCTCATAACGTGGTAGTTAGGATTCAAGATAGAGTATCCCAAGAATGAGTGTCCAGGGTTCAAGCATTCCACGAGAATCATGCAAAAGCTGCATGACCTTTTATGACCTAGTCTTAGATGTTACATAGCATCACTTTCATTATATACTATTGCAGGCGTTGGAGACCTTTTTCCATAAAGTGTCAGACAGTCAATATTTTAGGCTTTACAAGCCATACAATCTCTTTTGTAACTACTTAGCTCTGCTGCTGTGATGTGAAAACAGACACAAACAATACATATACTGAGGAACATGGCTGTGTTCCAATAAAGCTTCATTTATAAAAGCTGGTAGAGGACTAGATTTGGCCCACCAGCCATAATTTACTGACCCCTGCTCTATTGTTTGTTAGGATTTGGGAGCCAAAATGTTCGTCAGTATTTACTGCTTTGCTAGTCCATTTAAGAAAATGGACTACTGAAAAAATAGCTTCAGACACAATATGGCATTTTATGATTTAGCATAAAATCTGAGAAATATAGAGGTTATCTGAAGCCTGCAATGGTAAAGTTCCCTCTGCTATTGAAGTTATTGTCTTTAAACAAAGATTCTACATCAGTAATGCTATATATATATATATATATATATATATATATATATATATATATATATATATATATATGATATTCAGGTTAATTTCCTATTCTGTCTAAGGAAGTAATTGGTTGGTTGGTATGAGAGATGGTGTGGCTTCCAAAGGTGAAAAGTATTATTTTGTTGTAATTTCCGGCTGCCTAGGGATGGGAGAGGCCCAGGACACTGTAGTCAGTATATTATGTGGAGCAGGTTATATTGTGGTTTATTCATGAACTTTTACATGTTTATTTTCTATGCAAGTTTCTGTGCTCCTTTTTGAGTTTTGGTAGATAAGTGTTTTGTAACCTTCGAATACTTGGAGTTATATATATATATGTATATAACTTTTATATATACATATTTTAACGTAGTAGTTAAAGCAGTGGAGAGTGTACTATAGTCTACCTAGGTTCAAATTCTGGCTTTACCCTATGACTTCCCTGTGGCTTCCTCTGCTCACCTATTAAAAAGGAGTAAAATAAGACTGCTGTGGTGAGTTATATACTAAGTGCTATTTAAGCATTTGCTATAATGATTATGTATACTCGAAGGCAAGGAACTTGCCCCTTGATCGTGTCTGTATTCCTAGTGCTTAAGAATTCCTAGTGCTTTCCTAGTGCATTGTCTTAGGATAGAGATAGCTCAGTATAGTTCTTCTCACTATAAAGTAGTTATGTTGAAAGTCTTTGCTTGTGTACTAATAATCTATGACATATCTGCTGAGGACAAGGAAACAAATAGTTTTAAAACGGCAATGGATTACAAAAGATTGTATGATGTAATGCCTTTATTATGTAATTATAAAACTAACAAATGATCATGGTAGAAAATTTGAAAAACTCCTAGACAAAATAGAGATCAATAAAATTTGGAGTAACTTTCAGAATGTAGAGTTGTCCATGAATATTAGTGCTTTCACATTTTCTGGGACTTTAAGTAGACTCTGCTTCTTAAGAGTCTATTCATGATATCTTATTTTAATGATGTTTTCATCATGGGGACACACACACACAGAAATCTGCTAAAAAAAAAGAAAGACATGTAAATCACTGATGTTTCAGATAGCCATATGAAATAAAGTGAGAAAGGTCAACAAGCTGAAAGAATGTGCAGTAGCATCTCCTTAATTGCTTACAGGATTCTGATAACTACCTCTTTGTGGATAAAGTAATTAATGGGGAATCTAATTCAAGAAAAATGTATGAACTTCAAGCCGTCTCGAAGCCAAGTATTTCTTTCCACAGGAGGTTACTTTCCACGGCCGTGCTTCCTTATTACCTGACAGGGAAAGAGTATTGTATGGCAAAGGATCTTCCTGAAAGAGGGTGCTTCCCACACTGATTGTCATAAACGACTTCGGAATTACTGTTGCTGTATTACCAAAATCTTAAACTAGGATATTTTGGACAAATGTGGTCCTTAGTTAATTTTTAGAGCTACAAACTGTCAGATGGCTCTGCAATAGCAATCGTCTGGCTATTCAGGGTGATCACAATATGGTAATGACCTTGAGGTATCACTAAAAAGCAGGAAGGTGGGAGTCTTCCTTTGGTTCCAGAGTGAAATGTGAGTTGGAGTTGGAAAAGAGGCCGACAACCAAGTGATAGAGAAGGAAATGTGAGGTCATTAGTGAAAAACCAGGTTTAAGTTAAGGTGAAGAGGCATGAGGAAATGGTCAGCTGTTACAGCATTACAAAGATCATCAAGAAGCAAATCCATGAATGTGGTTTGTATTGCAATCTGCTGAAAAAGAGACAAATATCCTGGCCTGGCCTTCATGGAGATTATATTTTATTGATTCTGATAATTATTGTTGAAAAGGGCCTCCTATAAATTATAACCATGCAAAGGCAGCAAGATAATTTTTTTTCTTTATGTATGTGTTTCTCATTCCTACTCACTTCTCTCTTAGGGGAAGAGAAAATCACAAAAAACAAAAATGTCAAATCTCAGCTATTCATTTTCAAAATATTTTTTTCCAAATTCCAATGGAGGCAATAGGTTAACTGTTAAGATTTGTAAGGCTCAAAAAGCTAGATTTTTACAAAGTGTAGCCAAATTTTATTCCATAATTAATAGCTTTGGAAAGAATATGTGATGATGCAAAGTTGGAAAAAGCTGGTTTTTCTTCCGTAAATGACTTCACCATGTTGGGAGAAGAGGCAGAGAAGAAATCAAAGTAATAAAACATGGGGTGAGTTTTTCTGATACGGGACTCTAGTGCTTTAAAATAGACTAAATAATCCTAGGGATAATCTGAGGTAGAACAGACCAATGCCTCATTTCCAATCTGGTACCCTGGAAGAAAACAGTGTATTTCCTTTGAGGGCTTGAGAGGTTTTTCTTCTGCTTTGTTTTGGTTTTGGTTCATTTTGTAATCAACCTTATTAAGGTATCATTTACATACAATAAAATGCAGACATTTTTAGTCAACGGTTCAGTGACTTTTAATTAATGTATACATTTGTATAACTACCACCCCCATAAAGATCGATAACAATTCTAAAACCCTAGAAAGTTTCCTCCTAGGCTTTTGCAAAAGTATCCCCATCTCCCAACCCAAGGCAACCACAGATCTGTTTTTTATCATTAGAGATGAATTTTGCCCAGTTTAGAATTTCATGTAAGTTGAATAATACAGTAGGTGCCCTTTTGATCTGGCTTCACTTGCTCAGCATATGGTTTTTGAGAGTCATTCATGTTGGGATGTTTTAAACCAGGACTTTAGCCTGGGTGGCGATGTTGTCTGAAGGCACCTATAGGTACATCTGAGTCTCTGGCATTGTCACTGTCTGTTCTTGGCTTAGTATTTTCAACTTTACTAAGAAGCACAAGGTTGAAGTAAGGAAGACCATTGTCAGTATAATGGAGGTGAAGTGGGTTCTGTTATATAATATTCTCAGCATAAATTGACCTGCTTGGAATCATCGTGTTGATAATCGACAAAGATACTCTTCCTCCAAAAACTTTGATACTATAAAACTTCTAAAGGTCGCTGTCCTAGGACTCTTTTAGTTTTCATTTTTTGGGAAATATTTCCGGAAAATTCAGATGCTCACAACCTGAAAGAAGCAGTTATTCACCTGAAGGCTAGCTCTGCTAAAGTTGAGTTGTCTGACCTTTACATGCTGATAGAACCCAAGTAGCCTTGCAAAACAATGCTCTCTTATTGGACATGAGCATATAGATTAAGTTGGACGTGTATATGCAATAGAGTGAAAAAAACAAAGAATCTTTGAGTTTCCCTTGCTGGGTTTTTTTTATTTTTTCACTTAAGTTTCTATAGCATATGCTAATAGTTTAGGGTAACCTCAGGTTAGTTTTAGGTCCACTCTTTATGTAAATGTTGAAGTACTCCACACCCACCTTTTTTCTACCTTCCTTCTTTTCTTCCATCTTTCCTTTCTAACTTCTTATAATCCATTATACTTAATCCTGCATTTGTTGAGGTGGCAAGTACTGTAGGAAAATTGAAAGCAGTGTGAAATTTTGCTGTTCAGGATGCATGTTGACCAAATTCTATATTGAGAAAAGGTCTGAATTTACCCACAGTAACCCTTTCTCAGCATCTCTGAATAAAGGCCATAGAAACTGGGCTATATATAATATCCTGACAGGTATGTAGAATTCATAGCAGTTGCCCTCAAAGAGCTTAACTAGCGTAGATGCATACGAATGTATTTAATGATTGCTTTATTGGCAGCAGTGCCAACATACACAGTCTGTTTTGTTTTATATGATTATCATTACCTGCTGTTTACCACTGTATACATTGCTAATGGTGTGGTTTCTATGGCTTGTGAATTTCATGGCCAAATAATATGTAATTTATGGCACACTTTATTGTAGAAGATGGAGACTCCATAAATTTTCGTGTGCTCTTTGTCCCTTTGGAATGTATTACACTGAGATCAGGCAAAGTAATACATTTATTTCAAATGTGCGTGATAGCTAAACATCAATTAGGACTGATGGGCAATATTTCACCTTCCAGCAACAGAACAGTTTTTAAAGACTAAGCCATTGAACGTGGAGTTCCTGAACATGGGACTCAGTTCACTGGGATCCCTTCTTAGAAAAATAAAGGAAAACTTGAATTGGATATGTGTGGCTTATTCAAGTAGTAACTAATCAGCGACATCTTTGTTAATTTAATTTGTCACAATCGTTTGGTATTTTATTAACTCTCTTCCCCTTCTTCCCGACTCTCACGAGAATGGATCATGAGTATCTTAAAACATACTAAGTCGTCTTCCATCCCTGTTAATCTAACTACAAAAGCACACTTTCCTTATCCAATGTAACTTACTGTCTTTTAGAGTAGCTGTGGTTTTAATTCTCTACAAAATTAAAACCAGCAAAGAGAAACATTTTCAAGGAGCCAGCACATTGTAGAGCTTTAGGAAGAAGACTTTAGAATTAAGGGCAACTATATCATTTTATAGTTAAAGCACCTGAGGCCTAATGTAGGAAGGTAACCATCGAGGCCAGGGAAAGGGGTTGAAGATCAGGTTTCAAGCTGAGAAAGAGTCTACAGGGACTCAATCTGAGCAGGTCAAAAACTGAAATGAGACCACGAATGTTCTGGGAAGGCTGGCATCTGGCCTCAAGTGTGGGATTCAGACAGGGAGTGGGCCCGGGGGGAACTGAGCTTCTGCAGGAGGCAGAGAAGTCCACCTCATCTCCGGAAAGTGCCACTGACATCAGGGAGTTGAGGGGAAAGAGCAGTGAATTCCAGTCCACCTGAGAAAGCAGGCCAATCTGATTAACTCTGAATTTAGGCTTATTTCAGATAGTTCTTGAGAAGGAACTTGGACAAGAGCAGGTCCCGCACAGCCTCTTTAAATCCATGCCCAGTATTTTCTGGTGGAGCTGCTTATACCCTCCAAGTGACTCCAGTATTTTAATTTCACTCTATATTTAATTCTGACAGTTCTATGATTGATTATTTAATGGGCAAATAAGTAGGGTCACAAAAGAGTGTGAATGTATTTTACAGAATGAGGATGGGCAGAGTGGAACAGTCTGGAATAGGACACCAATAAAAAGGGATCTTGGTAAATAAGAACGTCTATTAGAAATGGAGAGGAATTCTCAAGGAAATTAGTGCCTGACACCACGCCCTTCTCTCTGCATGTTTAGAAGCTAGTTTCTAATTTTATTTTCATAGATGTCCCTGTGATGAATTGTCTTTTACCTCCACACTACTTATCACATGGAAATATTGTGAAGTTTGTCTGAGAGAAAGTATTAGAATTTGTCTTGGAAGCAGCTATAAACATTTCCTGGAAAAATCTAAGGGAAAGTATGAAGGGTGATTTTTTTCCATAAATTAAATCAACTTTAAAAGGCGCATTTGGAGAGTCAGAGAGTACTAATATTGTTAGAAAGAAAGGTTTAAAAGCTGGTTAAGTCTAATTTTTAAAAAATCCATATGTACCACATTGTAAAAAAGAGAAGGAAGACGGCATTCACGATTACTGCGCTGGCAGGGTAGGGGGCAGTTGCATGCTGGGGGTGGCTCTCGTACTGGCTCTTCCACTCTTCACACTTCTGCTCGGCCAGAGCCAGGGACCGCTGAGGGAGATCAGAGGAGAGGGTGGTGCCTTGGGGGTTCCAGGGAGTTGTGCAGCTGGCTCCCTTGCCACCCAGACTGCCCCAGGGTTCCCAGCCCCAAGGATTATGGAGCATCCCCACACCTGTTTGCTCTGCAGTTGCTGTTCTGCACGCATTTTCGCCTCCAGCACTTTCTGCAGTGTCTCCTTGGCCTTCTGCTCATAGCTGTTTTTCTGGTCTTGCATCTGTAATAGCAACTTATTCATTCCCCAAGAAGTGTATTTCTGTAAATTTGAGGCAATTCAACAAATACACATTGACCTACTGTGTGCTAAAGCCTGAGCAGGGACACAGAACTGAAAAGAAATTGGTCCTTGTCCACAGGGCAGAGATGTCAGTCATCTGGTGGACCTTCTTCCAGGCTGGAGGCCGGCAGGGAGAGTCCCTCAGGTGATGTGAGAGGTGAGTGGGGATAAAAAACTGCCCTGGGCATGCCGGGCATTCTCCCCTAGGCCTTCCACAGGCATTTGAAATCCGACATTTCCAAAGGGAAATCATCTTTCTAAACCTGTTCCTATCTCAGTGGCCAGCATCACCACCCACCCAGTCTCCCAAACCCTAAACCAGGGAATCATCCTTGATTTCTCTCTCATCTTCTTCAAGGAATCAGTTCATCATCAAGCTTTGTCAAGTCAACGTCTTTAACAGCTCATTACCTGTATCCTCTATCCCTACTGCCACCTCCTTAGTTCAGTCCCTAGTAATACTATTATATGGATTATATAGAGACTATATATTATCTTCATGCCTTGCCTCCCTTCAAACCCTTTTCAGTCCTGCAGCTAGAGGGTTCTTTCTAAAACTTAAATCTGATCCCATCACAACCTGCTTAAATCTCTCAGTGGTTCTCAGTGTTCTAAGAATCAGGTCCAAACTCCTTGGCATGGTTCCTACTTACAAGCCCAGACTTTCATCTCATGCTGCCTCCACGCAAGCTGAACTGCTTGTAGGTCCCCTAAGCACTGTGCTTTTGAGCCTCTGCCTTTGCCCATAAAGCTGCTTCTGCTTAGAGTATCGTGACCCACACTTTTCACCTGGTTAACTTCTACCCATGTTCAAGATTCAGCCCTAGAATCATAAATTCTGATAAACTTGGCCAACCATACCTACCCCCCGACTCTTTATGGATTAGGCAGTTTTACTGGTGTTCACATAGTATCTATATTTCTAATCTATTGACTCATCTGGATCCTTTAAGGGATTGTAAACTCCTTTGAGGCAGGGAGCATTTTTAAAAAAATAAAATTATTTTTGTAGGCTTGGGGATCTGAACAATATTCAGTAAAGTCAAGTTTTAAAAATTAATACATTTGTATTTTTAGAATTTCTCCTGGCTTCAAGGTCAAAAAGAAAAAGACACAAGAGCAGCTTTGCAAATTCACTGGGGGTCTTGCCTTTCCAGTGCTTTTCATTTTTATGCTCTGTGATTTTGGGGAAAGCAGGAGCCTTTTACTATCGATTCTGGGTTACCCAACTGGGTAAGAGATAGTCTACATAATGCAGATTTAGAGTTCAATATCAAATCATTTCCATTTAGCTTTGGAGTCATCTGAAAATTTGGATTTAAATGTTGAGTGGGTCTTATGTTCTTGGAATTGTCATTAGAAACCAGATACAGGAGTTACTGGTTGAGATCATACATGGTTATGTCCAGGTTATTGGACTTAACCATGCTGGTCACTGACCAGCTTTATCCCCCATTGAAAACGAGTAGACTGGCATTCTGGATGATATGTCAGTCTCTTATGAGCTTGGTTGGCATTACTGAAAAAATAAAAGTTGAGGATCCGCAAACCCATAGACTATATAGACTATGTTCCCCTGCAGAATTCTAACTACATGGCCACCTTATCTTCCTAACATCAAGTGGGAGCAGTCTGGCCGGTCCATCTTGTTCTCTTGACTTATCTCCCCGCCTGTCAGAAATCTATCACTTCTCGAGTGTGAAAACTGACTTTTTTCTATCTCATATAATCCAAGATCAGGCCAATCAAGAGATTGTACTGGTAAACTCCTATTCAATCCTTCCAGACCCCGCTAAAGTGGTCCCTTTCCTTTGGAGTCTACCCTATACCACCTCAGGCAGAAGAATTGCTCCCTTCTCTTTTCTCTGTGTCACTTTGTAGAAAGTGCTATTACAGCTTTAGCACACTGCAGTAGAGTTATTTATGACCTGTCTCTCTCTTCCTGGCTGCTATTGGAACTCCTAAAGACAAAGGACCCTACCTCTGTCCCTGTAGCACCCAAGCCAGCACATAGTTGGAACTTATCAGATGTCTGTTGAATAAACGAGTGAGACAACTCAGTTTAGTTCAGCACCGGAAACCACCTAGCATGCACAGCTGTGTGTCTCAGGCTCCTACTCAGCTATGAAAACAACTTCCTTAACCAGCAGGAGCCCTGAACATAAACACCTAAATCTGGATACAGTGACCGACATGAAGAGGGAGGGCTGAGCCTAGGAGTCTCTTTGACATCACTGCAAACTTCTTAGTTTTGTCCCACGTCCTCCCATCCCATCTCTCTAAGCACAGCCATCTACGTGGTAAGGTCAGATGTTCACGGAGGCTGGGAGGTTGGGTGTTCTCTCTGTGCACCCGGGGCTTTCTGCTCCAGTGGCATCAAACTGCTTATGCTCCCTGAACATTAAAGTCTAAGGGTTTCGATGTGGGGTCCAAGGACCCCTGGGAATCCAGGATCTGCAAGGTCTTCCCTTTTCCAACTACATTTCTGTGTGAGGCTGGATTTTCCTCATATGCTTCAACCAAAACAATGTATTAACAACAGACTGAATGCAGACACAAATATGAGAATCTAGCTGTCTTCCGTTCAGACATTAAAAAGATTTGCCAGCTTGGTGCTTTGCGACCACCTAGAGGAGTGGGATAAGGAGGGAGGGAGGAAGGCGCAAGAGGGAGGGGATATGGGGATGTATGTATGCATATAGCTGATTCACTTTGTTATACAGCAGAAAATAATACAACACTGTAATTATACTCCAATAAAGATGTTAAAAAAACCCAAAAAACAAAACCAAACAAAAATTTGAAAAAGCATAAAACAATGCCACTCCTCTCACTATTTTTTAAAAAAATACTTATTTTTCACAAAAATATATAATTTAGGTTCACATGTAATCTATTTACTATTGTTATTTTAAAATTAATACATATTTTAAGATTCCTGTTTTCATTTCAAAGTGGTAAATATAAAAAGTTCTTTGGATTTTAATAATTTTTTTTAAAGAGTATAAAGGGGTCCTGAGATTAAAAAGATGGAGACCCACTGCATTAGCCTATATCATGCCTCTGGTTCTTTGCCTATGCTGTATCCCCTGCCCAGAATATAGTTCCTGTTTCCACATTTGCCTGGAAAATACTAATATAACTATAAATATTTCCCTAGCTCTCCCCTTCTGTGGAGTCATTAATTCCTCCTTGTATTCTACTATATCCTGAAAACATTTATTTCTCACATCTCTGCGTTGTTTAGGCATCTGTCTCCCTGACAAAACCGCAAGCTCTCTAACATCAGGAACCCTGTCTAATTAATCTCATTTCCAGTGCTCATTGTAGAGACCATGACTTATGAATATTTGTTGAATGAATGGACTAAAATCAGGAGGTCTGAATTTTAGTTCCAGTTCTGCCTCTGACTAGCAGTGTGACTGTGGACTAGTCACCTGACCTCCCTGACACTCAGTTTCCTCATTGGCAAAATGAGAAAATTAGCTAATCTCCAAGGTCCCTTCCCGCTTTGACATTCACGTCTGGGCTGACTAGTAGGTGTAGGATGACTTGGAATAAATATTGGTGTGAATCCCATATGAAAATAGTTGCATTTATCACGGTAATATTAACTGAATTGGGACCGTCCTTTCTTTCTTCCAACAAATTAAAGAATGGAAACTCTTGCCTCTTTTGGTTCTGGGTCTTCCATGGGTGTGTCCTCAGCTGACCACCCTGGATTGAGCCAAGCTTTCCCATATATTTACTGTGACATGTTTGACCTCTAGGTCTTAGCACCATCCCCCACCTTTGGCCTCTTCAGTAGCGAAAAAGCCCCTCCTCTTGCTGGGATGGTATGGAAAGAAGAATGAGATAGGCACACATAGAAGTCCATGACTTTGTTCAAGCAAAGATTTCCCTTACCTTCCAAGAGCTGTCAGAGGCCTGAATCAGGGCACACAGCAGGTCTTGGAGAATCATCATTTTCTGTTTTAGAACCAGCTCACTCTGTAGGGCCTCCTGGGGGGCAAAATGCAAGAGGGTAAGATTAAGTTGGAGGAGAAGGGAGCAGATGGATGGAGGAGCTGAGGGGAGAATTCACATGTTACTTACTTTGAGGTACTCAGAAAGCTGGATGATTTTCTAGAGAGAAAGAAAAAGGGTATTTAAGAAGATTGTAGGTTCCCTGAAATCCTAGAACATGGAACCCGAGCCAGGATTGGCTTGTGCTGAGTCAACTTTCTTCCTTGGCTCAGGGTCCTTCCAGGCCCCCATGTCTATGCTCATCCAGGAAGAGGGTACCCCTCCATCCCAGCTGAGTTTACCGTGGAATTCCAGAATGTCAGACCTTGGAGGAGCTTAGATGCCACCTGACTCAACACCTTCACCATGAGGATTTTCTTACCGTGTCTAGAACTGCAGCTCCATAACTGGAAGAGAAGAAAAAAACAAAAAACAAAAATGACAGTGGATCAAAGAAATAAGAGTGTCAGGAGGCAGAGTATTGATTCCTTCTCTGATCTCTTCTGAAGAGCCAATGGGGAAGGGGGGGGAAGGCCTTCCTTTTTCTTAATTAAGGTGGACGTGGAAGTTCCTTGTGCTCCTCTCCACATTCTGGGGGAGGGTTCAGGTAAAAGCTTAGAAGAGAGGAATGGATGGGCTGTGAAGGAGTTGAGGTCAGGAACATGAAAGGTACTCACTTGGTTTGCTGACTGGCGTCATTCTTAATTGTTGGCTGTGTTTCTTCTGCCTTTGTCTGAGTGCCTGAGGGATAGGGATAGGGTGATTCAGAGCCCATGGGAGAGGCAGTGAGGGAAGTGGGGAGGGATAGGGACTCTCCACCGCCAGCGAGTGGAAATGCCTCGGCCCAGTGAGTGAGGAAGGCCCTGCTCTTACCACGGTGGTGTTTGGGTGGCTTCTTGATGAGAGAGTCCTGTGGTGGAAGGCCCCCAGCCTGGGAGGGGAGGTGGTCAGCCGGATCCCTCCAGGCGCCTGAGGGAGGATGGTGTTGGGTTGCAAAGACCTCGGAGCTGGTCCCTGACACCTGGAAAGCAAGTGGGGGATGCTGAGAGCCTAGATAGAGCCTCTTAGAACAGGATTCTCCAGCTGACTGCAGAAAGATGAGCCAGTGATCGTTTCGGGTCCAGAAAACCAAAGGAACCCATTCAAGCCTTCAGAGCTACAAGGATATCCCTGCTCCTGCCCTTTCTTGTCCTGGCTGGTGGGATCGGTCCTCCTCAGTTCAGGCAAATGGGGAGCTGGGCTTGTCTCCAATTACTCTCTCTAGAGTCCCTGATCCCGGAAAGAGAACCGGTCTGAGGTGGGAGTGAGGGGATCTGGGATCAGGTCCTGCCTTTTCTTGGTCTCAGTCTCCTGGCTGTATAATGAGGAGCTTGGAGTAGATGGTGTCCAAGGTGCCGTCCTATTCTAGAGGTGGTTTCCTTCCTCTTATTAACAGCTGGACTATTGTTGAGGTTTTGTGTGAAGAGAAGGTAAATTAGGCAGCTGTAGGGAGGAATGCAGCAGTAGTTGTCACAATTTTGCCTACTATTTTTATATTTTCTTCTTACAAACTAAAAAATTTTATGTTTGTAACATAACACTAAAAGGCTAGGAAATGCCTGTGGCAGCTAATCATGCAGACTAACTCAATCTCAAGAAACCTTAAATAACTGATAGGCTCAGGAAGAGTTCTTTAGGTAACTGTTTTCTATTCTTTTTCTCCTTAAAATTATTTTTTCAACGAAAGCACATAGAAACCTTCTTGCCTTAGAAAGTACACAGTTGCTTTTATTTTACAGCTGGGCTCAAGGATCATTTTTCTGAACAGCACCTCCTGTTGTGGATAACATATGCACTGGTTAAGAAGGCCCAACAGGGCTTCCCTGGTGGCGCAGTGGTTGGGAGTCCGCCTGCCGATGCAGGGGACACGGGTTCGTGCCCCGGTCCGGGAGGATCCCGCGTGCCGCGGAGCGGCTGGGCCCGTGGGCCGTGGCCGCTGGGCCTGCGCGTCCGGAGCCTGTGCTCCGCGGCGGGAGAGGCCGCGGCAGTGAGAGGCCCGCGTACCGCAAAAAAAAAAAAAAAAAAAAAAAAAAAAAAGAAGGCCCAACAGAGCACCTATTCTGGGGACAGTACAATACCAGTTACTCCCAGGGAATCCGGAGGACCCATCCCTGCTGTCCACATGCTCACAACGTGGATAGGAAGACACAGATGGTTTGCTGGCTGAGCTCATTTCAACATACCCTGGGTTTTGCCAGCACTGCTCCTTCCCAGGGCAGACTAATGGGCCCTCTAAAAGTTACACAATCTTAGAGGATTTATAACCTCATAAAAACCACAGAGAGCAGAGGTGGCCTGGAGAAGCTAGGGAAGCTAGGGCTTCCTGGGCCAGATGCGGCCTTAGGTGAACGATATTGGAATTGGGATGGCCCAAGAGAAAGAGAGAAGGTGGATGATGCAGCAGCCTTACAGAAGAATAGAGATGAGAAATGTGTGTGTGTGTGTGTGTGTGTGTGTGTGTGAGAGAGAAAGAGAGAGAGAGAGATTTGAGGGAGACGTTAAGAAGATTGGTCTGTGTCCCTGGCCTACAGTAAGCATTCATTGAACGTTTGTTGAATGACGGATGAATGAATGCTGTAGAAGATACGTCTAGATAGACTGAATTTGAACTAATACTAGGAATTAGCTATGGAATTGTTTTTAAATGATTCTTTTTTCTCCTAAAAGGCAAGTGCAAAACAAAAAAATAGCTAAACAAAAAAACCCCCCAAAACACAACAACAAAAATATCTGTTGAGTAAGTGGCTAAGGGAGACTTTATGATGACTGAGGAAGGAGGGACTTCATTTAAATCACTTTTTAGTGACCTTGAGCCCACCCACCTGCCTTGGTGCTGCACCCCATCCCCTCCAGAGAAGTGTGTCCCTCGACATGGCCCACCTGCTGTCTGGGGGAAGAAATCCTGTTGGCCCAAGACAAGGGCTCTTTGAGGTCAGTCGCCTGGCTTGGCTCCCTGGCCTGCGGGCTCTGTGCCTTGCCTTTCTCTTCCACCTTCAGGTTCCTCTGCCTGAAAAACTGCTGTTGTCGTGCCCTCTGGAGCTGTTCCCTCTGCTGGGTTCTCAGCGTCTTCCCCACCTGGCGGCAAGTGGTCACATTGGGGTGGCAGCGGCGGCTCTCACGGGTCTCCTGCCAGCGCTCGCACTTGGCCTCGTAGCTCTCAGCCCACCAGGCCAAGCCAGAGGCAGGCCTAGGGTCTGGGTTGATCATGATGACCTCGTGAGCAACTGTTGTGCTTGGCTTCCAGTTCCTGGAATAGCTGCCCGGATCTGCCAAGTGCCAAGAGGGAGGCGAAGAGGAGGGGTCAGGAGATGGGCCGAAAAATGGCCATCTCCCTGGACGAGGGGGCAGAAATATCACAGCGTCCCATATGTGTGGGTTGACAAGTGAAGAGGGGATGATGTCATGTGGGAACTCAGGACTTCTGGATTCAGCCTCTAGACTAATTTCTGCTCTTCTCTGGCCTGCATCTCCCCTTCTGCAAAGTGGCGAGATTCCTCTGGCTGCCACTTCTTCCTTGACCAAACGTCTCACCCTGCCTCTAAGTTAGGGGAACGTGAGAAATAATTGATAAAAATCACTAAAAGCTTCTAGCCTTCTGGAGGGCAGATGGGGCTGTGTTCCTTTTCCAGGGACTTCTAAAGAACAAGTTAAACTGGCTCCCTGATCCCCAATCTAAAAGGAAAGCCAGAATCTTTAATGCTCTCTTGGCCCAGTTGTTACTAACATAGGTGAGTAACTTTTCTCAAGGCCTGGAGGGATAGCCAAACCCCTCGAGGTGCTGCCAGTCCTATGGCCAGCACTCACTGTCCTCTGCTTAGCCTTTAGCAGCTATCTTGCCAGCCTGGTCCGGGACATGGTTCAGGAGGGACACCCCACGCTATTGCCTACAGTCATGGAGTCCTGACCTTGGTCTCCTGGCACTCCACTCCTGGCCCAGGACTGGGCTCTGACTCTGAGGTACAGGACCACCCAGATCCATACTGGCTGAGTACTTGCCACTTGCCCATGACTGACCAAAACTCATTTCAGAGCTTTCAGCTCAGTATCTCTTCAAGTGGCAGGTTCCATTTTTTTAGAATCACCTCCCTGTTAGGGCTAAGTATGGTGCCAAGTCTGCTTTCCTTAGCCCAGACACAGATTGTGCCATCGAAACCAGCAACGATGTGGATTATACCTAAATAAGGCTATTGCCAAGAAAAAGGAAACCAAAGCAAACAAACAAAAACAGTAACCAAAAGTCCCCAGGGAACCAGGCTTGGAGTAGAGGCCACACTTGCTGCCCCTCTACGTGGCCTTACCTGCTACTCACATAAGCCCACCCTCACCCCTTCTGCCTTCTCTGTGCCCTTCTCTCTCTTTCCTACTCTCCCTCACCTACCTTCTGCAAATTTATTCATTCTCCTAGAACCGTCTGGTAGCTTGGCTGAGTTGGGGCTGGACATGGCTAAGCTGGATTCTGAGCACTGGAAATTCTGGTCCCTGGGGTCAGCCCAGAGACTGATGAAGGGAGGGGGACTTCCCCTTACAGCTGCCGCCTCTCTCTGTCCCACAGCCTCACTACCCACCGCCCTGGGAATCTAGCTCCCGGGGAGGTCAGTGAAGGGATTTCTCAGCCTCACCAACCAGGAGGCATTTGCTGGCTCTGGCCCCTCGGGTTTATTTATAGTCAGACAGACCCAACAGGTAGCAGCCTCTCCGCCCTTTCTTTGGAGTTCCCTGCTCCTCCTGGATCAGTCTGGAATTCTCTGCAGGATTCTTGCTCTCTTTCTCTCTCTCTGGTCATACGACTCCTTACGGGGGTGGTGGGGTCATGGGTGGGGCTGTATCACACCCCCTGAGAGGGAGTCTTACACAGTCAGACCCTGTTCGCTCTCCAATGCCTGACTCTCCAGGCTTGGAGGGGCATCTTCTGGTCTTGGGCAGTGCTGACCCCAAGCAGAACTGTTAAGTTGTCAATGCTTGTCCGCTCGTCTCATCCCTGGGTGCTTCTCCCCTCTCTTTAGGCTTTTCTCCTCACTCCTACTCTGTAGGGTCCCCTCACTTCTCACCTGCCACTTTCTTCGTTTAAAAACTTAGGAAAGGGGCTTCCCTGGTGGTGCAGTGGTTGAGAGTCCGCCTGCCGATGCAGGGGACACGGGTTCGTGCCCCGGTCTGGGAGGATCCCACGTGCCGCGGAGCGGCTGGGCCCGTGAGCCATGGCTGCTGGGCCTGTGCGTCCGGAGCCTGTGCTCCGCAACGGGAGAGGCCACAACAGTGAGAGGCCCGCGTACCGCAAAAACAAACAAACAAAAAAAACTTAGGAAAGGATCTGAGAGGCCGATTCATATTCAATTATGAAGGACTGGGTGTGCAGGTAAACTCCACTTTCAGAATCTATACTTGTGGTGTCCTAAGCCGTAGGCCCTAGTTATTCTGCCGTAAATGGGGGAGGCGAGGTGCCCCGACCCTGGACTCAGACTGTGTGGACTCCTGTCCTGGCCCTGTCATCTACTACCCACGTGCTTTGGAACAAGCTATTAACTGTCTCTATGTCTCTGTCTCCTCATTTATAAAGTGGGAACCTACCTCCTAAGGTTATGAGGATTAAAGAGAAAATGCATGTCAAGCATCTGGGACATAGCACACAATAAATGTTAGCTTTTTGTAATAATATGATTATTATCACTCCTGTTCTACAGATCTTGGATATCGAAGACTCAGTGCTATAATACAAATGTCCCGAGCTAACCTAGCACTCCAGGACCGAGAATGCCTCATCCTCCAATTCCCCCGCCCCCTTTCTCTTTGAAGGGGCACTGTCTACCCCACGGAGGCGATGCTGGTCCCTGGTTGAAATCATATTTACTGTTGCTCTGTTCATCTGACTTCTGGGTGTAGGCTACAGGGAGAAAGGACTACTCTGTGGTCTGGATACAACTGCCATCTCAGGCCTGGCAGAAAGGCAAAGAAGAGAGGACTGCCTGCTTCTCACCTTTAAAATGTGGGGCGCTAGGTCCCCTCCCTGTTTGGTTCCAGGTAATCCCTCAGGCTTCGTAGACTAGGCAGATCCCTTGATTGTGGAGAATCCTCCTGCCTCCTGCTGTGAAGAAGAAAGGGCTGTTAGGGAGAGAGAAGTGTGTGGGCTGTGTCTACGCTAGTTCACTGAAATGCATGGCTGCCCTGCTCTGTTTTCTGGGGGGGCAGACGTTAGCCCTTGCTACCCAAGCTCGGAGTTACAGTGGGAAAGTCTCCTCAGAGATGTGAGTGTTCTCAGGCCCCCAGACTCTCACACTGGGTAGGACTTGGTGTGGCACACCTGGGTAGAATCATACCCAACTTTCCGGGAGGTCTTGGTTATTCTGATTTGCTTAAACACAAGAAGCCATGTGGACGGCTGACTGACAGAGATGGGCTCTAGAAGAAAATGGAACGGGTCCCCATGTGCTTCAAAGAAAGTCACTGGGCCACTGCCCAGGCAGCCCTTGGTGGCATGACAGGGCCCAGCTGGAGCTCTGGGAAAGGGTGGTATTGGCTGGGGGAGACTGTGCTCACTGCCACAGGGGGAGATCTGGGCGCTGCCCTCACCTGACAGTGCTTTGTTGCTGACTTTCCCGGTTTTTGCTCCTAATTCCCTGCTGTGTGTGTGATAAATGGCCTCCTGCATGAATGAACGGTCTGGACTCCCTAGCCGAGAGCTCTCAGAGTGAGCTAGGAGTGAAGGGCCTGCACCCAAGCTGCTGGGCAGGCAGCTTGGTGCTATGGGGTCCCTGCTGTGAAGGGAGCTGTAAAACGTACCCCCCATTGCTGGGGAGCCTGAACCCTTAGTCATCTGACTCACTGCTAATCTAATCTTATGGATGGAGCAGAGAGTGATGGAAGCTGTGCCTCTGGAGACCAACGTGGGACACTTTCCTGTGTACCCAACCCCCAACACTCAAAACTACAACATCCACTCCAGTGTCTCCCCCTTCAGACCAGGGAAGCTGACAGACAGAGCCTCTTCTGCCCCACCCCAGAATCGGAGGTCCCCAACCTGGACACAAAAGCCTCCTCCTCAGTTACCTTGGGTCCCAGGCTCCAACCCAAGCAGCTCAGGAAAGCATCCCAGCTCCTGGGCAGATCTCGGCTCTGGTCTCTAATGGGGCAAGCTCTCAATCCATGGCTCTGGGCCCCCTTAGCATTTCCCTTCTTGGTACTGTCTTTCTTTTTGTACAGCAGCCTTGCTGAAACAGGATACCACAATACTTGCTCACCCCAGTTCCTCTCTTGCTCTCTGGTGCGATCTGAGGGGCGCCTGAACCCTTGAGGCCTTCAGGGCTGGGCTCAGGAGCTCCTCCCACCAGCAGGCATCCCAGCCACCCTTTCTCTTGCTCTTCGATTGGTCTGAGCTCTCGGGCAGTTTCAAGTCAAAAACCCCTTTCTAGCTTAGACAAGGATGGGTCTCTGGGTCAGAGTCAAACCTTGCAGTTTCTATGAAGGGGAAAAAAAAGGCCTTTTTGACCTAGAAGAGAGGTTCCAGTGTAGGTTTTCATGTGTATCAGGTAGTTCTCTGTGTAAGGATTTTCTCTTTTCTTACTTTACTTCTTCCCAATCCTGGTGTTGTAAAGGCTTTTTGCTCTTCTAAAGTACTGGTATTTTTTTTCCAAAATTCTGGAATGAGGCCAGCTCTGAATTTCCTCCTTTCTGAAGCAATGGGACGGGGGACAGGGGGTAGGGGAAGGTGAAAAGATGGTGGTTAGGTGGCTGGGAAATCAGGGAGCAATAGCAGGCAGAATCTTATGAAAATATTTCCTAGTCCACTGAACTAGGAAATGTGGGGAAAAATTAAAAGGAACTTATCTGTGTGCATTAAAAAGAAACTATTACAAATGTGATAGTCAGGAAATTTCCAAGAAGTTCAGTATAAGATGGTGGAGAGGGAACCGGATTGGGACAAGTTGACTGAGTAGCTTTGTAACCTTTGTGCAATTCATCTTGTCTGAATGGTCCATTCAGTGTCTGAATGGATGATTTATGTGGCTCCCATGAAGTCTAAGACTTCACATGTGAGGCACGTAATGAGACTTTTAAATAGCTGTGATAAGATAACAATTATTAAGAGGTTGGGAGTATGTCACAATCTTCTCGGTTGCCTACTACTGCCTCCATTCTCTGAGGAGAAGAGAACAGGAGTAGGCAGGGGAAAATGAAGAGGATGAATTCTCAAGCACTGGGACTGAAGGGAAACGACATTCCCTCAGGATGAGAGACAATAGCCCAAGGTCCTGCGCCTGAAGCTTGGCACATGGAAATAGGAATGAGGACAGAGGGTCTGGGGAGCCCAAGATGGCAGAGTAAGAGAATGTTATGGGCACAGAAGTATGAGAAGGTTCTGGGAGTTTAGGGCGCTAGAGCATAAGAGAGGGCAGGTGACGGTAATAGGAGTTCCTGTGGGCCAACTATTTGGGTTCCACTGAAAGTCATAAAGAAATGTGTATGAAGACTGAAATCCCTTTTAGGGCTATGCATTCAATGGGATACCACCTCTACTTTAACTGGGGTTTGGAGAGGTTACAAGTGTGAGTTCAAGGTCACACAGGTTCGCCTGGCATCAGAGCCTGAGCTCTTAACACTATGTTCTGAGAATAATACAATTAATAAGGTTGTCATACCTATCTATATGGACAGAAAGAAAGAGAAACACACACACACACACACACACAGAGAGAACTCTGAAAACAGAGAACGTACCTTATTTTCAAATGCCCATGAAGTGTCAAAAAATTCACCGTATTGATCATAAAGCAAGCGTCATTAAAAAAAAGCAAACATTAGTCTAGTGTAATGCATTGAAAATAGACAGGATTTGACTTTTAGTCTGCTGCTGCCCTCCATCAGTTGTGTGAGCTTGGCTTATTATTTTATTACTATCCCAATTTCTTCATTCGTAAATGGGGAGGGCCCCTTCTGGAGCTGATATTTTCTGATTCTTTGCTTTCTGTTTAAAAATGTATTACCCTCAAAAGAATGATGTTGGACTCTTATCACATAAATAAAAATGAACTCAAAACGGATCAAAGACCTAAATGTAACAGCTAAAACTATAAAACTCTTAGAAGAAAACTTAGGGCAAAATCTTCAGGACATTGGATTTGTCAATGATTTCTTGAATGTGACACCAAAAGCACAGTTTGGGATGATGAAAAAGTTCCAGAGATGGATAATGGTGGATGGTTGCATAACAATGTGAATTACTTAAGTAGTACCACTAAACTGTACAGTTAAAAATGGTTAAAATTCTAAACTTTATGTCGTATATTTTACCACAATAAAAATTATTATATTTCATGCATACAAAAGAATATAGAAAAAAGCAAACATTAAAACAACTTTATCTCTTACAGCAGGATTTTCTAACCATAGTACAGTGAAATTAGAAATAAATAGCAGGGCTTCCCTGGTGGCGCAGTGGTTGAGAGCCAGCCTGCCGATGCAGGGGACACGGGTTCGTGCCCCGGTCTGGGAAGATCCCACATGCCGTGGAGTGGCTGGGCCCATGAGCCATGGCCGCTGAGCCTGAGCGTCTAGAGCCTGTGCTCCGCAACAGGAGAGGCCACAACAGTGAGAGGCCCGCGTACCACCAAAAAAAAAAAAAGAAAGAAAGAAACAGCAAAAGTTGGAAGAAATAAACATTTCAACCTCTTGGGAAAAAAATCCTCCTGGTTTGCTCTTGAAATATAGAGGAAACCAAATCTGTAACTAAGAATGACTTGAAAACAATGCTAATGAGAATATTAAGAACAAAATCTATGCGATATGGCCAAGGCATAGTCTTAAATATTTTTGTATTCGTAGTCTTAAATATTTTCATTACTTAAATAAGGGGGTTTAAAAACAAATTAGCCATTTATTTATTTTCAAATAAATTTCTAAAAAAAGAAAGGAGGTAAGAATAAAAGGGAGATAAAAGGGGAAAGCAATAGAATAAATTGGAATTTAGAGTAGAATTCATTTATTCATAAATAAATTCAGGAACTGGTCCTCGTGTGTGTTTGTGGAGAGAGGTATAAATACCAATAGAAAACAAAAGCAGTAAAATAAACTACTAGCAAGCCAAATCAATGTAAAAAAGCAAAAGCGTATCTGTAAAAATGTATAAATGATACATGGAAAGTAAATATAATTCAATGGAAACTAAAATAAATGTAGAGTTATTTGTGTAACTATGCTAGTGTTTTGAAAATCTGGATAAGATGGATTTAAGAAACTCTGCTTTACCAAATTAGACTCAAGTAGAGATAGATAGTCTAATCATCTGCCTGCCTCTACCTGAGGGTCCCCTTCCTCTAGTGTGGGTTAGTAAAGAGAAGGATTTAGATCAGGCCCCTGTTGAGTTGACCACCTGGCATTTACTGGCTGGCATTCTGTGCTTCTCCTCACTATTTCCAGGTCCCTTTGTTGATGGTCATATCCTGAACTTTGGGATATGGTCGCCTTGATAGATGCTGAGCCCTCTATGAGCTCCCATGAAGGGGTGAATATAGGATAAGAAACACTATGCTTTAGAACACTGTTGCTTTACCCTTCACAACATCACACAGGGAGGTATAGGATTATCAGATTTTATGGTAGGGTTGGGGTAATGACCGGGAATCTCAATTATGAAAGAAAAAATTTTAAACTGTATGCTAGTATGACTTTTCCTATACTCCAAGAAATAGCACTATGAAGTTAACCCCTAGTTAACCCATGGAGGGCCCCCTATGGGTGCTACTAGTTCTAATCTTGTTCCCCCTTTCCACTCTACTGGATGACTCCTTATTCATTTTTTGGGAAATGGCAACCTTGCTCAAAAGAAGTTGTCCCTCCAGTATTTTCTCAGCAATGCCTTCCTGAAGTCTAAGTTATTCACTTTAGAATAAGTTCACAGACATTCAACAGAATAGTACCTGGTGGCCTTGGCAACCCACATTTTGCCGAAGGTACCAGGGGTGTTTGGTGAGGGGAGCTTGGAACTCTAAGTCCTGCAGAGCAGCTCAGGGTGGGCATACTTAAGTCTGTTCCCATTCAAGTTTTCCCCAGTGCAGACTTGCAGACTTTCCTCTTTAGTCTTCCAAGTGTCTAGCTGCTGTTTAATCAGATGTCCATACAAACACCCCTAGGACAAATATTCATTCTCAGAGGTGATACAGTCTAAACTCATCAGGAGAAGATAAATATCTTCTGAACTTGTCCATTTGCAAGTTTGCTTCTCTAACAGTGGAGTTACAACTTCACATTCATGGCAGGACAGAATTCTCAGTCCTCTTTTTTGTTGCTTTGTGTCATCATTGTTGATAAGAGGACCTTTTACTGTACTAAAACCTCCAAGTTACGCTGTGAGAGATGATCAGTATTGGCATGAGATTCATCTATTGTATAGACGCTAAGAATCTGAAAGGCTTAACCCCAATGCACAGCTAACTGTGGATCCATTCTTGTGGGTCTCAGCACTGAGCAAGGAACAGGTTACTTTTCATCTGAGGCTCCTGCGAAGGACCATCTCACTGGCTTTGACCTGGAAGGGCCCAGACAGGATGCAATAAGCCTGAGGCTGGGGTGGAAGGTGTGTGCGTGTGTGTGTGTGTGCGTGTGTGCGTGTGTGTGTGTGTGTGTGTGTGTGTGTGTGTTAGAATGGACAGATAGAAAAGCGAAGAAGAAGGTAGGCCAGAAAAGGAGGACCTCCCAGAAACCAATCTGTTTGGACTAAAAGGAAAAACTGGGTGTTAGTCTTCAGAGCAACTTAGTTTCTCCCTTTAGACTTTGTTTCGGATTGTGTCCCCTTGGGCCTGTCAGAATACAAAATAAGGCTTATCTCCGAATCAAATATCATCATGAGTTATCCCCTAGGTATGCCATACCCCTTTCTGAACTTTGAAAACTGCTGCTTTTTAGGGTTCAATTAAAGCACTGCCCTCCTCTCCCCAGGGTGAGTTGTCCAATAACAGGACTCTGAGAACTTCTAGTTTATCACTAAAAAGCCACCTTATTTATTAAAAACAATATACTTACCTAAATTACTCAGCTACCAAAAGTCACTTAAGAAGAAATTAAAAATATGAAGCTTCTATTCTTTAAAACGTGCTTTCACTTACTCTACTTCACTTCCACAAGCCTGGGTCGTCAGAGCCAGTAACTGTCTGAAGCCAAGAATTTTAAGAACCTCAACCATGGTAACCGTACACACCAACACTGTAATTCCAGAGACGTTTGCTCTCTGGTAAGATTAGGTTATTTGATAGTGTTATCCTCTTTCTGAAACTGACAATTTTCCTTCCTAGTTTAAATTGTCATTTTTTGGCCACAGCTTCAGTTAAACAATACCAATTATTTCACAGATGGCCTCACATTCCCAAACTGTAATGTCCTCCAGAGCCTTTTCAATACATCTTACATCTACATTTCTACCCTAACCTTTCAGATCTGTTTTATACTCAGCACAATCTATTATCCATAACAGAGAATATTTGAATTGATGCAGTAAAATGAACCCAGACTGATCTCACCAGAGCGCTGACATGTTAGATGGCTGTCAGCCTGCTCTGCAGAGAGCATTCCAGGGCTCTGAAGACCAATAATGAAAGCAGCTCGGTGGAGAAATGGGTCAGAAGGCCTTCAGATTTTCTTTCGTTTTCTTTTTTTTCAGTTCTATAAAGGGGTAATCTGATACCCTTAAAAGAATTTTTAAAATAGAAAAAGAAAGACCTCATCTTACCACCCAAACACAAATTAGTTTCATATTTTTTACATTCCCTTCTAGTTTTTGCCTGTATACACACATCTTTTTCTTTTTAACTATAGATTTTGTGTTGTGAATCTACAGTTAAGTGTTTTCTTTCCACTTGATACTGTATTATAAATAGTTTTCATGTTTTTACCTTTTTTCACATTTTTACTTTTTAGTGTTGTCACAATCTTTCAGTGAGTGTGCTACGATCTGTTTAATAATTTCCTTATTATTGAATGACAGCCATGCCTCCCTAGCATTGCTCAGGATAATGATTAACCACTGGTTACTACCATTTAATAGACATAAAAATAACTATGAGTTTTAATTTTCTGTGATTACAATGATAAATTCAGAGCTGGGATAACTATCAACTTTGGAACAAGATTACTTTATGTATCATATCTGATACGCCCTGTTGCTCACTCTGAAGGGTTTTGCCCTGAGTGGCAGCCCAGGGCAATAGAGCAGCAAGGGTGCTCCAAAGTAGGCCTGCCTGTGTTGGAAGCCTGGCTTCACCTTTACTGCCTGTTTCAGTTTAGTAAATTATTTAACCTCTTTACATCTCAGTTTCTTCCTCTGTAAAATGACTATAATGATAATCCCTACCCTATGGGATTATTTAAAGATTATATGACCTAACACTTATATAGTACTCAGTACATGTTAGCTGTAACTATTATTTTAGCCCTTGTGACCTGTCAGTGGTGGAGGTAATGGATCCTTAGTTGGATCTGCAGTTGTATGAATATGAAGGAGTGCTTTCAGTGAGTTTTTGTCTGGTATAATTTCACAAGTATATCTATAGGATAAAAATGTTTCAAGTTATGACTTCAAAAGACCAATAAACATGTGGAACCTCTCCATCCATGAGATGATGGCAAAAGTTAAAATATGTAATCTTTTGACAATCTAAATATCTTTATTATTATTATTTTTGTGTGTTTAATAAAATATGTAACTTCTTAAAAATAAAATTTTTTATTTTTTATTTTGCGGTACGCGGGCCTCTCACTGTTGTGGCCTCTCCCGCTGCGGAGCACAGGCTCCGGACTCGCAGGCCCAGTGGCCACGGCTCACGGGCCCAGCCGCTCCACAGCACATGGGATCCTCCCGGACCGGGGCATGAACCCGCGTCCCCTGCATCGGCAGGCGGACCCACAACCACTGCGCCACCAGGGAAGCCCTGTGTATCATTTTTGACTCACTGTTTAAAGACACCAGAGGAACAATAAGAAATACCAAGGCATATTTCTGAAAATTACACAGATGAGCACACACCATTGATATGTTCTAATAATATATCACAGAAGGACACAGTTCACAACAAAGTAAATTTTCACTCAGCAAGTGTCCATTGAACCCTATAGGTCTTATCAAAGCTATCAGCCTCTTGGACAAAATGCTAGTACTCCCCCCCGCACCTCCCCTACCATGTGTAGTGTGAAAGGGAGGTGCAATGACAATGATTCTTCACTGAGATCAATGTGTACCCAATTCAGAAAGAGATTTTCTCTGGGTCCTAAAGTCCCTCAAAACCCAAGAGCCTCCTTGACCAAATCCATAGTCATTAACTTCCCCATCCCACAAATCCCCTGGGCAAACTGATAAACCCAGGCCTTCCACCCACCTAACAGGTGAGTAACCTAGAGCTGCACAGCACCAATCAGAGCATCCCCATGGGCAAGTAGGTATGGGCTAATGTTTCTTTAGTTCCTGGTGACTCATCAGCCAGCCAGGAACCAGACACAGAGGCTGCCTGGGGGACTATTCTATACATGGCAAAGAAATGGAGGCAGAAGGTGGGGCAGGAAATGGACTGTAATAGGAGCTGAGGATCCAGCTAGAAAATCAAGGCTCACTTACTTGGGAGAGAGCTGATCCACAGCTCTGGAGAGCTATAGAAAGGCTGTATAGGTGCCTGGGGTACTCCCATCTCCAGAGGTTCCGTTTTGGGCCACACTGCTTCGGGGCTGCAGTTGCCCACACTGCAGCTGGTGCTATGGGAGAACCTAGAACAGAAGGATGTGGGTGAGCAGGCAGGCGCACCACACATGCATATCACCTGGCTCCGAAGCTCTCAAACCTAAAAGGTCCAACACTGGACCACAACTCCGTGTGGCAGCCCATCAGTAATTCCCCCAACAAACACCAAAAGAAATAAGGCTCTGCTGCTTCTGTTTCCTAATCTTATTAGTTCTCTCATAAATTCATAATTCTGAAAACATTCATTTGCTGATGATTAACAGACAAGTGGGCACTCCCTGGGGTTAAATTAGAACAGGCATGAATGAGAGATTCCCTGTTACAAAATTTGAACCCAGCAATTAAACAGAAACTGGTTGTCTTCCGTAAAATGAACTCAACTAAATTGGTTGATGAGCTTCGAGTAAGTGTTAATGTATAGAAATTCCTTTAAAAACAAACACATACTGTTTTACATGCATGAAACATCTGGAACGATACTCAAGAACCTGGAAAGATCTGTCTCTCTTCCAGGGAAGGAACTGTTCAGACAGGTTAGAAGGAAAACCTTTCAGCTGATTTCCTTTTTGTACCATTATGAATTTTAAACCATGTAAGAGTATTATTTATTCAAAAGTATCCAGTTGAAGCTTTTAAAAGAGAGAATGAAAAACACATCCTATATCCCTGCTATTGTCAAAGTTGGCTCACTCCAAAGTTTACAGATTTTTCCTCCTAGCCTCACCTTTTAAGCATCTATCCTTCAACAATTCTTCTTCCTCTGCCCAACAGCTCTGAAATCACAGAGGTTAAGGTTTCTTTGACCCTTTGTGTACGAGTCTGGTTATATCTATGTACCCATTTTACTTTTTTATTTTTAATATACGGTCACATGTTTCCATAAAGGATCCAAGGTGGCCCATAACGTAAGGACACACAATATTAGCTTTAAAAAAACATGAAAAAAAAAAGGGAAATCATGATCCTGGAAATGGGTTGCATCCTTTTAAGGGGTGAGAATAACAGAATGAGTGAGCCAAAGATTTGGGAAAGGATCTCACATTTCCAAATGTCCAAATCTTAAAATTGCACCAAGTGGGAATGTAGCTGTGGCAATATTAACCTGAGAGAGCTCTATGATCGTTGTCTTTACTCATCACTTGGTTGCAAGGTTATAAATGACAGGGTAAGTGAAGGAGGGCAAGTAGACAGATAAGAGTCATTTCCTGATTCTCAAAAGAAGGGGCATCACCTAGGGAAGGGTACTCCAAAATCCTACAGGAATCATCTTGATATACTAAAGTTTCTAGGTGGCAAAAGTATCTCATTTGACCGTAGCAGCCAGATGGAACTTTTCTAAAAGTAGTGAAAAGCTACTCAACTGAATGCAAGTCATATGACTAGGAGCATGTCAGTGAAAAGTTCCAGTGAAGATGCTGTGGAAGAGCAATTCACCTTGTGTCTGAGCGTCCTCAGAATGTGCAATGGGAGACGCAGCACCTGCTCTGTCTCACAGTGACCCTCCAACCTCTAAACTCATCTTTCCTGGGAAGCTGAATTCAAAAAGTCAATTTAAAAAAAAGATAAAAGTCTCTAGTAGAGAAATTTTATCAGAGCCTAGTATTAAGAGCTGTAGAGCCACAAGTTTCCATGATACAGCCTTAGCAGAGGCTGTTAAGGCAGTGACAGAAAATTTGTACCGAGGGAAATAGCAGAAGAGTTTGCCTACAATTCACGAAAATGATCCCTGCACTTGGCCTGAAGGAAATCAGCAAAATTTATAACAGCTTGTGTATTTGTATGCGGGATTGAGAATGAATTTAATTTTTTAATTTCTCTGAATTATCACATAAGATTCAGAAGATGCTCTCTCTGCCTAGAAGCCACCCCACTGGGATAACTATGCCTACGGAGTTCCTTTGCCTATGACTCCTACTTGCTAACAGACTGGCAGCCTGGCCCCAGGGCCTGGTCGCTGCTCCCAGTGCAATGGTGGATATGGTGTCAACGGTTGCAAAATCAAAGCCCCTTACATCCTCTCCATGCCTCTGTCCCACCCCCCACCCCACTCACCATTGATGTTCAGGAAGGGGAAGGTGTCCTGGATGGGAACGTGGTGCTGTGACTGGTCCAGCTCATCTTCCTCATCTTCTTCATCCACATCATTATCTTTCTCATCCCAAGGAGCAGATCCAGTGGATCCTACCCGAGAAACACACACACACACACACACACACAAAGGTCAAAAGTGAGGCGCTCACGTTGCACTGTCATCCCTGCAGCTGACCCACTGTTCAAGCTAGGCACTGCCAGCACAGAGGTTCCTTGGGTGCAGTGTGCACCCTCAATGCCAAAGAGTGGGAACCAAGGGTGTTCACCCCACTCCCAGCTCCTCCTACGGAGCCCCAGTGCAAGCTCTCATCCCCTCCCCTATCCAGGAGCTGCAGACCCTACTCCCTTCTCCTAGAAATCTTTTAATTCCTACTCTAAACCCCTTTCTACACATTAGCATCCCTTCTAAGGACAGCTTAGCACAGCTTCTCTCCTTTATAAGCTTACTGTGAAGACAGACCCTTCCCTCATGGCAGAGCCTCACTAGATTCACTGGAGGTCAAGTCTAAATTATCTGGCTCTTAGTCGGAACTTGCTAAACATTGAGTAAATATAGGGATCAGGTGGTATTCTCCTAGGAAAAATACCATACAAATTAAATGATCACTTACCCATCATTTATAAAGAGAACTTAATAGCCTTCATAATGTCATGTCAATTGATTCTTAGAACAGCCTTTGAAATACTCAGGAAAGATGAGAACCCAGATGTTATAGTGAGAGAAGCTGAGGCTCAAAAGGTTGAATGACTTGATTCAATGTCCCACAAGTAGTAAGATGGAAAGACCGAGGTTTATAACTCAGACCTTCTAAGTTTTAATCCCTCCTTCTTCTATACTACCTGGCCTCTCTTCTCAGTGTTGAGTCCCAAGAGAAGTTATTTTTTATAGAACTCAATACCCCCTCTTCTTTCTAATGCTTTACTGTTCCACTGCGTGGGCAGGAAGACCGTGCTGAGTTTATATCTTTTGTTCTCTGGGTTCTTTCTAGGGACAGGATTTCTTGCTTTATTTACCAGTCTTCAACTTTGTAAGCGAGGCGACTTCCAAGTCGACTATCACTTTAAGGGTCCAGCCTGGAACCTGGCACACTGTCCACCTTCTCCCCAGCAGCTGGGGCCTCACCTGGGTTAATGATAGAGCCCTGGGGCTGGGGGATGTCACACACTTGATATATCTTCACTGGGTTCATGGGCACCTCCTTGGTGCCGTCGTACATCAGGTTGAATTCCCTGCTCTTGTTGAGCGCACAGCGGAGCTGGGCCTTCCATTTAGCTGGGTCGGGGTCGTCCACCCCTTCCTGGTACTTCCCCTGTCTCCACAGCCCAGGCCTGAGGGATAGGAAACTGCAGTGAGTGCCTGCTTGTTGCCCAGAAACACTGGGAAGTGTGCCCGCCCTCCCTCATACAGACACAGATACACACAGCCCTGCCTGACCGCCCCATCACCCCAACTCCAATTTACAGAGACTGCAGCAGAAAACACCACGCTGGGGACGAGGCAAGGCAGGGCCTGAGAGAAATTAAGCCAAATGCAAATACAGTATTTTAAAAAGAGGAGCCTCATCTCAAGTGCTTGTGCCAGCATCATCTGTCAAGACTACAATGGCCTTAATGAAAGGTTGAAAATAAAGAAAAATCTGGAACAAGTATACACCAAAATACTAATGGTAACTTTTGGATAGCAAGATTTCAGGTAATTTTGTTTTGTTTGTCTTATTTGTTTTTCACATGAATTGCTTATATAATGAGAAGAGAAAGGGAGGTGGCGTATGATATGAAGAATTTAGGCTTGCTGCTCCCTCTCCCTTCAGTCTTTAATCTGATGCACAAATAACTGTTGAAACCAAGTACCTTTAGGAGTAGCAGCCCATAGGAGGGCAGGAAGCACGCTCTGGGGGTTCAGCTGGCCTCAGTGCGAGGCTGAGGGCCTCAAGTCCTAATAAACTCACACCACCTGCCTTTCCCTGCTTCCTCAAACTCCCACATTGGGAACATTTTGCTGGGAACACCAGTGGCTGGTGGCCTGGGCCAAGACCAGTGTGGCCCCGCCTCTCTGGTTTTCAATTTCCAGGTCTAACGGGCATTTATGTGTCTGTTCACGGGATATCAGCCCTCCCCCACTGTTAACGTATCTCAGATGTCTACACTTTCTTCAGGGCTGTGACGTATGTGCTGGTGCAGAAAAGGGGGATGTCTTTTGCAGAGGACTCAAGGTCAGGAAGCACACGGCAGCTTATTCAAGTGGACAGGGCACATCGCTTGTCCAGTCCCAACTCCCCGCCTCTGCTCCTGAACTAGACTACTTCCTCAAGCCGAAATGGAACTTTTCCGGCCCCATCCTTTGAGCTCTCTGGTCTCCCTCAGTCAATCCCTGCAGAGCCTCACAATCATGAGGAAGCTTCTCTCAATAGCAGAGCTAAATCCTTCTCCTCCAATTCACTCATTTCTTCTTACCAACTTCTCAGACCTGGGGGCTCCTCCACTTGATGTGCAGTATGGAATGCAGCAGTTTGACAAAGCTGCTGCCCTTGGGCACTCAGCAGGCTCCATTCCATCCAACCCCCTGTAGGGGATTTCAACCTCATCAGTCCCTAGTGTCGGAGAGGCACGTCTCCAGTTGCACCTGGCAGTACCTGGCTGCTGCCTCCTCACGTTTTCCCCTCTCTTTGCTTGATCCTCCGTGCCCACTCCCGCTCTGGCCCCATCCAGCTGGCTTGGGCTGTGCTGACTTTGGCACAGGTCTGCAAAATTTCTGTGGCTCCCTGAATCCCTGCCCCTCCACAGAGAGCAGCCAGACTAACATCCTGCTCACAACACAGCCATTCCCCAGGGCCCACTCAGATGATGCAGAGAACCTGAGGCTGATGCAGCAGAGGGTGGTACCCACCACATGACAATCGTTGTGCTTTATAAACATCCCTTATTCAAACCCATTCTGAGTCTTGCCTCTGAGATTCTGGTCACTGGGCAGGTCCCTATTTCTCTTCCTAAAATGGACACAGTCTCTGCATTTTTATGGCAATTTACGAGTCCCTTCCCACACACTGATTTCACTCAATTCTCACAACAATCCTGTGAGGCAGGCAAGACTGGTTTTAGCCCCATTTTACTGAAGGGGAAGCTAAAGCCCAAAGAGATTATGTGACTTGTTCAAGACCACACATGCAAGGGATGGTAGTAGGATCTGAAGCCAGGTCTTCCAGCTCCTGGTCAGAAGGGGCCGTCTGATAATGGGGGAGCTGATAGGCCTGGGTTCAAACCCTAACCCCACCGCTTATTGGCTATGTGACTTGGGCAAGTTTCTTAGCCCCTCTGAGGCTCAGCTTCTGCATCTGTAACATGAGGGTGCCGCCCCCCTTACAGTGTTCTCGAGAAGCAAATGAGATAATGGACCTAGGGTATGCAGCAGGCACCCACTTAATGCTAGTCAGAACTGCCCACACCCCATATCCTGCCAAAGGCCTGTCAGAGCTTGGGATCTGTGAAAGCACCCTCACTCTTCTCCTGACACCCAGGCCCTCCCTTAGCATTCTGCAAACAGATACACAGATATAAGTAGGACAAAGCAGCTTCCCACAGCCAATTTTTCCTCAAGCCCTAAGCATACAGAACATTCTCACGAGTGGAGCTTTCAGGAACCAGTCTCCTCCCACATGGCCAGCCACCACCAGGCACTTCAACAGCAAGTCCAGTTTCAGACCAAGGCCACGGCGAGAGGCCAGCTGGACCAGGGCAGGCCCATCCCCCTCTGATGCCAGCTCCAGTAATTGGTGCTGATTTACAGATGTTTTCCTTACCACTTTCATATCATTATTTAATTTTTACATTAAAAGCATTCATTTACTTTCTAATATTCACAGGCCAATTTTTCTTCTACCTCTCATCTCTACACCCAATATAACCGAGTTGGGTGGGAAACAACTCTAAGTTGGCTCTCCTTTGAGGTATGAGCCCACCTTTCCTGGCCCAGTCTCAGCAAGAACCTGGAGCATCAATCTTGAGAGGCTCAGGGCAGGGACTGGATTTCACTTCTGACTTCCAACTTATAGTCAGGGAAGAAATGGGCAAACTCATTTCTCCGTGTCTTGGGAGTGCAGGAACTAAAGCTACTCATGAGATGGAAGACTGACCAGCACAGAGAAGTTGGTCTGGAGCAGAGGCATGGGCTCCGGAGTTACAAACCACATAATACCCCTTCCCACAACGAGCTTCCCACCTACTTCTGTCTTAGACTTTGGTTTCACTGACATTTTATGAAATGCCACGTGATTCAATCTTATTTTCAGTGAAGCAAAATGACTCTCACATCAGAGCTACTCTTCAGTTAAGAAAACATATTTGTAGAATAAAAACCTGTAATTAAATCGCCTTTCATTTTTAAGCGGAGGTTATGGATGGGGCAAAAGGTTTTAACATCAAAAGAAAAACTTGCAAAGGGCCCTCGACACCCATTCTACAGGCTGTTAGGAGCCTGCTAACACTCAGGAGTTCTGCCCTGATGTGGACAGCCATTCCCGGGCCAGAGCAAGAGCCCTGAGCGAATGAAGGGTTGATTGCTGGCTGACCCTTGGGAGTTCTAGAACAACATACACAGCATACACGCACTTACAGGAGTTTAGCCAATCACACCTGGGATCCCTTGGGATGTGAGTTGAGTAGCTTTGACCAATGGGAAAGAATAAATGGCCTCAACCATAACAGACATGCCCCAACAAGAGAAATTACTCTGCCTGCTAAGTTTGCCCCCACCCCCCATCATAAACATTCTTTTTGTTGCATCAGCATTTTGGATCTAGTACCTTCTTCAAGCCAAAATCGAAAAGAGGAAAACAAAAAACCAGAAAGGTCTGAGAGAACTGGAAAACACTTCAAGTCAGATGGTAAAAGAATACCTTGACCTTGAAAATGGTATTTTCCTCCTCTTGTTGGGGGCTATGCCAGGTGGCATGTTTCTAGGGAATCTGGAAGCGTTTGGAGTCCCTATGTAGCCAGATAAGCCCAGGGTACAGGCCACTATCCACTTGGGCCACCAACCAGGGCTTCAGCCGAACTCTGCGGGGGTGGAGAGCCATGATCTGGGTTGGGGGAGGGGGAAGAAATGGGGAGAGGAGAATTAGGCCAGCCCCTGGGAAAAGGTCCCAGCCACTGTTCCCATATGATAGAGCTACAGTTCCATTAGATTACAGCAAAGAAACTAAATATGGGAATAAACTGTGCCAGGTGGGGAAGAAAAGAAAACGGGTTAAAAGGTTCTTTTGATTCTTATTCCAAAGCCATTTATTTTTCATGCTCTAGCCAAATCAGACTTATCACGTAAGTAGATCACATTTCTTCTATTTAAATCCTGAGGCAGAAAAATAAAGAGATGATGTCATCCCTGCTGGAAAACAGTCCTTCCGCAAGTACCAAGGGAAGAGAAGGGAAACTGCTCTTTTCAATCTCATCTCGGGAGAAGGAAGAAAAAAGTTACGGAAATAGCAGGTATATAGGCAAGAACTTGAAGCATGCTCTCTTTTTAGACAACTAAGGTGAATGGGAATATTTTAGTAAGAAATGACACCATCGTGATGAGAGAGAAGTAGGCGAGGGATGGTCCCTGGTTCCAAAGTCCTCACTTACATAGATGAGCAGGCAGTGTATCCACAGGGATCTGAGAGCTGGGCCTCAAGTCAGTTTTCCTTTCTCTGGGCCACCCAAAGTTTCTGCACCAAAAAAAAAATGTGGGGTGTGGGGGTCTGAGCTGGTTATCCCCACGACAATCCAGTGTCTAGGAGAAGGCTTGGGAGCACTGGAGACAAAGTGTAAGAACCCTGCCCTGTATCTGAGTCTGGTAAAGCTAAGATGCCCTAGAATGATCAAATACCACAGTTCCTAACCCTATAGAGTACTAAAACCAGTCATAAGACAAGCTCTGTACTGCTGGGACAGCCTCCTCACCTGGGTCTGTTTACCTCCCCACAGAGGCTGAATTGAACTGATTGGTTGCTGGAGCCAGCCTGGGTAAAGTCTGCAATTGATTCTCATAAAGGGCATAGCGTAGCAGATAACGTTGGTGGCAGCGGCCAGCACTCACAGCGGGGAAACAAAGGCCTGCCCAGATTGGGTGCCTAAAGGAAAAAGCAGTTACCGGAGAAGTGTTTGCCTGGGGTGTTGTGTTTAGATTTTTTGGCGTTCTCATTTCTCTTTGTTTTTACTTCGGGTGAGAAAGACAGGCCTGCAAAAGAACGTTCATTCAACAAATATTGTCCGTCAGCTACTGTGTGACAAGGGCGACATTAGTTACTAAACACAATGTTCTCATCAGACTTCCTGAAGAAATTCACATTGGAATTGCTCAAACATCCACTGACCTGAGAAAAGGAAGATAAATAAGTCAGCTTCCCACCCAGAAGGATTCCCACCTGGATCGCGGTTCAGAACCCAAACCAGCTGAGTCAGCCGAAGGCTCCCCCGAAGGCTCCCCCTCGGAGGAACTTAGCTTAAGGGGTGGGTCCTAAGGCCACTTCTCTCCCCAGCCAGGCTCCCAACAAATGGGAAAACTCAAACCCAGCTCGGTCGCTGGCACTTTAAGAGCAAGGCAGGACCTGCTCTCACCTGAGCCTTCTGACCCAATTACCAAGTTCTGCAACTGAAACCTTCCCCCCTGGGAGCAGCTCACAGTGGGTAGGTGAGGTAGCACTCGGTATTCAAGTGCCCCCCACCCCCATGTTCTTGGCCTTGGTGTAGGTTGCTCTGTAGGACTGCAAAGTCAAGCTATCACACCATGGAGAACATTTACCTTATAAGGAGGAGGGAATGCATATTCTCCCCAGGGCAAGTTCTAGCCTTCTCTTCCTCAGTCCTGGCCTGCGGGATGGGGGATGGGGTAAGGGAAGAACAAAGAGAACAGGGAAATGGGCAGCAAACTGGTCCACCTAGTGAGGGGCTTTCGAGAATTTCTGTTGCAATATTGGTCAGTCTTGTGTCGAGGCCTGGCAGACACGTGAAATCTACCTCTTGACAGACCATGGGCTTTGAAGAAAAGGGCTTATCCTAGTTGATCCACAGCACATCAAAAAAAATTAAGGCAACCAGGCCAACGCAAGGAACTGCACAGAGTGATGGGGAGGGAGAGGCAGCCACCCTTAGAGGTCGATGATTAAGATCTAGAGCCCTGTGTTCTCAGCATTCTCCCAAGATGGCAGTACACAGGAGCAACGCTGCCCCAGCCTCCTCCTCCTCTATGCCCCACCTCCATCCCAGCTAACCCTCTCCACCTTCTGAAAGTCCACCGAGATCTCCTCCACCTGCCACCCAGCACCTAAGACTATAAGAACAGGCAGAGAGGGAAACTTTGGAAGCAACCAAGATCACAGAGAAAAATATCTAATTAGACATTCATAGGTTGCAATATCAAGTAGCCATTAACATCGAGGCATCTGAAGAATTTTTACTGGATTTGGGAAAAATGTTTAAATATGTACTTAAGGGAGAAAAAGGCATCATACAATACTGACTGTATAGTAGTATCTCCATCTTGTAACATGACATGCACTTGTGTACATAAGCACAGAGAATTTTTGAAAGGGAAACAAATAATACATCGATGCGACAAGAAGTTCTTAGTGGTTACCTGGTGATAGGACTGTGGGTGAATTTTATACGTGCCTAAGTACTTTTATATACGATTCACATTTTCCTACAATGCCGTGTGTCGATTCACAACTTAAAAACAAAACACTACAAGTAGTATTCTTTTTAACCACAGGAAGCTAAGACATTTCTTGGTCACTGGGAGATATAAAAGATGATGGCCTTCAGCTAATGAAACCATGGTAACAACAATCCTCTATCTACATAGGCTTAATAGTTTTTTCATGCGCTTTTATTTAACGTGTCTGATTTCATCCTCATAATGAAATGATCATCCCCATTGTTATCACCCCCATTTTACAGCTGGGTTAACTGAGGCACAGCAAAGTGTTTTATCTGGGGCCTGGACCCAACACTTCTCAGTCAGAGTGTGCTGTACCATATCCTGCCACTGCACCCAGCCTTCTAAGTCCCTCCCTTCTTCTATACACCAAGAAAGTAAATGAAAGACATCAACAAAGATCCAAGCAGCATGGAGGGCCAACGAAGTGGTTAGGGAGGAGACTGCATGACACCCACCCTTAAACACACCTAAACCAGAGTTCTCTTTCAGAACACTCTCACCACCCAAATCCCAATGCCCACAGAACAAGCTTAGCCTAGTTTAACTCAGCTCTGGCATCTCTAGCTGCCATCACAGCAAAATTCAAAGCCTGTGTCTCCAGCAGGTTTTCAACTAGCCAAAGAACAAAGATTTAACCCATCCACTCCCCTCATACTGGGCACTGAGCAGGGACACTATCAACCTCCCCAAGGCATAAACCATCCAATCTCACACCCCCATTCCAGGGAACAGGTCCCCTACAAACACCTGTAGTGCCACCTCTGCAGCCCCTGCCCAGACTAGTTTCCAGGAACACGGCCACCCCAAAGCCAAGATTCAGTCGTCAATGGTTTTGCTCAGAGTAAAACACACACCCTCATTTCTTGCAGACAGGCCTCAGGAGTGGTCCTGCTTTTTCCCTTCCTCCTGGAGAGACCTGAAATGCCATCTTCCAAGTTCCCCAGTCTTTCCTCCGTTTAGTTTAGCCCTGTTTAGGGGTAAATTCTGGGCCTCTAGCCATAATTCCCACACCCTGCCTCCCTGCTTGATTGAAGTTGGGGGCTGGAGAGGGAGCTACAGGGTAGAGGTGCTGCTGTCACCCAGTAGACAAACATCGAAAACTACTCTCCTGGGTCGGCATCAGCTTTCACCAACCCCTACTCAAACGCCTTCTTCCTCTCCCTTCCCTGGCTTCCACTTCTGACATCCACCAAGAGAGCAGGGCTGGGGCAGGGATGACCCCTTTACCACACAGCAGGCTCCCTGTAAACAGTGGCACCCTGGGCCTGCTTTCCAGTCAGGCCTGGAAGACTTTCCCCACTTCTCTATACCAGCCCTCCAGCCCTTTCAGGCGAAGAGGGCCTCACCCCCAGAGCAACCACGCCCGGCGCCGCCCTCGCCAGCACGTAGCTTCGCTACTTGGAAATTCACGGGTGTCTCTCAGGCCCAGGGCAGGGGCCTGACTGTGCTAAACAAATCCCAGGAGAGGAAACAAACTGGCTAAAGTTACTGGTCGGCCCGACGCGCGACTTCCCAAAACACCCACCAAGATCAAGCGCCAGCCGGCCTGGGAAATCCCCTCTTCGGGATCCAGGGGCCTGCGGAGCGGTGAGCTGGGAGGACCAGCGTGGTGGAGGAGCCTTAGCGCTCCCCGACGGCTGGTGGGTAGGGGCCCGAGAGCGTCACACTCCAGTTGGGCGGGAGGGAAAGGGAGTCGACAGAAGTAGGGGGTCGGTAAGGGCCCAGCGCCCCCGGGCTAGGACAGCCCGAAAGCTACCTGAAACAGAGCGATGGGCAACCAGCCCTACAGGCTATCCCCAAACAAACAGATGTCCTTAAGCAAGCTTTCCTCACCCCCACAAACTCTGGAGGGGACGCTTCTTCACCGGCGGGCGTGTCCTCCCTCCCTCAAGCGAGGCTCCAGACGTTGGCGTCCCCACCTTTCTTCAATCCGGCTGCCAGAAGCGAACGTCCCTACGAACCAAGTCCCCAGTTAGGATCACCCGTCGCCACTGCTCTCCTCGGCCGGTTGGGCAAGCAACACCTGGCTCTGCGCAGGTAGGGACTGCAGGCTCCGCTCCCGGTCCCACACCGGCCCTCACCTTCCCCGCCCAGGTGAGCCAAGCTCACGTCAGCGCCTCGCCTCGGGACGCCGCGGACCCATCTGCCGTCCGGCCACGCCTCCCAGGTGTGGCCACGCCCCCCTGCGTTCAGGATTGGCGGGTTGCGAGAAATATGATACTCCGTGTTCCTGGGCGGCCCAGCACCCCACCAGCCCCTTCCCCACCGCCCTCCCCGGCTTCTAATCCGGGCTGAGAAAATTCCGGGACTGGGGTCTAGACCTGACCCCTTGGGGCTAGTGGTCTTGTGAACTGGAAGCGACTGGGAGGAAAAATAAGTCGAAAAGACTTAGATCTAAGTCGAGAAGGTGCCTCCCTTCCTTCATGCCCCATAATCCCCCTGTGATGTGGAGACAGTTAACTACAAATAAGGATTTAGAGATTCTGTGTTGGCCCTAATACCTGTGGGCCTGTATAAGTGGAGTGGGGTATGGGGAAGGGAGGGACTCGGGACACTTGGTCCCTTCTGAGGGAAGACCCGTGGCTTACAGGGCAGGAATTCTGCCTTCACTCTACCTTTTACCCCTATGACCCCGAGTGAGTTGCTTAGCTGCTCAGTTTCAGTTTCCTCATCTATTCAATGAGAATAATAGTCCTGCCTTTTCCAAATACTATCAGGTAATGATTAAAAGCATGGCCTCTGGAGCCAACTACTGAGATTCAAATCCAACTCCATCAGTTACTACAGACTTGGGCAAGTTTTTTAAGCTGTCTGGGCCTCAGTTTCTTATCTGTAGAAGGAGGTAAATAATAGTACCCACCTCAAAGGCGTGTTGTGGGCATTCAAAAAATTACTTCATATAAAGTGCTTGGAACAGTATTTGGCACTTTCCAAGTGCAGTATAAATACCATTTTTATTGGTGTGAGGATAAAAAGTACCATATTGGCATTGCCTCATGGAAGAAACAGACATCTACTGTTACCTGAAATTCAAGGCCTGTATGTCCCTTAACAGGTACTTGATAAAAGTTCTCTCACCTTTCCCACTGCAGAGAACTCTGGTCCATGTAAAGTGCATGCTTACGGTGAGCTGTGTACTAGCACATGAGATGTGGAAGCACTAGGCTGTCACAGGTAAGAAGGGGCATAAGCAGGGTACTTAGGTTTTGGAGTTTAAAGCAATGTGTGAGAGACCATGATGGAGTAGTGTTATGACTGAATTGTGTCCCCCCCAAATTCAGATGTTGAGGTCCTATAACCTGCAGGATCTCAGAATGAGATCGTGCTTGGAGATAAAGTCTTCACAGAGGTAAGCAAGTTGAAATGCAGTCATTAGAGTGCGCCCTAATCAAATACAACTTGTGTCATCCTAAAAAAAAAAAGGAAATTTGGACACAGAGACAGATAGGCATTGAGGGAAGATGATGTGAAGAGACGCAGGGAGAAGACAGCCATCTGCAAGCCAAGGAGAGAAGCCTGGGACAGATCCTTTCCTCACTCAAAGTCCTCAGCAGGAACCAACGTTACAGACACCTTGATTTTGGACTTCTAGCCTCCAGAACTGTAAGACAATAAATTTCTGTTGTTTAAGCCAGCCAGTCTGTGCTACTTTTTTGCAGTAGCCCTAGTAAACTAATACAGATGGGTTGGAGAGCTCCAAATTTGGTAATACTGTGGACTTGATTCCTAGTCCCAATTCAGCCTAGGGACATAGCTAGCAAAGGCCTGGGAAGGCAGCAAGGCCCAGATCCTGACTCAGGCAGCCTCTGTCTCAGTCACTGTTTGTGGCCACTCTTCCCTTCACTTAGGGGAAGGGAAGGGCTATCTCGTCAGCACAGCCAGCCTATTACTGCTGATGAGCACACCGGACAAGCCATATCTTCCATCAGGCCCAGGGCTGGGCTCCTGAGACCAAGCAAACAGTCCACTGCAGGTGTGTGTGATGGAGGAAGACCACCAGGAGAGTGTCATTTGAGGGGAGCCAAAAGCCCAATGGCATACGAGTACGAGTGCACACACGGACATTCACTTTTCCAGTAGCTGAAATTACCATAACTAAGGTGATTTCTTAGTGATCTTCTTTGGAAGACACATTTTTTTTTCTTCTGCTCTGTGTGGCTTGTGGGATCTTAGTTCCCTGACCAGGGGTTGAACCTGGGGGCCACAACAGTGAAAGCTCCAAATCCTAACCACTGGACCACCAGGGAATTCCCTGGAAGACACAGATTTTAGAATCAGAAAATTCGAGCTGGGAGGGCCCTTCAAATCCTCTAGTCTAGGGATGAAACTGGCTTAGAGATGTTTGTTTGACCCACACGTTTTTTGGTTTTTTTACTTTTTAAAAAATTTTTTGGCTACATTGGGTCTTCGTTGCTGCGTGTGGGCTTTCTCTAGTTGCGGCAAGCGGGGGCTACTCTTCGTTGCGGTGAATGGGCTTCTCATTGAGGTGGCTTCTCTTGTCACAGAGCACGGGCTCTAGGTGCATGGGCTTCAGTAGTTGCAGCACACGGGCTCAGTAGTTGCAGCATGCGGGCTCAGTTGTTGTGGTGCACGGGCTTAGTTGCTCCACGGCATGTGGGATCTTCCCGGACCAGGGCTCGAACCTGTGTCCCCTGCATTGGCAGGAGGATTCTCAACCACTGTGCCATGAGGGAAGTCCCCCACACAGTTTTTTAAACATTGGGAGATTTCACATAAACATCCAGGTCCTTAGCATCTCTTGAAGAGTCAAATGCTATGGACAGCCTAGGTCAGCATTTCCAACAGGCAGCAGCTGCCCATTTAGAGGGAGTCTACAGGTAGCAGTCAGGACAACCTCATCATATTGGATTCACTCATTTACTTTAATTTCCTGATTCTGTAGGCATATGAGTTTGCAACCTCTAGTCCAAATATCCCTTTTTTAAAGGTGAGAAAACTGAGGCCCAAGGAGGTCAAGTGATTTGCTTAAGGTCACATAGCAAATTAGCCACAAAGCCAAGACTAGAACCCAAGCCCAGAGCTCTTCCCACTTGGACCCTGTTCAGCACCCCAGCCAGACTCTATTCTGACTGTGCTGCACTGGTCGTTAATTTTTTTTTTTTACGTTACCCATGCATCTAGACACTGTCGATATTATGGTGAACAACTCCTGTGTCACCCTACTGAAGAATCAGTGAAAGGGAATAAAGCAGGAGGAATTAAGGTAGAGATCAGGAGGAAACTCCTGGCTCTTCAAATGATGAGAGCTGGCAATAGGCTACCCTGAAGTCTCCTTTGCTTGAGACATACCTCATCTGCTTGGTCTGAGGAATAAGAACATCTTGTGAGTCTCTGCAAGGGCTCTAGAGGAATCAGTTCTTCTATGTTCTCAAAAGAGCTCTCACGGGATTCCGACTTCCCCAGTGTGGCTTGAGCCTGCAGTGTTCCCAGCATTTTGCCCTCCGTCCCTGCTCAGGTGAGGCATTACTGAGTCACTTGTGAGTCTGAGTTTCAGGCAGTGGGATGTACGTTTGAGCACAGAGGCCGTGATTCATAACTACAGGGAATCAGGGAATTTCCCTCTCTGGCTCCCAGGCAACTCTTACCTGGTGAGGAGGGGTCTTTTTCACCACCCTGTGGCTTTGGTCTCTGCAATATCAAACATAGGACAATAAAGCCCAAAGCCCAAATGTGACCCAAATCCCACCCTCTTCTTGGCAGAGTAGAGGGCATGGCAACTGGAACCTTTCCCAATGGCTCGGTACAGTGGAGAGTGTTCCTGGAATCAGTGACAGCAAATAATCTCAGAGACTGGGCTGCACGTCAGTGGAGCTCCTGAAGAAGGGGTAGGGACTTCAAGCTAAACAATCCAATTCTGTGCTCTCTCAGAGGAACTCAGACCCCAGCCAGCCTCTGGAAGGCAATTCTGGAACCCACCAGGTCTACCCCAAGTCCTTTCTGGGCCCTGGCTTATCTCTGGCTCCATCAAGTGTTTCAAGGTACTGGGGCCACAGACGGGCCTAACACATTGCCTGAACAACAACCTAAATTGTAGTGCACATTGCTGTTGCCCCTTCCTTTGTCCCCTTACCCTCCATAGACTGCATCCCAGAATGCAATCCAAATCCTAGAATCACTGAGCTTTCTGCAACGGAAGCTTCAGCAGAAATCCATAAATGAATCTATCTTACTTTCCAACCCAGACAATGAAACAGACTTTGGCTTGGGACTTTAGGAGAATTCTCCACTAACGTGTTCAGAATTACTTGTTTCTGACTCTCTTCTTATCCTTGGACCAAGCTGAGCACGGTAAGTGTTCTCAGAGAAGCAGCTTTCTTTATTCCAAACTTGGATCTGTATAAGAGGAGGAGGAGGAAAAAGAAGGCTCAGTAACTCCCTTGGAAGTATGCTTCCCACCTGGGGCCCTCCCTCCAAACTTCTTCCCTTCAGCACCAATCTAACAGCCCACTTCCATCTCCCCTGGCAAAGAAAGTTGTCACTGGACCTGCAGATAAAAGAGCCAAACAAGAAGTTACAAGTACCATGAACGTGAGGGTTCATAGTCCTGATTTCAAATATGTTTCCCTGTTGGGACAGAGCAGTGTCCTGATTTTGACTTTGGTCAGCACCAAACTACCTATCCTTTGATTATCTATGGCTATGATATGAGATCGTGGATATGAAAGCTCTCTGAAATTGGACAAGTGCTGTGTGGATGGGAGGGCTTCTCACTGCTATTATCTGCTTTTTGTTTCCTCCTGTAAATCATTCTCTCCAGGCCTCAGTCAAGTCCTTGAGGGCAGCAAGGCACAGGCCAGACAGGAACTCCTGTAAGTCAGGAGCTCCTGGCACAGGGCTAGGGGCAGGGTGATCTCCATGAGCAATGGAGAATGTGTTGACTTCAGAAAAATGAGTTATCTGGGGATACAGGATCGTTGGGGGTCAGTGAGACGAAAAACTGGACTTCTGTTCAGTAAGACTGATTGACCAAATGTGTTTTATCGTGTCTCCCTCCCCAGGCCATTCCAGTAAAATGACAATGAAGGAATAAAAAAAAAAAAAAAAAAAAGATTTTAACCCACAAGGTTAAGAGAGGACAAAAGCACAGGCGAGGAGATAAGATGGATGAAAGATTTCAACAGGAAATATTAGGAGATGAAATATTATGTTAACAAAAATAAGGAGTGGGGAGGGCTGATATTTTGATTATAAAACTTTCAGTACTATTTAATTTTTAAAGCAGATATATATAAAATTTAAGAAAAATATTATTATAAGTATTTTTTTTTAAAAGAAAGAAGCAAGAGCACCTGGGACTCAGAAGAGACCTGGGTGTCAGATCTTTCTTTGGTACTTGGTGACAGCAGAGCTTGTCACCGTCTCTGTCTGAGCCTGAGCCCCTTTATCTGAAGGAGCTGAACAAATCCCACAATCACCTTCTAGTTCTAACAATTCCTAGTTCTACAAGTAACTTATAGAGGCAGCATTGATGTCCTCAGAAAAACAACCTGTGCTTTGGAATCAGTTAAAAGTTGTCTCAGATTTCCCCTCTTTCAATTCCTAGCTGTTTGAGCTGGCTGGGCCTCAGTTTACTCAACTCATGCATGAGGATACTGCCTATTTCTCAGGACTGACAGAAGGATTAAATGAAATAAGTAAAGCAACAAATAAGTGAAGCAGCAAATGTATGTTTTCTCAACTGCTGCACCTCCCATATTTAGGCAAGGATCTGGCACAGTTCTGGTCACCAGGCATTGCTTTAATTAAAACCCGAAGAGTTCAGAAATGAGTCACTGTATTATTTATTCTTGGGGTAGGGAGAATGTGAAGCACCTCATTTCTGTTGATTGTATTAGGGGCAAGGTCCAAGTGTGGATATCAGAGCCTAGTGAGTAATTCCTTTGAGGAGAGGTAGCTTACTAAAGGGTAGACAAGGGAGGGCATGAATGAGAGGTTCTTTGACCAAGTACCCTCCATCCCTCCACCCCTCCACTGTGGGAACTTTCTCTTAACAGTGTCCACATACACAACCTCAACCTAGATTAGCCTCCTATTCCATTACCTATAGTTCTGCAGAAAAGGTAAAGATGGTGTCCACAGGGATTTCCTCTCTCTTGAGTGGCTCTGGACTGGCACACTGATTTTCCACACTATGGGGTGCCTTCCACACTAATTTCTCCACATCACTTAAAACTTTGGTTGCATAGCATTCAAACAGGTCATTCGATCTGGATGCTGCTCCTAGACACCTACAGCTCGACCCCCCTCCTCAATTCCCACAGTCTGAATCCCAATTTGTCTGAGTTGAACTGAGGCCTACAAGGTGACTAAATGCCAGGGAGAGTTAGCCCAATCCAGGAAGAAAGGGAAGATGTACATACAGATATAAGAGTTCAGTGTTGATCTCGTGTAAGCCCTGACCACGAGCGCATCCGGGTCAAGATCAGAAAGGATTTATATCTTTTCTAAGACAGACCCAAACCAGAGCCCTGGGTCCCTCCCACATGAGACACAAGCATCATTCCTTCATTCATCCTTCAGTAAATATTTATTCAGCGCCTCTTATATGCCAGACAAAATCCCTGCCCTCATGAAACTTACTGCCTCCTACTGTTTTCTTTTATTCCTACTGAAGCCCTCTGTTTAAACATTCCCATGTGTATCCTTCTACTATTGTGGCCCCATCCTATCCCCTACCTTAATCTATCCTAAGCCCCTTTGTGAGCTCTGATCGGTTTACTCTTCTGGTCAAAAACATTCTGTGATTTCCCAATGTTTATTGAATCAAGAAACTTGATTCACTCATCCAACAAATGTTTATTGCATGTCTACGATGGGTCAGGCTCTGTTCTAGGTGCTGGGGATACAGCAGTGAGCATGAGAAACAGATAAAAACTTCTGCTCTTAGAGTGCTTATATTCTAGTGGGGGAGATAGACAATAACCAAGATAAACAAGTATGATAAGTAAAGCATGTTAGTTGGTGATAAGTTCTAAGAGCAATAAGGCAACAGGTCAGGAAGTGGAGGGGGCGAGGGAGAAGTAAAATTTTAGATAGATTAACCAGCAAGAAGAAGACATCTAAGTAAAGATCTAAGAAAATGAAGGAGGGAACCCTGGGGATAGCAGAGGGAATATGGGTCCAGAAAGAGAGGCTGGCAAGTGCAAAGGCCCTGAGATAAGAGCACACTTTAAAGGATGAGCAGGGAGGTCAGAATGAGGCCCAGTGTCTGGCAGAGTGAGGAGAGAGGGGAGACGGTTGGGATGTGAGATCTGAGATCTAATAGCTGCAGCTTTTACTCTGACAGAGATAGGGGGCCACTAGGGGTTTTGAGCAGAAAAGTGACGTGGGGTGACTTGTTTTGCAGGATCACTCTGGCTGCTGTATTTAAAATAAAGAGAAAGGAGAAAATGGCCAAGCAGGGAGATGAGTTGGAAGGCCCCTTGCTGGCCCTCTTCTGTTTGTCCAATCACATCTCTTACTATTCTGCTACCCTGTAGCCCTAACAGACTCTTCTTCCCTGAACACACTTGGCAGTGGCTGACCTATCATCCTTGATGAATTGGCCTCCACTTCGAATAATAATAACAACTGGAATAATAGCTGCTACTTATCCAGCATCAATAATTCCATTCAATTTTTTAAAAAGTATTGTCTAATTTCACTTACAGACATTATTTCATTTAATGTTTATATTTTGTCCCCACTTATTGGGAAAGCTGAGGCTTTTTACAAGTTGCCAGCAATTGGAAGGTCCCTGGGCCCAACCATAAGATAAAGAACACTTGATTCCCTTTTGGTCTCAAGTGGACCATTTGCATCTTTATGGGCCTCCAGACCATGTGACCCTATGGGCATTTCCTCACAGGAAGCCTGCACAAAGGGAGAGGGAGGTGTTTAGGATGACCCTTAAATGTCAATATTAATTATCTGGAGAGAAAAACAGAAACAAAGGACATTTTAGGCAAAGAAAATAGCACTGCACAGGTTCAGAGGTACCACATGGGAGGGTCAGGAAACTGCAGTTTACTGGTGTGTAGCATTTATAGGGATGCATTAGGCAGGAAACAGATCTGGAAGGCCTTGAATGGCATGTCATATCAAAGAGCTAGACTTTCTCCTATTTACAGTGAGGGAACATTGCAGGGTTTTAGGTAAACAAACAAGTAAACAAAAATATTGTTTAAGCTTTAACAAGGTAAGAGTGTCCAGGAACGTTGAGGACTGTGTCTACTTGGGAAGCATGCATTCCTTGTAAAGGAAGCAGCCAGAGTTCTGGCTGATGGTTGCTGTACAGAAAGACAGGCCCAGTTTTGCCACTGGGAAATCTAGATTTTTATATAAAATCTTCCAATTTTTTATATGTTTGCAACAAGTTTTTAAAAATTTTTGATTACATATAAAATTTTAATTGTATATAAAACCCTGCATAGGAGCTGCCCTCTGGGGGCTTCTGCCTGGAGTATAAGTAAGCTCCAGGAGGACAGGGACTTTGTCTTATTTCCACTGTGTTCTCAGTGCTTGCCACAGAGCCTGGCACACAGTAGGTGTTCATACATGTTTGCTAAATGTATATGTATGTGTTAGTTATTAGTATTCGTATTGTACGCTTGAGGAAACTGAGGCTCATGGAGGACAATAGATGACACGGGAAGTGGCCACACTCAGGTTCAAGTTCAAATCTCTGAACTTGGAAATAGACAAAATGTCTTGCAAGAAAGATAGATTAAGGTAGACTAAGAGTAGAAGAGTAGAAACAGCTCTTTGTCAGACCCTTACACCACCCCCATCCCCTATCCAGGATGTGGGGACAGCTCAGATGTCCTGTGTGTGGCTCCACTTGATTTTCACCCCCCTGGGAAACTTCTGATGCCGTTCTCTGGGACTGTTTTCCCTCTCTTATCTCACTCAGACCTAGGAATCAGAGATGAGGCAGCCCACTCACCACCTGTCCCTCCCCAGCACAGTGACATCTGTAAAACGTTGAGTTGCTAGCAGTAGCAGTTTCTTCTGGGTCTTTCAAAATCAAACAAGGACCCACCAGATCGTGCTGTCCAGGATCCTGGATGACTAAATCCCTAGGGGTACCAGGTAGCTACAAGGCTTTTTCTGATCTAGTTCACTCTTTTACAAACATTATTAGCAGAGCTGCTCATGGCTGCTGCATACATAGAAATGAAAGGAGGTGGGCTGTACAGCAGAAACTAACACAACATTGTGAAGCAACTCTACTCCAATAAAAATTAATTTTAAAAAAAGAAAGAAAGGAAAGGAGGTGGGAAAACAATAGAGCCAGTGAACGGGGATTTGGGGAAATAAAATATCAGTGTTTGAGGCTTCTAAAATCAGAGTCAGGATTTCTGCTAAGATCTACTCAGTTGCCATAAAATCAATCCTTCCTTCCTTTCCCTCTTTCTTCCTCTCTTCCTCCCTTCATCAAATCAGACAATAGTTTAGTCAGTCAAGAAACATTTGTTGTTCAGTGTTCAACAGACTCCCATAATTGGCAGGGAATGATTTGAATGATGCCCATGAACTGTGTCACATTTTATTCATATATTCATAGACTTTCAATTTATTCAGAAAGGATAAGGAGAGAAGGAAACACTAGCATGTTTTGCCAACTATTACAATTCACAGGGGAAAGCTGTTGTTCCTCTATACAATTCTGAGAGTAATTTACCAATTTCTGGACTCTTTCCAGAATCTTGTATTTGAAGGCACAGTCACGGCTCAGTGCACTGCTTTCCTTTTATTTTTTTATTTATTTATTTTTTATGTTTTATTTTATTCATTCATTCATTCACTCATTTATTTATAGCTGCGTTGATTGTTCGTTGCTGTATGCGGGCTTCCTCCATTTGCGGCCAGCAGTGGCTACTCTTCGTTGCAGTGCGTGGGCTTCTCATTGTGGGGGCTTCTCTTGTTGCGGAGCACGGGCTCTAGGTGCATGGACTTCAGTAGTTGTGGCGTGAGGGCTCTAGAGCGCAGGCTCAGCAGTTGTGGCGCACGGGCTTAATTGTTCCGCGGCATGTGGGATCTTCCCAGACCAGGGCTCAAACCCGTGTCCCCTGCACTGGCAGGTGGATTCTTAACCACTGCGCCACCAGGGAAGTCCCTCAGTGCTCTGCTTTCTGTGCCAGAACCCCATGCACTGCATTGCTGGCCAGTCAGTTCATCTTGCACACATTCATTTTCCTTAAATGGATTTATTTTCAAGTCCATCGGGGGATTTTTCTTAAATTTAATCTTTAAAAGAGTCTTATCCAAGGTAAATGGATAAATTACCAGCTGGTAAATGGTGAGTAGGAAGCTGGCCAGGCCCAATCTGCCTGCCCCTGTGTCCTTTGCATTAGGTCATGGAGGGGAACCCAAGCTTTGGAATGTTAATCTTGCCCACGGGCCTGAAGTAATATCCCAGGATGTGAATGTGCATGACCATCTGTCTGTCCTGGGGGCGTGAAGAAGGCAAGATGCTCTGTCCTTGACCCTGACTGACTGAACCCAGGGGCTGGATCTGGAGGTTTAGGGGCCGGGGAACCTCTCTCTAAGTGCTTCAATGTCTGGAGGCCCCAAGAGTTTCGCTGTCTCAGAGCAGGCATGGCCAACTCCCAGTTGCTATTCTGCGCTGTGGCAAGTGCCAGCTTGTCTTCCCTTCCCGCCCAGCCTGGGAAACCGGAGGCGTTTCTACCTCAGGCCCAGACCCGTCCCGGTGGCCTGGATTCCACCGCCTAGGCAGAAAGCTCATCTCAGCCCAGGGACCATTTCTCCCTGGGTTTTGTCACAGAGGAATTTCTATTCCAGCAGTTCAGGGTGATGGGGGTGGGTGGGTGGCCACGGGCTTCTTCTCCCTTAAGCTACAGAGTGGTGGGGTGCATATCAGTGTGTAGAGAAGGAAAGAGGGGAGGGAAGGGAAGCTTGAGACATTCCATCCCTGAGGTTGTTTCATCCCCAAATCCAAGGCAAATAAGGGAGTTGGGAAGGCTGGACTGTCTGCCCAGCAGCCCAGTCCTGAACCCCTGAAAGGAGGACTTTGTCGCATTCCTACAGGTGGGTGGGAAAGAGACTGGGTCTGGGCAGGTCTGGAGAGCACCTGTTCCCTGTGGCTTTGGGGGAACACGTCCCGACTCACTGAGCTCTCAGGTAGGAGTCTCTGGGTAGGAAGCCCAGCCTCTGATTGCACAGGGGCTGTGTGTGTGTGTGTGTGTGTGTGTGTGTGTGTGTGCAACAAATAATTGTTTAGTGCATCCGTGAACTTTTTGCTTATCTGAAATTCAAATTTAACTGAACTTATCTGGCAACCCCAATATAGCGGGCAGGACTTGGTTGAACTGGACTGAGGCTGACACTCCATCCCCCTGCCTCTCCAATTTCAGGGAGGCAAGGGCCAGTTTCTGGACACATAACCCTGCCTTGATCTGCTCCCAACCCTGAAGCAAGAGAATTCCTTGGGCATTGCCTGTCCCACACAGCTAGGGCCCCTCGGACTTCAGACTTCAGTTCTGAAACTCCAGAGACTTTCATGTCAACCGGTAATGCTCCGTCCTGTAGTCCCTTTGAAGATGAAAAGCTCTCCTGAGAACTGAAGTGCTCTGTTATTGTCATTAACATAATTAACAGCACTTTTGCTCATAGCCCTGTAGGAAACTGGGGGACTTTGCTTTTTGTAAGAAATACCTACCTCACTCTCCCAGGAGATGGCCAACCTCTTCTAATCCAATACGAGGGTAGATGTCCCTGCCAGCCCGTGTCTGCTCCCACCTACCCTGACTTAGCCTTGTCTTTTTATTTGTTCAGATGGTTTTTCACTACAACAAGGCACCCGGCTCTCCAGGCCCAGTAGCCACCCTCTCCTGGGAGATGTCTGTGCTTTCTTGATGAATGGTAAAGCCTGGAGTAAAGCCTTTTGGTAAATGGTCTACCCTAGCTCTGGAACGGACAGAAGGGGTGCCAGCTGCTGCCATCTCACTTCTCAACCCAAACGCCCTGACCACTAGCAGCAAACTCTTCCTTAATGCCAGGAATCAGGTTGTTGCTATGTAGAGTGGCCATGTGGGAGGTATACAGCATTTCCTTCTGAAGGTAGCTGGTCATACAGTGGTAACCAGGGTAGCTAAAGGTCATGCCCAGGGGCCTTGTCCAGAATCTGTTGTCTTAATTATTTATTTCTAGGAGTGCATCCTTCTGCTTTCCCCAAGGAGGTGATCAACTCTTGCACAGGAAGAGCCAGCGCATTCCATTCCCTAAAGGTGTAGCATAGAGGAGATACTCAGCATTACTAATTGAGTTGTGAAAAATTGATGTTTGTGATAGACCAAAGAAGCATGTCTGCCTCTCTCTGGATTCCCAGGGCTCTTAGCAGCTCTCTCTGGGTTTCCTGGCATACCTACTGTATGATTTTTATCTGACCTGTCACGTGATTGTAAAAACTTACAGAAGTGCTCTATGTTGTTACTACTGGCAGTGCAAGGCCTCTGCCCAAACTGGCTGAAGGTTCAAGAATTTTAGACAGTTGACTCTGATGACGGCTAGAGGTTATAAAATTTCCCTGTCACCCCAAATCTGTCTTCAACACCTTGGTATTGTCCTACCCTAGATTCTCTTAGGACATCACAAGAAGGAAAATTAGAGTCCTGGACCTCAGTAGAATGCGCTTTCAGGTCTTTATAGCCTGTTCCTCCCCCCACAACACACACACGCACACACACACACACACACACACTCATCTGCGAGTGGCAGAGTCAACTCCTCCCCACCTTCCTATTTCATTCAGTTTAATTTAATGGGAACTTATGCTTAGACAGCAAATGATGCTCAACAACCATAATGGCTCACATTGAGCTTTGTAGATCTAGTCTCTTTGAGATTCAGAGTCACCAGAACATGTCAGATGAACTAGAGGGGTCCTGACAAGGCTCAATGACAGACAGTTGTGACAAGGCCACTGAAATGACCTTCACCGTAAGACAGTAGTGACCTAGGGCCTGGAGCCCATCATAGGGGTGAGTTGGCTCTGGGAACGGCATGAGGCTGATGCTGAAGCCTCCTTCCAACCCACCTGCCTTGACACTATGGGTGTGCCAAGGGAAATAGCCATGCACTCATCAAGTGAAGAACTCGGACCCTAAAGAGCTATACCACTGGGAGCTAGTGGCATGCCTGAGACTGAGTATAACAAATTGGGGGGAGTTGGGGAGGGCACAGGGAGGGCTGGGGAGAATGTCTGCTCTTGCCCCCTGGAGCACAGCCAGGCTTCAGCAGTGACTGCTGATGAATGTAACCAGGACTGACCCTTTGGACTGGGTCAACATCATTGAGAGACTTGGCCAAACCAGAAGGAAGACTGAACTCCTTGCTAATCTACTCATGGAGAAACTTGGTGTCTTAGTCCATTTGGGATGCTATAACAAAGTACCATAGACTGGGTGGCTTATAAACAACAGATATTTATTTCTCACAGTTATGGAGGCTGGGAATTCCAAGAAGATTTGGTGCCTCGTGAAGACCAACTTCTAAGTTCTTAGAAGGCCATCTTCTTGCTGTGTCCTCCCATGGTGGAAGAGATGAGGTTGCTCTCTGGAGTCCTTTTCATAAGGGCACTAATCCCATTCATGAGGGCTCCACCCTCATGACCGAATCACTTTCCAGAGGCCCCAGCTCCTGCTACCATCACATTGGGGGTAAGGATTTTGACATATGAATTTGGCAATGGGGCGTGGGGACACAAATATTCAGTCCATTGTACTCAGTGTCGTTGGGATTCCAACTTTAAAGGAGACTTGGTCCCTTTAGTTAAAGGCTGAAGTACAGGGACAACTTTGAAGAGCAGTTATTCTTCAAATAATATATACCCTTTGAGGGAAATAAACCTTAACTATCTTTTCTAAGAGAAAAAGCTAGTGTTTTCTTCATTTTTGAATCAGGGCTACACAATTGTCTAATTTTATTTTCTTTTAATGAGTCTTCATGGTCTTTTTGTTTTGGGAAGAACAAACACTGGTTCCTGGGTATATTCCTGGCTGGTTGAAGAGAATGTCCTCCTTGGATTCCAGCTGACAGTGCTCAACACTTACCCATGCTGCCCTCATTTCTTTTCCTGCCTTGTTCCAGATACATTCACTGTCATCCACCCCAGCCATCAAAGAGACTACAGTACAGTTACTTTAGGATTGGAGGTCACAATGATCCAAACATTCATCTGGCTCCAAAATCCCCTCTTCAGGCAGAGCTGGAGGAGTTCTAAGTCTGCAGAATGAAGGTAGTCCGCCTTCAACACTGACTTACAAGCAGCTTTGCAATCTGCCTTTGTGGAATTTTCAGTGCAAGAATTTATGGTAAACTCACGAAGGACATCTTTAGCTGCAAACTTTATTTCTAAAATTTTTAATTCTAGTCAGAACAAATGCACAGAGAGGAAAACAAAGAGAAATAAAAACCACAAGAAGATGCTAGAAATCTTCTTCATGAGAAATGTATGGTTGTTCAATATGGGAAAGGCTGACATTCTTGGGGCTTCACTATCTGAATAAGAAAAGCTGCCCCCAAAATGCAAGGTAAATCAGCGCCCAAGGAAAAAGATTAAGATCACTGAAGCCTCCCACACCAGATGTAACAGGCTGGGCAGTTAAGCCTGTGATGGGAGAACCACACCAGGGAGTGATTTGCTAACAGTCAAAAGTGGGAGAACATAGCAGCTGCTGTCAATTTGAGCTAAGAGGCAATTATAGATTCACTTTCATTCAAGATGGTAATTCTTAACTTCATTTTTTTAAATGTAGGACCATAGTCTATATCCTGAGGATTTTCCCCCCACTTCTTTTCTCCTAAAGAAAAGCATTCTCATAAACTGTCATGTAGGTTAACTGGTGGTGCTCAGAAAAGTCATGAATTTTATGGGCAAAATGGCATGTAAAAGGTGAATGAGAAAAAAAAAACCCATCACATTTAAGTCAGGCCATCGCAGGCTGGATTAATCACTCCACCTCTGTTCTCTCGGTGCATGGCTCTTACTTTCATTCAAGAATTTATCATGTTGTGATGTCATGGACAATCATTGGCTTCTAGGACTCCTCCTTTCCTCAGGACTCTGAGCTCTCTGAGGCCAGGGCCTCTGTTTTATTCTTTCTCATAAATTCCCTTGCCACTCAATATATGCCCAGTGTACAGTAATGCGCAATCAGTGACTACTGAACAAATACCCTCCAGGTCCTATACTAGTTCCAGTGGCATATATGAAGTGTAAACTCATTTTTCTTTTTTTTTTTCTTTTTTTTTTTTTTTTTTTTTTTTTTTTTGTGGTACACGGGCCTCTCACTGTTGTGGCCTCCCCCGCTGCAGAGCACAGGCCCCGGACGCGCAGGCTCAGCAGCCATGACTCACGGGCCCAGCCGCTCCGCGGCATGTGGGATCCTCCCGGACCGGGGCACAAACCCATGTCCCCTGCATCGGCAGGCAGACTCTCAACCACTGTGCCACCAGGGAAGCCCCTGTAAACTCATTTTGTACTTACTGTGACGGAGATTTGAATCCAGATCCAACTGAGTCCAATACCCTCAGTCTTAAGACCTTTGTAAACCTGCCTTTCCTGAGACGGATTGATCAGTAAATAGGAGAAGATATCAGCTTTCCTGCTCCCCAAATGGCTTCTCCTTCTCCATCACCTTGCTGGTTCTTCCTCATCCCCCTCCAGCCCCTGAAATTTACAAGCCCCCAGGGTTCAGTTCTCAGGCTCCTTCTCTGTATTTACACGTCATGATGTCATTCAGTCTCATTCATATGCTGACCACTCCCATTTGGGCATCCTGGACTCTCCCCTGAATTCCAGATGTGCATGCATATTTGACTACCTCCAGGACCTCTTCACTTAGATGTCTAATAGAAACCTCAAATTTAATGTGTGATTTGAATGATCTTGACATTATTTTTTTTGATATACCAAAGTAATAAATGCTGTTTATGACTTCTTTAAGTTTACATAGTGCTCCAACATATTCATACCCTCTGAGCTTCAAAAAACCAAATACATTTACAGTAGTATTATCAGTCATCAAAATGACAGGGAAGGAAACTTTACCTTGTGAGAATGCACAAATGTTCTCATTAAGGCAGCATTGACCCAGACGATCATTTAGTATCTGTCAAGATGGATAAAAGGGTCTCTGAGCCACAGGAACGGAGGGAGAACAGAAGCAGTTAACAGCGATGGGGAGCAAGGCCCATTAGCTTGGCCCCTATGATCCCCTCATGTTGTATCCACGCCCCACACAGGAACTAGCATGGATGGCGTGGATTTCACAAAGTGAATTCACTCCAGTCTCAACTGAGAATAATTCTATCAGGAGAGACTTGAAATACTAGTTTCAAGAAATGTTGAGAAGTGGGAGGAAGCCTTTGGTAAAAACAGGAAAAAGGGCTTCCCTGGTGGCGCAGTGGTTGAGAGTCCGCCTACCGATGCAGGGGACGCGGGTTCGTGCCCCAGTCCGGGAAGATCCCACGTGCTGCGAAGCGGCTGGGCCCGTGAGCCATGGCCGCTGAGCCTGCGCGTCCAGAGCCTGTGCTCCGCAATGGCAGAGGCCACAACAGTGAGAGGCCTGCGTACCGGAAAAAAAAAAAAAAAAAAAAAACATGAAAAAGTCTCCAAAGTCTTTTGGAGGTGGGCAGCATCAGTAGCGAATCGGCTGCTCCAGGAAAGCGTCGGAAAGGAAGATTTAATGTCCTTGTCACCCGTACAGACATCACCGTGATTTCGCTGAAGTCCAAATCGGTTCACATAACCCCCTTGCTTGAAATCCTTTAAGGGTTCCTCACCTTACATGGGATTGGGCCTCAATGCCCCAGCAAGGCATGCAAGGCCTTTAGTGGGCTGAATCCTCACCTGTCTGTCTCTCCAACCTCTCTACTCCCAGCCACCCACCTCAGCAACAGGGTCCACAGACAGTTCTCCAAACACATCTTTCCACCTTGCTCATGCTATTCCCTCTCCCTGGAACCTTCTTTCCCAGGAAACCCTGACTCAGTGCATCCTCTGTGCAACTGCCCATGACCTTTCCTCTCTCCTCCACAGCAAGAGGAGCTTCTTTATCTTCTGGGTTCCTAAAACCCTTTGTAGACACCCTTCTAATCTAGCCCATGACAACATAATTATTTGTTAATTGCTTTGTCTCCCCCAACTAGACTATGAGGTCTTTCAAGGGGAAAGCCTGAGGTCTGAGCTTTTTAAATCATTAATGCCTAACATTATGACAGGAACATGGTAACTGTTTAGAAAATGTCTGATAAATGAATGAAGGTTTGCCTGCTAAGCCTCTGCCAGAAAAATGTGAAAAACAGAATGTAGTTATACCAACATTCCACTAGAGAGAGGGAGGTAAAACTTTATCCCCTCTAGTGTAGCATTTTAGCCTTGCTCTCAGTCAGATGAATATAATCTGATAAAATATTTCAGTTTTAGGCTAGGCCTAATATAAAACAACCTCTGATAAGCTTGAGGAAACATAATTATTACAGTTCACTCTATGCCAGGCTCTGGGTTTGACAATGGATAGTTCTTCTGGGTACAGATGAATAGAAAGTGTAGGCACTATATATAATAGTGTTTTACATTTTCAAGTTATGTAGAGTGCATTGAAATGCACTACAAAGCTTTTCTCTTTTCAGACATAATCTCGTTATCTAAAACATGCTCCACCTAGAAAGCTCATTGCTTCTTACACAATAAACGCTGTGGAATCCAATGACTACCCAGCTCTCTAGTTTCCTGTTGCCCTATATCCCTCATACCCTGTCTTGAACACACACACATGCTGTTCATGAAGTCAGCTGAAACAACTCATGCCGCCTAAAATCTAGAATCTAGATTAATCTCAAGTTCAGTACCGATGTTCAATGAACGTGACAGGCTGACAAACGCTCAAAGGCAGCAGATGACCCTCCCCGCCGGCCCCCAACCCCCAGCAGCACCAAAACCCTGACTGAGCTGCTTCCTTAGCATCCAGCGTCTATCAGTTTAGCATTTATCACAGTGTATCGTAATAGTCTGCATACTTATCCATACCTGGATGAGGCTGAGAGCTCCTTGAAGAGGCTGGAATGGATCTTATTCTTTCCCCCAGGCTCAGCTACTAGCACAGCACCTGGCACATGGTGTTTCGTACATTTTTTTTTAATGAATAAACAAGCTCATTTCATTATACAGGTAGCGAGAGACTGATTTCTGCCAGCACTCTCAGGAAGAGGCTGGATGGCTTTGGGGTGTATACAGACATGTATGCATACATGTGGTGGAGGAGACTGTCTGATTTGAGGCATCTAGGAGGAGACAGATGTGTGCGTGCACACACACCTTCCCCAGAATCTTCCCAAATCAGTAGCTGAGGTGTCGGAGCTTTCATAATTAGAGAGTCATACCTTTGGATTATTTATGGCTCCCTGTCAACATATCTTGAACACATGTGCCCTTGTTACCACTTATATTATCACATAAATTTCAAAACTCAAACTTTCCCAGCATCTGATCTGTATCCTCAAATTGTGCTCCTTCCCCACCTTCCCATTCCTGCTCTGTTGAGAATCTCAGATAGACTCCTGTTTACTTTCTGTGGTTCGTATTAGGACATAGTTTGTCTTTTCAAATACATCACTATATGTCAAATAAGCTCTTTCCAATCATGTACACCATAATATTTGCAAGGGATTAAAACACATCAATTTGTATAATTCCATGAGTTCATAATGATACTAAAAATTAAAAAAAAAACTTGACTGGTCAACATTAGAAGATCCAGTGAATTGACTCCTTGTGTTGAAAATTAGTAAATGAAGGGAGAGAATCAAGCATTTCTTCTGCTTTTCCTATACAAACAGTACCACTGGGTAAGCAAAATTTAGGGGAAGGAAAAGCTTGCTTTCATAGAAATAGTCCAGCAAGCAAGTGAAGAAGAAATGATAGAATTAGAATATCACCTCATGATAGAATTAGAATGTGACCTCTAATGAATTCACGAATTTAGACATTGACTACCAATGACTGGTAACCTCACAAAATGAAAGACAACCAGACGGTATACGCCTCCTGATGGAAGTATAAAATATCAGCTATAATGAAATCTGATCAAAGTTCTAAATCCCACAATGTATTCGCGAGAAACACAGAGAACAGCAGAACATGTTCAACTAACAGTGTAAAAAAAAAAAAAAAAAAAGACGACATTTATGAGACAATCAGAAATCTGAATACTGACTGGTTACATGATGATATTAAATAATTATTATCATCTTTTTTTTTAGGTGAAATAGTGCCATTGTAGCTATGTTAAAGAAAGAACCCTTATCTTTTAGATATTTAGAAATAAATATTTACAGATAAAATAATACAATGTCTGGGATTTGCTTCAAAAATAATACAGGGGCGGGAGTTAGGGGTAGTGGGTGGGCATATAAATGGAACAAGATGGCCTTGCATTGAAGCCGAGGGATGGGAACATGGGAGTGCATTATACTGTTTTGTCTACTTTTGTATATACTTGAAATTGTCCAAAGAAAAAGTTTTTAATAAAGAAAAACTAACACTTTTCTGAATATTCTGACCATCTTGTCTTAAGGGACAGCCACCGCCCTCCCACCCCTTGAGATCGTTATCCTAGGGAGTCTCCCCGAATTGAAATACCCAAGTAACATTAATTCATCAGCCTCTCTTTACAAACTAGTATAAAAGATTATTTCCTGGATTGTTTTTACCCCTGAAAATACTGAGTCCCTGAGAGCAAAGGGCAGAGAAAACCCTGCAGGAGGGAAAAGGAAGGGGTGAGCGTGGGAAGAAGAAAGGGAAGAACAAATTTTGCCTTTATTACAATTTTCCCAGGGCCTTCACTAGTTGGCACATGCATCTTCTTTGTGTGGGTTTTACTAAGAGAACTTTCACTGGAGGCATGAAAAATACGTTTAAATTCCGAACTCTCAGGTTAAAATTTCACAAAGCATCCCCTTTTCTGTTGTCAAAGGCTAATATAAATATTTTCAGAAGCCGGCTCAGTGAGCCAATGATGAGACCACTTGGGTGGAGCTAGGGCACAGTTGTGTCTGAACCTGGGAACAGTCTAGACCTGTCCATAGGACTACAATGCCATGGAAAGCAGGAGAGAGTAAAGAGTCACATCAAGTGCTCAAGAGTATAGCTTTTTAGAGCAGATCTCTGGAAGAACACCAAGAAACTGGTTGCCTCTGGGGAGGGAAGCTGGGGCACTTGGAATAGGGTGGGAGGAGACAAAACATTGTATGACTTTATTGTCATAGCCAGGTTATACTGTGGTTAGTGCCTTAGTATGTATGATGAGATTTGCAAGCAGCCTTTTGTTTAGGTAAGTGACTGTACTTTTTATGTTGAAATGAGACAGAAGACAGATGTGTGTTTGTTTCTGGGTTCCTTGGCTGGGCCACCTGCTGGCACCACCTGCTGTTTGCATATTTTCTTGATCCTCCCTCCCCTTGCCTCCCTCCCCCACCCTAAGCTCCCAGAATCTAATTAGGAGTAGATGGTCCCCAGAACGACAAAACTAGGATTTGAATAGTTGTAGTGCGACTTGTATAGGTGTGACATGGTATTGGACAAAGGTCAAATTCTCTCACAGACGCTCCTCTAATAGCAGAGCCAGTGAACACTGTCTTTGATGGCTCCTATTTTACCTTAAATATTCAGGTGAATTCTGTGGTTTATGACTGACATTGTAAGTTACTATTAGAAACAAAGTGTCTCTGTGTTTATCCTGTGGTTTTTGTTTTGTTTTGTTTTTGCGGTACGCGGGCCTCTCACTGTTATGGTCTCTCCCGTTGCGGAGCCTTGCGGAGCCCAGGCTCCAAACGCGCAGGCTCAGCGGCCATGGCTCACGGGCTTAGCCACTCCGTGGCATGTGGGATCTTCCCAGACCTGGGGCACAAACCCGTGTCCCTTGCATCGGCAGGCAGACTCTCAACCACTGCGCCACCAGGGAAGCCCTATCCTGTGGTTTTTAAGTATCCCTGCGCACTCTGCCTGTCTCTAGAGTATTAAGTCCAGTTGCGCTGTTTTTACCTCTTTGTTTATTGAGGTTATTATTTACTTGCATTAAAATGTGCCAATTTTAAAGGTACAGTTTGATTAATTTTGGTAATTGTATACAAGGTGTAACCACCACCACGATCCAGATATAGAAAAGTTACTTACCCTTTAAAAGTTTTCCATCCCAATTTGCCCCAATTCAGTTTTGAGACACTTTATTGAGTTTTACTGCTTTCTCTAACATCGACTCTCCGGGTGATTTAGGAAAGTCACTTTACCTCTCTGGATGTGTTTTTGCTTTTATAACATGAAAAATGCCAGAACAGATTTGTTACCAAGGGCCCTTGCAATCCTTTCAGAATATGAGGGGGTAGGGTAAGGGCGGGAATCTCAGCCTTGCATCCTCATTCTTCACATAGCACACGCATGTGGCAGATCCTAGTGGGAAAAGCCTGTGGTCGCATCAGAGAGAATTAGGTTTCCATCTCCTCTCTTGCTAGTGTGTATGTAACCTTTTGTAAGCATCAGTTTTCTCATCTCCAATATCAGGCTTATTAACAAGGCCTATTTGTTTACTGTTGTGAGGATGAATTGAGATGCACCGGCAGCCTTAAATGTTAGTTGGTATTTGTATTATGGCATAATATAAAGGCACTGCATTCAACCATCTCAGTCACTACACGTTTATGCAGGCTGATTCTCACAACTAAAACAGACGCACAAAGTACACCCACCCATTTACCCACCTGGGGAACCCCAAAGCCTGCCTCCCTGCCTTCCTTACGGGGCTCAGAGAAAAGCTGCGCAGGCGTGCACGTGCTTCCAAAGAGCCTCGCTAGGGGGCGGAATGGGAAATAGGAAGTTCTAACGCCTGTCGTACAAGCGCGACGTAAAGCGGGTCTGCTTTATGGCACCCTGCTTCCGCCGTAAAGCGCCGTTGGCAATCCCGCGTGAGTGGGTTGACGAGACTACTTGCAGGTGAAAAACGCGATTCTTGGAGGTTGGCTGACTTGCCGTCTTCCCCATGGGCAAACGCGGGAGCCGGAGCCGGAGCCGGAGCCAGAGCCAGCTGCTCAACTCCCTAACTAAAAAGCAGAAGAAGCATCTAAGGGATTTCGGCGAGGAGCATCCCTTCTATGACAGGTATGGAGAGGCAAGGCTGGGACCGGCGCTGCTGGCGTCCTTTCCCGGTGGGAGCCCGCGTGTCCCCGCGTTTGGTCCGCCGGTGCCCCGGGGGTAGTGACAGGGCAACTCCCGCCGCGACCCACGCTGCCCCGGCGCCGGCCTAGCTCGCCCGGGGATCCTGGCGGCTTCCCGCCTGAGATGGGGCTCTTCACCGGTCTTTCTACCTTTTGTTGAGGCTGTAGTTTTATGCTAGACGGCACGCCTCCTGTGTGGCGACTGGGCAGAGATTTTATAAGCTTGTTTTCGTTTTATATGCTTTTAAAGAATTGCTTGGGGGCTTCCCTGGTGGCGCAGTGGTTAAGAATCCGCCAGCCAACGGAGGGGACAGGGGTTCGAGCCCCGGTCCGGGAAGATCCCACATGCCGCGGTGCAAGTAAGCCCGTGCGCCACAACTATTGAGCCTGCACTCTAGAGCCCGCGAGCCACAACTACTGAGCCAGGGTGGTTCAACTACTGATGCCCGCGAGCTTAGAGCCCCTGCTCCGCAACAAGAGAAGCCACCGCTCGCCGCAACTAGAGAAAGCCCGGGCGCAGCAACGAAGACCCATAGCAGGCCAAAATAAAGAAATTAAATAAGTTAAAAAAAATAAAAAAAGAATTGCTTGGGACCCTCGACATCACCTATCTATTCAATGACCATGAGGAAACTAATGTTTGGGTAGTTGTGGGTTCCTCTCTAAGTGTCCAGACTCTCAGTGATGATCTTAGTGCTCATCCCACCCCTTTGGGCTGCTTTATCAACCGTTAGAGGGATAGTCTACTTAAGAAATTTGCTAGAAAAGGTGAACCCCGAGGGCTTTTATTTGCCAAAATTTCCCATCTTCTGGATGAGAGCCTGTTACTGTGTGACTGTAGTATTTGTCATGTGGTCTTGTTAGACTTTTTCATTTGTCTATTATCTATTTGACATATCCTTACAAAACCTGTCCAAATGCATATGGAGTTTTTACTTGACAATAGATATAATGTATTTATAACGGTATAGTCTGCCATGTTCATTTAAAGTTGTATCATTAGACTTTTCCTAATTGCTACATACTAGTAGTTAAAGTTTAACATTGCCTGTTTCTTCTCAGGGTTTCCAGAAAGGAAGCAAAACCACAGACTTGTCAACTGGTAATGCTTTATACCTTCTTTATGGTAGTAGATTCTGGACTGTTACTTTTAAGATTATATATAGTAATAAAGTTTGGCTACATTTCCACTCTTTTTGATTTTAGATGTAAGCTATATTTTAGTAATATTGCTTAGTTTTAAGTGCAGATGTCTGTTAAAATGCCATTGTGATAACTAACATAGTATAGAGTATGAAACTGTCCTGAGAGATTAGCCTGTTAGAACCTGTTAAGGGGGCTTACCAGAGGGCTCTTGGTGAATCCTAAGAGGGAATGTCTTGTTTGCTTAACATAAAATAGAGTGCAAAATCATCAAAGGTCTTATTTCATTACCACAGATTCAGAAATAAAGTACACTTTTTTGTTGTAAGTTTTCCTGTTGCTCCTTTAAAGGTGCCAAATGTCTGACACATAGGTTAGATGGCCTTATAACCTAAAGCTCCATGTGTTTAGTTTGCTGTCTTCCCATGTGGAACGTTAGCAGTTCAAAGAAGAGGAAGCGCTTCTAGAATCATAGCTAGATTAGCTGTTTTAAACAAATTTGGTGCTAGGTTTGGTTGAATAGATAGGATCGCATATTTGCAGAAAAGCTAGCTTTTATTTAGAAAAGTCTGAACTTGGTTCCACTGTGGGCCTGATGATAGTCGTGGGGTAGCAACAAGAACAATATAATTTTTGTTTTTAAAATCCCCATTTTCCTTTTAGTCAGAGAGTTTAGATACTTCAAGTTCTGAAAGTGAAGCAGAGAGTGAACCAGAACAAGTTTCTGTTTACAACAGACTACTTGCCACGTTAAAGGATGTTTCCAAGGAAGATGAGGAGGAGGAAGAGGAAGAAGACAGTGTTATAGATGCGACAGAAATGAATCTTGAAGATGGCGATAGTGACATCATTGTGGAGGAAGAGATGGCAGTAGAGTCTACTGACATGCAGAAGAGTAAGTGTCTTTGATGTGGGTTTATCATCTTTGCAGGGACCACAGACAGATTGCCCCAGGGGCAGGGTGCCTTGTACCATAGAGCTGGGTGAAAGCACATGGATTCAAAGCAGAGATTCTTAACATTGTTGGGCTCTGTGATATCTTCAAGAATCTGATGAAAACACAGGACCCTCTGGCCATAAAAATGCAGAAATGACATTTTTGCTTATGACTTCCAGGATTTCATCAATCCTACTTCAAATTCCCCTGATTGAGAGGAAAGGGAACATAATTCTGTTTTTGTAATGGTCTCAATTTATGAAAGAGATGATTGTTCCTGCCTTAGAGGAACCAAGTTTAATGGAAGATAGACATAAAATATACAAAACTTTTCAAGCATCAAATCTGAATGGAACCGATAAATATAAGGTGTTAAAGAGATGCAAAGTGGTCACATGCTGCCAGGGTAGATGAGGGGAGGCTTTAGAGAAGAGCTGGGATTGAAAGCTTAAAGGAACTGTGTCTCACTCAGACTTCTAGGTGACTTTTTTTAAAAATTATTATTAATTTATTTACTTTTGGCTGCATTGTGTCTTTGTTGCAGTGTGCCGGCTTCTCACTGTGGTGGCTTCTCTTGTTGTGGAGCATGGGCTCTAGGCACGTGGGCTTCAGTAATTGTGGCACACGGGCTCAGTAGTTGTGGCTCATGGGCTCTAGAGCACAGGCTCTGTAGTTGTGGCGCACGGGCTTAGTTGCTCTGTGGCATGTGGGATCTTCCCAGACTAGGGCTTGAACCCACATCCCCTGCATTAGCAGGCGAATTCTTAAGCACTGTGCCACCAGGGAAGTCCCCATAGGTGACTTTTTAATTTATCTTTAAAATCAACTTGATTGAAGTATGAATTACATTCAACAAGGTGTACCCATTTTAAGTGTGTAATTTGATAAGTTTTGACAAATGTGTATATCTATATTGTCATCGCCAAAGTCAAGATACAGAACACTTCCAATACCTACAAAAAGTTCCTTTTTGTCCTTTTACAGTCAGTTTCCCAGGCCTGGCATCAGGCAACCACTGACATGCTTTCTTTCACTATGTGTTCGTGTTTCCTATTCTAGAAATTCATATGAATGGAAGCATACAATAAGTACCCTTTTGCATGTGGCTTCTTTGGCTCCTCATGTTGTTTTGACTTATCCGTGTAGTTCATATTAGTAATTCATTTCTTTTTATTACTGGAATAGTAGTCCATTGTCTGAATATATCTGGGTAACTTTTTACATTCTATTATCTTAATGCCTATTTGCCTTACTGTATTTTTTTCTATACTTTAAGGTGTCACACACCATTCTTAGTATTTTCATTCATCACTTGTACTCGTATAAAAAAAACCGTTGCCTCAGACTTAGGGATTTTTTTGTTTAATTTTGTTGGTTTTCCAGTTTTCTTTCATGTTTTAGGTTTTTTAAAATGAAAAGTTTGGTTTTTTAATTATAAAAATAATATATATTTACTGTAAAAATTTAAGAGGGTAATATAGTTCATGTATATCTCCTCCACCCTGGGATGAACACCCTTAACATTTTATAGAACCTTCCAGACTACTTTTTTATGGATATATGAGTGAATATATATTTGTGTGTATGTGCATAATGGTCTCATACATTTCTGTAAGTTACTTTTTCTTTAATAATATAACGTTTGTAACTGTGGGTTCACATTAGCGTAATCACATAGTATGCCATTGTAAATAATATGTGGTAATTTAATTAGTACCCCTTCGATAGAAATGACGAAATCATTTTTTCTAGTCATTTGTTATATCAACGCTGATTTGAACATCTTTACATGTACCCGGTCAGCAGTCAAGCTCAATTTTGAAACTTATGTCTTCTACCTGAATTTGCTTAAAAGTAAATGATAGCCTAAGGAATTAGATTTCATTTGTCAACAGAAGTGTAATTATATTTATGAGTAGTAAATAATTTCACAAAATGTTTTATCAAAACTGCAGATGCGGCCTTACCTGCTAACCCTAAGGGAAAAGATGGGCACAGGCCACCTGGCACATCAGAGGAATCCCCAGAGGAGTTTACAGATGCAAAACATGAGTCACTCTTCAGCCTAGAAACCAACTTTCTCGAAGAGGAAAGAGGAGGCAACTGTTCTCTGAAAGCATCACAAGGTCAGAGCACAGCTCATGTTGTTTGAATTCAGCTGGTGCTTAGTATGGGTGGTTGTGGTCTAATACCTGTTAAATCTCTTGTTATTGGAATGAGCAGTAATAGAAACAGATAGTTTAGCAGCTAGATGTAGAGCTGGAAAGAAATGCTTCTCCAAGATCTTTTGCGTTTTTCAGGGTTAGGCAGTGTTGCGAGTGGGCGCGGCTGTTCATGAGAACAAACAGTTGAACAATGATAGCAGGGAAGGCCAGTTCCTCAAATTCACGATCCACAGCTGGGGTCAGGGGAAGACCTCTGATTTTTTTCCCCAAGCAGGGAAGGGAGAGAAAGAGGAGAAAAGTACTTTGCATTTTTCTCTCTATCCTTCACTTGCTCTTCCTTACTGGAGCAGTAATTTTACAGATTTGTGAGACCCGGCAGTGGCTAATCTGATTGTTCCTTATTACCAGGAAGCACCTCAGAAGCCAGAAAGCTCCACCCTGTCTCCCCAGTCTCTCTCTTTATTTTTGGCTGCATTGGGTCTTTGTGGCAGTTGCGTGGGCTTCTCACGGTGGTGGCTTCTCTTGTTGTGGAGCGCAGGCTCTAGGCACGCGGGCTTCAGCAGTTGTGACACGCAGGCTCAGCAGTTGTGACACACGGGCTCAGTAGTTGTGGCTCGCTGGCTCTAGAGCTCAGGCTCTGTAGTTGTGGCACATGGGCTTAGTTGCTCCGTGGCATTGGCAGGCGGATTCTTTTTTTTTTTTTTTTTGCTGTACGCGGGCCTCCCACTGTTGTGGCCTCTCCCGTTGCGGAGCACAGGCTCTGGACACGCAGGCTCAGTGGCCATGGCTCACAGGCCCAGCCGCTCCGTGGCATGTGGGATCTTCCCGGACCGGGGCACGAACCCGTGTCCCCTGCATCGGCAGGCGGACTCTCAACCACTGCGCCACCAGGGAAGCCCGGCAGGTGGATTCTTAACCACTGTGCCACTGGGGAAGTCCCCATAGGCGACTTTTTAATTTAACTTTAAAATCAACTTTATTGAGGTATGAACTACATTCAACAAGGTGTACCCATTTTAAGTATATAATTCGATAAGTTTTGACAAATGTGTATATTTATATTGTCATCGCCAAAGTCAAGATACAGAACACTGGGCCATGCCTCTGTCCCCATGACTGTTACTTAGACAAGCCTGTGGTAGGCTGAGGCAGGGCTCTGCTGTCTCTCAGGTCCTGTGTCTTAGCCTGTGCCTGGGTGGGCAAGTCAGGTTGGTCTCATTCTGTGTCCTGACTGCCGTTTTTGGTCCCAGTGCCATTCTTCAACCAGCTGTGCCATTGAAGTTGAAATTTTAATCCTCATTTGGTTCTGTTAGCTATTCTAGACAAGAGGAAGAAGTAGCAGGTAGAATTTGGGCAAAAACCGCGTTCTGAACTCAAAAAAAGTTAAAAAAAAAAAAAAACCCTTGAGGAAACATTAGGAGGCTTGACTATCCTAAAGTTTCTCTGGTTGTTTGGTCTATACTGATATATTATCACCTAGAATTCTTATTTCCTATTGTTCACCTTTATCTTAGGTCTTAATATAAGGTGCTCTGCATTTGAAGTTTTACTACCTGGGTCCTTGAATGGGTCATTTAACTTTGCTTCTTGCATGAGTGGGACTGGAAGAGAAGGTTGGGTGGCCAGTGCAGAGCACTGACCCTGCCATTTTGATCATTTGTTCACCTCAGTTGAGTGTTGAGCATTTACATTTGTCTTCCAGTGCAGGTTAAATCAGACATGGAACCTGCCCTCAGGGATCTTGCAGTCTAGTTAGGTGAGGTAGGACATGCACATATATGTGTTGGTGTGGATAACTGAGGGAAGGGTGGGGCACTTGAGAGAAAGTGATGACTGGCTATAGGGGACCAGAGATGGCTTCTTTGGAGCCAGAACTGTGCCTGACACAGTAGGCTCTTGGGAAATAGTTATTTATTGTGAGTCAGGGGGTAACATTCAACGGATACTATTTGGATATATAGAAATGCGGTGAACAAGAGGATAGAATTTTCAGTTAAAGGAAGGAAAGCCACAGTGGCAGAAGAATTGGAGAGCCATGTAATTCAAAAATTACATTAGAGAGGTAGGTTAGAGGTGTATGTTGAATTTCAGTCCAAGAAGTTTCTTCAAAGGTTTTTGAGGTGGGGAATAATGTGATTAAAGAAATGCTTTAGGGAGATGAACCTGTCAGAAACTTTTAAGCTCTGGACTGGGATAAATGATGGGGAAAGTTGATGGGGAAAAAGATGAGTTAACATCATGAAAACAGGATGTCATTCACAGGGGAAGACTGGAAAATCCCTGTCATTTGCCCTAAGTGTTCTAATATTCTTTATTTCTGAATTAGATCCATTTGCACAACATGTAAACAAAGAACTGAAAGAAAAAGAAATCCAGGCTGTTGCCACAAATCCCAAAACTACCCACCAGCTAAAAGTAAGCATTGTTCCATCATCACAGTTACAAATGGAGAAAAGCAGTGGTCTTGGGTTTTAGTGGTCTCCCTGAATGTATGATACACACCCGTGGCAGATGGCTTGATAGGGAGCAAGACAGAGGAAGACTGGAAGAGTCCAGTAAGGCACAGGCATAGCTAGAAAAGGCACTGGGAAGCTGGAAGGTGGGGACCAATAAGATAAGAATGCTTTGGAGACGGGTACACCAGGGTTTAGACCAACGTCTGCAAGGGGCTATCTCATGACCTAAGGCAAGTTAATCTACCTTTTTAATCTTCACTGTTCTCATCTGTTAGAGGGGGACAGTAATGCCTGCATCAAAATAAAGTAATTTAGTTTACTGGAAGATATGTACGAAGTGTTCAGTCAAACAGTAGCTACTGCTGTTCATTTGTTTGAAATATCTGAGATAAGTTCACACCTAAATTATTCAGTATGCAGCAGTTTTTGCTTCTTTTTTCGGTGATTTTTTTTTTCACCACTGATGCTATTCATAAGAATTGGTCATCCTTGTTTCATTGAAATTTTTATTGAGATAATAATTATAGATGCAGTTGTAAGAAATAATACAAAGGTATCCTATGTGCCCTTTGCCCGGTTTCCCCCAATGGTAGCATCTTACAAAACTGTAGTACAATATCACAAGTAGGAAATTTCCACTGATACAACCTACCTGTCTTATTCAGATTTCCTCACTTTTGCTCCTGCTCCTTTGTGTTATTTAGTTCTATAGTGTTTTATCACGTGTAGGTTGCCCTGGCCACCACCACAGTCAACATACAGAGCATTTCCAGCACCATAAAGATCCCTCCTCTTCCCTGGTGCCATTTTATAACCACACCCACCTCCCTTCCCCCATTCCTAACCCTTGGTAACCACTAATCTGTTCTCCATTTCTATAATTTTGTTATTTCAAAAGCGTTATATAAATAAAATCATACAGGTTGGCTTTTTTCATGCAGCATAATTCCTTGGAGATTCATCCCAGTTGTTGGCATATATCAATAGTTAATTCTTTTTTATTGCAGAGGTCATCCTTTCTTTATTGCTAAGATCAGCAGTTTTGTTACAGTGCAAAAATTTCCAAACTGGTATTCCACAAAATACTATTCTTTTCGATTCTAATATATGTCTCCAAAAAAAAAAAAAAAAATCCAAAACAACAACAAAAACCTTGTTCCACGTCCAAGTAAATTTGGAAAACTCTGGGTCAAACGAAGTGGAACGGAGTCCTTGTTACAGGACTCAGCAGAACCTTTAGTGTCCGATCTGCATGTGACTCTCCCTGAGGGGGATTAGGTTTTGTGGTGGTTACTGAAGTTATTTGACCATTGGGCCCCCTTTTCTTTTGTCTAGAGTAAATTTTGACTTCCTACAGTGTGGTCCACAGGACAGTTTGTGACCCACTGATCTAGTGAAGAGCTCACAAGATTTCTAAAGTCAGAAACCTTGGGCTCTAACCCTTAGCTCTGTTCTCCTCTGTTTGTCTGAATCCTATAAGCTCTGAACCTCAGCATTTCCTAAACTGCAAGAAGAGCATTATAGTGTTTAGCTTGTAAGGTTGTTGTGAGGATAAAGTGAGAGGATCTGTAAGTTGTGAAAGGCCTTGGTAAATTATAAAGCACTATATGAATGTAAGGTACTATAATTCATTTCTAACTTAGTTCTTGATCATTTCTCCCACAGTGGCCCATCCTGGGCCAGCTTGTCTTTTCATCCAGGTTTCAACAGTTGGAAACCTTTAAACCCCCAAAGGACATTGACTTAAAGTCACTTCATCTCCAGAAGCCTCTGGAATCCACCTGGATCAAGACCAACAGCCAGTTCCTCTCTGGTCCCCCAAATTCAAGTAGCCCCTTCACACCCCTCCAGAAAGAGCTCTTCTTAATTATGAATTCTTACCGGGACCTGTTCTACCCAGAAAGGACTGCCCTGAAGAAAGGGGAAGAGATCCGCCACGTGTACTGCTTGCATGTGATAAATCACGTTCTCAAAGCCAATGCCCAGGTGCTTGCCAACAACAGCAGATGCCAAAGCCAGAAACTTGGGTTGGGTGATGATGATGACTTCAGGGACCAAGGGCTAACGAGGCCCAAGGTGAGTGGCAGCAGCAGAACTTTGCCTTCAAGGAGGCTGTAAGGCTCTAACATATAGGTCTTGGCACTTAGCAGGTTCTCAGATGTTTTAATGATTGGAATAATGAATGAGTCCAAGAATGAGCATATTAGATGGGCCAGGTAATGTCACAGCAGTGCTGCAGACAGCTCAGTGGACTGTCTCTAACAGCAGATCTAACTGGAAACTGGAGTAGGAGGTACCTCCATGATAATTCTCTGCTTAAAGATAAACCCTGATCCTACATAAGTAACACTCCACTATAAATGTCTTCTTTGTGATTGTCAGAGCTGGATGGGACCTTAAGGAGCCTTTTATTCAATCCCTACATATTACACCTGTGGACAGAGACCCAGATTCGTAGAGGACCTTGCTAAAGAGAACCAGGGAAAAAGTAGCAGAGACAGGACTAGAACCAAGGATTCTCTTCACTAAGCCACATAAATATGTAAACCTTGGAAAACAAAATCCCTGTTTTTGCATTGTATCCTTATTACTGCTTAAAGTGATGATTACATTTATGTGGCTCATAAGCCTAAGCTCCAGTGGATTGGGAGCTTACATCGTTTTATTCTGTCTACATTTTTCATGATGTGCTGGAGCTAGATACTGTGCCACCCATACCCCCTTACCCCTTAGCCTCTGTGTCTATATTGAAGAAGCCTCATCTTCTTAGATTCTTCTCATTGGGCTTAATAGGATTTTAGGATTTTGATACTGATACGGCTCTTAGAGATTTCTTAGTCCAACCCTCTTGTTTGATAGTTGGGGAAACCAAAGCCTAGACACTTACTTAGTGTGACAGCCGGGACAGTAACTTGCCCCTTTTCAAAACTGATCCATCATCCCTGCACTGTACCAAACTGAATCACTACACCCCTCTGTCTGTGCTGGTTGCCTTTCTGAGAAACTATCTCAGAATCTTGAACATCAGGATAATAAGATTATCTGTTTCCATTTAGAATTGCAAAATAGAATATGAGGTAGATTACCCATGAATCACATTCAGTATTTGGTGAATTGCCTGATCTGACTGGGGTTATATCCATTGATTGTATTGTTTACACAAGGGTAGTTAGAAGGTAATCATTTGTTAAGCATCTTCTGTTTTTTTTCCTCAACAGTTAAAATTAAGCACTTTTGGAAATGTTTGGAAAACTGAATCCTATATTTCCCATTGAAATATCATCTTATTTCAGAAATCCTTTATCATCATTTCTGAAAAATGTACTAGGAAATGTACTAGAAAAGTAATGACGCTTTAGTCCTTTCCTTACTAACTTTATTCTCTACTTAATACATCTGATTCATTTGTTCAGCATATTCCTTGGGTCTTACGGATCAAAATACTGAACTAAGTTCTGTGGGAGACAGAAATGAGTAACATTTCTTGTCCTCAAAGAGCTTTGTGTGTTTATGCCCTTGGGTTTTTGCTAATGGACACCTCTGTTAACGGCATTGACTTACCTCAAAAAGTATTTCTGGGCTTCCCTGGTGGCGCAGTGGTTGAGAGTCCGCCTGCCGATGCAGGGGACACGGGTTCGTGCCCCGGTCCAGGAAGATCCCACATGCCACGGAGCGGCTGGGACCGTGAGCCATGGCCGCTGAGCCTGCGCGTCCGGAGCCTGTGCTCCGCAGCGGGAGAGGCCACAACAGTGAGAGGCCCGCGTACCGCAAAAAAAAAAAATTTCTACATTCTGCTTAAGAATTGCCCCCCCAACCCCAAGGAGCCATGAGATTGAAGTCCATAGGACATGGTGCTGTGGGTCGGAAAGATGCTCAGCCTTCAGTACTGAGCCAGGTCCTGTGTAAAGGGGGTGACACGGATGTGGTCCTTGGCCAGGGGCTGTGGAACGGAGGGCTCCTTAGGTCCCCAGCAGGCTCACCTCGAGCTGTCCTTCCTTCCCCTTGCCCCTCCAAGGCTGCCCATCACTCCCTCCACAGGTGCTGATAGTGGTGCCATTCCGGGAAGCTGCTTTGCGGGTGGTACAGCTCTTCATCAGTCTTCTTGAGGGCGACAGCAAGAAGAAAATAATTGTAAGCAACAAAAAGAGGTTTAATGGAGAGTATGGCTCAGATCCCAAGGAGAGACCACCCAACCTGAAGAGGCCTGAGGATTATGAAGCTGTATTTGTCGGCAACATCGATGACCACTTCAGGACTGGTAATTCCTCCTTGTCAAAACTGAGACCCTGAGGGACCTGAGGTGTGAGGTGCACATAGCTGGAAGCTAGAAGCCTGGAATTAGGCATTCTTTCAGAGGGTCACTGTCTCAGCCTCCTAGCAGAACCAGGACGCATTTGAGACCACTCGTCTGCCAGGGGAGAGTCTTGCCTTGGCTAATGGGGTACATACTTGGCTAATGGGATGGAGTGTCTGTGAAGGCATGTATGAAAGGCACCTGCATGTTTATAACAAATGTCTCAGCATGCCTATAGCTGGTAGCTCACAGTCAATGCTACAGGGCTTCTTGGGGGAGTTGGAGGTGATGGGGCTGGGTGGGTCAGTCTGGGGAAGATGAATAAACTAGAGCATCTGTACGTAATGGACTTCCCTCCTGCCTGCCATGTGGAGTGCCCACACCTGAATTATCTCCACTCTGGACTTACTGACTCCCACCCAGCTTTGCACATTTTTGCTTGTTTGTCATTCAGCTCCCATGTACTTGGTTGCTTGTTCATTGAAAAAGTTCCTGGAAAATATTTATTAGTCACATATGCCCATTTACCACTTATTAAGCATCTACTATGTGCCAGGCACTGTTAAGCTGGAGATATGGAATTAAAAGTTACTGTTAAGCAAGTCCAGCCTTAAGACAAATCAGACAGTATGGGATGAGATGTGTTATGGTTAGAGGATAGTGGGTGTTCTAGTTAAAGTATTTAAAGCAAATATCGTTACTCAAAATGGGCTCAGGACTGTTAGGGAAGGCCTTCTGTTGGAGGTACCATCCATACTAAGTTGAAACCTGAGTCAGATTTAGCCAGGTACAAAGTGGAGCGATGAGAGTGGAAGAAAAAGTTTCAGACAGGAAACGGCAAGTGTGGAGGCATCAGGGTGAATAAACCGGCATGACTTAGGATTCAGAGGCTTTAGCATGGCTGGAGTGTGCAGTGCAAGGGGATTAGAGCTTATGGTTAGTTTTAAACATATGCAGGCGGCCAACAAGGAGCTGATAAATCAGTCTTTTGTTTAATTGATATATAATTGACATATTAGTTTCAGGTGTACAACATAATGATTCAATGTCTATATACCTTACAAACTTATCGCAACAATAAGTAAAGTTACCATTTGTCACCATACAAAGTTAATGCAATATTATTGACTATATTCCCCATGGCATACATTGGATCCCTGTGACCTGTTCACTTTATAACTGGAAGTTTTATACCTCCTGATCTCCCCCATCCATTTTGCCCACCCTCCAACCCTGCCCTCCCTGCTGGCAACCACCAGTCTGTTCTCTGTATCTATCCGTCTGGTTTTTTGTTTTTTAGATTCCACATATAAGTGAAATCACATGCTGTTGATATTTGTCTTTGTCTGACTTATTTCACTTACTGTGATACCCTCAAGGTCTATCCTTGTTGTCGCAGATGGCAAGATTTCATTCATTTATGGCTGAGTAATATTCCATTGTGTGTGTGTGTGTGTGTGTGTGTGTGTGTGTGTGTGTGTGTGTGTGTGTACACACCACATCTTTATCCATTTGTCATCTGTGGACACTTAGGCTGCTTCCATATTCCATATTTTGGCTATTATAAATGTTGCATTGAACGTAGGAGTGCATATATCTTTTTGAATTAGTGGGTTTTTTTCTTTGGATAAACACCCAGAAGTTGAATTGCTCAATTGTATGGTGATTCTGTTTTTAATTTTTGAAGAACATCCATACTGTTTTCCATAGTGGCTGCACCAATTTACATTTCCACTAACAGTGCACGAGGGTTCCCTTTTCTCCACATCTTTGCCAGCATTTGTTATTTCTTGTCTTTTGGATAAGACCTATTCTGACAGGTTTGAGGTGATATCTCATTGTGGTTTTTTTTCTCTCTGTGCTTTGGTTAATAGCAACTTATAATACATGGTGGCTGTAAGAATTTTTAACTCCAAAATCACAGCCTATCATTTTATATTATTTCATTTTGATCACAGCACTTACTAGCCACCTGATACATTCTTCTTCTTTTTTTTTTATTTTTTTATTTTTTGCGGTACGTGGGCCTCTCACTGTTGTGGCCTCTCCTGTTGCGGAGCACAGGCTCCGGACACGCAGGCTCAGCAGCCATGGCTCACGGGCCCAGCCGCTCCGCGGCATGTGGGATCTTCCCAGACCGGGGCATGAACCCGCATCCCCTGCATCGGCAGGCGGACTCTCAACCACTGCGCTACCAGGGAAGCCCTCTTCTTTTTTTTTTTAATTGGAGTAGGTATAGTTGATTTACAATGTTGTGCTCATTTCTGCTGTATGGCAGTGACTCAGTTATACACATATATACATCCTTTTTTATATTCTTTTGCATTATGGCATATCCCAGGAGATTGGATATAGTTCCCTGTGCTATACAGTAGGACCTTGTTGTTTACCCATTCTAAAGGTAATAGTTTGCATCAACTAACCCCAGACTCTCAGTCCATCCCTTTCCCCACCCCTGACCTTGGCAACCACAGGTCTGAGAGTCTGTTTCTGTTTTGTAGATAGGTTCATTTGTGCCATATTTTAGATTTCATATATACGTGATATCATATGGTATTTGTCTTTCTCTTTCTGACAGACTCCTCTTAGTATGATAATCTGTAGTTGCATCCATGTTGCTGCCAAATGGCATTATTTTGTTCATGTTTATGACTGAGTAGTATTCCATTGTATATATGTATCACATCTTTATCCATTCATCTGTCAATGGACATTTAGGTTGTTTCCATGTCTTGGCTATTGTGAATAGTGCTGCTATGAACATAGGGGTGCATGTATCTTTTTGAATTATAGTTTTGTCCAGATACATGCCCAGGAGTGGGATTGCTGGATCATATGGTAATTATATTTTTAGTTTTCCAAGGAAACTCCATACTGTTTTCCATAGTGACTGCACCAACTTACATTCCCACCAACAGTGTAGGAGGGTTCCCTTCTCTCTACACCCTCTCCAGCATTTGTTATTTGTAGACTTTTTAATGATGGCCATTCTGACCAGTGTGAGATGGGGTACCTCATTGTAGTTTTGATTTCTCATTGTGATTTTGATTTGCATTTTCCTGATGATGAGTGATGTTGAGCATCTCTACATTTGACTGTTGGCTATCAGTACGACTTCTTTGGAAAAATGTCTATTCAGGTCCTCTGCTTTTTTTTTTTTTTTTTTTTTTTTTTTTTGCTGTACGCGGGCCTCTCACTGTTGTGGCCTCTCCCATTGCGGAGCACAGGCTCCAGACGCGCAGGCTCAGCGGCCATGGCTCATGGGTCCAGCCACTCCACGGCATGTGGGATCCCCCCGGACCGGGGCATGACCCCGTGTCTCCTGCATCGGCAGGTGGATTCTCAACCACTGCGCCACCAGGGAAGCCCTGTTTGGGGTTTTTTGATAATGAGTTACATGAGTTCTTTATATATTTTGGATCTTAATCCCTTACTAGATTTACAAATATCCTCTCCCATTCAGTAGATTGCCTTTTTGTTTCATTGATGGTTTCCATTGCTGTGCACAAGCTTTTTAGTTTGATGTAGTCCCATTTGTTTATTTTTGGTTTCATTGCCCTTGCCTGTGGAGTCAGATCCAAAAAAATATTGCTAAGACTGTTGTCAGGGAAGTTACTGCCTATGTTTTCTTCTGGGAGTTCTGTGGTTTTCAGGTCTTATGTTCAAGTCTTTAATCCATTTTGAGTTGATTTTTGTAGATGGTGTAAGCTAGTGGTCCAGTTTCATTCTTTTGCATGTAGCTGTCTAGTTTTCCCATCACCATTTGTTGATGAGACTGTCTTTTCTGCATTGTATATTCTTGTCTCCTTTGTCATAGATTAATTGACCATATAAATATGGATTTATTTCTGGGCTCTCTGTTCTGTTGATCTGTGTCTGTTTTTGTGCTATTACCGTACAATTTTGATTACTGTAGACTTGTAGTGTAGTTTAAAATCAGGGAGTGTTATACCTTCAGCTTTGTTCTCCTTTCTCATAATCAGTTTGGCTATTCAGGATCCTTTGCAACTCTGTACAAATTTTAGGATTATTCTAGTTTTATGAAAAATGTCATGGGTATTTTGATAAGGATTGCATTAAATCTGTAGATTTCTTTGGGTAGTATGGACTTTGTTTTTGAATTTTATTTATTTCTTTATACAGCAGGTTCTTATTAGTTATCCATTTAATACATATTAGTATATACATGTCAGTCCCAATCTCCCAATTCATCACACCCCCACCCCCACCCCCACTTCCCCCCTTGGTGTCCAGTATGGACATTTTAACAGTACTAAGTCTTCCAATCTATGAGCATGGTGTATTTTTTCATGTTTCTGTCATCTTTAATTTCTTTCATCAATACCTTGTAGTTTTCCAAGTACAAGTTTTTTACCTTCTTGGTTAGATTTTTTCTAGGTATTTTATTCTTTTTGATGCTATTGTAAATGGATTGTTTTCTTAATTTCTCTTTCTAATAGTTCATTATTAATGTATATAAACACAACAGATTTTGTTAATTTTGTATCCTGCAACATTACTAAATTTATTTATTAGTTCTGACAGTTTTTTGGTGGAGTCTTTAGGGTTTTCTCCATAAAGTATCATGTCATCTGCAAATAGTCAGTTTTACTTCCTCCTTTCCAATTTGGGTATCTTTTATTTCTTTTTCTTGCCTAGTTGCTGTGGCTAGGATTTCCAATACTATGTTGAATAAAAGTGGCAGAAGTGTGCATCCTTGTCTTGTTCCTGATTTTAGAGGAAACGCTTTCAGCTTTTCACCACTGAATATGATGTTAGCTGTGGGTTTATTGTATATGCCTTTGTTATGTTGAGATACATTTCCTCTATACCCACTTTGTCAACCCATCCTTGCATCCCTGGAATAAATTCTACTTGATTATAGCGTATGGTCCTTTTAATGTATTGTTGGATTCAGTTTGCTAATAATTTGTCAAGGATTTTTGCATCTGTGTTTATCAGGCATAGTAGCCTGTACATTTCTTTTTTTGTGGTGTTTCTGTCTGGTTTCAGTATCAGGGTTATGCTGGCCTCATAAAATGAGTTTGGAAGTGTTTCCGCCTCTTCAGTTTTTTGAAATATGTTTGAGAAGGATAGGTATTAAATCTTCTTTAAATATTTCGTAGAATTTACCATGAAGCTCTCTGGTCCTGGTCTTTTGTTTTTGGGGAGTTTTTTGATTACTGATTCAATCACATTACTAGTAATTGATCTATTCACATTTTCTGTTTCTTCATGATTCAGTTTTAGAAGATTGTGTGTTTCTAGGAATTTATGTATTTCTTCTCGGTTATCTGACTCGTTGGTGTATAATTGTTCGTAGTAGTCTCTTATGATACTTTGTATTTCTATAGTGTCAGTTATAACTTCTCTTTCATTTCTGATTTTATTTGGGCCCCTTCTCTTTTTTTCTTATTGAGTCTGACTAAAGGGTTGTTAATTTTGTTTATCTTTTCACAGAACCAGCTCTTAGTTTCATTGATCTTTTTGTCTCCATTTCATTTATTCCGTATTTCTCATCTGACTTCTATTATTTCCTTCCTTCTTTGTTGGAAGTTTTTTCCTTTCAGCATATTTGAACATATCATGCCATCTCCTTCTGGACCACAAAGTTTCTGATGAAAAATCAGCTGATACTCTTTTTTTTTTTTTATTAGTTTCTGCTTTATAACAAAGTGAATCAGTCATACATATACATCTGTTCCCACATCCCTTCACTCATGCATCTCCCTCCCTCCCACCCTCCCCAACCCACCCCAGCTGATATTCTTATGGGTATTCCCTTGTCTGTAATTAGTTGTTTTTCTCTTGCTGCTTAAGATTCCCTCTTTACCTTTGACTTTTAACATATTAATTATAATGTGTCTTGGTATGAATCTCCTTGGGTTCATTTTGTTTGGGACTCTTGGTTCTTGCCGGACCTGAATGTCTGTTTCCTTCACCAGGTTAGGGACATTTTTAGCCATTATTTCTTCAGATAAGTTTTCTGCCCCTTTCTTTCTCTGTCCTCCTTCTGGGACCCCTATAATGTGGATGTTTGTGCCCCTTTCTCTCTCTTCTTCTGCGACCCCTTAACACCGATGATAGTACACTTGATGTTGTCCCGCAGTTCCCTTAAACTGTCCTCATATTTTAAAAATATTTTTTCTCTTTGCTGTTCTGTTGGGGTGATTTCTACTACCTTGTCTGCCAGGTCACTGATCTGTTCTTTTCTACCATCTAGTCTGCTGTTGATTTCCTCTAGTGTATTTTTCAGTTCAATTATTATAATCTTCAGCTGTGTGAGTTCTGTTTAGAACTTTCTTATATTTTGTCTCTTTCTTGAGTTTCTCACTGTGTTCGTTCATTCATCTCCCAAGTTTGGTGAGCATCTTTAGGACTATGACTTTGAATTCTTTATCAGATAAATCACTTACATCTGTTTCGTTAAATATTTTTTCTGGGGTTTTATCTTGTTCCTTCATTTGGAACATGTTCCTCTGCTTCCTCATTTTGCTTGACTCTCCGTGTTTGTTTCTGTGTATTATGCAAAACAGTTACTGCCCCGTCTTGAAGGAGTGGCCCTGTGTGGGAGATGAACTGTATTTTAAACTTTTTCCTAGTTCTTGGTCGTCTTATAAACTCTCTCTCTCTGTTTGTTTCACTCCCATGGAGTCTAGAAATGCAGTCCCACCCCCATCTGCCTGAGCCTGGTGCTCAAGGAGTGTCCCCTGTGTGGGCTACGTGCGATTGTTGCCTCAGGTCGTGTCCCACGAGTGGCATGAGATGGGGTAGGCGTGGCTGCTCGTTGTCCATGTTTGTCAGTGCTGCACACAAGCAGTGCAGGGCCGTGGGGTAGGGGGTACTCACCCACCACCACTGTTAGCAACTTAGAGTGAGAGTGCAAAAAAGTGGCACCCACCAGTGCCATCAAGGTAGAGAGAATTTGTAAAAATGGCATCTGCCAGCATTCTGTCCCCAGAGAGAGTCCCAGCCAACTTCTGCCCCTCTGGTAGATGCTTTAAGATTAGCAAGTGAATCTCCTTCACATATGATCTGGGCTCTTTACAGACTGCTACTTGTTGCTTAGGAAAGAGATGTGGGCAGGAAATATAAATTTTTGTGATGATAATGTTAAAGCCATAATTAGTGAATATATTTATCCAAAGCTTTATGTAGAATGAAAGAGAACTTGTGGGTGAATCCAGGGATTTGTTGAAGAGCTCTTTGAATATGGAAAAATAGATAAGGACCGGGTCAGTAATAGGAGAAGTAAGTGTTAAAGTGATAGAAACCACCAGTGAGGAAAAGAACATTTCAAGGAGGGTGTGCTTATGCATTCGTGACAAGAAACACTAAAGTGCCATTGAATTGGTAACTGAGAGCTGTTGGTGACCTTGGCAAGAGTCATTTCAGTGGTGTCCTGAGACTCAGAGGCAGATTGCAGTGCATTAAGGAGTGAGTGGGAGATTTTAAAGTAGAGATAATTTTTTGGAAGGTTTGCCAGTGAAGGAAAAGAAGAGGGTGGGAGCTAGAAGGGACCGTAGATGCAAAGGAGGGATGATGATGATGACGATGATGATTTTAATAATTAAAGCAGTTTGAGCACAATTACATGCAAAGGGGAAGATGTGGAAGGTACAAGGGGAGGCTGCAGTTTGAGAGGGTGGAAGCTAATGACTTGGTGGTGAGTCATGAACTGATGTGTGCTTGGCTGTTTTGTGTATAGGAGTGGCAATACTGCAGAGAAGCATCCGACTTTATGCCCCCTTCTATTCGTCAGACATCCTCATTGCCTCCCCTCTGGGCTTGAGGACCATCATTGGTGGAGAAGGAGAGAAGAAGAGAGATTTTGACTTTCTGTCTTCTATTGAGCTTCTCATCATTGATCAAGCTGACATTTACCTGATGCAGAACTGGGAGCATGTCTTGGTAATGCTGGTCATTAACATTTAGAGACAAGAAGCTCAGTGGTTTGAGTCTGAAATGGTTATTAAAGTCCAGATTAAAACTCAGCTTGGAAATGGAAATATTCCACATTTTCCAATTTGAAAATGGGAAATGTTGTCCCCTCTTCTACCCACAAGTTGGTCAGTAAAGTATCCAGAAAGATAAAAATTCTTGTCAACATTTTCAAATCTCCAGAAAAGATTTCTTCCCCTTAAAAGTTGCTTCTAGTAATAGACCAGTTTAGTGTGGTTGGTTGGTTGGTTGGTTGAAATCCCTCCTCACCAGGAATGTTTTGATCTAAAATAGTTCCTCCTATTTATGCTCGTTCTCTTTTGTTTGGTCTTCAGTGGAGATGGGAAAACATTGCTCATGATTTCTTAATTTGTGATGTTTTACAGAGAAACGTAAGATGTTTTTGTCCCCCTGCTGTAATTTGTACTATAATTTTTTTTCTCCCTCTCAACATACTCTGCAATGTTTTGGGGTTTAGGATTGTGCTTTGGAACAATCCTCATCACAGAACTATAGGTTTATTTTTATAAGGCATGTGAGAAGTTACCTTTTCTACAACCCCAGGACTTGGAGTAAGTTTGGGACAGATAAAGGGGAGTACTTATTTATAAAGTAGGGAATAAACTTATAGTACTTGTGACCCTTCAATATACATTACAAGGTAAAAATATGATTAAAATAGAAAAGGCATGTCAATGGTTGAGTCATCTTTATTTTGAGCAAAAGGCACATGTAGTCACTCAGGGAATTTTCTAACGTTTTGGGAACCAAGTCATGGAAGGACAGCAGCTCTGTTTTCCGTGTCATTTCCCTTCTTGTCCAAGTCTGGAACTTAGTCGCTTATAGAGTCACCAGAGTGGCATTTCAGAATTTCCTTGAAAAGAAATATTCTGTATAGGTAGCATCTTGATCCTTTTTGAAAGATCCACAAGGTGGCCAGTTTGAGCTTTTCTTCTTGTTCGCTTGACTATGGGCAAGTCACTCACCCATCTGAGCCTGTTTGCTTGTTGTAATTTGGGAGATGATAGTATCTGCTTCATGGGGTTAAGTAAGATGATGGGCTTATAGAAAGGTTAGCAACGCCCAACAGGTAAGTGTTCAATAAGTATTAATGGAGTATTATTTCTGCTCAAAGCATTTGATGAACCACATGAACCTACTGCCCTTGGACTCACATGGGGTGGACTTTTCTCGAGTGCGCATGTGGAACCTCAATAATTGGTCCAAGTACTATCGTCAGACGCTGCTGTTTGGGGCCCTGCAGGATGCCCAGATCAACTCTGTGTTCAACAAGTACTGCGTCAATGTGCAAGGCCAGGTGGGTTCTCTCCTTCTTTCGCTGAATTTTCATGAAGTATTGTGTATAGTTTGGGTCATGAGGCAGAAGGAGAGGACAGCATTTGGTCAACAATGGGGATAGCTCACTTCCTAATGTTCTCACTGACTCCTGGCAGGTGGCTGTGAGGAACGTCCCGATGACAGGCTGCATCAGTCATGTCCTGGTGCAGCTCCCACATGTCTTCCAGAGGATGGAACCTGAAAACCTAGCTTCAGTGATTGATGCCAGGTACCCTCCCCTGTCCCATTGGACCCCTGGGGGTCACAGAGAGGGATTTTACTTGGGCATTCAAATTTAGAATTGTATTCCATGTTGGCTTTATTATTTACCATTTACAAAATGAAATGAGATAATTGAATCCAATCATGCCATTGACAGAGGAGGACACTGAAGGCCAGAGAAATGGTGTGTTGTCCTAGTTCCGATAGTGTCAGGGTTAGTAAATCAAGGGTACTTTCCCCTAGACTGTGGCATTTTTAAATTACATTAATTTTTTAATGCCTCATGTCAACAACTTAATTCTAAGCCCTTCAGGGCAAGAACTGTTTTTCTAATTCTCTGTGTAATTTCCCCCCGTCTTCTCATTGTGTTTAGTCAGGGGACCCATGGTAGCAGAATGGTGCTTAACACATGGTAGGTGTTCAGTAATTATTTGTTGACTGACTGATTGACAACTGAATGAATGAGTGATACAGTTACGTACTTCCTAGAATAGTTCTCTGGGATATACCAGCATCACATCTATTCTTTATGATGAATAGTGTTGGCACTTACTTTTTGATGCGCTTAACAAGTTTTATCCTTACATAATCTCTTTGCAATGAGGTAGGCCAAATTGGCCTCTTAGGGGAGGTAGAAGGAGATTGTGACTTGCCCAGGGTCATGCAGTTGGCAGTGACACTATGGCTCACCTCTAGACCACTGACTCTGCCCTTTGCCTTTCCAAATCAGGTTTAACTTTTTCGTCAACAAGATTTTGCCTCAGTATCGTGATGCAGTCATGTCTCACACGCTTATCTATGTCCCCTCCTACTTTGACTTCGTGCGTCTCCGAAATTACTTCAAGAAGGAGGAACTGAACTTCACTCATATCTGCGAGTACACCCAGAAGTCTGGTGTCTCCAGGGCCAGACACTTCTTCCTTCAAGGAGAGAAGCAGTTCCTGCTCCTCACAGAGCGCTTCCATTTCTACAAAAGGTAAAGTAGGGCCAGGTTTCAAGTGTCCTCTCTGGAGGGCCTGCTTCCAAGTGCATGGTGGGCTTTGCTGTGTTATAAGGTCCTCCCTTGCTTCACCTCCTGCAGACAAGCCAGAGTTTGGGGGGCTGGACAGACTTTTCTTGATTGGTTGGTTGGTTTTCTTTCAAAATTGTTGGAAAAGGTGGTAGAAACGAATGCGTGACTACAGCATAACCTGTATATAGATCTGGAGTGGGTCCATACTTAGGGTACCTCCTGTAGCTGTGGGTATACCCCTCAAGAAGGACATTACAGAGTTGAGCAGCTCTCAACTGAATACAGGAAAGGGAGGAAGCTGTTGTAGAAGCACAGATGAAACACTGGGGACTGTGTGGTCTGTGGAGATGGAAGTTGAGTACAGGGTCAGTGTTCAGAAAGCTCTCATTTGTCCTGAGGCAGTGCACACACACTTCTGCACCAAGGAGAACCAGGACTAAGGGGCTCCTTGAAGTTTATGAGAAGCAAAAGGTGAGGGGCTTAGAGGTGAATATTTAAGGGCTTCAGGGTTTGCTTCTTGCTGGCATCATTATTTGCTTTGTTCCAGTGAGTTGTTGTTTTCATTCATGTTGGAAATGGTATTTTGGGGGAGTTTGCACTCAGCAGGTCTAAAGAGCCCTTAGTTTTCCAAAAGCTTGATACATCAAAGCAAGTCCTTTAAATGAAGTGGATGGATTGGAAAACTTCCCAGTGTGATTGTCTGTAGCAAGCGTGAACTAAGCTGGGATGAGGACTGCTCTCAAGTAGCAGCTTTTCAAGGAGAGGGCATGATGTCAAAGGAGCCCTTTCTCTAAAGTAGGCTGGACAGTCTTCTGTCTTACACTGTTCATTTATTGACCAAACTGTTTTGTCCCCAAAGTCACTATAAAGACAAACCGAACACATGCCATTAGCTTTGTACCCTGGACCAGGTTAGTGGGTGTTTAAGTTGAATGGAGATAATCTGCAACTGCCAATTATCTCAAGGTTCCCAGCTATAGATTTTTTTGCTTGAGAGGTCACCAAGGTGATGATGGGTATTTTGATCTGCAGTGTCTTTGTGATTTGATTTTTTCATTTGACCTTGGGAAAAGTACATGTATTTTACACTTTAGTATCCAGCTTTAAAATTCTGTATTTATATTCTCTATGGAAGTAGGCCATGTTAGACATACTGCAGTTCATTTGTGAGCTAGCAAAAAACTTTCAACCTGAGGATTTGTTTTCTTTGGGGAGATGAAACCAGTAGAATCTTAGGATGGGATGGGCATTTGGTCATGATGGCCCTCCTGAGGGGAGGACAGTTCACAGTTCTTTCTCTGAGCATTATCAGTGGGTTAGCATAGGAAGGATTCTTAAGCAGGGGGCAATCAGAAACTCTGGAGGTAGGATTTCTGGAGGTGGGAAACGCTAGTGGGGTGTTTCTGAGTGCTCCCTGCCCCAGGGAGAACCCCAGTTATAGAAGTAACAGACCTCGTCTTTATAGACTGTATGCAGGAGCCAGCCTTGCAAGTCAGTTGTGGTTGCCTCATTTATCTTTAACAGTTGTCAGGTAACATAGACATCGGGAATGTCCTTAGTTTTAGGTCCTGTCACAGTGTTACGCCATATTTGTAGGGGTCACCGAAGACCCAAAGCACATACAGGAGAGGAGGAAGGCAGGGGAAGAGGTGCAGAAGGTCATGGGAATTGTTACTAACTGCCCCTCTGAAGAGGTTCTGGTCACGTTCTCTTATTTCCAGGAGATGCCTAGTCTCTACTGTGCACGAATTGGTACTAAGAGAGATTTTCTTGGGTTTTAAATATAATACCTATTGGAATTGGTTTTGTTGTTTTATTTTGCTTTAAAAATACTCTCATTATAAGAGTATTACACAATTATTGTAGAGAACCTAGAAAATCTAGGTTAAAAAAATGGGATCACCTATAATCTTACTGATATAAATACCCATTTTGGTGTATTTCTTTCCTGTCTCTTTGATGTAAAAAACATGTGCACGTGCACACATACACACAGACACAGGCATTTTAAAAAGGACACCAAAATTGGGATCACAGTGTACACATTTGGATTTTTTTTCTTTTATCTTGAATGTTTTATGTGCTTATTGAAAAAAAGCTTAAATAAGTTAGCATTTTGGTATATATTTGTATGTTATGGATGTATTTTTAAGTTAATATATATATAGTTCTACTATATCCTGCCCCTGCTCCAACTTTTTATTTGGGAAGATTTCATTTCAAAAGACATTGTAAGACTATCCCAGTGAACATCTCTAACTCCTTCCACTTAGGCTTCACTAGCTGTTAGCATTTTACCACATTCTCATGCACCCACATTCTCTGTCTCTCCTTCTCTCTTTCCACTCACATCTCTTATTTTTCCTTCCTGAACCATTTGAGAGTAAATTATGGGAGGCTTCATGACACTTAACTCCTAAATCTTTCAGCCTGTAGAGCTTAAAAACAACATTCTTTTATCTAACCACAACACCATTAACATACCACTTGACATTACTGCAGTAATACCATCTAATATTTAGTCTGTATGCAAATTTTCCTAGTTGTTCCCAAAATGACTATTACAGCTGTTTCTCACCACCCCCCCACCCCAATCCAGGATTTAGTTAAGAATCCTACATTGCATTTGCGTGACATGTTTCTTTAGTCTATTTTAGCAGTTCTCAAGCAGGAGCAGTTTTGCTCCCCAAGGGACATTTGGAAATATCTGGAGACATTTTTGGTTGGTACAGTTGGAGGGTTATTCTAGTGGTCTAGTGGTTCAAGCGGGTCAAGGCCTGGGTGCTGTAGACGTCCTACAGTGCACAGGACAGCCCTTACAACAAAGAATTACCTGGCTTAAAATGGCAGTAGTGCCAGGGTTAAGAAACCCTGATCTAGAATAATTCTCTTCCTTTGTTTCTTGCTGTGATACTGATATTTTTTGAAGAGTCCAGTCCAGTTTCCTGTAGAATGTCCCACATCTGGATTTGGCTGTTTTCTTATTATTTAGATCAGTGTTCCCAAACTTTGCCACATATTAGAATCCCCTTGGGGAGCTTTTAAAAATCTGAATGCCCTGGTCATACCCCAGTATCAATTAAATCATGGTGTTTGGGGATGGGGACCAATTACAGGTACTTTTAAAAAACAAATAGGTGATTCAGTGAGCATCAGAGTTCGGGGACCAAAGATTTAAACATTATTTTAGTAAGAATTCTACATAGAGGATACTGTGTACTTCCCCCTGCATCTCCTCAAGAGGCCCAGGGTGTCAGTTTATCCCATTTTTGGTGATACTAAATGTAATCACTTGGTCAAAGTAGGTCTGCTAAATCTTTACATTGTAAAAATACCTTTTCTGTGTAATTATAAGTAATCTTTAAGGTGTGTATAGCATCCTTTTTAATGGTTGCATAGTGTTACATTGTATGGGTATATAATTAACCCAGTTTCCTTTTAATGGGCATATTGATTTGTTGTTTTCTGTTATTATATACAGTAATGCCAAGAGCATCCATATGCGTAGTTGATGGCATAGTTGCCTAGGCATTTCCTTAGGATAAATTTGGAAAGGAAAACTTATTTGTTCAAAAGCTGTACCCAGTTTAAAATTTGCTGTGTGTTGCCACTCCCATCTTCTCCCCTCCCCGGTGAAATACACACTCACAATAATTTATACTCCATTAGCCTATTTCTGTAAATTCTGTAAATATTTCTGTAAATTCTCCTTTTTTCCAGTGACTTGATAGTCAAAATGATACCTCATGGTTTTAATGTCTTTTTCTTGCTTTTCTGTGTTTTTTGTAATTGTCAGTTGAATGTAGTGCCTGAGTAAGTAGTTGGCCTGGACGCCTCTTCTGTCAGGCCACTAGTGTGGCAGTTGTGAATCTAGTTAGGATTTGGTTGTTACCGTCGTTGCCTTCTATTTACCACAAACTGCCAGTTCCTCCAGCAGACAGTGGCCCACTGTGGGGCCCAGTACTGGAGGGCCTTGTCTCAGTGTCCTGCTCCCCTCTCAGCTTTCACCATGCCCTGCACCCCTGTGCCGAGGGAGAGCCTCTCCCACGCTCCGGCCCCTCCCCCAGCAGCAGGCTGCTCCTGCTCGCTCCTCCCCTAAGGCTTGAAGTGGGGCAGTTGTTCTCCTCCTGGTCCAGCTCAGATGCAGGCAGGTTCTGTCCATCCTGGGCTTTGGAGCTGGCGCTTTCTCAGGGCTCCTGCACCACCCTCCATGGTGGCCAGCCTCTGCCTTGTTCTACGAGGGGTCTTGGTGGGAAAGAGTTCCCTGCTTCTCTGCAGTGGTGGCAAACATCTGCTTACATCAGTGCAGGATCTTGGGCTGAACAGGCTTCATGCCCTTTCCCCTTTGCCCAGACTGCTCTTTTTACTGGATGTAAGTCCTGTGGTGGGGAGGGATGGGGTGAGGGGTTAATGCTCCTCCCTTAGGGCACACAGTTTTGCTGCTTCTGACTCCCCGCTGGCAGTTGACCTTTGCCCCTCTCACTGGCTTCAGGCTTTAGCTTCATATACAACATGGCTCTGGGAAGAGAGTGAGTTTTCATGTCTGCACCACCATCGGGGTCTCTCAGGTCTTCTGCCTTGCGTCCAGTCTCTCCAGGGCTCGCAGTGGAGACCTTTGGAAAAGCCCTCATGACTGTGAAGTAAAGGAGTGTCCGGGAATCCCAGGGATTCTGAACTGTCATGCAAGCCCATAATTGCCCTTTAAGAACTTGTTAAAAGTGTAGCTTTTTTCTTCTACCCACTTTCTTAGCAGCTGCCCTCTTCCCCACTGTGCTCTGCCAAAGGTGAAGTGGTTCATATGTCCTGTCTTTCTTCAGACCATCTTGTCACTCTTTGGAATTCAGTCAGTGATGGGCTGAAGCTGGCTCATACCAGCTCTTAAGGTATGGTTGCACATCTCTTCCCAGTTCCAAGTTCAGCAACATGACACTGGTAGCTTGAAATGGAGTATTTACACCACAGAAATTGGCAAATGCTTCAAATCAGCACCTATCCTCCCCCACTGAGAATCAGTTGTTAAACACACACCAGGCCACCGTTGAATCAGTTCACTTGGTTGCCCTGTGACATCAGCTGTCTAGGCTCAGGAAAAGGAACACTGTTGTAGATTATCTTTTTCTTGTTAGCATGGGAGCAGTATTCTCTTGAGTTTTCTACATACTAAGCAGAAATGGAACTGTGTGTTTGTTTTTGTTTGTTTTGATAACTACTGAGGCAGAACTGTGTTTTTTCAACATCATTAGCCATTAAAATTCCTTTATGGAAAGAGGATGTGGAAAGCTGATCCAAGTAATGGACTGCAGTTATATTTTGGGAGAGGAGGGTCTCCAGAGAGATCAGGATGAGCCAAGGGATAAAAAGACAAGGAAAACTTAACCGTCCATGAATAAAATAAAATTCCCGAGGGAGTCTGACATCAGCCCTGTATGAGAGTCTAACAGGAAAAATCAGAACCTTGTCAACGTATAAAATCTTTGGTCATGGAGCCCAAGAGGGAATGATTGATCTCAACCCGAACCGTAAGGTAAGTCCCTAGGGTCTGCAGCCCCCCACACCATGCAGCCCTGTGCAGCAGGGAAAGAAGCGAGGAAGCTGTTGAAATTAATTGCCTTCCCATAATGCCTAATGGGTCCTCGGGCAGGATTTTGTAAATGGGTGAACTTGGGACATCTGCCATGGAGTTAACATGTCTACAGAATGACAAGAAAAGACTAATGGGAGTGCATTTACAGTTTATGCTGTTTATTTTATGTACTGGGTCTGGTCTGACCTCATCTCCATTGCAGAACACTGTTTTGCCTGCTTATAATAAGGATAATGTTAAATTGGAAATGCCTGCTTTTCAAATTTTCTGCGACAGATTTCTAATCCTTGTCTACTATTCTTCCCCACCCTACCTCAGTCTGCTCAGATTAGGCTCAAGAAGTGCAAATTCATTTTATCATTACCTTAAGCCAAACATTAGGAATTCAAATACACTGTCACAAAAAATGAGCCCCTCCAGCTCAAATTAGAGTAACTTTTGGTCTGTTATTTGTGCCATGGTCTTTCTCCTTGCATGAAACAGCGAGAGTGACTATGTCCCTGTAAAACTCTTCGGTGGCTTTTCCATAAAATTTCTCATGTAGACATAGCCTCTCTTTCTCCTTCTAACAGATACACAATAAAAGGCATCAGGAACCTGATTTTCTATGAACTGCCAACATATCCCCACTTCTACAGTGAAGTCTGTAACATGCTGCAAGCCACCACCAGAGGAGAGGAAGCTGCCTGGACCTGCACTGTCCTCTACTCCAAGTACGATGCCCAGAGGCTGTCTGCTGTGGTCGGGGTGGAGCGGGCTGCACAGATGCTGCAGTCCAAGAAGAACGTCCACCTCTTCATTACTGGAGAGAGATGAGAATTGGTTGGACAGGAAATGGTGTTTGGTGTGATATGTCATGCTTGATTCTGTGTCTCTTGGACCTGATTCTGATCACTTACACAAAGAAGGGCTGCAACAAGGAAGGAGCACCAGGCAGGTTCTTAGCAGATACTTCTTTCTTTTCAGACCATATATACCTGAAAAGTTCCGTGTAAACCAGATTTTGGTAAAACCCATCTTTCAGAGGTCAGGGGAGAGCTCATGGAACTCTGAGAAGTTGATAGAAGGAATCTTCTACTTGTGAATTTTTTTGTATGCCATAAATTCTTTTGTTGTGATTTCACCTCTAATTTATTACACTTGGTAAATTCTTTCAGATTTGCCTGTTTCTATTTGACACCTTCTTAAAGTGAGGCATGCATTTCTTTGCTTGTGAGAACTGGTTATGAGAAATTGGAATACTTCTTGCTGTTGAATATCATCTTAGTTTTGGATCGCAAAGGTTTTGCAAAACTGTTATTTTTCCCCAGCCAAACTTTTTTAAACCTTAAATATTCTATTTTAATTCAACCTAGAAGAGCACATTCGTTCACTGATCTTTTTTTAACTCCTAAATGTTTTAATGAAAATATATACTTAAAAATCACATTATATAAAATAACATTAATTTCTACCTTATTTCAAGAAATAATTTTATGAAATTCTTGATGTCGCAAATTCATCTTCAACATCACTGTCTTCATTGTTATAGTCATTTTTTAAGTCATATAACATAAAAAGGAAAAGAAGTTACACTTTTAAAAACATTTTTAGGGAGTTCCCTGGCGGTCCAGTGGTTTGGGCTCGGCGCTTTCACTGCCGAGGCCCACTTTCAGTTCCTGGTCAGGGAACAAAGATCCTGCAAGCTGCACAGCGTGGCCAAAAAAAAAAAAAAAAAAAAAAAAAAAAAAAATTGAACTATTCTCAGACAGAAAAATTACAAATTCAGAACCTGAATCATCTGAAAATAAATTGCCAAGTTGCTGGGCCTGTCACTCCTAAAAATCACTCCTGAATTTAGTATGTATTTCATATAAACAGGGACATTTTTCTATGTAACCTCAAAACAACCGTCAAATCAGGAAATTGCCACTAATCCTTGGGCCCCATTCAGATTTTGCCAAATGTCCCAATAATAACCTTTATAGCAAAAGGATGCAGTTCAGAGTTACATACTGCTTTGAGTTGTCATGTGTCTGTAGTGGCCTTTATTCTGAATGGTACCTCAGCTTTTTCTTGGCTTTCTTGACCTTGACACTTTATTTTTTTAATTTTTAAGTTAAAAAAAATTTTTTAAACATCTTTATTGGAGTATAATTGCCTTACAATGGTGTGTTTCTGCTTTATAACAAAGTGAATCAGCTATACATATATCCCCATATCTCCTCCCTCTTGCGTCTCCCTCCCACCTTCCCTATCCCACCCCTCTAGGTGGTCACAAAGCACCGAGCTGATCTCCCTGTGCTATGCGGCTGCTTCCCACTAGCTATCTATTTTACACTTGGTAGTATATTATAAATCCATGGCACTCTCTCACTTCGTCCCAGCTTATCCTTCCCCCTCCCTGTGTCCTCAAGTCCATTCTCTACGTCTCCGTCTACCTAGCCTGCCCCTAGGTTCTTCAGAACCTTTTTTTTTTTTTCAGATTCCATATATATGCATTAGCATACGGTATTTGTTTTTCTCTTTCTGACTTACTTCACTCTGTATGACAGTCTCTATGTCCATCCACCTCACTACAAATAATTCAATTTCATTTCTTTTTATGGCTGAGTAATGGACGTTGACACTTTAGAAGATTACAGGCCAGTTACTTTGGATGGTGTTTCCTGTCAGATTAGGTTAGGTTAGGTTTAGTTTATGCATCTTTGGCAGGAGCAGCATAGAAGCAATGCTGCGTCTTCCTCGCTGCATCTCTTCAAGCGGTGCATGATTTCCACCTGTCCCATCATTATGACACTAACTGACCACTTGTTTAAGGTGGTGCTTGCCAGACTTTTCCACTATAGAATCACTCATTCCCCCTTTATTAATTTATATTAATATTACAAGTATGGATTCTTCAGTTTTTATTCAGTGGGTTGTAATTAGTTATTATCGTTATTCCTTTAGATGCTTAAATGGTCTCAGATATGGCCAGCAGGAACACCTTCAAGCTGGCTCCTGTGTCTTCTTGACACATCCCCCTTTAACTTGGGCATTTCTTTATTTTCTGACACTATAAGACATTCCAAGTTTGTCTTGTACTTTCCCTATTCCAGCCCTGCTTTCTTTAGTGGAAAATTATCTTGAAGCGAAGATTTGAGTGCTAAGTGTACTCAGTACTGTTGTGGAGCCACTGGTCCCAGGCCATCTCAGTGGTCAGAGTTTGGGAATATCTGCATGTGTGTATATGTATACACATACCTATGTGCCCATGGCCATCTCAGTGGTCAGAGTTTGGGAATATCTGCATGTGTGTATATGTATACACATACCTATGTGCCCATGACATCTAAATTTATTTCTGTATCCATATATTGAAAACCATGAATTTACATCTTACCTCCAATTTCAGACTGACAACACAGGGTTCCTTTTGTTTTCTCCCTTTCCAAACTTGAAACTCCCTTCTCAGATAGTGAGACATGTGGCTCCCATTAGGCTCAGTGGAACAACCTATATTGGTACAGATTTTCTTCCTCTTGGACATGCTTAAAATTGCTCATCAAAAAAAAAAAAAGCGAAATCACTTTTGGGATACTTTTCCTGCTAGATATTTAAATAGGCATTTTTATTTGTCTCTCAACATGGAGAGTAGAACTATTCATTCCATATATAGATGGGTTCCTAAAGTTTTGCAAATTTATAGACTTAAGCCAGCCAAACTCATGGTACAAAAAACATTTTCTTAAATATATATTTTTAAAATGGAGTATAGTTGATTTACAATGTTGCATTAGTTTCAGGCGTACAGCAAAGCAAATCAGTTATACCTATACATGTATCCACTCTACAAAGAATTGTCTTATCCATAGAGTGCCCTGTGGTTATTGGCATATTTGTGCTGTGTTTACCATAGAGCCTGTGTATTATGAGAAAAGAAACGAGTTATTTGCCTAGTTCAGAGATATGAGGAAGAAGGGACTCTGATTACCCCCATCTTCTATTTCCATATTCTTTTCCCTGTGAATTGTAGCTAATTCATGGCTTTCATTATCACTATTCACAAGACTCTCAAATCTCCATCTTCTCTGGACCTCCACTCACACGTGAGCATGGATTTCAAGTCTATGTATAGCCCCAGAAATACATGTTTTTTTAAGCATCCCTACTGATTTTAATGCTAGCTTGTAGCCAGCTAACTGCTTCTCGCCTACAGAGAACACTGAGGGTTTCAAGTGCGAACCAAGCAGTATTGCTTCTGTTCCTGGCTCAGCACCTGGGAAAGAAGGTAAGCCTCAGCAGTGGCCCTGGCTCCTGAGTTGATTGCGAAGAGTTGACTTTTTGGAGTGGTTTCATTAAAAGCATGCCTTAACGTCAGGTCTCTCACACAAAATAAGGGAGAGAAGAGGGTCTACTGGACCACGGATAATAACACCTGACCTGGAATTATACACAATCATGATATTTCTTAGCAAGGCTCATCTTCAGCAAGCAAGTACCTATATAGTGCTGGTAGAAAACAGACAAAGGAATGGTCCCAATCCTGGGAAGAGGTAGAATTTTAAGGTAGGAAAAGGAACTTAACCAGAAAGTAAGAGTTTTAAACTTTTTTTTTTTTCTTCCCATAGTAATAACAACTTAGCACTTTTCTCTTTGAGGGGAAAAAAGCTTTGAGTCATGAATGCTTTCTGCAGCTGGCTGCACCATATGCAGTATTCAAAAGACAAGAACTAGCTAATCATAGAGAACCAGCGGCAGCTTAACAGCCCTCTGCTGGCTTCCAAAGGGCTTATAATTGAGTGCAGATGGTCCCGGCAGGATGGGTATGAATCCCTGCTGACTCCTCACATCCCAGAGGGCCAAGGGGGGCTCATGAAGCCTCCCAGCCCTGATTGTGCCCTCGTGGGAGCCACTGAGGAAGGAGGGGAGGCAGGTGGTGTGAGAGCCTGCTGGCTGCCTTCTGCCCAGCCTTCCCTTCGCTGCGTGAACAGATCTTCAGGCTGCAGAGTGTAGCTTTGATGAGTCTAGGGTCTCAAGATTATAGAAGTCCTGGGGTAAGGGAGCAGGGTTGGGGGTTCTTTATAATCATTGGAAGAACCTCATTGTGTAACCTGCAGGTGGCTGCAGGGCGCCAGAGCCTCACGGAGGAGGGATGTGGTGGGCATTGCACAGACTGCTGCTTTCAGGGAGCATCCTCCTGGGGGTGGGGCCCTCACAGCTGGCCCGGCCTCTCCTTCCCATCTCTTTCCCAGCTTCTCTCTTTAAAGGAGTCATGGTAGTCATCCTTGCACCATTCACAAAAAGCTTTTCTGGCTTTTCTAGCTAAACAATTCTAAACAAATTTCAGTCTCATTAAAAAAAAACTTTTCTAGCTAAGTAGAATTCTAAACAAATTTCAGTCTGCTTTTAATACCAGAGTCAGTGAATTGGGAGTAGATACACAGATAATCCAAAATTCATGTAGTCTTTGGAGGGAGAAAGAGAGAAGACAGCTCCCTCTCCTTTCCTTGGGGCCTAGCCATCCCTCCCACGTGAATCTACCACGTCTAGCTGACAGCACAAAGTGCATTTCTTTCTAAAGACTTGTATTTCTTCCTCTTATACCATATGCTCTAGCCAGAGCTGCAATAAAATTCTATGTATTTTATGTCCTGTTTCGGAGCTGAACACGCGTTCCTATCCCCTCATCGATTGCCTTGTTTCTGTGATGACCCTCCTTTCTTCAGATGTGGGAAGGAGTTCTCTCTGCATTGCTTGCATTTCAGTATAATTCCTGGATTTGCCTTTCACCTCTGGCCACGTTGCCATCATTCCTGTGGGAGGTGAGAGCATGAGAAAGAACAGAGGTCTGGACCTCAATCAAACGGGCTGGCTGTCTCAATAGTTAAAGAGTCCTATGCGCCAAAGGAGTCAGGGCTGAGATTGGATTGCTACAAGACTTGCTCGCCCTGCACAGAGAAATCTGAACCTGGTGGGCAGCTCCACCTAGGTGTCACCCTCACTGCTGGGCGGAACACCTGCACTTGCTTGTCCTCCTGGCTCCCACAGTGGGCGGGGCATGGCACAGTCCGGGCCAAGTTGTCATGGTCTTCAGGCTTGGGCCTCTGCAGCTGGCTGGGACTGGTGGGAGCTGCAGCCTCAGCTGACAAGGGGAAAGAAGGCAGTCTTTGCTGCTTGGCTGATTTGGAAGCTGTGCCGAATTCCTGCCCATCTGTTCTCCCAACTGAGCCAAGGCCAAAGCTGTCTAGCTCCTGCCAACCCAGGGAATGACATGGAGCCCTGTGTCCTGCAGCCCTCATTCTCACTGCACCCTGCAGCCCCTGTCATCTGTCAGTTTGACTCCCCACAGAGATGGCCCTGGGCTCACAGCTGCTGTTTGCCCACAGATGTTCATGGATTTCTGCCTTTTATGTTCATCATTTTTCAAAACCGGCCCTGAGCTGGGTGCTGACACCAACATTACCACCAACCCACTGTGGCTCTGTGCAGGTCCTCCTGGCCACCTCTCAGCTTTCTCATCTTTATAAAGTGGGGTACAATCTCCACTATCCTGACAGAGGGACATGAGAGAAAGTAGAAGAGACTGCTGTTGTTTGCCCTGTACTCGCCTCCTACTTCCCTAGTAAGAGGACCCTGGATTTTATTGGGTGACAAAGTGCCCAGTCCCCCTTGCGGTAGGGTGTGGCCAGGCAAAAGAGCACTAACCTTGGGGCAGACTCTTAGGAGAGCTCTTTGAAACTGGTAGGAACACCACTTTTTCCTCTTGTTCTTCCCTTTTTCCTGCCTGCAACACAGAAGTGATGGTTGAAGCTCTAAAGGACAGAACTCTGTGCACAGAAGATGGTGGAGCCAAAGGGCAGAAGGAGCCTGGCTCTCAGGTCATATCCTGAAGCTGCATCCCAGCTCTGCATGGTCTCTCTTCACACTTTTCTGTGAAAACCTAAATCCCTCATTTGTTTCAGCCACTGAGGCCAGACAGTATTGTTGGCCTCAGGCCGTATTGCCAAGTCCTAACGGCTACAGAGGACAAAAATGGGATCACAAGTCCTGAAGTCCAAAGGCTCTGCCTATTCTTTCTTCTTTCTTCTTGTCTCTGCAGGAACCAGCATAGAGATTGTGCTTCAAGGTTGACGCCTGGCCATTTGGTGACAGTGCGGAGTGAGCGCTAAGACGTGTCTGGCTTTGTGCCATCACTTCCGTCATCTCCAATCCAATTGGATCTATAAGAATGAGGGAGGACATATGTCTCCTCATAGGGTTTATGGAAACTGATGGTGGCAGAAAAATAACTGGCAAGAAAACAGACTTCAATTCTCTGAAAGTTGGCGACCACCTGTTTTTCATTTCTTCAGGTGTATTTCAAAGCAAAACTAGGAAATGGGTCCAGATCCCCAGTTTGGTAGCAACTTAGAGGTCTTGTGGTCCAATCTGCTGCTTGACCCCTGAGTCGCCTATAGGTTGTCTCTGAGAGGGAGATCAGCTCAATGCGTTGTGACCACCTAGAGGGGTGCGAGGGAGAAGCAAGAGGGAGGGGATATGGGGATATATGTATATGTATAGCTAATTCACTTTGTCATACAGCAGAAACTAACACAACATTGTAAAGCAATTGTACTCCAATAAAGATGTTAAAAATAAAAACAGGACTATCATACAGAGTGAAGTAAGTCAGAAAGAGAAAAACAAATATATATTAACATATGTGGAATCTAGAAAAATGGTATAGATGATCTTATGTGCAAAGCAGAAATAGAGACACAGATGTAGAGAACAAATGTATGGTTCCAAGGGAGAAGGGGTGGTTGTGGGATGAATTGGGAGATTGGGATTGACATATATATATACACTATTTTTTAAATACTTTTTTAAAACATCTTTATTGGAGTATAATTGCTTTACAATGGTGTGTTAGTTTCTGCTGTATAACAAAGTGAATCAGCTATACGTATACATATATCCCCATAGCTCCTCCCTCTTGCGTCTCCCTCCCACCCTCCCTATCCCACCCCTCTAGGTGGTCTCGAAGCACTGAGCTGATGTCCCTGTGCTATGCGGCTGCTTCCCACTAGCTATCTGTTTTACACTTGGTAGTGTATATATGTCCATGCCACTCTCTCACTTCATCCCAGCTTACCCTTCCCCCTCCCCATGTCCTCAAGTCCATTCTCTACGCCTGTGTCTTTATTCCTGTCCTGCCCCTAGGTTCTTCAGAACCATTTAAAAAATTTTTTTTTCTAGATTCCATATATATGTGTTAGCATACGGTATTTGTTTTTCTCTTTCTGACTTACTTCACTCTGTATGACAGTCTCTAGGTCCATCCACCTCACTACAAATAACTCAATTTCGTTTCTTTTTATGGCTGAGTAATATTCCATTGGACATATATACACTATTAATACTATGTATAAAATAGATAACTAATGAGAACATACTGTATAGCACAAGGAACTCTACTCATTGCTGTGTGATGACCTAAATGGGAAGAAAATCCAAAAAAGGAGATATATGTACATGTATAGCTGATTCACTTTGCTGTACAGCAGATACTAACACAACATTGTAAAGCAACTATGTGCCAATAAAAATTCATTAAAAAAAATAACAGGATCTGAACCCAGGTAGTATGATTCCCCCAAACCCACATTGTTTTTCACTAGTTGATGCTTCTCTAAAACAAAAACAAAAAAGCACTCAATAGATTGTAGCTATTATTATTACTACCTCTTTAAAAGGAGAGATCTGAAATTGTTGAACTCTTAAAAAGACAGAGGATTATAATGCTCTAATTATAACGCTATAATGTAGCGTTGTTATAAACAAACACTAAGTTGTCTTGTATGCCATCCTTCTGGATTGTATGACATTCTAAAGGGCGGTCTAGGCTTCTGAGAAGCTTAATGCCTCATATAGCAGATGATTATTGAAGGCATATTTTTAACTTGTTTGTTGCTCTGTTTATCCTTGGTCCATCGAGCTTTACCCAGGGAAATTAAATTCTTAATATCAGGCCAAATAAAAATTAAGAAGATACCTTTTCTTGAAACATGCACCTACACGGAAAAGCAGCATAACAGTGTTTAAAATCATGGACATTGAAGCAAGGCTGCCTGGGTTCAAATCTTTGCTTTGCTACTTTCTAGTGATTTTTATGAAATTCCTTAAACTCTCTGTGTCTCAGTAGCCACATCTGTAAAATGGGCTTATGGTAATAGTAATACCTGTCTCTAGAGTTGTTATAATAATTAAGTTACTTAATCCATGCAGGGTACTTAGAACTGCTTGGCACATAGTCACTGCTCAGTCAGTCTGAACTAGTATTACATACAGACCTTCCATCCCACAGCACAAAGCTAAAAGAAAACAAAGGAAAGTCGTGGGGCATCAACTTCTGTTTTGGGTTATTCTTGTCTATAAGCCTTATTCTTTTTAAGTGAGTGAAAAAGAAATTTTGAGAGAGAGGGCTTCAGAAAATAGCTGTGGGGATTTTACTCAGCAAATTCCAGGGCTTAAGGACAAGGAAGTGTGACATTTTAATGAGTTATAAACACCAGGTGGTGCTGTAAACAAATTCAGTAACAGGCTCTTCACCTCCCCTCTGGCTGCCTCTGGGCTGCCACTGCCCTGTGCCGTCTTGAGCTGAAGAGACCCAGAAACCCAAGCCTCTTTTTTTTTTCTTCTTTTTGAAACAATTCCAACACATAGGAAATATGAAAATTCAAAGACAGTTACAAAAACTTGTGGTATAATTTAATTGTTTATAAGTTAACCCCTTTTAAAAATGATTCCACAAATAACATGTTTATTTCAGGAAACAGTTTGTATAGAGCAGTGTACATTATGTTTTAAGAAATGGAAAATCACTACTAGGTGCAATCCATAATTAAACTCACAGATAACTGTTAAAAATTAACATTTTAAACACCCCAAATTATAATAACTTGATGAATAACTTCCTTTGGGAATCCAACCAAATTTGCACGTATGAGGCCCAAGTCAAATGGTCCCCTGCTTCCCCTTCACCAAGCTCTGGCTACACCTTTTGTGCAGAGAAAAGATTGGGCACATGACTTGGAATTCTGGTTGCTTGTCTGAACCTTCATTATAGGGGGGGTCAGAGTTTTCCTCATAGAGAAAACTGCTGGGTACTTTCCTAGCCTCTTATCCACCCACCTCTTCCAGGCCTGGCTTGTCACTCACTACCTTCTTGAGACTATCCATTTCCATACCTGCCCCAGAGCAGATGCCCTCCTAACACTTCCTCCCTCTTTGGTCCTCCTCTTGGGAATAGTATTTCCCAGACCAAAAGATAGCAGGAGGCCATGGGGAAAGAGAAGTAAGTTAATATTTATTGAACACCTACTATGGGCCAGGAACTGTCCTGGGTGCTTCATCTGCATCATCTCATAACAACCGTAAACCTAGTATCTGTCACCATTTTATTCATGTGGGGGAAACATGCTTGGAGAAATTAGATATCTAAGGCTTCCAAAGTTAAACAGCTAGTTAGTGGCCAATGCTGCATGTTTTTTCTGTCATCCCCATGAGATTGAGAAGGAGGTCAGGACTAGCGGCTCAGATGGAGATGAATCTGCAAGGGATTCTCTCAGTCTGTGGCCACGTCTGCTCCATTTTATTAAGCCCAGCAACTCTTAAGCATGAACTCTTCTCTCTGACTCCCTTCCCACGGCTTTACTTAGTTCAGGCCTTTGTTAGCCTCTTCCTGTGGTACAGTCCAGACTTTGGAACCTGCTAGCTTAGGCTTCAATTCCAGCTTTACCTTTTACTGGGTGTGTGACCTTTGTCAAATTGCTTGCCTTTGTCTTACCTCAGTTTCCTTATTTGTAAGACGGAGATAATGACATCTTTCTTAGGAAGTAGAATTGTGAGGTTGAAATGAAACCACATAAGTACTTATAGATCTCATCAAATCCCGTTCTCTCCCTTTTGCTTGGATTGCCTACTGATTCATCCATGCTACAAATATGTACTGTGCACCCACCATATGCCAGGAATTCTTTTGGGCACATAAGATAGACTTGCTTCCTGCACTTGGAGAATTAGAGTGCATGGGGGAGACAGAAAATAAACAACTAGAAGCTAGATAAAAATATAATTTCAGATGGTGCTAAATGCTGGAAGAAAATAGAGCAAGGTCAATGGATAGAGATCTTTGGCTATCCTGTTTCCTCTGCACAGAATGCCCTGTCGCCACTGTGGAACTCTTACCTTTCAAGACCCCCTTCAAATGATCCCCTCCGTGAAATCATCACAGCTCACTATCAAATTTAATCATGGCCTCTCTAGACTTTCCCATTGGCTGTCCAAATCTATCTGTGGGACTGAGGACAACTGCTCCATCTTACTCCTTGTTGCACTTTCCAAACCGCTGTCCACCCTCAAGAAAAGCTCCTTGGATATACTGCTGAGGAGAGCTGACACTATCGCCCCGAGAAACTACCTGATGTGCCAGTTTGCGAGTGGCAAATCCTCGCGTGGAGAGAGCGAAAAGAAAGGGAGCAGACATCCTGGAACCTCTACAGGGGTCAAAGGAACAACCTTCCAAACAAATGACAGAATGAAACATCCACACTGTGTGTATGAGTGGGGGTGTGGGTGTGTCTGCCTTAGAGGCAGGGATGAAGGCTGACAGGAGGGGGAAACCTACATTTTCTAGCAGGAGGGACACTGGTTCTCTTTTCTCTAAAAAGCCCAAGAAGGTTTCCTGCAGGAAGCTGGCTTTCTGGGAGCTACTGGAATGAAGGCCCTGTACATTAAGGACACTGGGGGCTATGAGTCCACCTGACCCTCACTGACCCCCTCAGCCACCTGGGTCACCCATGCTCCAACACCACGGTGGCAGATTCATCCTTTTTCATTAGGTACTCAGGGTCTGAGCACAGCTTCCCCCTGGGGTCCTAATCATTTCCTAGAAAGTGGCCACCCTGCACCCTGGAATTGGAGGTTTTGCCTTTTTTCCTTTCCACCTCCAGCTACACGGGGTGAGGAGGTGTGTTTGATAGGAGGAATGGATGTATCTACAACACCTGTCACAGAGTTCTTCCCAGCCACTGGGTGTGGGCAGGGAGGTGTCCTGGTTTTGTTCTATCTGTTATGAAACCTCAGGCAAAGACAAAATCAAGCTGTGCTGACTCAGCTCCCCTGGTCAGAAAAGCAGCTTGGGGCTCTTGGGCACAGAAAGGAATGTAACCCAGCAGCCATCGTTTGTAGGATTGCTTGATCCCCCCCAGGAATCTGAGTTTAGAGGAAATACCAGCCAAGTCCTGGGCTTTCTCCCTCCATGACAGAATTCCAACTGCACCGCCCCTGAGATCCAGCTCTCAAGAGAGGAAACTGTGGCAGTTTCCTTAAACTGCATCAAAACAAAGCAGTTTTGGTGACTTACCCAGATGCTAATTTATGTTCTGTTTTCATTGCTGTAGATGTTCTTGCAAATTCCCACCAAGAAGTTAGCATTCCTTTGTGTTTCTCTGCCTTGGGGAACATTGGGGGAAAGGTGAAGCAGCATTTTCTAGGCCAAGAGAACTTTGTTGGCTGGTCCCGGAGGTAGAGGACATTGAGGCCGGGCTTGGAGGAAAAGAGGCAGAAGCAGCCAAAGGAAAAGAGTATTGAGGGCCTCTTCCAGACAGGGAAGGGTATTGCAAAGGCCCCCTGTGCCCAAGCCTGGTCCAAAAGCAATGCAACTGCTCTCTTTCAGAGATCACACAAGTCTGGAAAGTGAGCAGGTCAAAAGAGGCCAGAGTGACTGAAGACCAGTTCAGAAGGCCTTTCCTCGAAGTTGTAGACTGTAAGATTCCGTAAGACCTTTGCACAAATCTGGAAAGGGGAGGCCCAGCTGTGACTGAGATTGAATTTCTAGGCAACTCAGAAGGATGAGGTTCAGTACAGATTCAATCTGTTTTGAAGAAATAAAATGAAATCTGATATTGTTTATAATTCTAAATTTTATGGAGCAGGGAATTCCCTGGCGGTCCAGTGGTTAGGACTCTGCGTTTTCACTGCCAAGGGCCTGGGTTTGATTGCTGCGGATCGGGGAACTAAGATCCCACAGGCCACGTGGCATGGCCAAAACTATAAAAATATAAAATAAATTTTATGGAGCAGAATGTATACTTGAATCAAAATATTAGTATAGCACCCCATACACTCTTCCTATGAGTGAACAATAGGGCAGAACTGGGAAGCAAAACCCCAAATGGGATTCAAGTAGCCTTATTCTCAGCCTTCTAAAAAAAGTCGGGGTGGGGAAGAATCAGGACCGAGGTGGAGGAGAAAGGTGAGCAACAGACATTCTGGAATGCGGAGGTTTTAGTTTGCTAGGGCTGCCATAACAAAATGTCACAGATGGGGTGGCTTAAACAACATATTTATTTTCAATTCTGGAAGCTCAACATCCAAGACCAAGGTGTCTGCAGAGCTGATTTCTTCTGAGGCCTCTCTCTTTGATTTGTAGGTGACTGTTTTTTCTCTGTGTCTTCATATGGTCCCTCTGTGTCTGTCTGTGTCCTAATCTCTTCTTCTTCTTTTTTTTTTTATACATCTTTATTAGAGTATAACTGCTTTACAATGTTGTGTTAGTTTCTGCTGTACAACAAAGTGAATCAGTTACATGTATACATATATCCCCCATCTCCTCCCTCTTGAACCTCCCTCCCACCCCTCTAGGTCATCACAAAACACCGAGCTGATCTCCCTGTGCTATGCAGCAGCTTCCCACTAGCTATCTATTTTACATTTGTTTGTGTATATATGTCAGTGCCACTCTCTTACTACATGCCAGCCTCCCCTTCCCCCACTGTGTCCTCAAATCCATTCTCTACACTACGTCTTTATTCCTGCCCTGCCACTAGGTTCATCAGTACCATTTTTCTAGATTCCATATATATGTGTTAGCATATGGTATTTGTTTTTCTCTTTCTGCCTTACTTCACTCTGTATGACAGACTCTAGGTCCATCCACCTCACTACAAATAACTCAATTTCATTCCTTTTTATGGCTGAGTAATATTCCATTGTATATATGTGCCACGTCTTCTTTATCCATTCATCTGTCGATAGACACTTAGGTTGCTTCCATGTCCTGGCTATGGTAAATAGTACTGCAGTGAACATTGTGGCACATGTCTCTTTTTGAATTATGGTTTTCTCAGGGTATATGCCCAGTAGTGAGATTGCTGGGTCATATGGTAGTTCAATTTTTAGTTTTTTAAGGAGTTTGCATCCTGTTTTCCATAGTGGCTGTATTAATTTACATTCCCAACAACAGTGCAGGAGGGTTCCCTTTTCTCCACACCCTCTCCAGCATTTATTGTTCCTCTTCTTCTTATAAGGACATAAATCATAGTAGATTAGGGCCCACCCTAATAAAACCCATTTTATCTTAACCACCTTTTTAAAGGTTCTATCCCCAAATTAGTTACATCTTAAAGTACAGGGGGTTAGGACTTCAACAGATGGATTTGGGGGGAAACACAATTCAGTCCACAACAGGTAGTCATGCCTGCTTTCTGTCTAGGCCGTAATCCTAGTATGGATTCACCAGTCTAGCTGAAGGAGGCCACACCTCCAGGAGAAAATAACTCCTGGGAAGAATAAATACAGGACTCTGTACGTATCATTACTAGAAGGGGAAGTTGAGAACCTGTCCCTTTTCAGCAGGTACTTTCGCTACTTTTACACTGGGCTGCGTGGCTGGTGTGCACAGCTCAGCCCTGTTGGTCTCCATCCGCCCATCCCCACTCTTTGTGTTTAGCCTGAGAGAAGCATTCTCATGTTTTAGTTTTCTTTCTCTAACTATTCTAAGCGAGTGTTTGTGGCTGCAAAAGGCAGCAAATATTTTGCTGCAGAAAAGTACCTAGTAAGCAAGCAGTCGTTAAGAAAATACCTTATTAAGCCATTTAGTGGGAAAACCTGGGTCTTCTAAGATTGGTCCTAGGATGGAATTGTCAGGAGGGGACCAAAAGAGGAGGAAAGTGAAATTGGTATGAACGACATCTATGGGCTCCCCAGCAGATGGGGAGTGACCATGAGGAAGCATTCATTCTCCTGGCTCCTCCCTGATGGGCTGCTGATAGGCAGTGACTGCTTTCACTCTGAAAACCACAGACCCTGTTGGCCACCCTCTGCTACTACAGCCCACTCTCTGGATTCCCTCCTCTTGCCCGTGGGACACTCCACCTTGTTAATTTCCCCTAACCCTTCCTACACCTTTATGAATAGACCTTTCATTGATCTCTCCTTCATAACTCATCTAGATGTTCCATGGTTCCCTCTCAGGACTCAGAACTTTCCTATGTGCTAGGTACTGTTATAAATATAAATATACATCTTCCCCCCCCCCTTTTTTTTTTTTTTTTTTTGCGGTACACGGGCCTCTCACTGTTGTGGTCTCTCCCGTTGCGGAGCACAGGCTCCGGATGCGCAGGCTCAGCGGCCATGGCTCACGGGCCCAGCCACTCCGCAGCATGTGGGATCTTCCCGTACTGGGGCACGAACCCGTGTGCCCTGCATCGGCAGGCGGACTCTCAACCACTGCGCCACCAGGGAAGCCCCATCTTCCCTTTTTCATAAAAAGCTTTATTGAGATATAATTTATATACCATACAATTCCCTCATTTAAAGTACACAATTCCCTTGTTTTTTGAATATTCACAGATATGTGCAAACATCACCATGGTCATTTTTAGCACATTTCATCAACTTCACAAAGAAACCCCATATCCTTTAGCTATCAACTCCTTTAGCAACCCCCATCCGCCTCAGCCCTAAGCAACCACTAATCTACTTTCTGTAGATTTCCCTATTCTGGACATTTCATATGAAAATATTCATATAGTATGTGGTCTTTTGTGACTGGTTTCTTTCATGTAGCCTAATGTTTTCAAGAGTCTTCCACATTATAGCATGTGTCAATACTCCATTCCTTTTTGTGGCTCAATAACATTCCATTCTATGGTTATACCATCTTTTGTTTAACCATTCGTCAGTTGACAGACATTTAGATAGTTTTCACCTTTTTGCTACTATGAATAGTGCTGCTATAAACATTCAGGTACAAGTTTTTTGTTTTCATTTCTCTTGGATTGGAATTGCTGAGTCATATGGTAAATCTACGTTTAACCATGTGAAGAACTGCCAGACTGTTTTCCAAAGGAGCTGCCCCATTTTGCATCTCTGATGTAATGTAATCAGATTTCTCTACATCCTCACCAACAATTGTTATTATTTAAACTTTTTTTTTTTTTTTTTTTTTGTGGTACGCGGGCCTCTCACTGTTGCAGCCTCTCCCGTTGCGGAGCACAGGCTCCGGACGCACAGGCTCAGTGGCCATGGCTCACGGGCCCAGCTGCTCCGCGGCATGTGGGATCCTCCCGGACCAGGGCACGAACCCGCGCCCCCTGCATCGGCAGGCGGACTCTCAACCACTGCGCCACCAGGGAAGCCCTATCTAAACTTTTAATTCCAGCCATCCTAATGGGTGTGAAGTAGTAGCTCATCGTGGTTTTGATTTGCATTTTCCTCATACCTAATTATGCCGAACATCTTTCAATATGCTTATTGGCATATATGTCTTCTTTTATACTAACAACTAGTTTATGAGGTAAGTGGCTTATTTTCTCCATTTTACAGATGAGAAGACTGAGGCACAGTGAGGTGAAGTGACTTACCTCAAGTATACGGCTGGTGAGGGTTAGACTAGGATATGAACTCCAGCAGGCAGCTTGCATGTCCCTAACCATTACACAACACTACCTTTGCATAAAAGAACAAGAGCAATTGGGGGATAGCAGAGCAATAGGGCAGAATAGCCAAGGGACTTTTAAGAAGGGGAATATCTACTACTCACTTTTAAATAGTTTATATGCTGCATATAAATCTCTTTCATCTCCATGTGTGAATGGTTGTTTTCTGGAAAGGGGGCCAAGTTCTTTCATGTTTGGGTTAAAGCCAGGGTGAAAATAACAGAACAGTCATAAGATAATAGGGCATTCGGGAACAAGAACTCAGCAGGGGCAGAAAGTTAGAGCCAGAGCTGAACAAGATCATATAGAGCCCCTAGTAATTCACAGAAATCTGGGAGAGGGCTCTCTCTTTGGAATAATCCAGGCAGTTCAAACAAACCTTATGTGGATCCGAAGGGACTGGGAGACCCCAGCTGGGTTTCACTGATAAAGTAGTTTAATGGAAGTATGGCCAGATGTGTCTCCACCTCCTCCCCACTCTACCCCAACCCAGTCCTTAGCCTCTTATCCAAATGGACATGTGGGTGCCAAAGCACACTCTTTCCTCCTTCTCCCTTTGTATCAACAGTGAACACACTGGCCTTTGTTTCTGACCTTGAAGAGACTGTACAATCAGCATCATTCTCTAAAATATTTCTCAAAGATGGGCCTATAAAAATTCAGAGATGTTAGGGCTTCCCTGGTGGCACAGTGGTTGAGAGTCCGCCTGCCGATATAGGGGACGTGGGTTCATGCCCCGGTCCGGGAAGATCCCACATGCCGCGGAGCTGCTGGGCCCGTGAGCCATGGCTGCTGAGCCTGCGCGTCCAGAGCCTGTGCTCCGCAACGGGAGAGGCCGCAACAGTGAGAGGCCCGCGTACTGCAAAAAAAAATTCAGAGACGTTAGAGGACACCTCATTTAGAAGCATTCTTCCCTTAAATTCATCCCAGGAATCTTCTCCCTTTTCATCCAAGTACTCCCACCCCACCCTACACACACACACACACACACACACACACACAAATACACACTCCTTCTGGTTCACTGCCAGACTGCCTGATGATTCTCTCTGGTGTGAGAGGCCAAGCAAGGTAACAAGAAGGGAGGAATGAGTCTGTGAATCAAGTATATTTTCTGAATTTCCATCCTGTATCCCCAGCATCCGTCTGCTGATTTATCAAGAGAACCAACGATGGTTTAGGAATGATGGACAGTCCTCTGAGGAAGCAGTGCCAGAAGCATGATGAGCAGAAATGCTGAACAAGATGCTGGCTGGAGGGGAAATCAATCTCCGAGGCCGATTAGTTTGGGTGAGAGCCAAGAGAGGCAGAAACTTGTTACAGCTACACTCATCTTTCTTGCTACCTTTTTTTTTCTAGATCCTAGAATAAAATTAGATTAGCCTCAGAGCTCAAGGTAGCTAACTGGTCTGAGCATATCATAGCAATGTCTCAACGTAGATGACTATTAAAAAATGCATAAGATTCATCTTCCCAGTTCATCTGTTAGATATGTAAGGACAGGGCTCTGACCTATCTTCTGTAATTCATGGAGTAGCCAGTACAACGCTGGGCCCAAAAGGTCACTAAGCAACTTGCTGAAGTGAATTAGCTTCAAAGTAGAAACAAAAGGAGCTTTCATTTTTTAAAAACAAAAAGACTGTCTAATCTGCCAGCTGAGTCTAATTCGTTATGATGCACAGAGAATAAGATGGATAATTATAAACAGGGAAGCCTGCAGTGAATTTTGGAGGGGGTGGGGTTCTATAAAATGTTAAAAACATGACTGTCATACAGACATATAGTCAAAGATTTATCTAATTCATTAGTGAGGGAACCAGCAGGATGACAAAGCCCAGTCAATCAAAGGAAGATACAAGGGACGGTTTCATATGATCCTTAAAAGAAAGGATGTGGAAGTAGGTTTGCAAAGAAGCTAAAACTAGTTAATGTCATATATGGCAACAAGATCAGACCCTTTGAGGTTATGTTTTCTTTTTGAAAGAATTCATTTGCATTTCTACTGAATAGACATCATTTGTAGCCTAGCAATATTCTCAAGTTAACATCTAACTTTACAGGGTCTGGGCCCAAATCATTAGTAATTAGTAAGTCTAACTATAAGTTACCTCTCTTTGAGCATCAGCTGATCCTTAGGTGGGCTTGTTAGACAATGTGATGGCATGACATTAAATGGCATGTGTAATATTTTTTGTCTTATTTCTAAGTTTTAGATAATTTTTCTTTTCTTAAATATTTATTTATTTGGCTGCATCGGGTCTTGGTTGCGGCACACGAGCTCTTCATTGCGGCACAAAGGCTTCTCTCTAGTTGTGGCACGTGGGCTCTCTAGTTGTGGCATGCAGGCTCAGTAGTTGTAGCACACTGGCTTAGTTGCCCCATGGCATGTGGGATCTTAGTTCCCCGATCGGGGATCAAACCCGAGTCCCTTGCATTGGAAGGCGGATTCTTAACCACTGGACCACCACCAGGGAAGTCCCTAGGTAAGTTTTCTTAATACACAGCTTCACTCCTTATAAGATACCATTTGCCTACAAATAAAGTCACCACACATGATCACATGTAAGCCTAAAAAATGGTTTTCAGAAGTTATCTAACCCAAACTGCAGTCCCTGCCTACTTTCCCTGCCCTCACTCTTTTGCCATTTTCACACCTCCCTCCATGGTCTTTAGTTCATGGCAGTAACCACCCATGTGGAATGAAGAGACTTACCTCTCTCTGTCTGACTTATTTTAAGCCCTATTTACAAGCCAATATTTATAAGCCAATATTTCCTACTATGGATGGGAATCACAGTTGTTCAGCAAGTGTTTGTTTTCTTTTGCTTTTTCCCTCACAGGCCAAAAGCCATTCCTTTGGATCCCACTCAAGTTTAGGTTGGCTGTGCCAATACCATCAACTACATTGAGTATTTATAGGCAGCAGTATCTGACAATGAGGGAATTGCTTGTTGGATGACTTGGAGTTTATCCCCGCCCTATTGAACCAGGGTTAATAAACTCAGCAACAGAGCTTTGGAGGCTGAACTGTCCACGTCCGAGGATATGGCTTGGGAAAAGCCTGAACTCGCCCTCCGTGGTGCTCTAACACCAGCCGAGACGGGTGAGGGGATTCGCACTGCTAACTGTCAGTGCCACCTGCTCTACCAGCCAGGGATAAAAACAATAGCATTTCACCTGTTCAGCCCCCTTTGCTGTGAACACTCCAGCCTCGTCATAGTCCTCCCTGATGGTCCCAGGAGACCCCAAGGGGCGTTTCACATGCACACATAGAAGAGTCCTCTGGGTTATCACTAGCACTGGTCATTTTTTTCCAGTCCTGCCCCAGTCTGCTGGGCTGAGGTCTATGAGAGAGCTCGTTTATGCCCTTGAAGCCACCTGGAGGCAACCACAGACCACCACTCGTTGTGCAGAAGCCCCCGGCTGCAGGCCCACGAATCCCCTGTCTTACACCCTCCTTGCCCCTGCCAGGTGCTGTGGAACTGCTCACTTAGTTTTAATTCTTTCCTTATTGCAGCCTTTCATCCTAGGACTCAGGTAGGTGTCCTAAGTGCCTGGAGGGAGAAGCATCTGCGTGTCTCTCCTCCTCCCACATGAATCTATCCTTTGCTTCATAAGATGATCTCTTTCCTGGGAGACTCATGGGAAACCCCACTTAGGAGGCCCAATGCTATGATTCTCCAAACACGCCCAAATTTGTCTGAATCCAGGCTGGACAAAGTTCAGGTTCAGGCTGAGACCCCATTACTCCTTCAAATGGACACACATGGGAAAATAGGACATCACCTGGCAGCTCTGAGAGGCTCAGGAATGTTTACCTGGCAAAGCAGAGGAACACGGGACAGTTTCCTACCTCTTCTGACTCATATCTCTAAAGTGAGCTCTTGTTACTCAGGTGAAGACAAAGTGAGGTAATGAAGAAGAGATACAGGGCAGTGGAGACCCAGAGCATCACATCAACTGTGTTGTTAACAAGTCTGGGCAAGTCATTTCCTCTCCCTGGCCTCACTGCCCTCGCGTGTAAAATCAGAGTGGTGCTGTGTCTAGATCAGGGGTCGGCAAACCTTTCCTGTAAAGGGCCAGATAAATATTTTTGGCTTTGCGGGTCATACAGTCTCTGTCATAACGACTCAAACCTGCAGTTGTAGCACAAAAGCAGCTGTGGACAGCATGTGGCTGCATTCCAACAAAATCTGATTTATGGAAACAGGCAGTGGACTGGATTTGACCCGCAGGCCATAGTTTGTCAAACCCCGGTCTAGGGGGTCTCCAAAGTCTCTTTAAGTTTCAACAGTTCCTTTAGGTTAGAAGTGAATTACTTCGATACCAGACACCAATACATTTAAATGTAAGATCCCAAATGTAAGAACACCACCAGTTTACTTGTTTTTTTAGATAACATCTTTTCTTTTGTCTTCCCCAGTGATGAACTAAATTTCAGCTGCATTTATGAAGAGCCTAGAATGTGCCAGGAGGTGCTCTTGCTGTGGGGGAATCTAACGATATAATGACTAAATTGTACACCTCAAGTTATTCACAGTGTAATGAAAGAGATAAACAAGTAATTACATAATTACAAAACATTACAATTATTGCAATAATTATGCTATAATCAGTTATCGAGACTTAAATCAAGTTCCATTACATCTCAGTTTCAGAGGCTAGAGGGGACCGGGTTCAAGGACTTTGCAATGTTACACGGGTAGGATATACAGAAAATCGGCTGGACCACCTGAAGTGCGTTCCTGTGAGAACTGATGGCCATGATTTCTCAGACAAGTCCTGACTCAGGCTGGGACTGGTCCACAGAGCAATGTCATGACAGATTGCACTTGAGGCCTGAGGAGCGGCCAGTGGAGGTGAAAGTCAGACTTTCTGTAGGTGAGGAGTAGCCTAGGGTACAGAACACGTGAAGGGAACCTCTCATTTTGGAATGCGTCCGCGACATTACATATAAATGGGAGACAGTGGCGAGAGTGTGTGTCAACACTCACGGGGCACCGTCCCCAGCTCCACAAAGCTTTGTATTTCTTGTTATGCTTCTTTTTTCAGGGAGATGAAGTGTTGGTAGAAGAGATGCTTAGACCACAAGCAAGATATTGTGCCAAGATTTCTGTCTTTGACATATTTATTTCTAAAATGTCATCATGACTTGATATATCCTTTCCATAAACCCTGCAATAAACTCAGCATGCCTTTGACAGTGTGACTAGAGGATCCAAAGTCTCATCTTAGCCAAGTCTTCAGTGGCCACATGCATGTCATTGGAGGAGCAACAGTGCAGATAATTCAAAACACCCTCAACCCATTTCTACTTGACTTTGGGATGCAGTACATTTGTGCAGGAATAAATTTATATTTTTCATATTTTATGGAATCACTGAAGCTTAGAACTTTACCAGAGCCCTTCATCTTACAGATGCTAAAAGGCAAGTTTAGTGAAGGATTATTCAGTACTTGCTTTCAGTCACATAGTTAGTTTATAGAAGAACCAAATTTAGAACCCAGGTCTTCCAATGCCACACTTAGAGCTGTAAGAACTACATTTTATACTGTGACCCAGTGTGCATGCAAGAGCACACCTACATTCCTAAACTGGTGTTTTCTGTTCTTTTCTCCTCCATTCGATTATCACCTTTTAAAGAGTGCTGGTCATGACCCACTCAGTTGACTTTACAACCCAGTAAAAGGTCTCAGCTCAGTTTGGTTTTTGATAAACACTGCTCTAGGTGACAGCATTACTCATATGCCATCACAACCTCACACCAAACGAAAAGGAATACTTTCTTACAACAGTATGAACAAATATATCCCTTTAAAAGATTACATGTGTATGCTACATTCCATAAGTGAGCAGAAAGAAATGGGAATATTGGGTTTTCTTGGGTAAAAAAAAGTTTAAATATGCATCAAGGGAGCCACAGATCTGTCAAATATTTTCAAACCACTTTCAAAGCTCCCTTTCTCCATGAATTCCTTCCAGGCATCCTCTCAACACTGATGTACATTTTTGCGGTCACTAATCCTAAACCTCATCTTTACCTCATTCCTTCTAGGAAATTGCAAAGAAAAAAAATTCCTATTGGTGTCTGGGAGACTCATGCCCTGCTTATTCCCAAGTCTGTGAGAGTGGGGCTGGAGGCTCCAATCTGTAATGCAGAGTGACATGTAATCTCTACAGATCCAAATTCTGTATATTTGAGTGCTGAAAATGTAATGGCAGTGCACCAAAAATGTCCAAATCATGCTGGTCTGGAATGGAACATAGTCTCTTATATGTATATATAATTAGATTTCCAATGCCATTTTAGAAACTTTTCAGCCTCTGGACAGCACAGACCAAACTTGATTCAACCTGCCACTAGTGCTCCACCCCAAACATCCTTCAGAGTTACACACTTTCAGCAAGGATCCCTTCGAAACTCATTTTGTTTTCTCAGCTACCAGAGCTGCAGGACGTCATGACTAGGGGTAAGGAGCAGAAGGAAGAAGCACAGGAAGCAGAGAGCTTGAAAAATCCTTGTGCTGGAGAATCAGGCTACAAATAGGGGAATCACAGCCTGAGACGGTGGACTCTCGGGAAGACTGTACAATGGCCCTCAGGCCTGATCTGCTCCTTTCGCAGCTTGAACTGTTCTTTCCTAAAGTGGTTTCAATTTCCTCCTTCTCTGAGAGGCGGCAGCAGAAAGGAGGATGCCAGCAAGGCAGAGACCCAGTGCTTTTCTCAGTGGCTGCCCTGGCTGTGCTCTGACAACTGAGCTGATGGGAAAATGGCTCCTAATTAAACCATTTCATAAAAAAGAGACCATTTTCCACCTGAATGCCCCCTGCAGTTCTCGTATTGGATAATTTGTTGTCCTAATAAGCTGAAGAGGTTGAATTCCAAGGTTGTAGCCACTGACGGTCCACAGAAACAGGGTCCATGCTTTGGCAGTGCCCTTGCCCTGTGGAGGGTAATGAGGAAACCTGACAAATGGCAGTTCCTTGTAATAATTCTGTTCACTGGAGACCTGGGGGCTGAGATTTGCGTTTCCCAGTCCTTAGGTTTAGGATGATTCTATGCCATTGAGATAAAACAAAACAAAAACCAAACCAGAAAAAAGCCTCTGTGCCCTCTGTTGACTGAAAAAGAAGCAGGAGAGGACTCTTTGTTTTTTTGTTCGTAGATCTTGAAGTGATAGGGAAAGGAGGGTACTCCTTCAGCTATATTTGAACAGAAACGTGGGAAATCTTCATCTCTGTTCAGCTCCATGGTCTTAGGACAGCTGGAAGGGCGATGCCACCCAGTGTAAGGCTGTGGACTCTGAAGTTAGACCAAGTGTCAGTTCCTGCTCTAACACTTAGCAGCTCTGTGGCCTTGGGCAAGTTGTGGCCTTGGGCAAGTTGTGGCAATCTCTTTAAGCCTCATTTTTCTCACCTGTCAGAAGACAAGAATAATACCTCCCTCTTGGGGTGGTAGTGAAGAATAAAGAAGATTGTATTTGTAGAGTGTGTGCAATAGAAAACACTTATTAAATGGTAGAGAGAGAGATCTTTTTCTCCACGTTACAGAAGAGGAAATGGAGGATTAGAGAAATTAAGTAGTTTGAACAAGGTCATAAAACTAGTGAGTGGTAGGGTCAGGGTTTTGTTTGACTCTAAATCCAAGCACCATGGTTTCACTGTTGGTGCGCATCGAAGCAAACATTTAAATACATACAGTTTTAGGGCTTCCCTGGTGGCGCAGGGGTTAGGAATCTGCGTGACAATGCAGGGGACACGGGTTCGAGCTCTGGACCGGGGAGATCCCACATGCCGCGAAGCAACAAAGCCCATGCGCCACAACTATTGAGCCTGCGCTCTAGAGCCCGCCAACCACAACTACTGAGCCTGCGTGCCACAACTACTGAAGCCCACGCACCTAGAGCCCGCGCCCTGCAACAAAGAGTAGCCCCCGCTCGCCGCAACTAGAGAAAGCCCACGCGCAGCAACAAAGACCCAATGCAGCCAAAAATAGATAAATAAAATAAATAAATTTTAAAAATAAATAAATAATACATACATACAATTTTACTGGCTGTGAACTGAGCAGAAGTATTCTGATCTATCTGTCTAGAGAAGGCCCATCACAGACCATACAGATTATACTCCCTGGGGTGTATCTTGGCAAAGATGATGCCAATTCCCTTTGGTTCTTGGGCCCATCTTGCTCAAGGATCCCATTGCTCAGAGTCCCTGAGCCCATTTCTCTCTAAATGCTGGAACATTTGGTCTCTTGGGTACCCTGTATCCAGAGTCTGTGGCTTCATTTTTTTTCTTTAGCATCTAAAAAATATTTCTTCTCTTATTTCCTGAAACCCAAAAGAAAATTGGTGGTCCTGGCTCCCTGCCTTTTTACCTCCACTTTTCTCTCAAGTTTCTGTTTTAGTTTGGCTTCAGTGGAAAATTCCACTGCAGCCTTCTATGGATGAATGCAGACTCTTTAGTTATATTGAATTTACAGAGATCAATTTTTATAACCCTAACAAGGTTAGTTCCTGAGTTCCTCTGCTTGTTAGATGATCGTGGACCCATTCCTCTGGGTCCAGGGGACCCTCAGGGAGGCTAATTGACAGTGGTCAGGCATCTGTCATGAGTCATTTCTATCGTGTTGGAAAAGAGAAATTTATGGCTTTGATCAATATGTATCCTTAGGGCTCGGCATCTCCTGGTTCTATTCTCTTTCTGGCACTCTGAAGCAAAAGCATTTTTTTCCTTTTCTATTGGAATAAATTCCTCCTTGCTACAGTTTCTCTGAGGGCCTTGACCGCAAAAGAAATCAGAAACCATACCATAATTTGGGCTCTGTTAGTTCTCTTTCTCCCTCCTTCTGATTTTCTTGCCTTCCCCTCCTTCCTTCCTTCTTCTTTTTCCCCCCTCCCTTCTTCTTTTTTCCCCCTCCCTTCACTTGCCTTGCTCTTCTACCCTCTCCTTCCCTCTTCTTATCATTTCTCTCTGAATTACTCCATTCTTTTCAATTCAATAAATGTTGATTAGATACCCAATCATTTGGGCTAGATAACTGAGCATCCAAAAATGAGAATGTATCTGCCCTCAAGGAACCCATAGCCTACAACCTAATAGAAACTTTTCCTATATTGCCTTTCTTTTTCCAGTTTATACGGAGGACTGAAAAAAATCTAGATATTATTTAGGGTCAGTAAAGATTATCACAAAATGTCAAAAACACTTTGAGAATTATGTGTGGATTAGTCATTCACACATTAGTATGAATTAATTCAGTAAGATTGCTTTCTCTCATACCTAGTTAAGCAGCTTCCCTGTAAGAATAAAGATTCTGGTTGGAGAAGAAGTGGGGAATTTGGGATCACAAAAGAGTTGGAGGTTGGCAGCTTCAGGAAAGCACTTCAAACAGAATAAGGACACTGTTTATTAAGAGAGAAATTTGTTTCACTCCAAGGCTTGTCAAACATCTCTGTGAACTGTTGTCATAATTTGAACCAAGGCTGAATCAGAGAATTTGGAGGGCTTATAATTTTTATTTCCTCAGCTGTAAAAATTTTTGACCCTACTCTCAGCAACAGTAGATGGAACTTGTTTACTGAATATCTCCCCCACTAGACTGTAAGCTCCATGAGATCAGGACATCATCTTATTCATAACTATGTCCTCACGGCCTAGAACAATGCCTGGTCTACACATAGTAGGCGCTCAGTAGATACTTGTTGGATGAATGAATGAATGAGTGGAGTGACAGTAGCATACAAACTGCTATAGGGGTACAAGGGAGGAGGAAACTGCATCAGGTTGAAGGTTTGGTTTAGAAAGAGCTTCATGGAGAAGGTTTTTCAATGAAGAGTTAGGGGACTGGACGCCTGGAGTTCAAGGACAACCCAAGAAGAAAATAACTTTGCTGAGAACAAACAGGGGACACAACCAGTTGGAACAGTAACACTTTGAAAGAACGAACGCTCTAACAATTAACTCTTGCTTGAATACAATGGAAAGCACAATCAGATGTGTGCCTGTGTGGGTTGGTGGGATGATATTACCTTCCTCTGACTAGTCTGGGAATTGTCAGGAAAATGGAGGTAGCTTCAGGCCAAGAAAGGATTGCTAAGAGGACTGCCTGGTGGCCTGCAGGGTCACTTCATGCCCCACAAGGCAAGGCCTCTCACTGAAGGCTCCACTGACCATTGGAATTCTCACAAGAGATGAAGGGTGCTGTCTCTCTCAAGGGTTGTCATTGCTTGAATCCAGGAGTCCTTCCCAAATTTGTTTTCTACAGGGTTGTGCTACCCAGAATGAGTGATGGGGTCACCATACAGTCTCCTTTCAGTGAAGTCTTCCCAACCCAGGCTGGTATGGGCATGGGGATGATTCAGCCCCAAGGCAGGGAGAAGACCAAATGTCCTTCAGAGAGCCCATTCAGCCTGAAAATACAGGATTCCTCCTTGCAACTGGCTGCATACTGAAGACCTATTTTTCAGCTCCCTGAGTGATGGCAAGTGTGGTTAACTCAACTCTTTCATCTTCCGCTGTGCATCAGGCCCCACCCCCCAACCTAAACCTGGAGATTACTCCTTCCTTCCTGGTGTCCTTTTTTTCCCCCCTTGGTCTCAAAAATAATGAGATATCATGAGTTTGCCATCCATCACCCTATCAGCAGCAAGTGGGGACTTCTGATTAGTGGGATACCACAGGAGCAGCGGAGGGACCGTGGCAACACTGGCTGCTCCACCTGGCAGCCCTGTCACCCCTCAGCAACTGGCATTCTGTCTGTCAAGAAGAATCTGTCTGAGGATTATTCATGCAGCTGGACATAATGAATTCAGCTGTTTGCTAGTACAGCAAATGGGTTTTTTGTCAGTGATATTAGGGTCAAGCTGAGTAATATGATGTGTCCATACCAGAGGAATGTCCATTTAGTAGTTTCTGTGGGAACACACACATTAGGAAAATCACATTTTGCATGGCTCTGTAGCTGAGGGAACTGCTTGTTAAAAATTTCCACTCAAGCAACCTCAAGCTAAGGATTTGTATTCCAAAGAGCTGGACCTATTTCACCAAAAGTATTTACTTGAGAAGTAGAAAAGTCCCACAGGCTCAAAGAGCAAAAATAACTCTGCCTTATATAAAACCTCTGAAGGAAACTTAGCCTTAGTGCAGGAGAAAAGCTGGAGGTCTACAGAGAGGGCAAATGGCTGACACATGATGTCTTTCAACATAATGTCAATTGGCTTTTTTTAATGACAATGTGGGATTGACTTTAATTGCCTGTGAGTTTACACTGGGAGCAAGAACAGATTTCTGTCATCAAGAGAAGTAGCTGCTTACTTCATTGCAGGGACTGGAGGAAGTTTCCTTAGTCTTCCTCAGAAACCCCTCATCTGCTCAAGTGATGACTAAAATCCCACCATTTCAGATTTGTTCCTTGGCTTGATATTTGCCTTTGAAGTGTCACCAATTAAACCTCAGAATTGCACAGTGCCAGCCTGCACAGCTGTATATGGCAGCCCTGTTAAGTGTTATCAGCATGAACAATTTGAGACTCTTTCTCACGAATGAGTTTTGAAGGAAGGCTCTGGGACCCGGTGGAGAGGAAAAAAGAATATAGACATGGTAGAGAGATAATGAGTACAGTTCCAGAAAAGCAAGAAAAACTGGATTTGAAATGGAGCCTGTTTCATAGTCCGACAAAGGAAAATTTAGTAAGTAGAAGTCCCAATCTTTGTCATTAAGGAGCGTACAAATCTAGGACACTTTGAAGGGTACATCTCATTCAGCCCAGACAGCTGGTCTCCACAAAACAAATTAATAGAGCTAATCAATGAATTTGGTAAAGTAGAAGGATACAAAATTAATGCACAGAAATCTCTTGCACTCCTATACACTAACAATGAAAAATCTGAAAGAGAACTTAAGGAAACACTCCCATTTACCACAGCAACAAAAAGAATAAAACACCTAGGAATAAACCTACCTAAGGAGACAAAAGAACTGTATGCAGAAAACTACAAGACACTGATGAAAGAAATTAAAGATGATACAAACAGATGGAGAGATATATACCATGTTCTTGGATTAGAAGAATCAATATTGTGAAAATGACTCTACTACCCAAAGCAATCTACAAATTCAATGCAATCCCTATCAAACTACCAATGGCATTTTTCACAGAACTAGAGCAAAAAAATTCACAATTTGTATGGAAACACAAAAGACCCCGAATAGCCAAAGCAATCTTGAGAAAGAAAAACGGAGCTGAAGGAATAAGGCTCCTGGACTTCAGACTATACTACAAAGCTACAGTAATCAAGACAGTATGGTACTGGCACCAAAACAGAAATATAGATCACTGGAAAAAGATAGAAAGCCCAGAGATAAACCCACACACATATGGTCACCTTATCTCTGATAAAGGAGGCAAGAATATACAATGGATAAAAGACAGCCTCTTCAATAAGTGGTGCTGGGCAAACTGGACAACTACATGTAAAAGAATGCAATTAGAGCACTTCCTAACACCATACACAAAAATAAACTCAAAATGGATTAAAGACCTAAATGTAAGTCCAGACACTATAAAGTTCTTAGAGGAAAACATAGGCAGAACACTCTATGACATAAATCACACCAGGATCCTTTTTGACCCACCACTTAGAGAAATGGAAATAAAAACAAAAATAAACAAATGGAACCTAATGAAACTTAAAAGCTTTTGCACGGCAAAGGAAAACTTAAACAAGACGAAAAGACAACCCTCAGAATAGGAGAAAATATTTGCCAATGAAACAACTGACAAAGGATTAATCTCCAAAATATACAAGTAGCTCATGCAGCTCAATATCAAAAAAAAACAAACAACCCAATCCAAAAATGGGCAGAACACCTAAAAAGACATTTCTCCAAAGAAGATATACAGATTGCCAACAAACACATGAAAGGATGCTCAACATCATTAATCATTAGAGAAATGCAAATCAAAACTACATTGAGGTAACACCTCCCACCAGTCAGAATGGCCATCATCAAAAAATCTACAAACAATAAACGCTGGAGAGGGTGTGGAGAAAAGGGAACCTTCTTGCACTGTTGGTGGGAATGTAAATTGATACAGCCACTACAGAGAGCAGTATTGAGGTTCCTCCAAAAACTAAAAATAGAACTACCATATGACCCAGCAATCCCACTACTGGGCATATACCCTGAGAAAAACATAATTCAAAAAGAGACATGTACCACAGTGTTCATTGCAGCACTATTTACAACAGCCAGGACATGGAAGCAACCTAAGTGTCCATCGACAGAGGAATGAATAAAGAAGATGTGGCACATATATACAATGGAATATTACTCAGCCATAAAAAGGAACAAAATTGAGTTATTTGTAGTGAGGTGGATGGACCTAGAGTCTGTCATACAGAGTGAAGTAAGTCAGAAAGAGAAAAACAAATACCATATGCTAACACATATATATGGAATCTAAAAAAAAAAAAAGGTTCTAATGAACCTAGGGGCAGGACAGGAATAAAGACGCAGATGTAGAGAATGGACTTAAGGACATGGGGAAGGGGAAGGGGAAGATGGGATGAAGTGAGAGAGTGGCATGGACGTATATACACTACCAAATGTAAAACAGATAGCTAGTGGGAAGCAGCCGCATGGCACAGGGAGATCAGCTCGGTGCTTTGTGACCACCTAGAGGGGTGGGATAGGGAGGGTGGGAGGGAGGGAGATGCAAGAGGGAGGAGATATGGGGATATATGTATATGTATAGCTGATTCACTTTGTTATAAAGCAGAAACTAACACACCATTGTAAAGCAATTATACTCCAATAAAGATGTTAAAAAAATTAATAGGCTTCAAAGTGTCTTCATGATATATTTTCTTCCAGTTGGGAAGGAAAAATCAGATGTGAAGGTAAAGGGTCTGAGGTGAGACAACCCACCTCTTCTTTCCCAACACAGAAGACCCAAAGCAGTCTTGTTGAATGATTCCCTGTTCCTCCATGGGAGTATCAAGCCACATCTACCAGAGAAGGAAACCCCTTTGGCACCAATCTGACATTCATAGCAGTCAGCTTTTTGTGATCTGGTGACATTATCCATGTTCCCTGGAAGACAATAAAGCCTTTCCTTCAGCTCAGGTCAGAAAACACAGGGGTCTCCTGCCAGGTAAGCACTCTCTCAGCCCAGCTCCAGGGGCCTTGCTTCCCCTTCCTTCATCCTTCATCCCAGATGCCCCTCCAGCGATCAGCTTGCATTCCTTCCCCCTCATAGGTGTCCCTCATACCTACTCTTCTAAGACCTCTTTTCTCCTCAGGACTAACTTCTGAGAAGGTTATTCACTCATTAACTACACTCTTTCTTGCTATCCTCAAAGACAAACACCCGGGCTCTTTTGTTCCTTTTTATCCAGTTGCCACCAGGAAGAAAAAGCCAGGGTACAAAGATGTTCCAAACATGGGGTGAACGCAGAAGTTCCAGAACTTTGATGAGTTCTTCCAGGCACTGTCCCATACCATTATCCTCCCACGACTGCTCAGTCCTTGGCCCCTTTTCTTCTTAGGTCTGGATAATCACACGATTGCACTTCTGCCATCTTTAGGCCGAAACCTTCCAAGTCTCCATCTCTGGTCTCAGCTCTTGCTGAGCATGAAACCTCCACATCCAACTGTAGGATCAACAGTCTCACTTCAGTGTTCTCCATCCAGGACCGACGCAGCATGTCGAGAACAAAATTCATTAAGTCTCCCCCAGAATCTGCTCTTCCGCCTGAATTATTTATATTGGCTTCCGCATCCACCCAATCACTTAAACCCCAAACCTGGGAACCTTCTCAGACAACTTCTGCTCCATCCCCACACCCCTATAACTACTGGCAAAATCTTACATCTTCCTACCCTCTCTGTTCCTGACCCCTCACTTCTTCTCTGTCAGTGCTCCCAACCCCAACTTAAGCTCTCATCATCTCTCCCTTGCACTGCTCCAGTAGTAAGGGTTGTCCCTGATCTATCTTTTGCAATGCTATGACAGACTCTTCGTGCTTCCCACCTGATTAAAACCCTCAGCACACCATCCAAGCTTTTTAGGATGGTCTTTGAGGTAGTCTGCTTAACTCTGCAACTTTATCTCTAGTGATGGCCCCCACCTGCCACATCCCCCTTCCCACTGGCCTTGTTCCAGGCCATCCTCACTTCTTTACACCTCCGTATTTTATTCATTGTATCCCCTCTGCCTCTCACTAACCCCAATGCTAAGTCACTTTTTCCAAGAGAGCCTCCCTCTCTAGCAGGTAAGTCTGAAGTTAGATTTAAGGCACAGCAATAACTATGACGTAGCTGACCAATAGCTCAGGATAATTCAACTGCCTTCCCACTCTTAGGTCCATTATGGTGGTTTGGCATAAGGAAGGTGAACTGACCCTCTGTTTCCAGTATAAATTGAAATACACTTTAGCTTAGCTAATGTAAAGAACTTAAATAGATAAGGAAGGAACTGCTGTAGTCAGAATGCTCATGTTCTATTGCTTAACCCTTAGTTTTCTTTTCTTTAAAATGGGACTAATAATAATCCTATCTCACAAAGTCATTGTGAGAGTAAAGGAATTAATACAAGTAAAGACCCTAGATCTTAGAACAGTGGCTGGCAGAGAGTAAGCGTTTAGTAAATGTTAGCTATTGATGTTAGCAGTAGCAGTAAGACTAGTACTAGTAGTAGTATTTATAGAATTCCATTTTCCCTATCAAATCATCAGAAGAATCTTTACCCCCGTAACTGTCAGAGAGAGTATGGGGTGACTGTGTGATTCAGGCATCATGTTTGTATTCTGATTGATGGCAGAAATTGATCAACAGATAGAGCGGTACAGATGAAAACACACAACACATTCCTCCCCACACACCCTGCTTTATATTTTGTAAAGGGAATTCATGGCCTGGTAGGTCTGGTGTTGAGTATTTGTGCCTCTATTTAGGCTCATGGGCACCAGGGCTGCCCAAAATTCAGCCAGAGGCCAGGTACTCCAAATCACTTCATGATCCTCCATCTCCATGGGCTAGAGTTTATAAGGCACTTCCACCTCCATGATCCCTTGTGATTTCTACTGCAAACCTCTGAGGTTTTTACCTCCCCACCCATAGACAGACACTGTCACATACCTCTAGAAATGCTCTAGTTGCTACCATTTGGATGGACACTCAGAAAACACCTTTTTAAAAAATCTAAACTATCTGCTGTGGTGGTTTTGTAAAGACACAACCCAAGGGAGAGCCCTCAGCGGGTAGGTTTAACTCAAACCACTGAGCAGGGAAAATACCTAGGATTTGGCCTGGCTTTATAAGAAGAGCCATATTTTTCAGCTGAATAAAAAGACTCATCAGCTCAGTGCTTTGTGACTACCTAGAGGGGTGGGATAGGGAGGGTGGGAGGGAGGGAGACGCAAGAGGCAAGAGATATGGGAACATATGTATATGTATAACTGATTCACTTCGTTATAAAGCAGAAACTAACAAGCCATTGTAAAGCAATTATACTCCAATAAATATGTAAAAAAAAAAAAAAGACTCTTAAAAAGGGAAAAGAGGAATGAAGGAACTAATGAGGCATCCCTTTCCTCACAGATAATGTGGGCTGTTCCCCGAGTGGTCTGCAGTGGTCTGCATCTTTTACACTTCAGTGACAATCAAATGCCTTGGAGATAAGGCAACAATTATGAGACCTGAGAAGAAATGAAGGAAAACCCAATAGCAGCCAAATAGCACTGCCATCTATTAACAAATTATTACAGGCTGAGGCAGACTTTAATGAGATTTTAACAAAAGAAATCTAGTCACGCTCCTCTGGGGCAAAGGGATTTTATCATGATGTGAATGATTAAACGGGTAAGAGGCCCTCCCTGGGAGCTTCAATAAAGAAGAAAATGTGAGCCCCGCGTTCTGACTCTCCAAGGGCTCTGACTCCCATTCCAGATGTAAAACTCTTGGAAAAAAGGGCTCGTGTAATACTGTTCCACAGGAAGTTTCAGTTTGGTACCTGGCCTGGTGAGCCCTGAGAGTCTTTAGGAAAATTGTTCTAGACCTTTGTTTTGTGATTCCAATGAGTCATTGTAATTTTGGTTACCCTAAAGGGCATCACCAACTTCTCAAGAGATTCTTAAGTCAGCGGGTATCACGGTAGCATTAATTTGGAAGAACAGTGAGGCTGGCTAGAGTCAGGACCTGCCTGCCCATGACCTTGTAAAACCACTGGGGCTTTCAGAGGAGGAGGTGATATGAGTCTAATGGTTCAAGAGAGGATAGAGAAAATAGGCTGCGTGGAGTAGGTCAGAGGGAGGGAGGCAAACATTAATTCAAGGAGGTCAGTGTGCACTCTTGTCCGACGAGCTGGACCACTTACATGCAATGGATTTTTCTTTTTATTTCTCCCACCCCTTTCATTTATCTACTAAATGAAAACTTGTAGTCAGTCAATAATATCAGGGAGAGGTATAACCATTTCAGCACTAATATTTCTGTGATCCTGGAATTTGTTTTGTTTGAAAAGTGTGCCTCTGATGCCTTATTGAAGGGAACTGCAGAACAGTGATCTAGTAATGCCTGGGCTGGTAAAGAGTGTAGTTCCTCAGGAAAGGGACGCTGGACCATGGAAGGATACTGCAGGAAGGGTGAGTCAGTGGTCTCCCTCTGACCAAGATTCTTTGCTTGACCAAACTTTAGTTAGGATCCTGGACCTTCTCCCTAGGCCCATCTGTGCACTTCCTTGTAAAATCCAGTTTTAGCAAGAACCCCTGGCCCTTGATATCTGATCACCCTCTTTATCTGATGGCATTCCTCATCCTCCACCAGATGATATCTGATCACTCTAGCCTGTCTTCTGCAAGAATCCTGTTAGGTCAGTCTAGCAGAATCTCCCGACCCCCGCTGTTTCCTCTTAGAAATTTTCCATCCCCTGACCCCCACCGTGCTCCTTGGCTATAAATTCCCATTTGCCCATGCTGTATTTGGAATCAAGCCCAGTTCTATACTAAGGTCTCTTTTCTCACATTGCAACAGTACTGAGTAGAATCTGTTTTGACCACTGTAACTACTGTCTAGCTCTGGTTTTCCTTGACATCTATCTGAGGGTGAGTCAGGGAGACTGATCCCTTGGTAGTTGGGGCACAGTGTAAGATTATGTCACCTTTTGTGGCAGAATAACAGCCAGAATAGCTACATAAGATGCTGGTGATACTCCCTTTGGGACCAATGGCAGACACCAGCTGTTAAAATATTTAGTGTCTGATAATATATGATAAATGAGTAAGGAGTATAGTAGCACTTCCCTTAATGGCTCACACTGTAGGAAAGAGAGTTAATAGAACTGAGGATGAACTTACAATGACCTGGAAGATAAATCTCAGGAACATACATCTTTGGGATAGATAGCTCATTTTGTTAGAATCTAGTGCTATTATTACTATTTGCTAACATTTATTAAGCACTTACTAAATATCCAGTGCCGTTTTAAGAGTTCAGTGAATGTTACTTCAGTCCTTTGCATACTGTCTGTGATGATGAACCAGTATGTTTTTTAAAAAATTCTCTATCTGTCATGGACAAACAGTTTTGTAGAATACAATAAAAATGTATTATTCGAAAAGTGAATTTTTTTTATTAAAAATGAAAATTCAAGGTTCTTTTTAACTGTTAGATTTAACAGATATAAAATTACTCTGGCAAATTGCTATGAAAATTTCTCAATGCTTATTCTTAACGCTATGCTTATCTCCCCATACACCAGTAACTGGCACCTGTCTAAGGACCATATGTTGAAGAGAACATATGCTAAAGAGGTTGTATTATCTCATTTAGCCCTCGTAGAAATCCTACAATGTAGTTAATATTTCCATTTTACAGATGAGGAAACCAAGGCACAAAGCAGTTATCTTTCTAATGAGGCCAAATTAGGTCTTTTATCAGTCAGTTAGCTTTGCAAAGAGGAAAATCTCTATTTTATGACCATGGAAGTGTAGCTCACCTAGTCATTGTAAAACTGAGTAGCTTAAGAAAAACAAGGCTTAATGAGAAAGTATAAATGGAGTTCTATAATCTAGGCCTCTATTAGGAAAACTGTTAAGGGAATATGCCAAACATTTTAGGAGTCTCATTTTTGCTATATTGAGCAACATGGTGACATGTTTAAGAGTGTGGCTTAGGTACTAGGCTGCCTGGGTTGGCTTCCTGGCTTGGCCACCTACTTGCTGCGTGAATTTGTTAGTTCCTACCTGAAAGGATGTTTGGGAGGAATAACTCTGTTAATATATGTAAAATATTTTGAACAATGTCTAGCACATGGTAAGGGCTCAAAAAATGTCAGTCATTATTTTTGTATTTGAAAAACAATCCACTGTAAAAATTTCAGATTCCCCAAATGCCTCCATCTCTAATGGCCTGACTTCTGACTGAATAAACCAATCTTCCCTGCCTTAAACTAGAGCCACGGGTAGAACTCAGCAATGCTGCAGTGGTTGCAGCCAGACCTAGGGTACAGAGTGGGGTTTCTCAAGCGCGCCGCTATTGACATCTGGGGGGAGGCTGTGGTGTGCCTTGTAGGATAGCAACATTCCTTGCCTTGACCCATTAGATGCCAGTATCACCCCCTTCCAGTTGTGACAAAAAAAATGTCTTCAGTCATTCCCAGGTGTCTCCTGGGAGGAAAAATTGTCCCAAGTTGAGAACCACTGATAGAAAAAATATTAATAATAGTCCCTTATATTTTTGTAGCTTTTCAGTTTAAAAAGCCTCCTACATGTTTTAACTCAGTTGGGTAAAAGAAAAAGAAGGAAAGGGTGAGAAAGATTAGAAGAGGAAAAGAGAGAGGAAAGAAAGAGTATGAGAAAGGAAGGAAGGAGGGGAGGAAGGAAGGGAGAAAAGGAAGAGAGAAAGGAGGGAGGGAGGGATGAAGGGGGGAGGGAGTGAATGCAAAGAGCATAAATAGATGAAGAAAGGGCAGGCCCTCGACTAAGGAAGGAATGACTGAACAGGTATGTGCTCTTGTGTGATCTCCCACTAGTGCATCGATATCTGCATGTCCTTCCAGCACCCCAAACTCAACGTGTTCAAATCTGAACTCAGCAGATTTCCCCCCAGACATGAGCCTTCTGTGTTGCTGCAGTTTCTGTTACTGACCTCACCATTCCTCCAATCACCCAGGTCTGCAAATGTGTCTTCTTAAAAGGGTACCTCCTACCAACCCTCCTCTCTCTAACACCTAATTAGTTATCAGGCTTCCTGACTCTACTTGTTATCTCCCTCAGGGTCAGAGTCATGCATTTACCTGATGTGAACGAGGAAAGGACCTTAGACCTAGCCCATCACTCTCATTTCTTTCATAGATGAGGAAACTGAAGCCCACTGAGGTCTAGGGCATGACCTTGGACAGATTACTCGGAGTCTGGTTTCCTTGACTGTAAAGCAGGGCTAATATCATGTGCCTCATGGGGCTGCTGTGAGCTGGTGCAGACCTATCACTGTGTCCCCTTGTCTTCCATCAGTCAGTTACAGGCTGGAACCCAGCACTGTTCCTCATCCACCACACTGCCTCCTGGATCGTGCTCCTGTCCCTCACCTGCACCCAGGGCTCCTGTCCATTTGACCTCACCACCCTGTCCCATTGCCACTGCCCCATTCGTGGACAGCCCTCGGGACTACCCACCTAGTATGCTGGGAGATCTGGACTCCTAGCTGGACTTCTGGCTCCAGGCTCTCCCCAGGCCATTCATTTTACACATCGCTGTCATGTTGGTGTTCTAAGACAGCACTAGGATCAAGCAGCTCTCATTTAAAAAAATCCTTCACCCGTTCCTCATCATAAAACCGAAACTTCTTGGCCTCCTTTTTAATATAATTCCCTCCCCCTCCTCCCCATGATATGTCCCCAACTCCCTAATCTTCATTCTGCATTCTGCTTCTTATCTCTTATTAACCTAAAAATGCAGTTTCTCATATAGACCCGATGCTTTCCTACCTCTGTCCTTTGCTCATGCTATTCATCTTGGAGTTCCCTTCCTAAATCCACACAGCTTCAAGGGCTATTTCACCTAACTTCCTTCATGAAGTCTAATCTCATCTTCCCGGTTAACATGCATTCAATCTCTCTCCTCTCTGAACTCTTATAGCACTTTATCTACATCTATTCTATGGGTTTATGTCTTTCCACCTTGTATCATAAATATCTATATACTTATTTCATTTCCCCCACTAAACTAGAAGCTCCTTAAAGATCCAATATGTACAGATTGATTTATCTTTGCATCTTCCATGGGGCCTAATACAATAAATATTTACCTGGTCATATAAATGACACTAACTGTCATACTTCTTTATCCCTTATGGAACCCCTATACACCTATCTAACTAAACCTAGCAGTGGTTTAAAAAAGAAAATCAACCCTATCATACCATAGCAGCATGAAGAGAGTCCCTATGTATAAGTAAAGACATGTGTAAGTCAGGAGTTTGTGTCATGTGAACACATGTGTGTGAGCATGTGTGTGTGTGTGTGGTAGTGTAATACAGTGACTCAGGGTTCTGAAACCACACGGAACTGGTTTCCAGTCCTAACTATAATGCTTGATGGGTATGTGACCTCGGACAAGTCTAACTTGCATATCTAACTTCATTTCCTCATTTGCAAAATAGAGATACATACTTTATAATGTTATTATGAGGACCATTTATTCATTTCATCAACAAGCATTTACTGAGTCTTCACTATGTGCCAGGATCCTGGTAGAAACAAAATAATATACATACAGTGTTTACCGATGTACCTGGTACGTATTGAATATTTTAATATGTTTAAAATTCAGCATTAGAGTAATTAGAGCAACACTAGAGCAGCTATTCTCACACATAAATGTGCACATAGAGAGACCTACAGATAGCCACTAAGAGTCTTTATTTTGAAATCTGGACAGAGGGAAACCCAGTCTTATTCTTTAGCTGGAATTTTTTCTTCTCCAATTAGCTTGAATGTATTTTTCCCCTTCATTCTCTTAGTATCCATACCCATGGAAAAAGTAGGAGCTGTTAGTAATGCCATTTATTAAGTGTCTACTATGGGCTATTAACCTTCTAACAACTCTTGCAGGCAGATTAGCTGGTCTCCATTTTATGAGACTCAAAGAGGATCGGACTTTCCAAGGGTCGTACAGCCTGGAAATAGTGGAGTCCTACAAATACCACTTTCTACCTGCCCTGGGTTCTCCTGAGCAGGCAGCTTTAATGCCAGGCCAATGTGAAGAATGATTATTTGCTCTATCAATTTCTCAGAAGTTTCTGTCAATAATTCTTCTGGGTTCAGAGTTCTCTAAAATATTGAAACAAAGTTAATTTCAAACCCTGTCAAAAGAGGAGTGAACATTTTATGTTGGAGGGAGACTTCCTAGTACTCTCCCGGCATTCTCACCTCTTCCCAGAGGAGGTGACTGCCGCCACCTGTTCAGATCTCCACTCTCAACTGGCTCTTCCCCAGAGAGGAAAAAAAGATTGATTCCTGACTGTTGATAGCAAGCAGGGTTATTGGCCTCCAAAACAGAAATAGGCCCAGCAGGTCCTCTGGCACAGGTTCTACAACTGTCCTTCTGCGGGTAAAGCAGAGCCCATGGCCTCTCCCTTGTCTGTGCAATGAAGAGAACTGTTTATCCTGCTTGTGGTGATATGTATGATCTGGGGCTCAGCCTAGCAGCCTTGCTTTAGTGGGTTCACTTCAGACCCAGAGCCTCCAGTCCAGCTTACCCCTGGGGACCCTCCTGCTTGTCCCAAGGCTCAGAATCCAGGGCAGAGGTGAGGGACCCCCACTTTGGCACCAGTTCTAAGCAGATTTTCTAGTCTAAGTTGCACCATAGATTCCCCACATTGTGGAGATTATTGGACACTTGCCAAGCCATTAATAAAGCTGATATTCTTGTCCCCTTTTGGCTAGTGGTCCTTATATGTATTATCTAACAGTCCTAACCCAGAGCGAGAAAGATGGTCATTGTAGGTCCAGAACTCCTGGCTCCATTATTAGGTCAGGGGCTTTCTGCATTGCTTTCTGCTTCTTTGTCTGTTCTATATCAAAGCTAACCTTATTTTCATAGATCAGCTTACCTGCAGGACTCTGCAGTAATTTTAAGCCATGTACATAGATACTATCTAACAGTCCTCAAAGATGACCTACCACAGGAAGTATGTTCATTTCACAGTTAACAAAAATAAGGAGGATGGAGACTCTTTTGATAATTTTTGTTTAGGGGCCCAGAATTCCAAACTGAAAACTGCCTAAGTAGCTCATACACGTTAACCAAGTTAATTCTGACAAGTATCAGTCTAGGCAGGTTTATTTAGATTTCTACTTACCATCTTAAAAATAGTTTTAGCCCCAACCTTACCACCAAAGTCCTGTGACTTGGACAAGGCCCTTTTCTGGGCTGCAGCTTCCTCACCTGAACAGTGGATGTTTTGATCCAGACCATTACTGACATCCTACTCCCATATTCTATTTATATTCAAAAGTCAGTATTTGGGTCTGGATTGCCTTCAGGTTGTGTTGGTGGTTCTGAGAGGTTTCGGGAGATGAGTGAGTCTAGAGAAAAATATCTAATAAGTAAAAAGGGAGGAAATTGCCAGATGCAAAGTGGGAGTTTATTCCAGGCATATTAAATTACCATGAAACACTTCCATCTACATTTATTAAGAACAGGAAGCTCAGCTTTGCTTGCCTAAAGCCTTCATTTCCAAAGCATTAACAAATTATTCATTTCCTTCATAAGTTCTTTAGTCCTTGGGGTATTTAACACTAGGAGTTTGACCATATTATTACTTATTCTCATAACATGTGATAAAGATGATACTAAATATTTTACACAAATGACAGTAGATATGGCTTATGGATCCTCATTAATTTATTTTGCTTTTAGCATAATAGCTTAATACTTTAACCATAGACTTTTTTTCACCCAAAGCAGAACTGGTAAGTTTCAGATTTGTGGTATTTTAGTAGATAAATACCACTGACCACATAGCAAAACATTCTTCTTTTATGCAAATATGTGTCAAAGATTATTGAAATGAGAAAAAGGTTTACATTCTCAGCCACTTAAAAAATAAGATTTTAAAACAGGCCATATCACTATTTAGCTATGTACTCTGTGTTCGTTTTCTATTGCTGCATAACCTAGTACCGCAAACTTATCTGCTTAAAGTAACATCTGTTTATTAGCCTGCACCTCTGTAGGTCAGAAGTCTGTGTGAGCTCTCCAGGGTTTTCTGTGTGGAGTCTGACAAGGCCAACATCAAGGTGTTGGCCAGCGGGCTCTTGTTGGGATGCTCTGGGGAAGAATCTGTTTATTTAGATGGTTGGCCAGGTTCGGTTCCTGTGGTTGCAGGACTGAGGTCCCATTCCCTTGCTGTTGGTGGGAGGCAGGTCTTAGATCCTTTGGGTTGCTCCCATCCTTGGAAAATAAGCCTTTTTTTCTAGAAGCCAGCAACGGTTTTTTGAATCTCCTTCATGCTTTGAATCTCTGACTTCCTCTTTTGTGGCTAGCCGGAGAAAACTCTCTGCTTTTAAAGGATGCGTCTTTTGGGTAAGGCCCACCTGGGTAATTTCTATATCTTAAGGTCAACTGACTTGGGACTTTAATTACATCTGCAAAATCCCTTTTCAGCACTACCTAGACTAGTGTTTGACTGAGTAACCAGGGGACAAGAATCTTGAAGGGCCATTTTTACAGTTCTGTCTACCACATACTCTAACACAATTATGCAAATTACCTAACCTCTATAGGCTTTTTAGGATCCTACTGACAGCTTTGATGACCAAACCGTTGAAGGGGTTTCACTTTCTAGAACTTTACAGAATCAGCTAATTAAAAACAAAACTAAAACAAACAAATAAAAACCCTCTCAGACTGGGTTTACAAGATGTCAAAACATATGAACAAAAAAGAATCAGATTTAATTACAATACTTTCAGTTTTGCTCATTGCTATTTCCCTAACCCTTACAACAGTACCTGGCAGAAAGTAGGTGATCATTAAACATAGTGTTTGTGGAATGAGGGAATACACAACACTAATTAGAGCCCTTTGGTTATCTCTTTATCAAGTATTTACTGCACACAATGCATTTGTGCTGAGTTCACTGAAGAATATGAAGATTCATAAGGCTCCACCCTCACCTATGATGGTTAATTTCATGTGTCAACTTGGCTAGGCTAGTTGTTTGGTCAGGCACTAGTCTAAACATTGTTGTGAAGGTATTTTTTTTAGCTGTGATTAACATTTAAATCAGTAGACATTGAGTCAAGCAGATTATCCTCCCTAATGTGGGTGGGCCTCATCCAATCAGTTGACGGCCTTAAGAGCAAAGAGAGAGTTCTATCTCCAGCATGTCTTCAAACTTAAGACTGCAACATCAGCAGTTCCCTGGGCCTCCATCCTGCCAGCCAGCCTTGCAGATTTCAAACTTGCCAGCCCCCCCAAACCATGTGGGCCAAATCTTTAAAATAAATATCTTTACACACACATGTGTACACACACGCACATACACACACACACACACTATATACACACACCTTATTGGTTCTATTTCTCTGATTAACCCTGACTTATACGCCACCCTGAAGAGGTTAGAGGTTAGAATAATGTTGGGAAGATTGAAATGTGTCTAAAGGAAAACAGCTAATAACATATGATTGCTCATAAAGGGAGGGAATCCGCTGTCTTGGATTTAAGGAGGATGGGTGATCACAGAAGGCTTTATGAGCAGTGTGGGGTTTAATCTGTAGCTTAAAGAACAGATGAGAGATGAACAGGTAGAAAAAAGAAAGGAGGGTGTTGCACAGAAGCAGACCTGGGGAGGTGGGCAGACTTCTGTGCTCTGGTTACAGGAAGAGCAGCCCAGCTAAAGAGTCCTAACGGCTACCCTTTACGAAAACACTATTAGAAAGGGAAGCTGGAGCCAGCTTGCAGAGAGCCCTTATCAGCCCCGAGCAGCCCTGGGCCTAGAACATAGGCTGCCAAGAACTTTAAAGATTCTTCCTTGGAAACAAACAGCATTAAGTGCTCTCCTGTGGCAGGCTACATCAACTTGTCCAAGCCTCTCATCTTGCAGTGAGGAAACTGAGACCCGGGGTGACTGTCCTCAGGTCACACAGGAAATCAGTGGCAGAGCCCAGAGGAGAAAGCAAACTCCCAAGGCCTCAGCTGCGGCCCTGATGACCACAGCTTTCTGCTTCCTGCTGCTTCAGACTCATCTCCTCCCCCCTCCCCCTCGCCTGCATTCCAGCCATGCTGGCTCCCCTGCTGCTCCCACACCTTCCAAATTCATTCCCACCTCCGAGCCCCTGCACTTGCTCCCAGCCCAGCAGGGCTTTGCCTTGGGTTTTCACAGGCTGGGGGGTTTTGTCTCAGGTCTTGGCTCAGCGACTGTCTCTCAGAGAGGCCTTCCCTAACCACCGGCTCAAACAGTGTCTCCTCCAAACCTATCCTCTAAAAACCCTGATTTCCTCTCTTTATGGCATTTATCAAGATGAGGAATTTTTTTTTTTTTTTTACTTCTCACTTGTCTCCCCAGCTAGAACATAAGAGAGCAGGATCGTTTCACTGGTGTGATTTGTTCACTGCTTTAACTCCAGCGTCATGAACAGTGTGTATTAGTCACTCTACAAACACGAATTGAATGAATGAATGTTGAATACAGGCAGAGCTGGGAGATGCTGCAGGTTTGGTTCCAGACCCCCGCACTAAAGCAAATATAGCAATAAAGCAAGTCACACAAATTGTTTGGTTTCTCCATGCACATCAAAGTTATGTTCACACCATACTATAGGCTGTTAGGTGCACAATAGCATTATGTCTAAAACAACAAAGTACATACCTTAATTAACCAACACAATATCTGCCAAGTGCCATAAAGTGAAGAACAATGAAATGAGGTGTACCTGTACAGATCTCAGTACATATTTGCCGAGTGACTGAAAGGGGAAAAGAGATCTAGAGAAGCAAAGAGACACATGCGTGAGGTACACAGAAGTGCACAACCATCATGTCTGGTCCCAGACACTTGCTCTTTGCCTTCTTTCGCTTTTTCTCCAAAGCAGATACCTCTGGATTGTACTGCGAGGTGGCAGGTCTTGCTGGCTAAAAAGCCCTCATAGGACAGACTTCAGCTGGTCACTCAAATTCCCCACAGTGCCCATTTCAAACCCAACTGCTCTCCCAAAGATGAAACCTTACACTCCTCTCCTCACATTTCCCTCATACCTGAGAAGTTGGAGGTCATCTAAAATGAACTCTGTTTGCTTCCCTAGGCTTGCTTCAGATAATTGTCTTTTATCACTTTTCCCTTTCTGCCTTAAATGTTGATGCACCCCACTTCCATTCAAAGACTTCCTTTTTTCACTTGTTGTCTTAGCCCCTTCCCAAATGACTTTCCTCTGCCTCCCTGTACCCGCCCCAGATGCCATCCCCGGATGGATCCTCAGTAAGCCACATCTCTGCACGTTGCTTTCCTGCTCTAACACCTTCACTGGTTCCACTCCAACTCCAGGTCCTCCCCACAGGCAAGGCCAGCTTACTTCTCCAACCTCACTTCCCATGCCTCCTAGGCTTAAACTGGTGTCAAAGCATACAGGATAACGAATAGCCTGCAATTTTAATGAAGTGAGGCTGTTGGCCTGCAGCTGTGACAGTAAAAGAAATTTGACCACAGGGAATCTGGTACAAAGGCATTTGGGCAGAGCAAATTCCACCGTGTCGGTTTTACTGTTTTCCGTGACAAGATAAGCCACCCTGTAGAGAGTCTGAATCAGTTGACTTCTTCCTCTAAAATTTTTCTAGCTGTCTAGCTGTTTGTGTGTGGGGTGTGACTGCATCGCTGAATATACAGAGCCTGTCGATTCAGGGATTTGGATCTCAGAACTGTCGATTATTTTATATCATCCTAAGCCTCCTCTCTCCTGCACTATCATGGATAAATGGAAGCTGATTGAGTGTTAGAGTTGCACAGGGAGATAAATTCAATCAACAAACATTCAGCAAACACTTATTAAGTACCTAATGGATGCTACTGAAGGGTAGCAGAACATGCCACTTTAGCACATTGATTATATAGAGCTAAAGGTGACCTAAAAACAGATGCAAGAAAGGTGCTCTGGTTTCCTTTTTTCTCCTTAACACAGTAGATAAAACTCCATGTGAAAGATGCCCTTCCTATACCAGAAGGAAAAGAACATTCTTACCCCCAGAGATGGGGAGTTGAGGCCAAAAGAAATCTTTACCAGCAGGCCTTGTTAAAGTAACCCTTATTTTCCTTAGTCTTCCCATATATTTCAGTTACTTTTCCATAATTACTACTCTTTGTTCAACCTAGTATATAAACACTTAGGCCTAACTACTTTGTGCGTCTTCATTTTCCTATGAAGACTCCCATGTACGTGTAAAAATATTAAATAAAACTTGTATGCTTTACTCCTGTTAACCTGTCATGTCAACTTAATTCTTAGACTCAGCTGGCCCTGAGAGGGTAGGGGTAACATTTTGTCTCTCCTACAGTACCTTGAGATGCTCATAGCATAGAGGGGAACAAAAACATATAAACACAACATTATTTTAGAAGAAGAGCTGCTCTGGTAAGGGTCTGTGCAATCTTACAGATACTCGGGGAACAAAGAGACAGTGCCTCTCCCACAGTCTGAAGAGGACAGGGTGCCAGGACTAAGAGGGTGTGAATTTGAGGCAAGTCTAAAGAGAGAAGTAGGTTTTCCAGATTTCAACCATATCCTCAATATAATTTGAGAAATATGTTAAAACTTCATGAACAAACTCTTTTAGTGACAATACTTTGGCCTTACTGAATGATAACCACATGCCTTTCTACTCCTCTGACCTACTTTTTCGTGAGTGTCCAAAGAGATTTGTAAGCAACAGCTAAAAGAATAGTTATAAGGTATCAGGATGGAGTTTTGAATTAGAGGCTTCCATGTGCTGAAGCCGATGGTCTTGTAAGCTGAAAAAAGTCACATGGCTATGAGAGAGAAGCAGAAGGAGGGACAGCAGGGCAAGAGGAGGAAGGAGCCCAGAGCAGGCCTGATGCTACTGAGTTGTGAAGGGCTGGAGCTTGAGTCTTTCAGGGAATTTTTTATTGAAGTATAGTTGATTTACAATATTGTGTTAGTTTCAGATGTACAGCAAAGTGATTCAGTTATAATATATATATTTTTTTCAGAGTATCTTCCATTATAGGTGATTACAAGACATTGAATACAATTCCCTGTATTATACAGTAAATCTTTGTTTATTTTATATATAGTACTGTGTATCTGTTAATCCCATTCTCGTAATTTATTCCCTTCTCCCTTTGCCCTTTGGTAACCATAGTTTTCTGTGTCTGTGAGTCTGTTTCAGACTCATTTGTATTATTTTTTTAGATTCCACTTATAAGTGATATCATATAATCTTTGTCTTTCTATGATTTACTTCACTTAGTATGATAATCTCTAGGTCCATCCATGTTGCTGCAAATGGCAATATTTCATTCTTTTTTATGGCTGAGTAATATTCCATTGTATAATCTCTACCACATCTTCCTTTTTTTTTTTGGCCATGCTGTGGGGCTTGTGGGATCTTGGTTCCCTGACCAGGGATCAAACCTGGGCCCTGGCAGTGAAAGTGCAGAGTCCTAACCACTGGGCAGCCAGGGAACTGCCTACCACATCTTCTTAAACCAATCGTCCATCCAGGGATTTTTAAAAAGTGGATCCATCGTGATGTTTCTGGGAGAGAATATAATTTAACTGAGAGAACCTATACACATAAATTATAAGACAATGATTAACCATATAGACAAGGAGCTGGAGGAGGGGTGCCTTGTGTTTGAGACTGGTTATGTAACTGCTTAACAAAATGTCTATTGGTTCCTTTGCAGGGCTCTGAGTCAAAAGTAAGAATAAGAGCACATCAAACATGGTATTGTGGGTCAAACCAATTTCATTGCTAAAGGACAATTCATGGCATCAGTAGTAGCTGCCCTTAAGATTACCATCTAAGGCTATAGAGGTACCCTGTACATTCCTAACTTCTTTCTATGAATTTGAAATTTTAAATTACTGAGTCAACAGCAATAAGCATTTAAACTATTTTTGATAACTATCCTATATTGTTTTTCAAATGGGCTGTATTAATTTTACCATGCCACCAGCAGCATACATATATATACCAAATTCATGACAACCTTGATGACATTTAGCAAAAGTAGGTTGTTGAGTGAATAACTGGTGGTTCAGTATAATTAAAATAGTACCTCAACATTGGCTTAATAAGCATTTCTTTGATTACTGGAGTTATCTCTTTATGCTGGCACAAAGCACTACAAGGTTTTCATGAGGAGACATGGGCATTTCCACTTAAATAGGGTGACTATTTGAATAGGTCACCTGTTTCAAGATTTCTCCCTTCTTTTGTCCTCCATAGAAATCGACACATCCGGTCATTGAGTTCTTTTTTTTTTTTTAATATTTGGTTGTGTTGGGTCTTCGTTGCTGCATATGGTCTTTCTCCAGTTGTGGCAAGTGGGGACTACTCTTCATTGCAGTGCGGTGGCTTCTCTTGTTGCAGAGTACGAGCTCTAGGCGCACGGGCTTCAGTAGCTGCAGCATGCGGGCTCGGTAGTTGTGGCTCAGGGGCTCTAGAGCACAGGCGCAGTAGTTGTGGCGCACGGGCTTAGTTGCTCCACGGCATGTGAGATCTTCCTGGACCAGGGATCAAACCTGTGTCCCCTGCATTGGCAGGCAGATTCTCAACCACTGCGCTACCAGGGAAGTCCCTGGGTCTACTTTTTGAATAGGAATCTATTATTTTTTCCATGAAAAAAATACTGCTCTTTCCTCTCTGAGTCATTAGTTGTAAGAATTAAAAACAAAAACCAGAAAAACCTCTGCTTTCTGCATTATGTTTCTTCAGAGTTCCTTTTCTCTGTTCCTTCAGGTCTCCCTTTTATCTTGGAGGTATTTGTTACTCAAATATCTGGTAATCTTTGGCTACAGATTCATGTTAAAAGCAAGATACTTTCCCATCTCTTTATTTATTTTGGTCTTACTGCTTGTTTTTAAAAGAACAGCTTTATTGAAATATAATTCACGTACCATAAAGCTCACCAATTTAAAGTGTACAATTGAATATATTTTAGTATATTCACAGACATATGGAATCTTCACCAAAGTCCATTTTAGAACATTTTCATTACCTCAGAAAGAAACCTCATATCCTTTATATGTTATCCTCCTACTTACCCATCCTCTGCAGCCCTAACAACCACTGAATCTACTTTTTGTCTCATTCAGAAATACATTTCCCTATTCTGGAATTGTATATGAATGGAATGATAGAATATGTGGTCTTTCATGACTGGCTTCTTTCACTTAGCATGTTTTCAAGTTTCTTTCAGGTTATAGCATGCATTCATACTTCATTCCTTTTTTTAATTTTAAAAAATTGTGGTAATACATACATGTAACATAAAATTGACCATTTAAACCATTTTTAAGTCAATTCAGTGGCATTAAGTACATTCACATTGTTATATAAACATCATAATGCTCAACTTCCAGAACTTTTCATTACTCCAAATGGAAACACTGTACCTATGAACAATAACTTCGCCCCTCTCCCGGCCCCTGGAAACCACTATTCTATCTCTATGTATATGACTATTTTTGGTACTATTTTTGGCTTATATAAGTGAAATCATACAATATTTGTCCTCTTGTGTCTGGCTTATTTCACTTATTTTCATCACACTGTTTTGAGGGGTTTTTTAGTGGTTGCTCTAGGGCTTACAATATACATCTTAACAGCTTCAAATTTATACTAACAATTTCAATGAGATATAGAAATGTTATCCTATATAACTCTATTCTCTTTCCTCCCTTTTTGTGGTATTATTATACATCTATATTACATCTATATATGTTATAAACCCAGCAATACATTGTTATAATTATTACTTTACATAATTTTATGTTTTTTAAACATAAAGTTATAGTTATAGTTATTACTTTACATAATTTTGGTTTTTCAAGAAGCTAAGATAAAAAAGGAGAGAAAGTATATATTTATAGCTTTTGTTATATTAACCTTCTTATTTATAATTTCTGGTTCTCTTCATTTGTTCCTGTGGATTCAAATTACCACGTGGAGTCACTTTCTAATGCCAGTACAGCTTTGCTCTCACCTCCTTTGGGCTGTTAATGGCAAATGTAGTATAGTCCTATATGTTATATGTCCAACAATACATTACATACATGTTGCTTTATGCAATATGGGCATTTATCAGGTGAAACTTTGAGCCGTCACTATTTATCATTGTTCTTTTCCCATCTCTTTATTCTTTATCTGTGTGTGCTTAAGAGATAGTAAAGGAAAAAAGAAGAGACCATAATTGATTCATAGCAGGTCTGGGGAAGGTTAATTCCCATCAGGAAGCAACCCGTAGAAGAAATGACCAGGCTGGATTATTTGAGCAGCATTTATAATATGCAGCAATATTCTGAAAAAATCAAGAGCATATGCTTTTTTGGTCAGTTAGATTGCTACCTGCTAGCTGAGTATCTTTGAGAAAGTAAATTATTTTTCTGATCCTCCATTTCCTCATGGGTATAATGGGTATAGTAATATCTATGTGGCGTTGGGAGTTAAATGATGTAATATATATTAGGTGCTCGATAAATTATAGCTATTATTATACTTAACTAAGAAATAAAATTTCAGAGCACATCCCCACAAGGCTCAGGGATTACCCTAGTGGAAGGACTCTGACTAACAGGAGGGATGATGACCCACGGTTATTCTGGTTGTCAATAGCAGGGCTGATGATATAATGACTTTTGTTGTCAATAGCAGGGCTGATGATATAATGACTTTGGTTGTCAATAGCAGGGATGATCATATAATGACTTTGTTTGTCCATAGCAGGACTAATGATATAATGACTTTGCATTGCAAAGCAAAGTCGAATTTAGGGACCAGGGATATAGGGCCAATGAGTATGATGTGAAGCTTTTCTATTATTTTATCCTTGTCTTAGAATACACCTGCACACATTTGGAAGACAGATCATCAAAATCCCCTGTGACTACACAGTAGTGTAGTTTTTGGTTCATTATTTCCATGGCAAAACATCTTACTTGTAGGTCTTTTATTTATATGCATGTTTGCTGGAGAGCTGTGAAAGCAGAATGAGGAGAAGAGGGAACATTTGCTATTAATGTCCTTTTTTTTTCTTGCAGTCATAGTATAAATTGCTAAAAAAAAATCCAAGAAGAGTATCTTAATTAGTCAACTGTGGTACATGATAACAATGGGTAGTAGAGTACTGAGGTAATTAGAAAAATCTTTATCAACAGGAACATACCTTTATAATGTATTGCTCCCAAATATTTCCTCTCCTCTTATCCTCGTGGTGTGGTTTCTTTTATCTTTTCTTTTCTTTTTTTTACCACACCATGTGGCATATGGATCTTAGTTTCCCGACCAGGGATCCAACCCATGCCCCCTTGCAGTGGAAGTACAGAGTCTTAACTACTGGACCACCAGAGAAGTCCCCTCTCAGGGTGTTTTTAAGAATTTTTTTTTCTTTTAGAAAAGTTTGTTGTCAGGTGAGTTCATGGGAAGAACTCTTAGAAATATCAATATTCTAGAGAAAATTATCAGAAAAAACTCATAAATAGAACCGAGAGGTGTCTTGTCTTGCTAAAGTGACCCACCCCAGCTCTTAGGAGCTAGCATGTGCCCCATGCGGGAAGATAGTGCAGAGCCTTTGCCTCAACAAGGCAACAGAAGCCCTCCAAAGAGCTACTCCCTCTTCCTCTTCTGGATGCTAGGTTAATCACTAGGCTTATTTCCTAGCACGCCCAGCTGGGTACATACTGTACCTGAAAAGGGAGCAAAGAGGTTGTACCCAAAGAAGCTGCAAGAATTAGCTCGCATATACTGGCAGGATCTGGGGTGCTTGATCAAAGAAACCAGAAAGTAAGATTAGATAAGCAGGATTTCATTAACCTGAGGACACTTCTAAATGGAAGAAGGGATGGTTCTTAGAAACCTGGAGAAAGTGATGGCTCATACTTGGTGGAGTTGAAATGCCTAAGTGGCCATGGCAGACAGTGACAGAAGGGATTTAAAGTATCAGGGAAATGGGCATGTTGGAATATATATATTATGTGAAGTAAGAAGACCCACCAGAGGATTGTGTTCCACAGGAGGGCCTAGAAGTCACGTCATTTATCAAACTATCAGGAATGTGCTCATGAGATGGGCACCAGCATTGCCAAGAAGTATTTGCTCTTCTCTGTAGGCCAGGGCTGATGGTGGGAAATGCAATCACAGAGCTGGGCTCATCAATAGCAATGATGAAGGGGTTATGAAGCAATGGAGGCCAGTTGGTGACCCCTGACTACCAGAATCCAGGAAAAAACAATTATGATTATGAGGGTAAATTTGGAGAGATCCCTAAGGAGACTTAATCTACAAGGCAGCTGCGGAGATAATTAAGTGAAGATGGCATCCCTAGGGACAATAAATGGGACGCCAAAAAGGGGTGAAATCAAAAGAAAGCAAGAGGGGACTTCCCTGATGGTCCAGTGGGTAAGGCTCTGTGCTCCCATTGCAGGAAGCCTGGGTTTGATCCCTGGTCGGGGAACTAGATCCTGCATGCTGCAACTAAGTCCGCATGCCGCAACTAAAAGATCCCGCATGCTGCAACTAAAAGATCCCGCATGCCGCAACGAAGATCCCACCTGCTGCAACTAAGACACAGTTCAGCCAAAATAAATAAATATTTTTAAAAAAAAGAGAGAGAGAGAAAGAAAGAATGAAAGAAAGCAAGAATAGGTGAGCATAAGGATGGGGGCAGTTGCCCCCCAAAAAGTTATTATCCCTTGCTCAATTCCTAAGCCAATTGGACCTATGCCAATTTTCAGACCCCCAAATTTTTGACTGAAGAGGTGAATAGGTCCACAGGAAAAATGTATGGTAAAGATTCTTCCAGTCCTTTTCCAAAGGGACCTTCAGCTATTTACTCAGGAAACTATGCATTGGAGAAAGGAGAATGCCCAGACATTTTGAGAACTGCTAGACATAGGAACTAAGTTAAACTGGAAATCTAAAGTGTCGTCATGGCCCTTCTGTTACAACTGTGGCATATGCAGACCCATTCAGCATGGAAGAAGCACTGAACGACCAAGTATACAAAATAACTTACCCAGTCGATGCTAGCCAGCCTTTAACATCAGGAATCACAGAATTGGCTCATGAATGGAGTGATAGTGGTGTCAGAGGTAGAGTCTAGGCATGAACTCAACAGCATGGAGTCCTGCCTATCAAGGCCTGTCTAACCACTACTTCCTCTGCATGTCTGACCTGCCAGCAACAGAGACCAATGTTGAGCTCACGATATGGCACTGTTTCTTGAGAGACCAACTGGTCGCTAGGTTTAAATTTTATTACACTGGGTCCTTTCCGTCCAGGAAGGGCCAGTGATTAATTCTCACAGGAAAAGAAACTTATTCCAGGTATGGATTTGTCTTTCTTTCCTGTAGAGCCTCAGCCAGCACCATTATGATGTTGTTTATGGAGTGCCTGATTCATAAGCATGGAATCACTCCCAGTATTCCTATAACCAGAAGATCAACTTCACAGCAAAGGATTTGCAGGAGGGGGCCCATGACAATGGGATCTGCTGGTTGTATCACCTATCACATCATCCAGAAGTAGCAGATCTGATAGCACATCAGAAAGACCTGCTGAAGTTACAATTGAAGGGCCAGCTTGGAAGCATACTTTGTAAGGAAGGAGTGACATCCTATGAGATACAGTATGTACACTTCACTGAATCAGGTATATGGCTTGCGAACGAAGGGGTAGAAGCATAAGTGGCTCCATTTACCATCACTTCCCATGACCCATGGGGGAATTTCGCAGTTCCTATCCCCATAATTCTGGGCTTTTGCAGGTTTACAGACCCTAGCTCCCCAAAGAGGGGCAGGGTCCCATTGAACTGGAAGCTAAAACTCCCACCTGTGTACTTTGGCTTCGTGTGTCCAGGGATCAGCAGGAAAGAAGAGGGTCACCCTCTGTCAGGGATAACTGACCCTGATTATCAAGAGGACATAAGACTGCTGTAATATAATAAGGGCAGAGAAGAATATCTATGGAATACAGTGATCTTCTTGGGTGCTTATTGGCACTCTCTTGAACAATTGTGACTGTGAATGGAAAAGTGCAGTAACTCTGACCTGATAAAGGAGTCAGGGGCTCAGACTCCTCAGAGACATGTGTTTGGCTACAGCCATCCTATAACCTGCCAAGACCTCCAGAAGCGATAGCTCAGTGTGTGTGGAATTTAGAATGGATAGAGGAAGAGGAAGATGATGAGAGGAAGATGGTGAGTTGCAACCCTCAATCAACTGTAGAGATGAGTGCTGTAGTTCATCCCACTAATCTAAATTTCTTCTCAGGAAGGAAGCCCTATATGAACCATGGAGATGCTGAAAGATATGTTGCAGTGTTCGAGGCAAGGAAATGCTCTCTCTAGGAAGAGACTGAGCTAAAGATAGAACGTGGTAGAGAGACTAGGGTCTGGCCACTTCTGATCAAAGGGGAATTCCTTCAAGAGGCAATCTTTGCTCTGGAGCTCGCCATTGGACTGGCTGAAACTTCCTCAGAGTTGACTCACAAGTCTGATGCTCTTTCTACCCAATATCCTTCCTTCCTCTCCTTTTTTTAAATAAATTTTGATTGATTGATTGATTGATTTTTGGCTGCGTTGGGTCTTCATTGCTGCGCGAGGACCTTCTCTAGTTGTGGTGAGCAGGGGCTACTCTTCACTGCAGTGCGCGGGCTTCTCATTGCAGTGGCTTCTCTTGTGGAGCATGGGCTCTAGAGCGCAAGCTCAGTAGTTGTGGCGCACAGGCTTAGCTGCTCCGTGACATGTGGGATCTTCCCGGACCAAGGTTCGAACCCGTGTCCCCTGCATTAACAGGCAGATTCTTAACCACTGTGCTACCAAGGGAGCCCCCTTCCCCTTCGTTAACAAAGATCAGACCTGCATTGTGTCTGAGGCTTTCTACTCCTACTCCTATTCCCTTTCCCCTTTCTCTTCCCATAAATCTCTTGCACTTCTAACTCTACCTTGGCATTTGCTTCCCAGAGAACCCAAAGTGACACGCCGACTGTGAGACCTTTCCAGCTTGTGTTTCTGACTTAAGTGAATAGATCCTTTCTTATCTCTTTTCACTTTTTTCTTTGAATCCATATATGTATACATATAGCTGATTCACTTAGTTATACAGCAGGAACTAACACAACATTGTAAACCAATTATACTCCAATAAAGATGTTAAAAAAAAAAGAATCCAAGTTTTATGTGCACATAATTTAAAAATCAAAATATTCCTACAAAGTTTGTAATAAAACCCAGCATCCTCTTTGTCCTCTCCCACCATTTTCTTCCTCCTAATAGGCAACCATTTCCCCTTGTTTACCTGATTATTTTTGTATATCTACATATCTCTAAATAACATATTGTATTTTTACTACTCAATTTTTCCATTTTGGTTATTATTTATCCCACTAGAGAAGATAAGGGTTTAGCTCTCATTCCCTTCCCTACTCTTACCACACATATGCACAATTTCCAAAGTTTCTATACTGCAAGGATGTTGTATTATACTTTGGCTAGATCAATATCAGTGTTTACATTGTGATGGTGAAATGATTGCTATTCAGAGCTAAGCAATATAGTAAACGATGACTACATTTCCCTTCCTGCAAACTGAAATTGATCACTGTTTTGTTTTCGCTTTAAAAAAAAATTCTTCATTTTCTATGTACCCATCACTAATTGAAGCCCAAGTGTCTAAATACCCTTTCAAGATCTTCAGGCACCTCAAGTGTTCTATCAAATTCATCTTCATGAAGAAGTCTCTCTCTTACTGTCTTCTGACTTGGCCCACTAGAACTCATTGCCTTCTATGATTGTCCAAATGTCCCCCTGGGATCCCAAGAGTTTCTCTCACATGTTAGAGCTCCTGTTTCCTATGATCTGTATCTTCCTCTTCTTTGGTTTCTTTCACTACTATGTTGGAGAACTTTCTCAAATAATTATGAGAAAAGGTGCATAGGAGGTAAGATTTTTTTGAGATCATAGAGGTCTGAAAATGTCTTTATTCTACTTTTCCACTCTATTTATAACTTGGTTGAATATAGAGGCTTAGGAAATACTTTTCTGCAGCATTCCAAAGGCATTGCTTTAATTCCTTTTAGTTTATGGTGGTGTTGCTTAAAAGTCTAAAGCCAACCTGATTCAATTTATTGAGCAACTATTATGCATCAGATTGTTCTACATTTATCCTTGTGATACATCTGTTTTCTGATCTTCTTGCTGTCCTCAACATTCCATACATTCATGAAATGTGTTTTCGTGTGGGTCTCTTTTCATTAATTTCCCTGGGCACTCAGAGTGCCCTTTCAATCTGTAAAATCATGTCCTTCAGATATGGGAAATTTCCCAGATTTTTTTCTTTGATGATTTCTTCTCTTCTATTTTTCTGAAACTCCATTTATTTGAATATTGGAACTTCTGTGTCCGCTTATGTTGTTTTCCCTACTTTTTATATCTTTGTTAATTTACTCAACTTTCTGAAGATGTCTTCAACTGTATCCTTCAACCCTTATGTTGAAATTTAATTTATATCATTTTTAATTTCAAAAATCTTTTTTCATGTACTCTAAATGTTCCATTTTGTCCTTTTCTTGTTTCACAGTTGAAATATCTTCTTTTATGTCAGACTTAAGTTAAGGCTGGGAACAGGGCAGCTCTGGGGACCTTGGTGTCAAGAGTTAGTGAACTTCATTCTAAGCCTTTAGGTGATAGCTCCCAATTATTATGTTCTTTTACTTTCTCAGTTCAAATGAGAGAAGGAGGTTGACTGGGATTGATTGGTGCATCTGGGTTAGGTATTACCCCTGGCCCAATCAATCATGACCAAAGATTAAGGTATACTACACAAACATGACTCCCAGGGTCTCACCACTAGTAGCTGGGAAGACTGTTCTCAGAGAAGGGGAGATGTGTCATGGAATAGGAAGATATCCCCAAAGATTTCTTTCTCTAGTCTTTCTTCCTGAGACATAAAGTATTCTTCAATGCTTTTTAAAGTTGAAAAACTTCAGTATATGTTATATTCCTGAGCTTAAAATCATCTAGAGAGGGGAGAATATTCTGTATTTAAAATCAATCCTTATGGAGTAAAGGTTTGCTTTTCATGAGAATCACTTGCTTTAAAAAATATGGATCCTCAGGCTGTACCTCCAAATGTTCTGATGCATTTGATGTGAGATGGAGCCTGGGAGTCTGTGTTTCTAACAAGTCTCAGGTGATACTGTTACAGTATTAAGAACCACGGTTTGAGAAACAAACATAGAGAAGGCCTTCTTTATGCTATGCTACACAAAAATGAAAAATCTGATTTTATTTCAGGAGTCAAGAAAATACATGAATTCATTAAGGCAGGTATTTTAAAGAAACTTGGGTATTTAATACCCTGTTGGGGGACATTTTGCTTAACTCGCTAGTTTGGATGGCCAACAGAGTCAACTCTTCTTGGCAAGAGTTATGAGGTTGCTGCCAAATGTTCTTTGTGAAAAATTCAAATTGAGAATTCAGATCATTGAGGGCATGGCACAGTATCATAATTATCACAGCCACCTCATCACCTACTGGCCTAATCAATTTTCTGGGAACGAGGTTTCTTATCTCTTAAAGAGAAGTCATATATTTTTAAATTCTCTGTGTCCTCAAATGTATCACTGTTATAACAATGCCTTTGGACTTAAAATTTTTAAGGAAAGTGCAAAATATGCTATCATGTGACTCAGAAATGGGATTCATGAAGGAAAAATTTTTTAAACTTAATCCATTTTTGACTTAGCTTTAGAGTGAGTTAGCATTCAAATCTCTCCTTTTCTTGGTTTTTTTTTTTTGAGTTGTAAAGACACATCAGTAGGATATTTTCTTCTTGATCCTCGCTCACATTCTTTTAGTTATATGAAATTATTATTTTAAGCAATTACACCCAGAAATATTTATGGTAAATTCTATTGTTTGTGTTGTTTATTATTTTGGCTTTAACCTTTGTTAAAACAAATAAAAGATATAGTTAATTTGAACTAATTGCCAAATTACATTAATGAAGAATATGTATGTTAGTACCAACTTCATATAGATTATGTAAAATGCATACAAAATAAAAAACAGAGGAAGCGATCATCTCATTACATTGTAAAAGCCCAATGTACTATCTTGGTAAACTGATTTTACCTCCTAGTTTCAAGTAGTAAGCCTATGCTTTACCTACCTCTCATGCCTGAGACCTCTCACTAAGGTTCCAATCTTTTAGTAACCTCAATACCCTACAATACATTTTTTTTTTTTTTTTTTTTTTTTTTTTTTTTTTTTTTGCGTTACATGGGCCTCTCACTGTTGTGGCCTCTCCCGTTGCGGAGCACAGGCTCCGGACGCGCAGGCTCAATGGCCATGGCTCACGGGCCCAGCCGCTCCGCGGCATGTGGGATCTTCCCAGACCGGGGCATGAACCCGTGTCCCCTGCATCGGCAGGCGGACTCTCAACCACTGCGCCACCAGGGAAGCCCCCTACAATACATTTTTATTTGGGTATCCTCTTGTCACTCAATCATCTCCCATAAAATATTTCTAGTCCTTATATTTCTATGAATAATGCCATTAATTTAGGCTCTTATGCTTATAATATTAATAAATTAGAACTAATTTTGCTTTTTTCTGTACTTAATCCTATATCTGTTAAAAAATATATATATATATATATTTTTTTTGGTTGAAAATGATCGAGTTTGAATTGGATGAGAGTTAATGGGATTGAAACTCCACGTAGCTTATGGAAAAAAGGGAATTTTCTGGAAGGATCCAGGGGTTGTTCACAGAACCGAAGAAAGAAGTGCAGGCACTAGAACAGGTCTAGGAACCTCTGGAATTGGAACCAGCAAACTGGTGTCACTAGAATGTGCTCTTTCTATCTGGATGATAGCTATACTTTCTCAGTATTTTTCACAAGGCTGGGACACCAGTAAAAGACGATGTCACAGCTTACAGCTCAAAGTGCATAAAGAAAAACTGGGTATGGTCTCCATTTTAAATTCAACCAGTCTCAGGGAGGCATTCTTATTTGTCCAGCTTGAGTCACATGCTTATTCCTTGGACCAATCACTGTGGCTAGTGGATGTTGTACTATATTTGGGATTGACAGTTGCAGTAGTCTGTGTCCTCTAAGAAGCAGATGTCAGAATGGAATTAAAATATAAGGATTTTATTCGAGGAAATGTCTGTGTGGAAGGGAGGGAGCTGGTCAGGGCTGGGAAGACATCAGACTGTGATGCAGTCTGACCCTGAGTGAAGGAGAGAAAGTAGTTGGCCTAGATTGCTGTGCAGGCTATGGAAGGTTCAGCAAAGCTACTGGGTAGTTCTTGAGCCAAAGGAAGTTGGCTGAAATAGGAGTCCCTTGTCTCTCAGGAACTGATCTGCCTTGGTATTCCTGTCATACTCAGTGATTGGCAGGAGCAGCCTGCGGGAGGCGTGGCCTCCATGCAAATTTGGAGATGGGTTTCAAAGTGCAGCAGCTGGGTCTCTTAGTCAGTTGTGCTCCCTGCAGTAGGAGGTCTATGGGGAGCGATCTCATGGCGGCATCTCAGTCCACTCTGAATCATATGGCTGGAGTGGGAGATGAGCAGCTCCTCGAAAAGAATGGATATATTTTTCTGGACAGATAAAACAATAATGTCTGGTACATTGTTCATCAAAATTCTAACATGCCTCTCCAGTTCAAGTCTTTGTTTTTATTCCCACAGCTGCTGCCATTGTCCATACTTTCATGATCTTATTCTTGGACTACCAGAGCCTCTTCTAATTAGTTCCTGCCTCTATTCTCAACCTTCTTCTACCAATCTACACTCCACCTTGTAATTTAATGACTAGAACCTCAGTTTGAACATATCATTTTCTTATTACAAGAATCCTACATGGTTTTCGGAGAGTTCTCATTCTGTCTCTGGCATTCGCAACTTTCTAATATGACTCTTACTATTCCCTAATACAACTCCTGTATCTTGCAAATATCACCATCCTTCAAGCACAACATGTTCATTTATACCCCAACCTTGTCTTAGAATCACAGAATCTCAGAAATGGAGTGTATCTATATGGGCATCGGTTGTTCTCCATTTTAGCTTCTTGACCTTAGGGAGATTAGAGGTGAATATGTGGGTATTAAATCAAAAATATAAATGAAGGGGAAGGAGATGAGATGGACAAGGGGTGGGAGCATGCAAAATCTAAGGTCTGGTCCATGTGACAAATCAGCATATGGTCCTTATGATTTTGAGAGCAGGTGGCTGGGATAAAATGAAGGCTACTGGGGAGCTGGACTTTTGGAGAGGGTGGGGTGAAGAGAGTATGGGATGGGTTCCAAGAAGAGGTTTTTTGTTTTTTGTTTGGCTGCGCCACGCAGCTTACAGGATCTTAGTTCCCTGACTAGGGACTGAAGCCAGGCCACGGCAGTGAAAGCACCGAGTCCCAACCACTGGACCGCCAGGGAATTTCCCCAAGAAGAAAGCCCACCTGGGAAAACTTCATATAAGATGAATTTTAAAAAAAAGCCAAGGGCTTCCCTGGTGGCGCAAGTGGTTGGGAGTCCGCCTGCCCATGCAGGGGACGCGGGTTCGTGCCCCGGTCTGGGAGGATCCCACATGCCGCGGAGCGGCTGCGCCCGTGGGCCATGGCCGCTGGGCCTGCGCGTCCGGAGCCTGTGCGCCGCAACGGGCGAGGCCACAGCAGTGAGAAGCCCGCGTACCGCAAAAAAAAAAAAGCTAAGTGAGTAAGAGGGGAAAAAGATGGAACGAAGGAGACATGGCGGCTTCTCAAATCTGGCATCCATCTAATGTTTTTGTTGACCGGCCTGTTAGCATTATTCTGTTCCAGTAGAGCTTGTATGCAGGGTATGATTACAATCTGGTTTACTGTGGTAAAAAAATCCAATTATTTTACATACTAAACCAAGAGTGATTATTTGTAACAATAATAATCTGGGCACCAGGGTTTATAACAAGCCAAGATCTGTTTCTCTGCAGCTGCCACCCACTGGTTTTGGCTCTAACCCTTGCAACCGTACAGAATAAGCCTGCTTCCTTTACAGCTGGCAGCCATTCGAATATTTGAAAACAATTATCATGGAGTCCCTGAGTCATTTCTTTTTCAGACGAAACATTATCAGCTTTTTAACCTTTTCTCATAGAATATAATTAGAAATATCTTGCTGCTGAATTCACTCCAGGTAGTTTCTTAACCAGGGCAGAAGAAGATGGGATTACTGCTTTCTTTATGATAGATAATAAGCATCTAAAATGGCAGCCTAAAATCACATGAATAACTTTAGTAGGTACCCTATTTATGGAAATTAAACTTATTCTCAATGAAAACTCCAGGTCCTTTCCACTTGTGCTGCTTCTGGCTTAGGTCTTACCCCTTCTGTTTTCTTTCATTTATTGGAGGACTTTATTGAAGACTTCTCATTAATTAAATACATTTTTATTAATGAGGAACCACTGTGGGCTTGGTGCTGGGAGTGGGAAAGATTTATCACTGCTGGGATCCTCTCCCATTGCTGTGACCCAGGGAAGCTAGAGATGGCAGGACCCAGGGTTAGAACTAAGGGTGAGATAAGCAAAATGTCTAGGGTGCAAGTTTTAAGGAGGCACTCGCTCTCAGGTTTGTGCAAGTGCAGGACAAATAGTGTAGTACTCTGGATAGAGTTCTTATCCAGTCCCCCACTCTAGTTTATTGCTTTGGATAATCTGAGAACATAGATCAGGTAGGTTTAGTTCAACTCTTGGCCATTTTAACTACAAAACAAAGTTTTAGAGTTAGTACTTTTATATTCTGTACAACCACACAAGCATATACTCTTATTTAATATACACTGGGGAAAATGAGAGTCATATATGGTCAGCGTGAGGGAGATCAGAATACAAGATTGGGGTTTTTCCTAGATCTTCCCATGGCAGTAAGGAGAAAAAGGAGAAGCATATAAATCCAACCCTTGCCCCCAATTTGGATGTGCTTATACTCAGGGGTTTCCTTTGGGCTGTGGATTCTTGATATCATTGTCCAACTTTTTCTTTAAAAGTATCCTCTGGATCTAGATTCTCCCATTCTGTAGTGATACAGCTCAGAACATTAAGAGACTACCCAATGACCAGCACCAAAAGAAAAGCCCTACATAGGAAATTTGGAGAAAATAGAGAACTTCGCTATGATTATATAACTAAGCCTCAGACATAAAAGGAGGCTAAATCAAAAGGGAATGGCCCCTAACAGAGAACAGTAAAACCCTTTCAAGGAAAACAAAGAAAAGGAGAGCACAGGCAAAGGCAAGTTGAATATATACCTCCTCCCTCAGGTTAGGTTGCCCTGTCCAGCTCAAACCAAATCTCTTTGAGGAACTTCCCATTTTATTCTCCTCAGTGAAAGGGGACCAGGAAGATGAATGAAACAGGATTCCTAAAGTAGGACTCAGCCTAAGGCCCATTCAATGATGAAGAGATACTCTAAATTTTATAATATATGTAAATGTAAAATGTCAGGCATGTTCTTCCCCCTGATTGAAGGGAAACAGGGTTGGGAGGCATCACAGAGAGGAGGAGGAGCCATTTTTAACTTTACTTTCAGAATATAATTATATACTTTTAATTTTAAATGCTATTCTTGCTAGTTGTGAAAAATTTAAAGAATGATAAAATACAAAGTGAAAGTCTATCCCATGCTTCTGGCCCCCAGAAGAAACAACTGTTAACAATTTGGTATATATCCATCCAACACTCCTGTGTCTTAAAAATGTGTTATTACATATGTATGAGTCAGGGTTCTTCAGAGAAACAGAACCAATAGTGTGTATGTATATCTATATATCTATATCTATATCATCTATCTATATAATATATATGAGAGAGAGAGAGAGAATAAGGGATTGGCTCATGTGATTATAGGTCCTAAGATCTGCAGTTGGCAAGCTGGAGACCCAGGAGAGCCGATGGTATAGCTCCAGTCCAAGTCCAAAGGCCTGAGAACTAGGAGAGCTGACAGTGTAAGTTCCAGTCCAAAAGGTGGCAGGCTGGAGACCAGCAGGAGAGCTGGTGTTTCAGTTTGAGTCCAAAGGCAAGGAAAGACCAATGTCCCAGCTCCAGGCTGCAGGCAAAATGAATTCAGTCTTACTCAGTCTTTTTGTTCTGTTCAGGTCTTCAACTGACTGGATGAGATCCACTCACATTAGGGAGGGCAATCTGCTTTACTCAGTCTACTAATTTAAATGTTAATTTGATTCAGAAATACTTTCACAGACACATCCAAAATAGTGTTTGGCCAAATATCTGGGCACCCTGTGGCCCAGTCAAGTTGACACATAAAATCACAACATATATTTATTATATATAGTGTAATAAATGGGCTCATAGTGTATGAACTGGCCTATAACCTATATGCATTATGTATTCACATCAAGAAGGTGGGCTTCAGAATCAGTGGGCCTGGGTTTGAGTTGTGACCTTGGTAAGTCACCAAACGGCTCTGAACTTTTGTTTCCTTATTTATAATACTGATCTAATAACATGATATACCTTACAGAGTTGTGATGAGAGTTAAACAAAATGTTGCAAATTAATTGCCTAGTGGAGAATAAGCCCTCCAAATGCTAGATTTAAAAGAAAAAGTCCTAACACATCATGGATATCTTTGTATGTCAATAAATGTGGTTCAACTTTATCCATTTTTGATAAATGCATAGTATTCTATTGTATGGGTGAATCCTAATTTATTTAACGGACTCCTGTTGATGGACATTTAGGTTTTTTCTAATTGTTTACTTTTCTAAACAAACAAACAAAAAAGATAGTCTTGCAAACTTAATTATTTATTTAGGAGAAATTCATAAAATTAGAATGACTGGGTCAAAAATATATTACAGTTGACCCTTGAACAAGATGGGGGTGAGGGACACCAACTCTCTTCACAGTCAAAAATCCACGTATAACTTATAGCTGGCCCTCCATATCCACAGTTCCTGCGTATCAGTGGTTTCACATCCAAGGGTTCAACCAAGGCCAGATCGTTTAGTATTATTGTATGTATTCATTGAAAAACATCTGAGTATAAGTGGACCCATGCAGTTTGAACCGATGTTGTTAGAAGTTCAACTGTAGGTATCTTTAATTTTGATTAAGATTGCCACATTGGTCTCCAGAAACATTATATCAATTTATCCCAGCCACTCCCCTTCCTTGTCCTCACATTTGGGAGCATGTCAATTTTCCCATACACTTGTCAGAACTAAGCACTATCAATCACTTAAATCTCTGCTAAACTGATATTTGAAAGAAGTCTCATTTGTTTTAAATTCCATTGCTTTTATCAATGGTAAACTTGAGCAATTTCGCATAGTTATTGCCCATTAGTATTTCTTCTTTTGTGAATTGACTCTTCATATCTACATCCCCTTTTCTAGTGGATGCCAACATATTGTTTTCTTATTGATTTTAAGGGCTCTTTAAAATCCTCAACAATACAATAATATCTAAAACTTATATGCCACCTAGTATAAGCCAGGTTCTAAGTGCTTTACATGTACTAATTTATTCCTCAAAAACATCCTGTAAAGTCGGTACTATTATTATTGCTATTTTACAGATGAAGAAACTGAGGCATATGAAAGTTAAATAACTTGCCCAAGACCTTGCTGCTGTTAGGTGGTAGAGCCAGTTAGTAGGCATTTTGGCGCTGGAGTCCATGCTCTAACTACTTTCTTTACTGCTCTCCAACTGCTGCAAATATTTCATTTCCCAATTTGTATTTATCTTTAAAGTTTGTTTATAGTGTCCTAAATTTTTACATAGTCTAATTTCTCCTTTTTAAATGATTTCTTGCTGATCTTATTCTTTTACTTTTTTTTTGAAATTAAAACCCTATATATTTTTTTAAAATTATTTATTTAGCTGCACCGGGTCTTAGTTGTGGCACAACAGGGATCTTCATTGCCACGTGCGGGATCTTTAGTTGCAGCATGTGGGATCTAGCTCCCTGACCGGGGATCGAACCCAGGCCCCCTGCATTAGGAGCATGGAGTCTTAGCCACTGGACCACTAGGGAAATCCCCTTGCTGATCTCATTCTTAAACGATGAATAGAAATTTCCATGACAAAGAAGATCTCTACCTTCCACCTTAAGACAGAAAGATAATTGTGTACAAAAGACATGCATGAAGGTGTGAGAGAGCAGGGGACATTCAGGAAAAACTGAGATGATCAGATACATGAATTCTGGGAGACAAGTTTGAAAAGGTCATTTGGAATTAGACTGTCAAGAACCTTGTAAGTATGGATTTTATCCTGAGGGTAGTGAAAGTGGGAGCTGCTAACTTATGCTTTTGTTTTTAATAAAACATACTAATGTATAGAATGGTATAAAACAAAATAAAAAGAAATATTTTCCAACTGAGACTTCCCATACACCCAGCACATTCCCAAGAGGTAAGCTTCTTTTATGTGTTTCTGGTTTGGGTTCTTGCGATTATCACCATAATTCTAAAGAATATACTTACAGTTCTCTTTATTAATTTATAAGTTTAGACAGTATCTATTTACTCCCATTTACGAAAGAAGAGGAATTTGGCTTATACGTACTATTTCTCACTTTTTCTCCCTTCATCCTCTCCTCCTAAGTATATATTCAATACTATACCATATATATGAATAATAAAAGAATATATATACCCATGTTCTATTTTTCATTTATATCAATCAAAAATATATAAAACTTCTACTTATCTTTCATCAATTAAAAAAGAAAACTTCTAATTCTGCATTATGTAAGATGAGAGAAATTACCATCCCTAAACTATTCTTTTTTTTTTTTTTGCGGTACGCGGGCTTCTCACTGCTGTGGCCTCTCCCGTTGCGGAGCACAGGGTCCGCTCCGGACGCGCAGGCTCAGCGGCCATGGCTCACGGGCGAGCGGCATGTGGGATCTTCCCAGACTGGGGCACGAACCCGCGTCCCCTGCATCGGCAGGCGGACTCGCAACCACTGCGCCACCAGGGAAGCCCCCTAAACTATTCTTTTTCTCTCATCCCTTTGCTACTTCTTAGCCTCTGATGGCTCTGTCCTTACTTTGATGTTGTCAAGATTGCTAACGTTTACATTCTGTTTTTTTTTTTCTTAGATGTTGGGGGTAGGAGTTTATTAATTAATTAATTTATTTTTGCTGTGTTGGGTCTTCGTTTCTGTGGGAGGGCTTTCTCTAGTTGTGGCAAGTGGGGGCCCCTCTTCATCGCAGTGCGCAGGCCTCTCACTATCGCGGCCTCTCTTGTTGCGGAGCACAGGCTCCAGACGCGCAGGCTCAGTAGTTGTGGCTCACGGGCCTAGTTGCTCCGCGGCATGTGGGATCATCCCAGACCAGGGCTCGAACCCGTGTCCCCTGCATTAGCAGGCAGATTCTCAACCACTGCGCCACCAGGGAAGCCCAACATTCTGTTCTTTATGGTAAGTATTTCATACTCTTTCTAACACCTTAGAGCAAATATTGTATTTTAATATTTTATAATATTATGATTAAATAAATATTATTTATTTTGATGCAAGGTATATGATTAGAAAATGTAATTGTATATTGCTAAATCAGTGCTGACCCAAACAGTGTCAAAGTCAAATGGATTTTCTTGTCTTAAACCCTAACAGCTACTCAAAATCATGCCCTATTTAATTTGCTTGATGTATGGAATATATGGTTTTCCCCTGTAGACTACCTAATTGCCTTTCTTTTTTCTACTGAGAGAAGAAATAGATACCCTTTTCATGATAATAATAAGATCTTCCAGCTTTGTAATATATTAATTGTTGAATGGAAAGAATTTTCTCCCTGAGCATATTCTTCAGACTTTCTTTTCTAATTTAAATGTGTTGCTTTCTAGGCTTGCTGCCCAGCTGTCATCCTATGATTTCTTTTCATTGTATTCATAGGTTAGTTTCACCGTTTCTTGGATCCATAGCTTTCTCTTCCTTGGATTCCGTTCTCATTTTGTCAGACTATATCAAGTTAAAATCTAAAAAAAAAAAAAAAAATTGCACGAGAGAACCCATGCATTCCTTAAATAACTTAATTTTGTCCTCACTCTTGACTAAGTTTGATTTGACACAGAATTTGAGTTCCGTAGTCATTTTTCCCTCAGTACTCTGTACACATTGTTCCATTCTTTTCTAACATCCACTTTGTTATTGAGATTTCTGACCAATTTGAATCTCATTTTTCTGGCATTGACTTTTTAATTTTTATTTTATTTTTTTTTCTATCTCATCATTGTCCTATAATAGATTGTTGTGGCCCAACAACAATCTATTATAATTTATTTCTGAATCCTCAAAAGATATTCCATAATTCCTTTAATAAACTGTTCCACCTTAAAATAAAAAACATCAATAAAATTTTTTAACATCAGAATATGGCATGTTATATGAAACTCTATGAAATGTTCCCTTTCATTTATAACAGTATATAGTTAAGCAAAGAGAAATTCTATATTGGGAAAAAATAATTGGGAAGATAATAATGAGAAATACGATTCTAGGTTAAAAGTTCTTTAAGTTTCTTAAAGAGTTCTTTTAAGTTTCTCTTTATTGCCATCATCAATGGCTATTTTATCTTATTGGTGTACAGATGTACACTTCAAAGCTTAAGAACAACTAATATAAAGGATCTAGGCACCTAAGCCTATTATGATTTATTTATTCATTTAACAAAAAGTTAGTAAATATCTACTTTTATCCAAAGAATTCTATGCTTGTCCTTCTTGTATTTGATAAATGTAAGCAATAAAAGCTCTTAGTGATCTTCTCTGAATCAGGCCCACACATTTATAGTTATATGAACTAAGGAGATTTGAATGACTTTTGTAGCAGTAGATTTTCTCATCTAACTCAGAGTATCAATTATTTTCTTCAGTGTAGAATTCAATTCCCTTCCTACATATGTATGTTCTTGAGACCTTCTACAAGCTGCCTTCTGCTTTCTACATGATAGGTGGCCACATTTACTGGTGTGTGACATAATTATGTCATTGAAAAGGTCTGTGGTATATTTTTTGACCTTTAAGTGAAAATTGTTATATAACTGTCACTTGTCATTATGGGAGCATCTAGCTGTGAAAAAATGTATTTATTTATTTGGCTGCGTTGGGTCTTCGTTGCTGTGTGTGGGCTTCCTCTAGTTGTGGCGAGCGGGGGCTACTCTTCGTTGCGGTGCACAGACTTCTCACTGCGGTGGCTTATCTTGTTGCGGAGCACAGGCTCTAGGCTCGCGGGCTTCAGTAGTTGTGGCTCGTGGGCTCTAGAGCGCACGCTCAGTAGTTGTGGCTCACGGGCTTAGTTGCTCCGCGGCATGTGGGATCTTCCCAGAACAGGGCTCGAACCCGTGTCCCCTGCGTTGGCAGCGGATTCTTAACCACTGCGCCACCAGGGAAGTCTCAAAACATTTTAAAAAATATAATCAAGCACTCCTACCTAGAACAAAATACTACTTTGCTGTGAATAAGAACGTTTAGCTTATTTAGTTCGTATCCCCGTAAGCATGTACTTGTTGAACATTTTGTGTCAAATTGCTCTATATGTTTAGAAGTTCCGTTCACTCCTCCACACTGACAGGCCAGTATCCTGCTGTGTTGTAACTGTGTCAGTAAACCACAGTGTACTGCTCCATACATTTAGCCGATAGCAATAACTTCACTGATCAATAATAAATATTAACAGAGATTATACAGGAGCACATCATATTTGGAGATGAAAAGGGAGAGGAGTGTAGGTGGCTCTTCAGTCTGCATTGAAAGGCTTAGAAAATATAATGGAAGAAAGTGTAGGGTAGTAAATTAGCATCTATGCTATTTGCTCTCTTTTTTCTTTTCTTTGGTAGAGCTTGTGCCATCTCTAAAGTTTTAGAGGGCAAGAAGGAAAGCTACCATTTGATCTAAGTGAATAAGAAGAATTCTAGAATGCTCCACGTTTATTTTCTCTCTTAGCTATTACTCTGCTGCCTGTAGTGGAGTAAGTGACAAGTCTTGTGGAAAATAATTGGTGGAGGAAATCGAAGAGAAAAAAGAATTGTTCTGACTTATGTTTACTTTTATTTTTTCTTTCCATTTTCGTCATTAATTACCTCCACACAGCAGGATAGATACACTTCTTATTGTACCACTCTATCAGGTAGAGTGTCCACAAACGGGAAGTTATTACTGTTCTCCTCCCACCAAAGACATTACAGTTTATCCCACCAAGTAAGTGCCCACTGAGCAATCTTCTCTGGCAGTCCCTCTCTGAACCCCACCGTGCCGTTTCTGTAGCTCTAAGGCTGTGTTGTCTGATACAGTAGACACTAGCCACATATGGCTAGTAGCCAATGTATTGTGTAGCACAAATATAGACAGTTTTCATTATTGCAGACAATTCTTTTGAACAGTTCCACTCTAAGAGAACCTCAGGGAAATGTGTTGAAGTACAGTGCCCTTGCAGGCATCACTTAAGTTTTCTCTGTCCAAGAATCCCTTTCTGGGAGCCATTTTCCTTTCTCCCCTGTTCATCTGTATAGGTCCCATGGGGGCCACTGTATTCCTCCATGACCCTCCCATTATGGCCACAGAGGTCTTGTCAGAGATATGCACCTGACCCAAGCTAGGCTAATTTTAGTATCTGGCTTCCTAATTGGTATGGGGTAGGTTACCTTATTTAAGTAGAGCTAATGACATCCCACCTTTTTTGGAATTTATGGACTTGGGGCACAGAAATGTGGCAGAATCTGTGAGCTGTAAAGCTTGGAATTTCTCAGGAGTCATGTTTTCCACCATAGGGATAAAGTTAGCTTGTGGTGAGCAAGCAAAAAAACCAACATGCAGAACAGGTAGAGATAAGGAGCAGAAAATATTGTGATAGCATTCAGATTCCCGAGATTGCTGATACTGAGGCCCAGCTTTATTTCTATACTTATACCTTTATAATTAACTTTCCATTTTTCATAAGCTAGTTCAAGTTGAGTTGCTCTGATTGGAAAAGTTCCTAGAATAAATAACTAATATATAAATGTTTCCATGACATTATGATTCATGAAAGAAATGCAATATTAATGGTTTTAACTAGATTTTCATTAGATCCTTATATCTAGCCACATCTTCTCAGATAATTGCAACTGCTAATAAAGCTTAAAGTTTAAAAATGTCTCTCTTATGCAAACATTCAAAATCCCTGGATAACTAACACTTATTAATTTTCCAAAATGTAATTTTTGGTATAGGTACTTGTTAAGACTCCATTTTTATATACGTAATATATAATACTAGAATTAAGCATGTATTTAATTATATATACTAGAATAAAATATATATTACTAGATAGAATTTTTGCTCCATTCTTTTAATGGCTTTGGACTTTTTCAGTTGAATAGCTTAAATTAAATACAGGAAGTTTCCAAATTTAAAAATCATTTATTTCTTAAAAGTACATTGGGAACTTTTGTAACTTGGAACATACTCTTCCATCAAGACAGTATTGCTATTAATAGTGGTAGGTTATTTTGTTTGGCACATGAAAACTACTTAACTAATGTAGGTGCAATTACCTTTCACTTTCCCTTTGAGCTGTTCTTTCCACATGATTCACCTTCAGTGCTTTCTTTTTCTGCTTTCTGATGTTTCAGCTATACCACTGGATAATTAAGCGTTGTGTCCTCCTGTAAGTCAAACTATCATTTTAAACAATATGTCTATGAAATATTGAGTTGAAACTTAAAATACCAAAAACACATTTCCATTTCCTAGTCATAAGAAAAGGAGTTACTTTGACTTCTTTTATTTTTCTTTTCCTGTCTCAGCCCCTAACTATCCACAGCACATGATGGGAAAATTGGGTAATTGCTTGAACTATATGTTTGGAAACTATTTTTCAAATAATTCATTAACAAGGAAGAATGAAGAATTTAAAATGAAGCATTTCTTGAACATCCCCTACAATGTAAAGGTGTATAGACTAAAGATTATTTAGAGGTATATGGTCAAAATTACAAAAACGTCTTGTCCTTAGGTGGGATGCATGACTGATAAAATTTAAAATATTTAAATTATAAATAATTGACACTCCTCCAAATTAAAAGTATCAAACCCATGGCATTCTTTAGAAATAAGAGTATATAAGAAGTTAAATCTCAATTCCAAGTGGCCCCTAAGCAAACTCAGAAGCCATATGAAATGTTGGAAAGTTAGGTTAAGCCATATGATATTGTCCAACAGTAATCATAGAAATTTCCCAACTAGTATCTGGAGAGCATTTTTTTAAAAAGGCAATATTGGTAGGGAGAATTATGCATTCTAATCTGGGGGGAAATGCGATCAATATCGAGTAACCTTGGCCTAAATTCCCAGATTTGACAAGTTTGAAGCTCATGTTCGCCACACACACACAAATTCATTTTCTGAGCAAACTGTGATATTAACCTGAGTTATGGGAGCTCAAATAACTTGGACCCATATATGATACTTAGGTAATTGATGATGTAATGATGTTTTTTTTCTTTTGGCTTTCAATATAAAATTCTTAAAAAGGCTGAGAAGAGCCAGCCAGAAAACACAAACCCAGAACTGTGGTTTCAAGTTCAAACCAATGCCTTGGAGTTCAAGACTATTTTAAGGGAGGTTGCTTGGAGAAAATATCTTTGGCACTATACATATTTTACCTGAACCTCACGGATATCTATGGTAAACATACACACACACAGAGCTTTCCTAAAATATAGATATTTTAATATTTTCTGGTAGGACAGCATTTTGTTTGATCTTTCAATATCAACTCTTGTTTGTAGCTAGCTTTTAGCACGGTTCCTGGTTTGATAAATATTCACCGAACTAATGAAAATGGTAAAGAATGAATGTCTACTGAACATAAACTGTGACTGAGGGAGAGATTATATAAATGCAGTGAAAGACAATTTCTGCTCTAGATTTACAGTCCAATCTCACTTACATAAGTGCAAAATTTTCTTTGTGTCAGTCTCCAGTATAGCTATTTTGCACTAGGAGTAAGCATTTTCTCTGCAAGGAGAATCACCAACTCCCTATTCCTCCATGTTGTTTGTGCCGTTCAGGCACTTTGTCCAGGTCCTCAAAGTACCAAATGAAGCTGAGAGTTGGGTAAATGTTGAGTGGCTCAAGTACCTCAGGTCCAAATTAAACGGCCAGTTGTTCTGTGTTCGACGTTGACCTGTGACGGTTCATAATGCTCATAGGTTTGCCAGTTAAAAGAACTTGAATGTGACTTGCTTTTTCAGGCCCTTTGTCAAAACGTCTGTCTCATCTCTACTTTTGTATACCTCAAATGTGTGGAGACAAATGCCAACGCATATTTCCGAGAGAAAACCAAGCTCAGGTTGATGGCAAGCTTTATCAGGAGTCTAAGGGGTGAAGTGCACGAGCACACGTGTGTGTGTGTGTGTGTGTGTGTGTGTATGAGAGAGAGAGAGAGAGAGAGAGAGAGAGAAGCAGTTGTCCTCAGGATCCCTCTGTCTCTCTCCCGTTTGCTCTTTGCCAGCTAGCCGTCTCTCAGCCCACAGCGGAGATGTGAGGCGAGTATTTGGCTGATTCAGGCAAAGCACAACAAAAACAAAACAGACCTTCAGATTACCAAATCTGAGGGAGTCACTGGGTGAGGATTCTTGAGCCCAGTTTCAATTGAGACCTGTCCATGGTCCTGACCACATCCTTCCCCATGCCCCTCCCTCATTGGTTGCGGAGGCCGCAAGCAAGGGAGGAGCGGACGTCTCCGCCGGGGTCCTGGGCCCAGAGAAGCCCCCGGCCGAGCGGGTGGAAGCCGTCCGCACATACTCAGTGCGCCTCGGGCTGGTCTTGGGCGCCGGTGCTGGGGCTCTTTGGACCCCGCACCTGTTTCGAATCATAGCGCGAGGCGCGGTGGGGGAGGCGGGGTGGGGGCGAGGCGGCGTCACGTGCCGGCGGCAGTGGCGGCCCGGGAAGGTTCCATTTCTTCCGCGCGCTCGCGGCGCTCCGCCCCACCCCAGACCGCCCCGCCCGCGGCTCCCCCAGGCCGCGCAGCCCGGCGACTGCGGGGCTAACCCCGCCCAGCTCCACTCGCCGGCTGCCCCGGCGCGTCCTCCGCCCTCACGCCCGCTCGCCGCCCCCGCTATCCAGTTGGTGCGGTCCAGGGCGAGCACATCATGGCGATTGAAGGTAAGTGGAGGCCGTACGTGGTTGGTGAGGAGGGGGGAAGCCCAGGTAGCGGGGGCTCGGAGGTGCACGAGAGGCCGAGGCGAGGATGGGGCCGGGAGGCGGCTGTGGAGGCGCAGGGGTCCCGAATGCGTCCCGGGAGGCAGGTGGGCGGAGCGGCGCCGCGGGTCCTCCTGACTCTCGCCGGCCCTGGCTGTTCCGTCGGCCTCGGTCCGTGGCCCGGCGCGGAGAGGAGCTGGTCCGGCTGACAGGTATGGTGCCAGGGCCGCTGCCTCCTCCTGGCTGCGCGGAGTGGGGCTCCGGTGCGGCCCTGCCGACCCGGCGGGACGAGCTGGGGGAGCGAGGGACCGCAGGGTGTACCCCCTTCCATTGACCTCGCTCCAGCAAGCCATCCTCCCACAATACCCGCCTTCCTACCAAACTGGGAGCCCAGTTTCGCTGTCCCGGTCCTAACCCTTCTCAGTCCCTACTGTGGAGCCGATGCTGGGCTGTACTCTCCGTCCGTTCCCCTTTTGATTGCTGTTGTAGGGGACCAGGAAATTTGAAGTGAGGTTAATTTCCTTCTCAAGTGTTTTTTCCCCCTAACACTCAAAACTGGTTTTTCTCTACGAAAGAGGTATAAATACATCTTTACAACAAACGCACACTCTTAGAATCCTGCATATATATCAGTCCTTTAAGTGTTATAGTGCCATCAATACTCATATTTTCAAAAAAGTAGCTTAATAAATTAAGTTCCTAGATAAGGTACATAGTTGGCACTAGAGTGTATTTTTCTCTTCTTCCAAAAACATGTAACTGGGATGAAGTGTCTATATTTTGCCTTTTTTTTTGCTTTGTTTTTAAGGAAGATATTTTGAAAATTAATGTAACTCGTCTAGGATTTATGTGAACGTCTGCAGCATCTTTCAGCCCCTGTCTTACTCTTACCTTAATACAAACAATGAAAGTAGTTTGTAAAATTTCCCTGTTTGTTTGTATGCATCTATACAGATGTGCAAGGCCCCTACAGCAATATCATCACTAGGCTAAATTTTATGTGTTCCTCCTAAGTAAAACTTTTCAAAGCACTTCCCATCTTGGTGACCAATCCCTAGTGGCATACATCTTTGCCAGCTCCAGAATTGTTTTAGTTGTGTGTTTACGTTTATCTTATTTATTTAAGAGATTGATTACCTGTTATACGCAAGACACACATTCAAACAGTTTCAAGTGTCTGCTTTAGCTAAAGTGATAGAGGGCACTGGGGATAATATCTACCAATAATCTTTGATATTCTTGTTATCCAGAGCGGTACTCTCAAACTTTTCCTTACTATGCTTTTTACTAGAGGTTTAAAATCAAGAAACCAAATACACTGATTTATGTTTTGTACTTTATTTCCGCAACCACTTTGTAGTAGAATTTCTTATGACTTGGTAAAGATAAAAACGTTATTGCAGAAGGCGAGGAAGAATCAGCCAGATAGTATCCAGATATGATCCTATAACTTGTAATTTCTTTAAAAATTTTCCAGTTTTCCCCCTTTTTCTCGATTGATCCTTCCCTTCTCCCCCTGCCTCCCTGTAGTTAAATGTGATCGATTCCTTTTTTAAGTCAGCTGATGGCATTTTGCTCTGCCTGTTACTACTTGTATGTTTAAAGAACAAGATTTTTGCTTTCCCTATTCAAGAGATTCTTCTGTGCTTGAGATACTCTTGATTAATATTTTCATACTTAAGCATTTGTTTAAGGCTTCATAATATAAAGGTCAGGAATTGTCTTTTCTAGTTTGGCAAGGAAACTAGTTAACACTAGCATTTCAAATAAAGATGTCAGGTAAGGTGTACTGTTTATCACATACTAAAGCAGATTACTTATATACATCACCCCGTGCTATGTTATGAAATAGAATGAGCTCTGGATGAGGGCTTTGTACTACGGACATCTTAGAATTTTAGGGGCCCAAGGGAGCATTTCATCGCACCTTCCCAAAGAAGTGGCTGTTAAAACATGCAGTGCCTTCATCCACCTGTTAATTCCGTAGACTTACTGAGCCATAGCTGTACTCAGCATTCTGTGCTAGACTCTGTGGGGCCGTAAAGATGAATAAAACCACATTTCTTCCCTCAAGGAGTATGTGTTCTGTTGGGGGAGACAGATAATTTTAACCATGCGATTGCAATATAGTGTGAACACCAAGAGATGAATCATCCTTTTGTATAAAAATATTCAATGATAATGAGTTCATTGAACCAATATGCCAATGAGCATTTATGCCAACGTGGAACTATAATTCTTATATTTCATAAGGTCTTTGTTTTGACCAAAAATGTGCCATTTATTAACTTCTATCTATCCACTCATCCTAGTTCTGCTTTCTAGAGCAATATATTAAAAGTTCACTATTCTCTGTGTACACGACATCACTTCTACCATTTGAAGACATCTCCTGAGCATTTTCTTTTCTAGACAAAATATTTAACTCTTCCTCTGGATGGTCTGTAGTTATATGTTTGAAATATGGTAGTGGGCCACTCCATTCCAGATGTTTTGTTGAATAGCGTACATTAAAACTGTTGTATCACTCCTTGACTTGTGCATAATCCTATTAATGTAGCTTAATATTAGAATAGCCTTTTTGGAACTTCATATTGACTCAGGATGAGGTTGTAATCAACCAAAATTACAGTCTCTTTCACCTGGACTACTTTCAAGTAATGTGTCTTCAGTCCCTTGCATGGCTAACCAGTGTTTTGATTTGAAGAACAGATTATTTGTATCTGTTAAGCATACTCTTATTTGTCCTGGTCCATCGTTTTAGCCCTTTAATTTTTTTTTTTTTTTTTTTTTTGGTTGTGCCACATGGCATATGGGATCTTAGTTCCCCGACCAAGGATTGAACCCATGCCCCCTGCATTCGAAGTGCCGGAGTCTTAACCTCTGGACCGTCAGGGAAGTCCCTAGTTTAGACTTTTAAGTACTAAGCGTTACCTTTATTTCCTTCTTTTGGGAAAACCCTTATTTTACAATACCAATTAATCATTTATTTCCTCTTTTTATTAATCAGACAGATAACTTCTAATCAGGACTTCAGACAAATATAACATGATGGTGTTACCACTCTGAGCTAATATAATTCCAGTCAGAGGTGAAGAAGTTAGCCCTATCTTAGGTTAAGGTACAATTTTTAAAAAGCATATTGAAATATTGGGTATTTTACAGATCCTTATTGTTACCCTAGTGGTTTGGTGGGTGATACCAGGTTGGGAATCATTGGTCCAGCCTTGCCTATCAAGATCTGTAATTGTTATCCGGCATATTAACTCTTCTAGTGTTGGCCTCTGTCAGTCTGACATTGTTGACTATTTCCTGTTTTTCGAAGTTTTCTCTTCCTCTCTTGATTACTTACTTCTCAGCCTTCTGTTTATCTCCCTGATCTAATGTTCTCTGTGTTTCCATTCTCAACCCTATTCTCACTCTGCTTTATACACACTGCTGTAATTGCAGTGTGTATAAAGAATAATGTTGGAATCACTTATTTATAAATTTGTCTCCCCAGTCTGACCGTAAATGCCTAGAGAATAACGTTTATTTGGTTTTTATTCATTAGATTTTGTACAGTATCTGAAAATAGTATGTACTCCACACGTTTCTTGAATTGTTATAATGGACTTCTATGCATTATCTTAACGGGTTGCTTCCCTTGCCCAGATGTATTTGACCAAATATCTGCCATTTAGTAACTCCTATCTATCTACTCATCCTAGTTCTGCTTTCTGGAGCAATAAATTTAAAATCCGCTATTAATAAATTAAAAGTACGCATGATTTTCCTAACTTATATTTCCAGATAGCAGCTACATATCTTGGATGTTTCACAGCAATTCAGAATGTTTAGCTTGGGACGTTCAAAATGTCCTAAACTAAAGTTGTCGTCACAGCTGCTGAGTCCAGCCTCCATGCTCCCCACTCCATGCAAATTTACCATCTGAGTAGCATTTTTAAATAACCAGACACCTGAATTACAAAGCTGGAAATCAACCCTGTCTTATAATTCACTCCCCACATCCTGTTGATTACCAAGTTGTACCACGCCTACATCTCAAATTAACTGATGATGTTTAGTGCTTACATTTAGGTTATTCCCTTATCTGTCATTAAGAGACTTGTATTAGTTTCCTCACTTGTCATCTCCAGTCTTTAAGATTCATTCCAATCCATTTTTCAAACAATTGCTAGTTATCTTTGTAAACTGCGAATCTGAATTATTTAAAACCTCAAGATAAAGCTAGTCTTTAGTGATCTGGCCTACACCCTTTCATCCAGTCTGTATTTTTCTGTCTCTTCCATAAGATTATCATAAGACTCCTTGCAGAATGTTTTGCTGAGGTAAAAATATTCACCTTTATTGTTAACTTGCTATATATTAACTTTAAGTACTTAACATCTGTGGGTAGCATTTTTAAAAATTGTGAAAGAAGGGTAAATTAGAGAATCGGTGTGTGTGTATACTCACTTTTTGTTCATAATGCATCTTACAGTTTATCACACACTTTCACATGTATTTTTTAAGTCATTAGTACAATTTTGAGATGCTCTTGTAGATTTGTTGTGACTCTTAAAATTTCCAAGACATGATTTGGGCTTTCAAAAGCCATTTGAGGGCTTCCCTGGTGGCGCAGTGGTTGGGGGTCCGCCTGCCAATGCAGGGGGCGCGGGTTCGTGCCCCGGTGCAGGAGGATCCCACGTGCCGCGGAGCGGCTGGGCCCGTGAGCCATGGCCGCTGAGCCTGCGCGTCCGGAGCCTGTGCTCCGCAACAGGAGAGGCTGCAGCGGTGAGAGGCCCGCGTACCGCAAAAAAAAAAAAAAAAGCCGTTTGAAATGTGGAATTAAAAAACCCAATACAGGACTTCCCTGGCAGTCCAGTGGTTAAGACTCCGTGCTTCCACTGCAGGGGACATGGGTTCAATCCTTGGTCGGGCAGCTAAGATCCTGCATGCTGCGCAGCCAAAATAAATAAATTTTTTAAAAAAAAGGACCAATTTTAAAAAAACAATACAAACATGTTGTATTATTAGTCTTGAGGGAGAACATCACACTCCTTTCCTTCTTTCCATTCTATTGTTAAAGCTATATCATTACAATGTATACAGGGGATAATATAATTAGAAAGTCCTATGTGTCAGTCTGTGGCTGACTAAGGCAATTTATTGAACAGTTTATATTTGGAAGATTTAGAGTTCAGTTTAAGCAGTGATGTTCCTAGAAGAGATCCTTTGGCTTTCGGCAGGAATAAAATGTCTAATATTTCACAGAGATTTAAGACATGTTTGTATATTAGGTAAATTTGTTCACAGTACTTTTGAGTAATTTACAGTTTATTTTAGGTTCCTTTTCTAACTCATTAAACAAAATTAGAAAAAAGTAGGGAACACTAGAGAAATATTTGTATGAAGAAGCATTTCACTTTTTGATATTTTAAGTAGTATTAGAATGCAACAGTGTATGCCAGTGTGGAAAGCAGAGAGAATCAAGTATTGGCTTATTTATACAATTTGTTGAGTAATACTGTTGGCATTGTTGCTTTCTTTAAAATGACTATAATGTTTGTCCATAGCCTGTGTGTAGTAGTAGAGTAGATTGTCTTCATGAATTTGATTTCCATTCAGCTGACGTTCATTCTTACCTCCACCCTCCCCAGATCCTCACTTGTTAATACTTAATGTGAACATGCATATAGAGATAACATAAGGCTGATCAAACTACTGTAAATAAAAACATTCCAAGTTTTTGAGTAAAATGAATATTCACATATTTTATATGTATATGTAGTAAAATTTTAATTGAAACCTAACAAATTGGAATCCTTGATTTTTCATTTTTTAGGAGGAAGAAATAGTGACAACACAGCAAGCTGTTATTAGGAATTTATTTAAAAACAAACTTTTAGGATCCATATGTGTATTCAGTACAGTTTCCTATTTTCACATGTTAGGGCTGTTATTGGAATTGATATTGAGTCATCAAAAGATAGAGGATTTTAATGAAATATTAAATTATGTTCAGTATTCTGAGCTCACTGATGCAGTAATGAATATTAGTAGCTTTAAAAAATGATCTGGTGCAGTAGTGGAAATAAAAGGTATTCTCAGTTAAATAGAAAATTAAATTAAGTAGACTACCTTCTTGTGAGCATATACCTCTTCAAGGTTTTGTTATAATAATGAGCTTCTAAGAGTCAAAAACATAATTAACAAAAAAACTGAATTAAGAGTGGTCAAAAGTGGGAAAAATGGATTACGTTTGTGAACAGTAAATTTACTTTATAAGGTAAAACTTATACCTGTTAGAAAAATTATTGAATAAATTTATAGGAATTTGTATGGCTCAAAAGAGAAACTGTATTTACTATGCTGTGCAAACCATGATCTTTCAACAACACTGGGACAACACTGGGGACTAAAATTGGTGTTATTCCTTGAATGACTTAAATAGGGACAAACTAAAAAGTGTCTAGAGCTTAGGGACTGTAGTCTAAATGGGTTAAGTTGGTTGGGAGGAGTTGGCAACATTAATAGGAAATATTTAAAGTTTATGCCTATTATGGAAGTATAGATATCTGCTGAAGAATTAGCTACAACAGTTTATTAATGTGAGCTAGACATTAATTAAAAGGGTGTGGCTACTTTAATGCATGTGTTTTGGAGAGAAATCTTTAGATGAGACGGAATTTAAGATATTTCTAAAGTAGTCTTGCAGTGTTTGACTTAGAAGAAATTAATAGAAGAATAGAAGCTGTAAATTGTGATTTAGGCTAATGGTCAAAGTAAACGTGGCAGAAAGAAGAAAGTCAGTTTTAAAAAGGTTTCATTTTAAAGGAACCAAATGTTTGGGTTTAATTTCGTTTTTGTATACCTGGGCGTATTTTGATGGGAATATAACATCACTACATATTTTCCTTCTGTAGACATGTGAAAAGTACATACATACTCTATAATATCTATCCCTTCCCCTCTAAAGCGAATTGCTGGTTCCCAGGCACACTTAAGTATGTGCACAGTCATATACAAACATACACATGCAGACATTCACAGCACACGTGTGTGAACCCACACACATCTGTGTCCTCTTGTCCCCTGACTTATTCCAATTGTAGAGGATTAGTTTATATTATGTTCCTACATGGGTTTGCCTGAGGGAAAAGATGGTAACTTTGACTAAGCTTGTCAATTTCTGTTTCTCATTTCCATGTTGCTGAGATGTTTATTTCAGGACAATGCTAGTATTGTCTCCAAAAATAGTTTTGAGAAATTCACTTTTATTTAAATTACCTTAAAGAATTAGAAAGCAATATAATAATTTTCATAAAAATGAAGAAATGTCAGTGTTTACTTTTTCACTCTATTAAACATAGTATTCCGATTACTTTTTTCTGCCAATTAAATAGTGACAGTTAACTAGTGACTGGGCAACGTTACTTAACCGTTAGTGCCTTGGTTTGTTTATCTATAATGAACTAGACAAATTTATTTCTGAATTTTAGTCATTTTATATTCAGTCATTTTAATATGATTTCCAAGTCTTTATTATTATGTCTTTGAAGTAATTTGGTATGTGAAAAATTGTATTTATATGAGTTCATTTTGACTGTTCATTTTAGTGGAAAACTCATCTTTTTCTAAAGAGATTGACTAATTGATTACGTAAATAATCGTTCCTTCAAATTGGTTCAGCCATTACAGAAAACAATATGGAGTTTCCTCAGAAAATTACAAATGGAACTACTATATGATCCAGCAGTCCCACTCCTGGGTAAATATCCAAAGGAAATGAAAACAGTATATCAAAGAAATGTATGCACTGCTATGTTTATTGTAGCATTATTCACAGTAGCCAAGATTGGAAACAACCTAAATGTCTGTCAGCAGATGAATGGATAAAGATTTGAGATACACACGCACACATATGCACATACATGTATATGTATACATACAATGGAATGTTATTTAGCTATGGGTAAGAAGGAAATCCTTCCATTTGTGACAAAATGAATGGACCTTACAGGCATTATGCCAAGTCAGAGAAAGACAAATATATGATAACACTTATGTGTAGATTCTGAAAAAGCTGAACTCATAAAATAAAAACGAATAGAAGGGTGGTTACCAGAGGCTGGAGGGTGGGGAAGTGTGGAGATGTTGTATAAGGGCAACTCACAACCAGTTGATAAATAAGTCCTGGAGATCTAATGCACAGCATAGTGCAATAATGTATATAAACTTCAAAGTCGCTAAGAGACTAGATCTTAATTGTTCCCACCACAAAAAAGAAAAGATAATCATGTGACACGATAGAGGTATTAGCTTACACTAAAGTCTTACGGGAGTATGTGAGAGTGTGAGATCAACACGTTGTACACCTTAAACAGTGTTGTATGGCAGTTTATCTCAGTAAAAATAAATAAAAAATAATGATTCCCCTATGTATTGGATATACATACTTGATTATCACCATGATATACACTTTACATATCTTAACATTTTTTATGTCGGTTATACCTCAAAAAGCTGAAGTTTAAAAAGTCAATAATCATTCCCCTTGTGCATTATACTCTTAAAATCAGTAAACCACTTTCAGATTACCACCATAGCTAAGTCAAGATATGCCTACTGTGACTTGCCTTTTGCTTACAAATCTGACATTTCTCTTGTAAACTTTTCAGATTACTTTTAGAAAGTTTTGAAAAAGGCATAAAATTTGTACATAGTTCACTGTATCTCAGATTGAAGAAGTGTTGAAGGCTTTTGATTCCCAAACATGTACCTTAAAAATATACATTTAACCTATGCAATGCATATTTTTTTCCTTACTCTCTTTCTCTCTTAGGAAGGGTTGAGGATAAAAAGAATATTGATTTTATTGTTTGATAATGTAATAAAGTTTATTTAACTTTTTGTGTTTCTTCTTTTGTACTTTTAAAAGTAAGTTTTCCCCTCCCAAATTTTACTCTGTCTGACATTTACCTATCTTTAATATTCCTTTTTATTTCAGTAATAAGAGTGATTGCTCTTGAGTTAGACATGTGCATCAGTGAAATCTCACTTGTTGGTTAGAATTTTCAGAACAAATATCGAGAAGAGTAGAGCTCAATATTAGTTGCTTTTCCTAATTATGTGATTTTTGTGCATATTTTGACAAATGTAATTGTCAATTGACTATAAATTTTAAATATAGTAATTATTTGACTTAACTTTTTATTTATAAAATTCTTTCATTTGATATAGATAAATTGTATACTTTTAAAAGTGGGAGTTAGCTTTCATTGTCATTTGCAATTTTGAGAAAAGTTTAGACTACAGTAGTTTTTGTTATTGTTAATACTAAGCCTTGTAAAAATGGTGCAGTTATAGTGAAGATTAGGTGTGTATAGTAAAACCTAAAAAATTTATATTACATATGCGGGAAGTCTAGTTTCAATTACAAGCTTTAAAAAGTGCAGGCTTGTTACATGAATTAAGTAGATAACTCAAACTAAGTTATAAGTGTTACCATCTGGAGAATAGGTCTTAATGATTATATAAGAACTGCTTCTAAGTAGCCTATGAAAATATCAGTGATGGTGTCAGTATACGTTATAGTTATGTTGTTATTATGTGGTTCTTCTAAATTTCTTGAAAGTAGTTTCTTCTTATAATTTGGTAAATATTCCCCTTCCTGCCATTTGACTAGTTTCTCATTTTTAAAGATAAGGTGGTATATAGGTATAGTTCATTCTACCCCTTCAGCAACCGATCAGTGATTACTCATTGGTAATATTCCAGTTGATAAGGTTTCACTGTATTTATACTGAGGTTTGCTGAATAATAATTCTTTTCTAATCATAACTTTATGTTATGTGTTTCTTGCTAAGTCTGTCTTCCTGATAACAGTGATTAGTCTGTATTGTTGATAATAAAGAAGCAACGGCATTGTTACAGCCAAGTTAGAATGTAGCTCTAACCTACTTTAGTGATAGAAATACTGTTTTCTAGTTTTTTAGCTTGCTTCCTGGATGACCTACTTTTTTTTTTTAGTGGATATCATGGTTTTTATTTCTCATGTTATTGCTGTAAGATATTTCTGTTTCTTATAAAGTAACTGTTCATAATAAGCTTCTGTAATGAGGTAAGATGATGAAATTATTTAATGTTTTTATTATGCAAAGTTTAAACATAATTTTCAGCATAATTATAAGGTTATGCATATATAGAACACTACAGAATTTTATTCAGCTTACATTCATTTCAGGTAGTGGCACTATGTTTTAGAGTGAAGGAAATACCTATTTTTATGGTAACAAGTAATATTACTCTTATAACTAATGTAATTTTTGATAATGATTAAGATAAAGTATTTTTTGGTTAAATTTGTTAGTTTTGTCATCATAGTACTTATAAAATTTGTCTTATAGATTTATAAGAGTGGGTAGGTGGAGAATGGGGAAAGATCACAATATGAGTATATGTGATAAAATATAAATAGTGCCTTTAAGGAGTTGACCCTTCCATAATAACTTACCTGTATATATTAAGGCTCAGATACAAAAGTGGGTCTTCCTTGCATTCTTTCCTTCTAGATGATGTAAAGAGATGCTTAGGAAATGGTGCTATGATTTCTGCTCTTGAGAAGCTTGCCATTTAAAATAAAATACTTGAGTGGAGCTTCCTTATTCCAAGACTTTATAAGACCTTGATTTATGGGTTCAGGAAGATTCTGCGTATCAGATTTATCATATTTGTATAGGTAAGTTTAAGGAGAAGAATTAGGAAACGTTTTTATGAGCCCATTCCTAGAAGCTAATTTAAAACAGTTTTTTGTAACAGTCAAACTCAGGTTATGATCTGGTTTTAATTTCTAACAAAAATTTTCTTAACAGGTGGAGAAAGAACCTGTGGAGTACATGAACTTATCTGTATTAGAAAAGGTGAGTCAGTGCTCTGCATGGATATTTAAATACAAAATGAACACTTCACAGTGTATGATACATTTTAGTACAATGGCAGATAATTTGGACTTACAGAGTATAAAATTTAATAAATACTAACATTTGTTATTTGTATTGTAGACTTAACCATTCATCAAGTACATACTGCTTATTATGTGGTTATTGAGAGTTGTTACTTTATATTTAGTTTTCATGGGCTGATAAAGCCTGGTTTCTAGCATATTGGTTATCAGATGTGGTGAAGAGGCAAAGAATGGAGGGTTTGATTTTTGTTCCCTTTCAGAATCTGGAATCTGAGTGCATGCTGATCTCCCATTGACTTCTGTTCTATTACTGTACCCCATCAGAGAGATGTGAGGAGTTGGTTGAAATTCAAATCGGGAACATGTCCAAAGACCACAACATCTTTTGACACCAACAACTGTCTATGCTTCCTTAGAAGGAGCCACCTGACAACTGGGTGGTTGAACAAGGTGGCCCCAGGAAAGGTAATTCAGTTATTAGGTGGGAGGCAAGGAATCAGGTATTCTCTAGATTTGGAAGAATCAGGAAAACCTTGGGAGTCCCCACACTCCTAAGCAGTCACACCTGTGAAAGGGTGTGAAGAAAGGGGAGGTCAGGGGAAGAAATCTTCATAAATGTACTACTCTTTTCTCTTTTTAAACTTGGGGGACTTTCCTTTTCTTACGTCTTTCTTGAAAACCGAGTTGGCTCTCCTGAGTCTGGCCAACTAGCAGCACTCCTTGCCCTAACATTTCACCCTAAGGAGGTTTGAGACAATGTCAGTATTTGTGGTACGTGGCTATGATTGACAAACCAGGGAATGTCAGCATACTTTTAGGAAGTCTTCAACAGGTCTGAAAAGCCTCAGCTTCTTTAGAGTTGAGTAAAAGGTTTTTAATTCTTTTTTAGGTGAATTTGGTGTAATCATGCTAGTTTATCTGCGTGTCACTGCCTTTGATTGCTGTTCATTTAAAAATCGTCTCCTTCCTGTATTAAAGTGTAATCTATCTATATGTCTGGTACCACAAAAGAGAAAATTGAAGTCAGTTCCCTGAAATCTCAAATTTAGGATTGTGGAGATGGGGGAGAGAGGGGACAAATTATATGTTGTTTTCTTCACCTCTGTAAACATTTTTAGTCTTCATCTATAACATATTAATCCAGATTTGCTCAAAATGTTTTAAATAATTTTATAGTTACTACCTTGTCCCAGGAAAACTTTTATTTATTTATTTATTTTTTAAATAAATTTATTTATTTATTTATTTATTTTTGGCTGCGTTCAGTCTTCGTTTCTGTGCGAGGGCTTTCTCTAGTTGCGGCAAGTGGCGGCCACTCCTCATCGCGGTGCACGGGCCTCTCACTGTCGCGGCCACTCTTGTTGCGGAGCACAGGTTCCAGATGCGCAGGCTCAGTAGTTGTGGCTCACGGGCCTAGTTACTCCGTGGCATGTGGGATCTTCCCAGACCAGGGCTTGAACCCGTGTCCCCTGCATTGGCAGGCAGATTCTCAACCACTGCGCCACCAGGGAAGCCCAGGAAAACTTTTTAAAACACAGAAATTACTTGGACAGGAAAAGACACCGTGCAAATCAGTTGAAATCAAAAACTATAAAACTGTGGTCAGATGAAGAGAGAATCAAGACAAGAGTAGAGATAGCTAGAGGGGAGGAAAATAAAATGTGTAGAGGGCTTTTCATGGCTACAAGGGGAACAGAAAGCTACAGTGGAGAAAATAGTGTAGGTAGTGATAGATGATGATCTGAACACACACCTTTTTATTATGCCTCTTCTTGCTTTTCTTTACTGCTATCTCCATTCCTATCCAGGTGGTTCTCAGACCATGCCTTGCCCAGATTTCTCTGTATTAGTCCAGCTTTTTCACTTCTTCCAATTTCCTAAAGAATTTAAAATCTGTGATTAAAATTTTAAAAATCATCACAGGGCAGCTATGCAATGGAAAAGTCTCTGAATCTATGTGTATCCCCTCAGCATTCAGTGTCCTCTTCTAGTGGAAGTTCCATAAGTATTTGAATATTTTAAAAATGAATGCTCAGAGCTAAAGCTTTTTCATTTTATTTTTTATTTAAAAAATTAAAAAAAAATTTTTTTGGCTGCACTGCATGACATGTGGAATCTTAGTTCCTCAACTAGGTATCAAGCCTGCGCCTCTGCAGTGGAATTACGGAGTCTTAACCACTGGACCACCAGGGAAGTCCCTAAAGCTTTTGCATTTTAAACTGGACTTTCATAGAGTAGAGCCTGTGAAGGTTATATCAAGTGGAATAATTGTAATTAGTATCAATGGTTCTGGTAAGATGACATCTCTAACATTATGTTCAACTTGTTTTTACCTGTTGGGCTGTTCTCTGTCTCCTTTGCTGGCTTCTCTCCTCTGTCAGACCTGTAAATGTTGGAACATACCAGAGTTGGGTCCTGCGCTTGCTTCATTTTTCCATCTATTCTTTCTGTTTAATTTTATTTGGTTCTGTTGTTCTAAATGCCATACAGATGTATGAATCTGGCTCTGAGCTGTCCTTGAGCTTCCTGCTCTTATATCAAACTACTTACTTGATATTTCTATCTGGATGTCTGTTAGAATAAACACTTGGCGTGTCTAAAATGCAAATCTCGATTTTCTCACGTGAACCTATACCTTCCTCACTCTTCTCCATCTCAGCTAATAAATAGAACAGTCTACCCAGTTGCTCAAGTCCCAACTTAAGAATCATCCATATTTCTCTCTTTCTTTTATCTTCTGCATTTAATTTATTATTATTAGCAAGTTTTGTCAATTCTACCTTCAAAATATATTTTGAATCTATCCTCTTTTTTCCTTCCTGCTGTTATCATCGTAGTCTGTGTCCTTATCTTCTCTTGCTCACACTGCTGTAATGGTTTTCTAACAGGTTCCCTTACTTACACTCTTATCTCCTTTCAGTACGTATCAATGATCCTTTTAAATGTTTACATTTAAATGTTTACATTGAAATCAGGTCATATCACTTTGCTGATTGGAATTCTTCTGTGGATTCCCGCTATACCTAGAATAAAATCAAAGTGCCTTACCCTGATCTACAAAACCTTACATTATAACATCAACTCAGAAGCCTCATCTGTAAATCGTCAAAATGTCATCTAGATTTCATCAACTCAGAAGTCACATCATCTAAATCATTTACATCAGGTATGGGTGAAACACTGGATATGATCCATCCTGGTTCAGAATTCCTCTCCATCTCTAGACATGTGAAACTAGCAAATATGTTACCTGCACTTCAAATACAATGATGGAACAGGGTAACGGTTACAGACATTTCCACCCCAAAGGTGGTAAAATGGAGAGAAGAGAGGAGTCACTGGTACCAAGCAGTTTTGAAATCCAATTGGGAAAAATATATTTGGTTTCAAGGCCTGGAAATAATACTCTATTGCTCTTGGCCCTGACGTCTGAGGCTCCACTCTCAGAATTTAAGACTCTACCCTTGGAGTCATCCTTCCTTTTTCAGGAAGGGTAGTGTATATCTGCACCTGAGTATTTTTATCAGCCTGTTTCCTGTCTGTAGAATTTTGGTCTGTTTGTCTTCTTTCATTTTGGCCGCTCTTGTCCCTTTCAGTCTGAGGTGGTGGTGCTCTGCTGGTATAACAGTCTCTGGAAAGATTCTCATGAGTCTTCTCTGTTCGTTATGTGGGTTCCTTCCATAAGACAAGGCACCCCTCCACATGTCTTTCCTGGATGATTCCATCTCTGTTTTTGGCTTCTGCCGGGACGTCTGAGGAGATCCATGAGTCACATGTCTAATCTCTTCAGAGAGCCCTCTGTGTCACTGAACGGTGTGACCTTTTGTTCATTTTGAGGCACTGGCAAAAGGTTGTCTAGCCACACTTTGGCTTTGTCTCCAGAGCACACTTTCTTAACATTGAATCCCTGACTTTAGCATAGTTTACAGTCTGGGTAGGCTGAGGATTTTCCAAATCATCAAGTACTGGTTCCTTTTTGCTTAACAGTTCTTCCCTCACTTTATCTCATTCCTCTCAAATGTAACCACGATCAGCATGAAGAAACCCAGGCTGCACCTTCAGCACTTTGCTTGGAAATCTCCTCGGCTAAATATCCAAGTTTGTTGTTTACAAGTTCTACTTTCCATATAATTGTGGGACATGATTTAGCTAATCTTTCTGTAACAAGCACCTCCTTTCCTCCAGTTTCCAATAACATGTTCCTATGTTCTTTACTTCCTTCTGCACTCTCACCAGTAGCACCTTTAACATTTATATTTCTACCAGTGGTCTGTTTATGACTATTTAGGTATTCTAGATCTAATACGATATGGATTTTCTGTACCATGCTCCTCATTTTCTTCTGAGTCCTCACTACCAGGGTCATTAACATCCATATTTCTACTAAAAGTCTGTTCAAGGCAATTTAGGCTTTTTCAGTTGTGCCCCTCAAAATTCTTCAAACTTCCTCCCATTACTTAATTCCAATTACTTAATCATAACAAATACCTAACTTCCTCATCGTTAGGTATTTGTTTTAGTGGCACCCCACTTTCAGGTACCCAAATCCGTGTTCGTTTCCTTCAGTTGCTGTAATAATTTGCCACAACTTTTGGTGGCCAAAACAACACAAATTTATTCTCTTACAGTTCTGGAGGTGAGAGTCCAAAGTCAGTTCCACTGGGCTGAGGGCAGACATTTCTTCTGGAGGCTTGAGGGGAGAATCTGTTTCCTGAACCTTTCCATCATCTCGGGGCCATGATCTGCCTTCCTTGGCTTGTGGTCCCTTCCTCCATTTCAAGGCGTATCACTTTGAACTCTGCCTCTGCTGATCCATGTAGTGTTCTCCCCCACCAGCTCTTTGAATGACTGATTCCTCTAGTTCTTTCCTTTGCAGTCACACATTCCCTACTGACATAAGTCTTAAGTCACCCCCTTATCCTTTTTATTCTTAATCTCAATGATATCACCCTCCTTATTTAATAACATCTATTTTAATTGGCAGTTATCACCTAAATAGTTATTAACTTTGCGGGGAGGAGCTGTATGTCTCCTCCATTACGATAAAAGCTCTAAGAGGGCATTAGTGTTGACGGACTTGTTCACTGCTCTATCCCCAGTGCCTGAAAGAGCATAGGACATATGATAGATGTTATTGGAGTTAATAAATGAATGATTGAAGTGGATTTGGTGAATTGATCCTGAATAATTTAATCTGATGCCTACTAGTTAGTTACAAGGTATTTATAGAATACTTTCTTTATGCAAGCAAAATTCTAAATGTAATGACTGGTTAAAGAAACAGGGATTTCTTTTTTTCAGCGATATTTTGAACTTGATCATATAAAAATTTCTGCTGTAAAACACCCGAAACTGCTAGAGAAAATATAGCAAGCATACCTTTAAATGTGTTTTTGAGCCCACAGAAAAGTTAGGGAACCCTCAGGGTTTAACAGTGTAGAAGGTCATTAGGAAAATGCAAATAAAAACCACACTGAGATGCCATTTCACCCCCACTAGGATGGCTAAAACCAAAAAGGCAATAATAAATGTTGATGAATTATTATTAATAATCATTAAATAAAATATTGTTAATTTATTATAATAATTATTATGAGGTTATGGAACCTCATACATTACTGGTGGGATTGTAAAATGGTGCAGCCACTTTGGAAAACAGTTTGGCACTTCCTCAAAAAGTTAAAAATAGAGTTACCAGATAATCCAGAAATTTTATTTCTAGGTACATACCCAAGAGAATTGAGAACATGTTTACACAAAAACGTGTATAGTAATAGTTGTAGTGTCATTATTCATAAGAATCAAACAGTAGAAGCAGCCTAAATGTCCATGAACTGATGAATGGATAAACAAATGTGGTATATCCATACAATGGAATATTATTCAGCACTAAAAAGGAATGAGATATTGATTATACTACAGCATGGATAAACCTTGAAAACATTATAAGTAAAAGAAGATAGACATAAAGTATGTATGATTCTATTTATATGAATCACGTATTGTATGATTCAGTTTATATGAGGTGTCTAGAATAGGTGAATCCAAAGAGACAAAGTAGATTAGTGGTTGCAAGGGGCTGGGGGAAAGAGGGAATGGAGTGACTACTGATGGGTACAGAGTTTCTTTTTGGAGTGATGAAAATGTTCTGAAATTAGACAGTAGTAATGGTTGCACAGCTCTATGAATATACTAAAAACCACTGAACTATACACTTTAAAAGGATATAATTTATGGTATGTGAACTTTATCTCAATAAAGTTGTTATTAAAAAATAGCAGGAACTGAAAATGAGAGCTGTAGATATATTTAGTGGCTTCTCACATGGTGGTCATAGATCTAACAGATAAGGTAGATGATGTATCACTTTTTTATGATCTAATCTTAGAAGTACACACATGGTACCACTTCTGCCACATTGGCATAAGCATTTACAAGCCTGCCAACATTCAAAGGGAGGAGACATAGGCCCTACTTCTTAATGGGAATAGTGCCAAAGAATTTTGGGCCATTTTTAAGAAAATCAAAAAACCTTACATGCCTAAGTTAGAAGAGAATGAAAACTTATGAGATCAGTATTCAGTGCAAGAAGTTAGAGCTATCTCATAAGTGCAGAGAAAGTTGAAAGAAGGAAACACTAAGGGTAAAAGAAAATTAATGAAATAGAAACAGTTACAGTAAGAGGATCAAGAGAGCCAAAATGCTAGTACTTTCTTTTTTTTAGCTTTTAATATAAATTTATTTATTTACTTTTTTTTTTTTTTTTTTTTTTTTTGCGGTACGCGGGCCTCTCACTGCTGTGGCCTCTCCCGCTGCGGAGCACAGGCTCCGGACGCGCAGGCCCAATGGCCACGGCTCACGGGCCCAGCCGCTCCGCGGCACCTGGGATCCTCCCAGACCGGGGCACGAACCCGTGTCCCCTGCATCGGCAGGCGGACTCTCAACCACTGCGCCACCAGGGAAGCCCTATTTATTTACTTTTACATTCTTTTTTTTGAATATTCTTTTCCATTATGGTTTATCACAGGATATTGAATATAGTTCCCTGTGGTATACATTAGGACCTTGTTGTTTATCCATTCTAAATGTAATAGTTTGCATCTACCAACCCCTAACTCCCAGTCCATTCCTCTCCCTTCCCCCCTCCCCCTTCGCAACCACAAGTCTGTTCTCTGTCTATGAATCTCTTTTTGTTTTGTAGATAGGTTCATTTGTGCCATATTTTGGATTCCACATATAAGTGATATCATATGGTATTTGTCTTTCCCTTTCTGACTGACTTCACTTTTAGTATAATCTCTGATTGTATCCATGTTGCTGCAAATGGCATTATTTCATTCTTTTTTATGGCTGAGTAGTATTTCATTGTATATATGTACCACATCTTCTTTATCCATTCATTTGTCAATGGACATTTAGGTTGTTTCCATGTTTTGGCTATTGGGAATAGTGCTGCTATGAGCATAGGGGTGCATGTATCTTTTTGAATTATAGTTTTGTCCAGATATGTGCCCAGGAATGGGATTGCTGGATCATATGGTAATTCTATTTTTAGTTTTCTGAGGAACCTCCATACTGTTTTCCACAGTGGCTGTACCAGTTTACATTCCACCAGCAGTATAGGAGGGTTCCCTTTTCTCCGTACCCTCTCCACTATTTATTATTTGTAGACTTTTTTTTTTTTTTTTTTTTTTTTTTGTGGTATGCGGGCCTCTCGCTGTTGTGGCCTCTCCCGTTGCGGAGCACAGGCTCCGGACGCGCAGGCTCAGCGGCCATGGCTCACGGGCCCAGCCGCTCCGCGGCATGTGGGATCTTCCTGGACCGGGGCACGAACCCGTGTCCCCTGCATCGGCAGGCGGACTCTCAACCACTGCCCCACCAGGGAAGCCCTATTTGTAGACTTTTTGATGCTAGCCATTTTGACAGGTGTGAGTTGATACCTCACTGTGGTTTTGATATGCATTTCTGTAATAATTAACAATGTTGAGCATCTTTTCATGTGCCTACTGGCCATCTGTATGTCTTCTTTGGAGAAATGTCTGTTAAGGTCTTCTGCTCAATTTTTGATTGGATTATTTGCTTTTTTGTTGTTGAGTTGTATGAGCTGTTTGTATATCTTGGAGATTAAGCCCCTGTCGCATCATTTGCAAATATTTTCTCCCATTCTGTAGGTTGTCTTTTCTTTTTTTTTTAATGGTTTCCTTTGCTGTGCAAAAGCTTGTAAGTTTGATTAGGTCCCATTTGTTTATTTTTGTTTTTATTTGGGAGACTGACCTAAGAAAACATTGGTATGCAAAATGCTAGTAATTTGAAAAGACTTATGAAATAGAAATATCTCCAGCATTGATAATTAAGACAATCAGACAGAAGCAACATGTAAATAATATTAGGCTTGTAAGAGTGGATATAATTGCAGTTACAAGTGAGCTTTCAAAAATCCTAAAAGTGTTAATGACTTTTTGATAGCAAAACTGAAGTCATAGATGAAATGGACAATTTCAGCGAAAAATATAATTTAAACTCATAGAGAAGTTGAATTAATCACTAATGATTTTTTCTGGCAACTACTTTCCAGCCTTCAAAGGAAAAAGGAACCCAGTCTTATTAAAACTTTTCAGAGACTAAGAAAAATGGAACATTACCCCAAATTACTTCATGAGACTAGAATATAACCTCAATACTCATTCAGACTAGTACAGTGTGAAAGAGGGAAATACATGCTAATCTTACTTAGAAATATGAATATAAGAATTAGCAAACCAAACCCAGCAATGTTTTGAGGAAGAAAACATACAGATGTATGACAAGTTGGTTCATCTCAAAATGTTGCCTGGGAATCTACTGATACAGTTTACCATGTTAATCATATGAGCACCTCAATAGAAGCAGAAAAAGCATTTGATAAAATTTATTACTCATTTATAATAAAAGCTCTTAAACTAGGAACAGAAAGAAACTTCTTTAACCTAATGAAGGGTATCTGTCAAAAATAGATAATAAACTAAATATTAATGATGAAGCATTAGAAGTATGAATGTTGCTATTCAGCATTATGCTGGAGATCTTAGCCAGTATGGTAAGCCATGACGAAGAAACAGAAAGTATAAGATTAAAAAGGAAAGGATAATGCTAATAGTATTCATAGGTGATGTTGATAATCAATATCGGAAATCCAGAAGACTCTATAATCAAATTAATAGAATAAGAGTTCAGTAAATTTGATCAATACAAGATCATTATATAAAAATCAGTTACATTCCTGTAACAAAAAATTAGAAAATGCAACAAAAGATCTCTTTTAGAGTATTATGAAATCTGTAAATACCCAGGAACAAAATGAACAAAAGTTATGTATGGCTTTTATGCAGAAAACTAAAAAGGTTTATATACAGACTTAAAAGAAGAAATGTAAATGAAGAGATAAATAATTTTTATGGGTAAAAATATGCAGTATGTTTAAATTGGCAGTACTCCCCAAATTAATCTATGAATTCAGTGCAGTTCTAATCTAAATCCCATTAGGAATTTTCAGGGAGTGGACAAGTTAATTCTTAAATGTATATGGTAGAGCAAATAGTCAAGAAGAACTAAGTTAGCTTTCAGGTAAGGAACATGGGTGTGTGGTGGATATGTATTAATAAGATACTCATTTGGTTGCTTCTCAGAGACCAAGTGGCTAAACAAGAAAGGTTTACTTCTGTCTCATGTAAAAGTCCAAGCTGATAGGCAGGATGGAATTAGGTGATTATACTTGATGAGTTCCTTCTATCTTGCTTTGATGTCTTTTAGATGTTGTCTTCCTTGGGACGTTTGAAGTTACCATGTCTACATTCCAGTCCCCAGAAAGGGAAAGGGAGAAAGTAGCTCTTTTTTAGGATGTGATTCAGGAGTTGCAAACACATAATTTTTACTCACATGTAAGTGGCCAGAACTTAGTCATGTGGTCATATCTAGCTGCAAGGGAAGCTTAGAATAGTTTTGCCAGAGCAGAACAAGCAAAATCCAGAGGTTGATTCCATAACTAAAACGAGGAGAGAGAGAATGGATATTGGAGGCAGTTAGTCATCTCTGCTTCAGGGATTTGTCCTGCTGATAGCCAGAGCTGGTTGTAAAGTTACTGTAATTAAGATAGTATGGAATTGGCCCAGATACAGACAAATAGTCTAATCAGACACTATAGAGAGAACAGAAAGAGATACTCATTTACACGGAAATTTATGTAAAAGGTGATATCACAATTCAGTGGTGTAAGGTTGGATACTTATTAAATGATGCTGGGACAAATGGTTATCCATATGGGGAAAAAAAAGTTGGTCTGTACCTCATGCTTTAAACTAAAGTTCTATTTGGATTAACTTTAAAACTTTCAGGAGAATATTTGGTATACAATATGATTTCAGTGTGGAAAACAAGTTCTTGAGTCACAGAAAGCAGAACCCAGAAGGAAAAGATTGATAAATTGTACCATTTTTAAATTTAAAACTTTTCTACCATAAGAGATACTGTAAGCAGAGGAAAAAAAAAAAACAAGACACAAAATGGGAGATGCTGTTTGCACTGCATATGGGCAATGAAAGTTAGAGTTCAAACTACATAATGACTTCTGATATATTTTTAAATTTTACTAATGTATATGTGCCAGGTGCTGTTAAAGGTGCTGGGAGTAGAGAACATAGAAATGGCTGCCCTCATGGAGCTTATTTTCTAGGGGAAGGCGACTGATAATAATTAAGTAATGTGTACACTATATTAGGCAGTGATAAGTGATATGGAGAAAGGTAAATCATGGAAAGGGAATAGGGCTTGTGGCTTATCTCTTCAGGAATTTAGGGTGTTCACGGAAGGCCTTATTGAGAAGGTTGAGAATGATTAGAGTGAAAGAAGTAAGCCATGCCAATATCTGAGGGAAGAGCATTCCAGGCAGAAGGAACAAGTGTAAAGACCCTGAGGCAGGCGTGTGCTTGGCTTGCCTGAAGAACAGAAAGAAGGCCATTGTGTGGCTGGAACAGAGTAACAGAGAAAGGAATAGATAAAGCCAGACAAGTAATAAATAGAGGTCTAGGTTGTATAGGGTCTTGTAGGTCATGAAAGTATTTTGACATTACTGTAAATGAAATGGGAAGACATTAAGGGGTATTAATATATCTCAAGTTACATTTTTCTTTTTTTAATCATGAAAAATTTCAAACATACAGAAAAGGTAATAAAATAGTGAACCCATATAGACTCCTCACCTAAATTCAACAATTATATTCATTTTCTATGTTTGCTGCAGCTATGCAGTTTTTTTGTTTGTTTGTTTTGTTTTTTTGCGGTACGCGGGCCTCTCACTGCTGTGGCCTCTCCCGTTGCGGAGCACAGGCTCCGGACGCGCAGGCTCAGCGGCCATGGCTCACGGGCCCAGCAGCTCTGCAGCATGTGGGATCCTCCCAGACCGGGGCACGAACCCGTGTCCCCTGCATCGGCAGGCGGACTCCCAGCCACTGTGCCACCAGGGAAACCCTATGCATACTTTTTAAGAGACCAACTTAGTAGATTTTAGGATGTCCCACATTCTGGATTTAATTGTCTATAAATAATATAGAAAAATACGTGATACATATATATGGTAAATATAAGAAATGTATAACTTTTTTTTTCTACAAAAGGTGAAATATATGTATATTGTTTTATATCTTGCTTTTGTAAAAAAACCTAACTTTACATCAGAGTTGAATTCAAATTAGTAGGTAGAGATCTCTTAGTCCTCTTCCTGGCTGCATTGTGCTCTATTCTGTGAACATACCATAATTTATTTAACTAATTTCCTACCAGTGGAAATTGCTTTGTTTTAATATTTTTGCTGTTGGCATAACGTCACAATGAATACTGTTGTACATTTGTTATTAGTGGTCTGTTTTTAAGTAAATTTATCTTAAAATGCGATTGCTGAGTCCAAGAGTAATTCTTACATGATTGTATAGAAATTGCAAAATTCTTGTCCTTACGCACTGTACCATTTTGCATTCCCACCAGAAATATATGAATTCACAGCTCTGTCAACAGAGTGTATCTTAAACTTGTGGATTTTTTTGTTAATCTGGTAAGTAAAAAATTGTAGTTCTGCATCATTCAGATTTTCATTTCTCCTATAAGAGAGGTTGAGTATCTCTTTAACCTCTGTCTATAAAGTATATAAATGTTTGCATGGTATGATTTAAAGGACACTGGAAGAACCTGCTTCATCTGAAATGTTTTTCCTATCAGTGTCCCATGGTCTCTCATCTGACATTTGCTATAATTACAGTATATCTGATCTTTAGAAATTCATTTCAAAATGTATTATGTGGATAGAGAAGATGGAGAGTTATTCCTTGGTCCTCTAGCATTTGAATCTAAACATATTACCATAGTTTATCAGATATTTCACTTTAATTGTGGAAAGTGGGAAATTATGGACCTGAAGGCATGATACCCAGGACATTGTGGAGAAGGGGTTGGGTAGATGGGTGGAAAGCAGAAGTGGGACAGTCTAGGACGCTGTCCAGGATGGGTAGGTCATAGATGCCAAGGGCAATCTAAACAGAGGACACTAAAGAAAAACTGCATCTGTACTATAGTTTTACTATAAGTTGCTTGGCATTGTCCCTATTTTTTCTCCATGTGTAGAGGAGACCCAAGCCCCCCTGGGTATTCTCATCCCTTTCTTGACTTAGGGTGAATAAAACAGTCTAAAATCTGAAGGGAAAGGCCATATTAGTAATATGGTCCTACCAGTTGTGTGGCACTGTAACCTCTCCGTCTCTGTCTCACCAACCCCTGAGTCTAAGGTCCTAGAGTGGCAGACAAGGGCTGGCTTTTCATCCTTTCTTTTTTTCTTTTTCCTTTTTGAGTTGGCTTCTATGGCTATTTTATTATGTCTTCTATCCTCCAGTAGCATTTTACTCTTTGGTGGAAGAGATGATGTGGGTTTATGGGTTGCAGTGCCATGAAAGAGGCAGCAGTGGCAGGCAGGGATCCAGTTTTAGAGGTCCACATGTCAGCTTTCTCCTTGTGTAGTTGATGGAAACCAAAAGCCTATAGAATGCCTGCTGGTTATGCAGGTAGGGGATTGAATTTCTTGTGTTACCTTCCTCTTGTGTGTCTATGTATTCTTGTATATTTAATTTGTTCAGCAAGTGGTTAAGTGCCAGCTCCTGTTCTAGGTACTGGAGATATTGTGGTGAATAAAACAACTTACCCGCTCTCCTGTAGCTTATATTCTTGGGGCTGATGGGAAACAGACAATAAACAAATAGGATTTTTCTAGCTAACCATAAATGCTATTAAGACCAAAGAACAAACACAATGGTGAGTGAGTGAGAGAGAGAGAGAGAGAGAAAGTGTGTGTTTGTGTGTGTGTGTGGACAGGACTCTTTGAGGAGATAACATTTAAGCTGATATCTACATGATGAGAAGGAGCTGGAGTGTGAAGGTCAGGGAAGGTCATAGTTAGAGAACAGGGAATGCAAGTGTTCTGAGGTGGAAACAAGGCTTGGCATGTCCAAGATGTCGAAAGAAGTATGGCTGGAAAAGTAGTGAGTGAGTAAGTGAGTGTGGAAAGCCTCACAAAATAAGAGGAGAGATGGATGGTATCCAGATCCTGTATGGACTTATAGGCCATAGTAAGGGGTTTGTGCTTAGTTTGAAACACAATAGGGTGCTAAAAGGGTTTTAAGCAGGGGAGTGATGTGATTTGTTGGTAATAACATGATCAGTAGGGGGTTAAACGTGGAAGTAAGGAGACCAGTTAGGAAGCTATTGAAATAGTCTAGGTAAGAAATGATGGGGCTTGGGTTATGATGTTAGTTGTGGAGAAGTTGAGAAATGCTTAGATTTAGGATGTGTTTTACAGGTAGAATTGACAAAACTTGAAAGATTAATATGGGTGGGGGGCGGAAGGGTAAGAGAGGAAGACAAAGAGGTTTTGGCATCACTTCTGAACGGTGGTGCTATTAAGTGAAATGGGAAAGGCTGAGGGAGGAGCTGCTGGGGCAGGGGTGATGATGCACAGAAATCAGGAACTCTGTCTTGGGCAGTTAGCTCTGAGGTGCCTATTTATCACAGATATCAGGAAAGCAGTTAGTTGGATATCTGGAAATCAGGAGAAAGGTCAGAGTAGGAGATAAATTTGGGGGTACGTGGTATTTAAAGCAGTGAGGCTAGTTGAGATCACCCAGGAAGTGAGTTTAGGTAGAAAAGAGAAGACCAAATACAGGATTAATGAGAATATAGATTTGCATGTAAACATTAAAAAGATGTTTATGTTGTAGTTGTTGAACATGAATAGTTTATTATCTTAATGAATTTATTATCTTTGGAATTAATTTTAAAATACACACTTAATGGTTGTCTTGCATTCTGCCAAGGATAATTGTTTGATTTTCTCAACTAAAAGCATCATGCAGGAATAAATGTTCTCAGTCAGTTTTAATTTAGTGGTTCTTCTAGGGGTTGGGATTTTGACAATTAGAGAGTCGACAAGGTAACAAGCCATAGTTTGTATACTAAGCGAATAGAAATGGTATAGTTGAATTTCACCTTAAAGTGTTCTGTTACAAAGGAACTTGTGTTGGTTTGTGTTAGATCCACTTTTAAAAGGGAAGCTGCAGCAAGTCTGAATTCAAGCAAAATTATGATGTATGTAACATTTGTCTTAATTATCTCTTTTCTTTAAAAGTTAAAGCTCTGATTTTAAATCAAAGTAATGCTTCTTACATTGTTAATAAGAGCATTCTCTTAGCCCTTCCATCCTTTCCACCCAACCTACTCTCAGAGGCAAAGGCTCTTAACCCTTTTAGCTGTCTTTTTTCCTGCTTACCTTCATATTCTGAATAAAGTGTCTCTATTTCTTGCTTTTGAAAATATTTAGGCATCTGTTGTTTTCCTGCTCTTGTAAGTAAAGAGTTAGTTCTGGTGGATTATCATATTGGTTAGGTATATGGTTCTAGAATCAAGACTCATGGGTTCTAATACTGTCTTCATGCCACTTATTAACTGTTTGACCTTAGTTGGGTAACCTTATGTATCTCACTGTCCTCATCTATGAAATGGGATAACAGTATTGTCTTCCTTGTGTGTTGTTGTGAGGATTAAACTAGTTAATACATGTTAAGTGAATGTGAGTACATTTATTGAGTAAAACCAATCAGTAAAAGTAAATAATAAATTCAATAATTTTAATCACTATGAAAATAATATTATTTCATCCTCTTCATGCAGTTGTCCACATCCTATTTCCTCTGTATAGTTGTATTTCAGTTTTAGTTTTCAGAATTTACATTTTTATGATCAATAATGTTTGCAGTAAAGGCTTATTACACAATAAAATTATATTTCCTTTTTTTTTTTTTTTCTTTTGGTGGTACACAGGCCTCTCACTGTTGTGGCCTCTCCCGTTGCGGAGCACAGGCTCTGGACGTGCAGGCTTAACAGCCATGGCTCATGGGCCTAGCCGCTGCGCGGCATGTGGGATCTTCCCAGACCGGGGCACGAACCCGCGTCCCCTGCATTGGCAGGTGGACTCTCAACCGCTGCGCCACCAGGGAAGCCCACCCCTCTCTTTTTATTGTACACTTTTCAGGTACCCACCTCAACTCCTCATTAACCAGAGTTCAGAATCCTTGCTGATTTCTCTGTCATTAACATTTTACTTCTGCCACTACTCTTCCCTCCATGTTGACATATATCTCTTCTCTATCTTATGTCATTAGTTAGTGTTTTTCTGCTTCCTTAGGAAGTAATTAGTCAGCATATTGTATTATTTAAGGTATTGTTAGCTGCTGTGTGAAGCAAACCCGAACAAATAATGACTTATTGTCATAAAAATAAAGGTTTATTTCTCACTTGTCTAAATCAGGTGTAGCAGATTGCCACATCACACTCTTGAGCAGTGATTCAGGGATCCAGTCTTCTGTCTTGCGGCTCTGGCACCTTCATTGTGTAGTTTTGGAGGTTGCTGCATTCATCTGCATCAAGCAGGGGTTGTGGGAGAGGGAAGGGAAAGGAGGATTATGCCTAGGAGATGATTATGGACTAGGCCTGGAAGCAGTGCACATTCCCTCAGATTCATATCCCTTGTCAATAATTCAGTCATGGCTACATCTAACCTCAAAACAGACTGGGAAATGTTAATGAACCACTGAGCCCAAGAAGTACAGTGAGCTACATGCTCCCACTTATCAATGAATCCACTCTAATATGCCTACTTTTTCCAAATCTTACATGTTCTGTTTATGTTAAGGGTAATCATCTGGATAAATTCCCTCTAGATGTAGTTGTGTACTTTAAAGGTGTGACTTCAGTGAGAGAATTTCAGGCTAAGTAGGAGAGATTGAAATGGACAGATAGAATAAGGGTCGTTTGTTGTATTTTGTTTTGGCGGAGAAGGGGTTCTGAATCCTCTGATTTTGTGATTCTTTTGTCTTTGCTGGACTCTATCCCATTTTGCTGCTTTTCCTCATCTCCACCCAGTTGCCAAAGGGCCTTCTCCCTTCTTGCCTTTTTCTGCTCCAGAAATGGAGTTACAAAGACCACCAGACCACCGGTTTAAATCATGCTTGCCTTGTCAGCTCCCATGTATTGATACTTTGAGGTTCCTTCCCTGTGCTCTAATCTACTCAATTATTTATTTATTTTTTATATTTTCAGATTTAGGGTGGGCTTATTTTTCTGACTGTAGTTTTAGGTCAGCCTTTGGCCCCCTTGTTTTCTTCTCCCTTCTGTCTTCTCAGCAATTTTTCTTTTTCTTTGCTCATGACAAAGCCTTTCAGTGAGGTTGGAAGGGGGGTAGGGATGTGAGAGATTGTGCCCTATGATTTGTTAAGTTTTGTCTTTTTACTAACAGTTATTTTGAGGTTTCAGTATTCTCTGTATTCACGTTATTCTGAGGACATGGTATTTATATAGATTCACTTTTTACTTCTGGTTTTGTATAGTTTGGGGAGGAAAAATTGGGAGGCATGGAGCTAGGCAGCTTCCATTTTTTGCAGATACTCACAAATGTCTATGGTCTTTGCACAAAAATTTTAATATTAATTTAGTCTGACTTCTAAATATTCTTTTTTTCATTCTTTCTCCTTTTCTCTCTTTAGCACTCTTTGAGACTTTGGGGGGGAAATAATATATTACTTTTAAAAGTTTAAAGTCTTGCCTTTTAAACCTTAAAGTCATATTTAAGTCATTAAAACAGATGAAATTAATTGTTTTACATGGTTGAGGTAGGAACCTAATTTCATTTTTTCTTTATAGAGTTCTAGCACAATTTACTAAGTATTCCAAATATTTCCCACTGTTCCATTAATAAATACTTATCTATTCCTTTACTTCACTAATGATTAGAGCTTTGTGATTCTTATCTATTAGGGCAGATTCTTTTTCTTTTTCAGTGGTGTCATGGTTATTGCTGGGCCTTTGATATTTTTGTATAAATTTCAGAATCAGTTTGTCCAGTTTCTCAAAAAGCCCTTTTGAAATTTTAATGAGAATTACATTGAATTTTTACATAAATATGGAGTTAAACTTCTTGTCTTGAACATGGTATATCTTTGCATTTGTTTAATGCCTTTCAATAAAGTTTTAAAAATTTCTCTATAAAGATCTTACATAATTTTTGTTAGATTTATGTTTAGAAATCTCATATTTTTTTGTTGCTGTGGTAAAAGAAATCTGATAATAGAAATGCAATACATTTTTGTATATTGATTTTATATCCAGTCTTATTGCTAAACTGTTTTAATATTTCTGTAGATATTTTGGGTTTTCTATGTAGACAGTTATATCACCTGCAAATAATGAAAGTTTTATTTACTCCTTTTCAGTTATACTTTTTATTTCTTTGGCAGCTTCTAGGGAAAAATAAACAAAATAGAACTCTATAAGGATTCTTTGTTGTCCTCTTCCAAATGCTTGACTAAGGATGATCTTAAAAATGGACAGTAGCAAGTGTTGGTCAGGATGTGGAGAAATTGAAATCTTCATGTATTGCTGGTGAGAGTGTCAAATGGTGCAACCACTTTAGAAAACAGTTTGAAATTCTTCAAAAAGTTAAAAATATATGGTTGATTTTTGAACAACATGGGTTTGACTGCACAGGTTCACTTATATGCAGATTTTTTCAATAAATGTACAGTCGACACCCCACATCTGTGGCTTCTGCATCTGTGGATTCAACCAACTTCAGATGGCGAACTTAATACATGATTGATGGTTGTCTGAATCCATAGATGCAGAATCGTGGTTACAGTGGGCTCACTGTGGACTTCAGCATCACTGGATTTTGGCATTCACAGCAGGTCCTGAAACCAATCCCCCGTGGATACTGAGGGACAACTGTAGTTATTAGATGACCTGGCAATTCCACTCCTAGGTGTATATTCAAGGGAATTGAAAATATATGTTCATATAAAACTTGTACATGACTGTTCATAGCAGCATTTTTCATAATAGCCAAAACAGTAGAAACAACCCAAATATGCATCAACTGATGAATGGATTAAACAAAATTGGTATATCCATACAGTGGAATATTATTCACACATAACAAGGAATAAAATATTGATGCAAGCCACAACATGGACACATCTTGAAAACATTATGTTAAGTGAAAAGAAGCCAGACACAAAAAGCCACGTATAATTCCATTCATATAAAATGTCCAGAATAGATAAATACATAGAAAAATATACAGAAAATAAATCAGTGCTTGCCAGGGCTGGGAGGAGGGAGGATTGGGGAGGTATTGCTAATGGGTATGGGGTTTTCTTGAGGAGTGATGAAAATGTTCTGGAATTAGATAGTGGTGATGGTTACACAACTCTGTGAATATACTAGAAACCAATGAATTATACACTTTAAAATGATTGCTTTTGTGAGATTTGTATTTTATCTCAAAAAAATAAACTTACATAGTGTAATTTTAGTCTTTTTTTTCAACTAATTTTAGTCTTATTGGCCACTCTTTCTATGCAAAAGTTTGCATCACCTGAAATTATGTTCCTTTGATGTTTATTACTTTAGATCGTTTATGTCTTTTATGAACTCATAATTAAGAATGCTATGCCTTACACAGGTGAATATGTGTGTTAATATGTCCAAGTCATATTAGCCTGGAAAGTGATATTTAGTTTTATGTTAAAGGACTCTCTCTACGGTCTTGAATATAGTATTTTCTATATATTAAATCTATCTTTATAGCATTACTGAGTTGAGTTTAATTAGTATTCACAAATCAACATATAATATCCTAATACAAATGACAGCCTGTTTAGGAAATTGTAGAAAAGAATTCTTGTATTAGTGGCTAGAGAATAGGAGATATCAGTGGTGAATTTTTTTCTTTAAAAATGAAAATGGCTTTATTTTCCACGGGGAAAATGTATAGATGTTCAGATTTATTATCTGCTATATTTTTCCTTGACTAGAAGAAAATCACTTAGGTAAGCCAGTAAAATGTAAATGACTGGTCACAGTTGAGAAATAGTAACAGAGACCAGCTTTCTAATCTTTTTTTTTTTTTTTTTTTTTTTGCGGTCCGCGGGCCTCTCACTGCTGCGCCCGCGCAGGCTCAGTGGCCATGGCTCACGGGCCCAGCCGCTCCGCGGCATGTGGGATCCTCCGGACCGGGGCACGAACCCGCGTCCCCTGCATCGGCAGGCAGACTCCCAGCCACTGCGCTACCAGGGAAGCCCAGCTTTCTAATCTTTTAACCCGTTTGAATCCAAGACTGCCTTGAAGCTAAGTGGTCACCTGTGTGGTTGTTTGTGTGCTGCTCATCACTAGTCCAGATGACCGACCTTTATGATTTCTTCCAAATATGATCCTGAATAATAATGTAAACCTCATCAGTTAACATCTTAGGGGGAGTAGTTATCACCCACCTGACAGAAAAGCCTTATATGAGTGTTGACAAGGTTGTGTTTGGTAACGGTAGGGTTACAAGTTATGGGGCTGGATTAGAGAATATCTTCTATCCATTCAATTCTGATAGTTTCTTGTCCTGATATAGGTGTGAAGAGAGTACAAGGTATAAGAGAGAAAGAGAATTTGTAGACAATAGCTAGAGTGATTATAGTAAATAGAGCTAGGAGGGGAAGCTGGGCGTGGTGCTGCCTTCCCCAGCTTCTGACAATTAAAGGAGCGTTTCTGTATGTTCTATGCTTTTTCCTTTGAGTTGGATGCTACTGCTTTGTGGATAAATGGTAATCCAATTAGGTTTCCATCCTTTCCTGCCTGTGCCCTCAGATCCTCCCTTACAGCTGGTGGACAAATTTGTTCTCTTTCCTCCTCTTTCCCCTTCAGTGCAGTCTGAGCATTTCCATTTCCCTCTTTTACTGGTGTTTTTAGCTATCTCTTTTTGGGGAAACATTGGATAAGTATCTGAAAATGTAGATAATAATTTTGAATATAGAATTTGCAAAGTTATAGAACTGTATTATGACTTTTGGGGGGCTGGAGTAGGGTAGGAATTTTTTGGTTAGTGACCACACTTCAGACCTTTTGTAGTTTTAATGATCCAGAGTAAAAGAACAATAAAGTACTTTTTCTTCTTTCTAGTATTTAGAAGAGCTAGTGTTTAGTAGAAAGAATCCACGTTTTGGATTCAGGAGACATGGCTTAAATTTTCCAATTTGCTTTATCCAGGCTGGACAATTGAATAAGTCACTAAATTTTTTGAGTCTCAATTTCCTTATATATTAAATGGTGATACAATTAATGTTTTCTGAACTTAACTCACAAGACTTTTATGAGGACTGGATAAAACAAAGCACATGAAAGCATTTGTAGCCAGTGAGTTGGCATAGGCATATTATTACCTTACTTAAGGGGGTAGTGACAGCTCTTGGAACTTGCAGACTCTTAGCAATGGGACACATGTATTCTGTGTGTATGAATCTGGAAGGTATGTTCTGATAGTTTCTTCTGCTCATTCTTTTAGTGGTTTGACATTCAGCATTTTGAGAGTATGAGAGCTACTAGTGAGTTCGCTAACATGAGTCTTCCAAAATGTTTCAGGAATTCATTTAAATGATCGAATATGTATATAGGAAACACTTTGCTGATCTCTGAATAAGGAAGTGGCTCCTAGTATGGAAAATTCTGACCACTAATCTTGGATGTTGGCATATAAGCAGATCTCTATGTTCAATTTCTATGCAAATCCAGTAAAATCATTCTTCATATATCGTTAAATCAACACTCAAATACTAAAAATTACGTAAAAATCGTAATTATGTTTTTTATTCCTCTGTTTCTTTATTGTGACTAAACAGTATGTTATAAATAATGTGCTCCTTTTCCCAGCATGTAATTTAGTTTGAATTTATCTTTTAAAAATATCTAGAGTCATAATATAGTTCTCCCTATTTATACTATTTTCATTTTTTCTGGCACTTAGGATAGCTGTCTTTCCCTTTCAGTATAGCTCAGTGACTTCTAGGTAGTGCTAATAAGAGATATTCTTTTTTTTTTTTTGCGGTACGTGGGCCTCTCACTGTTGTGGCCTCTCCCGTTGCGGAGCACAGGCTCCGGACGCGCAGGCCCAGCGGCCATGGCTCACGGGCCCAGCCGCTCCGCGGCATGTGGGATCTTCCCGGACCGGGGCACGAGCCCGTGTCCCCTGCGTCGGCAGGCGGACTCTCAACCACTGCGCCACCAGAGAAGCCCTAAGAGATATTCTTGAGTTGAGGGGACAAATAGATTTTTGTAGCTATTGTGTTGGAGTACATTTTAAGGTTTAAGGTTTTTTTTTTTTTTTTTCCTGGCTCAAGAATTTTCAATTAGGTTGTGAATTTATACAGCCTTGATGGTAACAAAGAATAGGGCTTTTGCTACTATAATTAAAATGACACTTTCACTTACAATTTAATAGAAGGTGGAAATCATGGAGCTGTATTTTCTTTCATTCATTCTCAGCTTCCTTGAACTTCTTAATGAGAGGTTTGTGTGCACCCAGAGGGAAAAGAGCCTACTGCATTGACACATGCTTGCTATTTTTAGTTTTATATTCCAAATTACGGCTGCTATAAGTTAATATCAGCATTAAGTGAGTAAAGCAGCCCCTCAGCAGTTGAAGGGGGAGGTTGAAGTTCAGGACTTAAGGGGAAAGGATGTATTGTGAAGGTCACAGGAGTACAAGAATCTGGAGTCATTGTCATAAAAATGGAGAGCACACTCAAGATGAACACTGTGAGAGCCAGTCCTATACCTCACCAGGTCCTGTCTTTCTCTGAAATACTTCTGTCTGAAAGTACCACTTACTACTGTCTTATCCTCCTATTTCTTTTTCTAAAGCCTGTGTTAGTTGGAGTTTTGTGAGTATAAAACTAAGGTGTTTTGCAGAATGACATCTGTGGACCAACTTCATAAAGTTAAAGGCTCTTTCCATTTTTCCTAAGCCAATATGCATTATTCAGCTGTGGTATATACACTCTTTAATAACTGACCCTGAAAAAGGAAAGGAAGTTATTTATAGGCACTAGCACAGAAGAACCAGAATGTTTTTAACTGCCCAGCCCTTGGTCCAAGGGAAGAGTTCTAGGCATACTTTGGCTCAGGATAGATGTCTCACTGATTTGAAGTGGAGATGTCCAGGGTATACTACCCATCCTTTTTTTTTTTTTTTTAACCCTTCAGAGAAGAGGATTAGAGATGGATTCTCGATGTCACCCTGACAATTGATGTCATACATACCAACCACTACTGCCATTTTACAGAATGACCCCATTATCAATTTAGTTTTGATTTCTCCTAAGGTTTTTTTCCCATCAGAAGCAGGGTAGGGGAGAAGGGAGATTTTTTTTTTTTTTTGAGAAGGGAGATTTTTGTTGTTGTTCTTATGGATCTATTTCATTCTGAGGCCCAGACAAAAGAGTGGGACGTATACTAATTAACATTGGCTTAAGTACATTTTTATTTATATGAACTTCATATACAAAGAGATATATATGGCTGGGTTCTTTGAGCAATAAATTTAATTTTCTGGTTATTTATGCTGCCTTATGACCATTTTCAAGAGGAGGGAAAATATCTACAGAGGAAAGTTTCCATACATCAGCTGAAATATGCTTCATCTTTTCCACCTTTTTTTAAAAATTAACTAATTTATTTATTTTTGGCTGCATTGGGTCTTCGTTGCTCCACTTGTGCTTTCTCTAGTTGTGGCGAGCGGGAGCTACCCTTCGTTGCAGTGCGTGGGCTTCTCATTGCGGTGGCTTCTCTTGTTGCAGAGGACGGGTTCTAGGCGCTTGGGCTTCAGTAGTTGTGGCACGCAGGCTCAGTAGTTGTGGCTTGTGGGCTTCAGAGCGCAGGCTCAGTCGTTGTGGTGCACAGGCTTAGTTGCTCCGCGGCATGTGGGATCTTCCAGGACCAGGGCTCGAACCCGTGTCCCCTGCATTGACAGATGGATTCTTAACCACTGTGCCACCAGGGAAGTCCCTCTTTTCCACCTTTCAGTCCCCAAAGTTAGATTACCACAAACAGACTTTTAAGAAATATGTCCACAGAGTGAGAGTGATACAGGTGGTGAATATGGCTTATGTTTGGAGATGATTTCCCTAAAGAATTCAGTTTTCAACTCAGTGAATCTCTAATTATTGTAAAATGTGGGCATCTTCAAACATTTAAGTCTTTAATTAACTTGCAGGTTATTTTAGTGTGAAGGAAGGATCCAGCTTATCATTTATCTCTGATTAACTAACCAGTTATACAAATACCAGTTGTTGAATAATTCATCCTTGCTAATGTGATATACCTCTGTTATTATAAACTAAATTATATATACAAGGGTCAGTTTCTGTATTTAGATTTTTAAATTTTCTTTTATTGATTTGTCTTTTCTGGAACGACAGTAGATTGCCTTGTGTAGTATGGATGTTTTAATAATATTCTTCTGATCCCTAAGCATGGTATATCTTTCCATTTGTTTGTGTCTTCTTCGGTTTCATTTGTCGGTGTCGTATAGTTTTCTGAGTAGATGTTTTTACCTTCTTGGTTTGATTTATTCCTAGGTATTTTATTCTTTTTGATGCAGTTATAAATGAGATTGTATTCTTAATTCCTCTTTCTGATAGTTGTTAGTGTATAGAAATGCAACAGATTTCTGCATATTAATTTTGTATCCTGCAATTCTACTGAATTCATTTATTCTAATAGTTTTTTGGTGGTATCTTTAGGATTTTCTATATATAGTATCATGCCGTCTGCAAACAGTGACAGTTTTACTTCTTTTTTTCCACTTTGGATTCCTTTTATTTCTATTTGTCTGATTGCCATGGCGAGGACTTCTACTACTATGTTGAATAAAAGTGGTGAGAGTGGGCATCCTTATCTTATTCCTGATCTTAGAAGAAATGCTTTCAGTTTTCCACTGTTGCATATGATGTTGGCTGTAGGTTTGTCATATATGGCCTCTATACCCACTTTCTTGAGTTTTTATCATGAATGGATGTTGAATTTTGTCACAACCTTTTTCTGCATCTATTGAGATGATCATGTGGTTTTTATTCTTCATTTTGTCAATGTGTGTATCACACTGATTGATTTACAGAAAATGAATCATTCTTGCATCCCTGGGATAAATGCTACTTGATCATGGTGTGTGATCCTTTAAACTTATTGTTGAGTGTTGGTTTGCTAATATTTTGTTGAGGGTTGTTGCATCTGTGTTCATCAGTGATACTTGCCGGAGTCCAGCTCCAGCGAGTCCAGGGATACCCGAGGGATGGATAGCGTCGGCGAAGGAAATAACTCTGTTACACTTCTTAAAGTATCAGCATTGCATGTTTCTCTTTCTCATTCTTCTTTATTGTTTTCAATCACAGGTTTATATGTTGTAGTTGATTATATTACCGGGTATGTGGCCAAACAACCTTAGCACAATCAAACCTCAAAATATTCTATAAAGGTTTTTTTAAAAAAATATATCCCCTAGTTTCTAGATGTCCTATTAAAATATTTCCCCAAGTTCCCATTAATCACAGGTTATTTCTTAGTAACCAAGCCAAGCAGTTATATGATTATTTTAATTGTAAAAGTTGGAGCTACTTGTTCCTATTTCTCTTCTTGCATGGGCAACCTTTTACAATGGTTCCATGAAAATATTTACAATATACCCTGCATGCCCTTTCTCGTTGTTTCCTTCAACTGAGACAGTGTTTTCTCCCTATCCTAGCAACCAATTCTGCTCTAGCCATTTGCTTTTCTATAATTAATCTTCCTTTATAATAGAACCATAAATTTCCTATGTCATCAGGAACTCTGGCCCATGGCCATAACTCCATACTAGAGGGTGTTTTTCATAAAAACATCCCCTTAGTTCCAGGCTCTTAATTCTTTAGCCATTTCCCCAGGGCTTTAGTGGGTACTTCCCATTCTGTGGTAGTTTCAGGAGGGGGAGTCCTAGAGGAATTTTTCTTTCACGTGGAGCAACATGCCCCCAAAATTGCCCCTATATGTAAATTTATTATCATAAAACATAACAACAGAGCTGTAGTCCACCTTCCTGGCATGGCGCTGCCTTGCAGTTTTGCCTTCCATTGCTCATGACTTTGTCATGGTGCAATGGCTCCAGGATGGCTTCCGACAGATACTGGCCTATAATTTTCTTTTTTTGTTGTGTCTTTGTTTCATTTTGGTATCACGGCCTTATAGAATGAGTTCGGAAGCATTCCTTTCTCTACATTTTTTGTAGTAGTTTCAGAAGAATAGGTGTCAACACTTCTTTAAATGTTTGGTAAAAGTCACCTGTGAATTTTTCTGCTCCTGGACTTTTGTTTCTTGAGTAAGTTTTGATTATGGATCCAGTTTCATTGCTGGTAATTGGCCTGTTCATATTATCTATTTCTTCCTGATTCAGTCTTGTAAGGTTATACATTTCTAGGAATTCATTTCTTTTAGGTTGTCTGATTGGTTGATGTATAATTGTTTTTAGTAATCTCTTATGATTCTTTGTATTTCTTTGCTGTCCGTTGTAACTTCTCCTCTTTTGTTTCTGATTTTATTGATTTGGGCGCTCTCTCTTTTTTTTTTTGATGAGTCTGGTTAAAGGTTTATCAATTTCGTTTATCTTTCAAAAAACCAGCTCTTAGTTTCATTGATCTTTTCTATTTTTTTTTAGTCTCAATTTCATTTATTTATGCTTTGATCTTTAATATTTCCTTCCTTAGATTAACTTCAGGTTTATTTGTTCTTTTTCTAGCTCCTTTAGGTGTAAGTTTAGGTTATTTGAGATTTTTCTTGGTTCCTGAGGTAGACCTGTTTCACTATAAATTTCCCTTGTAGAACTGCTTTTGCTGTGTCCCATAGATTTTGGAATGTTGTATTTCCATTTTCCTTTGTCTCCAGATGTTTTTTGTTTGTTTGTTTGTTTGCGGTACGCGGGCCTCTCACTGTTGTGGCCTCTCCCATTGCGGAGCACAGGCTCCGGACGCGCAGGCTCAGCGGCCATGGCTCACGGGCCCAGCCTCTCCGCGGCATGTGGGATCTTCCCGGACCGGGGCACGAACCCGTGTCCCCTGCATCGGCAGGCGGACTGTCAACCACTGTGCCACCAGGGAAGCCCCTCCAGATGTTTTTTAAATTTCTTCTTTGATTTATTCAGTGACACACTGGTTGTTTAGTAGCATATTGTTTATATTCCTGGTGTGTGTGTTTTTTTCCAATGTTCTCCTTGTAGTTGATTTCTAGTGTCATAGTGTTGAAGTCAGAAAAGATAGTTGATATTGTATCAATCATCTTAGATTTATTGAGACCTGTTTTGTGGCCTAGCATGTGATCTATCTTGGAGTGTGTTCCATACTCACACATTGAAAAGACTATGTATCCTATTGCTTTTGGATGGAATGTTCTATATATCTTTCTGGTTTAAGGTGTCATTTAAGGCCAGTGGATTTTTATTGATTTTCTGTTCAGATGATCTGTCCATTGATTTAACTGGGATGTTAAAGTCCCCTACTATTATTGTGTTACTGTCAGTTTCTCCCTTTATATTTGTTAGTATTTCCTCTATTTAAGTACTCTTATGTTGGGAGCATATATATTTACAAGCGTTATATTTGGATTGATCCCTTTATCATTATGTAAGGCCTTTCTTGTTTTTTTTTGTTACAGTCTTTGTTTTAAAGACTGTAAGTATTTAAGTATTGCTACCCCATCTTTCTTTTTATTTCCATTTGCATAGAATGTGTTTTTCCATCCCCTCACTTTTATCTATGTGTGTTTTTAGATCTGAACTGAGTCTCCTGTAGACAGCATATATATGGGTCTTGTTTTTCTATCCATTTAGCCACTCTGTGTCTTTTGATTGGAGCATTTAGTCCATTTACAACTAGCATAATTATTGATAGGTATGTACTTATTGCCCTTTTTTAAAAAATTTAATTAATTTATTTTTGGCTGCGTTGGGTCTTCATTGCTGTGCGCGGGCTTTCTCTACTTGCGGCAAGCGGGGGCTACTCTTCGTTGCGGTGTGCGGGCTTCTTATTGAAGTGGCTTCTTATTGCAGTGGCTTCTCTTGTTGCGGACCACGGGCTCTAGGCGCATGGGCTTCAGTAGTTGTGGCACGTGGGCTTCAGTAGTTGTGACTCGTGGGCTCTAGAGCGCAGGCTCAGTAGTTGTGGTGCACAGGCTTAGTTGCTTCGCGGCATGTGGGATCTTCCCGGGCCAGGGCTTGAACCCGTGTCCCCTGCATTGGCAGGCAGATTCTTGTTTTGTTTTTGTTTTTGTTTTGCGGTACGCGGGCTTCTCACTGCTGTGGCCTCTCCCGTTGCGGAGCACAGGCTCCGGACGTGCAGGCTCAGCGGCCATGGCTCACGGGCCCAGCCGCTCCGCGACACGTGGGATCCTCCCAGACCGGGGCACGAACCTGCGTCCCCTGCATCGGCAGGCGGACTCGCAACCACTGCGCCACCAGGGAAGCCCGGCAGGCGGATTCTTAACCACTGCTCCACCAGGGAAGCCCTGCCCTTTTGTTAATTGCTTTCTCGTTGTTTTTATGCCTTTTCTTTATTCCATTCTTCTTCTCTTGCTCTCTTCTTTTGTAATTGTATGACTGTCTTTAGTGATATGTTTGGATTTCTTTCTCTTTATTTTTTGTTTTTCTGCTATTGGTTTTAGGTTTGTGGTTGCCATGAGGCTCATATATAACACTCTATTTATCTATAGGTGTCTGTTTTAAGTTGATTATCTCTTAAGTTCAAATGCATTCTAACAGCCCTACATTTTTACTCTCCCACCCCACGTTTTATGTTTTTGATGTCATATTTTACATCTTTTTATCTGGTGTATCCCTTGTATATTTATTGTATGTATAGATTATTTTACTACTTTTGTCTTTTAACCTTTCTTACTAGGTTTGTATGTGATTGATCAACTACCTTTACTGTATGTTTGCTTTTACCAGTGAGATTTTTCCTTCCATCATTTGTTTATTTGTAGTTGTGGATTTTTTTTTTCCTGCTTAGAGAAGTCACTTTAGAATTTCTTGTAAGGCTGGTTTGGTGGTGATGAACTCTTTTAACTTTTTTGTTGTCTGTAAAACTCTTCATCTCTTCTTCAATTCTGAATGATAACAATGCCAGGTAGAGTTTTCTTGGTTGTAGGTTTTCTTCCTTTCAGCACTTTGAATATATCATGGCACTCCCTCTGGCCTGTAAAGTTTCTGCTGAAAGTTAGCTGATATTCTTATATAAGTTCCCCTTGCATATAACTAGTTGCTTTTCTCTTACTGCTTTTAAGATTCTTTCTTTATTTTTAATTTTTGACATTTTAATTATAATGTGTCTTAGTGTGGACCTATTTGTATTCATGCTGTTTGCAACTCTCTGTGCTTCCTGGACCTGATGTGTTTCATTCTCCAGTCTAGGGGAGTTTTTAGCTATTTTTTTCCTCAGGTGTGTTCTCTGTTCCTCCCACCTCCTTCTGGGACCTTATAATGTGAATGTTAATACACTTGATGTTGTCTCTAAGTTCTCTTAAGCTATCTTTCATTTCTTTAAATGTCTTTTTTCTGTTCAGCTTGATTTCCAGTACTCTGTCTTCCAGATTCCTGATCCATTCTTCTGTATCATCTAATCTACTGTTGATTCCTTCTAGTATATTTTTCATTTCAGTTATTATGTTCTTCAGCACTGATTGGTTCTTTTTTATATTTTCTAATTTTTTGTTGAAATTTTCTCTGTTCATCAGTTCTTCTCTCAAGGTTGACAAGTATCTTTATAATCATTACCTTGAACTCTTTATCAGGGAAATTGCTTATCTCCATTTCAGTTCTTTTTTTTGAGGTTTTTTCTTATTTTTTCATTTGGAACATATTCCACTGTCTCCTAATTTTGCCTAATCCTCTGTGTTTATTTTTGTGTATTAGTAGGTTTTTTACATGTCCCAGTTTTGGAGAAGTGGCATTATGTGGGAGTGTCCTATGGGGCCTAGCAATGTGCTCCCCTCTGGCCATCAGAGCTGGATTCTCCAGTGGTGTCCTCTGTGTGGGCAGCATGCACCCTTCTGTTGAAGCTGGACTGAGTATTGTTGGCTCTCTGGTAGGTTGGGCAGGCTCCCTGTGTGAGTGGCTCTGCAGCCTAGCAGTGTGCAACTGTTTTGGGCCTGCTAATGGGTAGAGCAGGCTCCCCTTGAGGCTGGCTGTGTGTCCTGGCAATGCATGACTGCTTTCAAAGATTAGCAAGTGGGTCTGATGCAGGTGCCTTTCAAACTACTGCTTCTGTGCCCTTTAAGAGTAGTCTCTGTTTCCTATAGCCCCCCAGCTATCCTGAATGTGAGTCGTGCTGGTTTTCAAAACCAGATATTCTGGGGGCTCATTTTCTTGGTGCAGGACTCTGGGGCTGGCTCAGACCACTTGCTGCTCAGGGAGGACCTCTGCAGTTGTGATATCCTTTCTGTTTTGGGGTTGTCAACCCTGGTGTGTGGGTTCTGACTGGACTGTGTCTCTATCCCTCCTGCCTGTCTTGTTGTAGCTCCTTGTTTATATCTTCAGTTGTGGAAAATCTTTTCTGCTTGTATTCAGGTCATTCTCATAGATAGTTGTTCTGTAAGTAGTTGTAATTTTGATGTGCTCATGGGGAGAGATGAGTTCAGGATCTTTCTACTCTACCATCTTGATCTCCCACCCCCTCCCAGTTGGGCTTTTGATAGAGATTTCATTGATTCTCTAGATTGCTTTATGTAGTATTGTTACCTCAATATGAAGTTTCAATCCATGAACAATGGATGTCTTTCCATTTATTTCCATCTTTTAAAATTTCATTCACCAAAATTTTGTGGTTTTCAGTGTATAAGTCCTGTGGTTTTTTGGTTAAATTTATTCCTAAGTGTTTTATTATTTTTGATGCTTTTCTAAATGGAATTATTTTAACTTCCTTTTCAGGTTATTGATTGCTAATGTATAGAAATACAGATGATTTTTTGTGTTAATTTGTACCCTTCAGCTTTGCTGAATTTATTTTTTTGAATATTTATTTTTTTTTGGTGTGTGTGTGTTTGGTGTGTTGTTTAGGGTTTTATTCATGTAAGATTATATTGTCTGTGAACAGAGATAAGTTTTCTTCTTCCTTTCCAATTTGGATGCCTTTTATTTCTTTTTTCTTACCTAATTGTTCTGGCTAGATGTTCCAGTATGATAATGAATTGAAGTGGCAAAAGTAGGCATCTTTGTCTTGTTCCTGATCTTAGAGACTAAGCTCTCAGTCTTTTACCATTGACTATGATGCTAGCTGTGTGTTATTCATATATTGCTTTTGCCATTTTGAGAAAGATCCTTTCTATTCCTGGTTTATTGAGACTTTTTTTTTATTATGAAAGCATGTTGTATTATATCAAATGCTTTTTCTGCATCAACAGAGAGATGATTATTTTTTTGCCCTCCTTCATTCTATAAATGATGCGTATTACATTGATGGATGTTGAACAACTCTTGCATTCCTGGAATAAATCCAACTTGGTTATAGTGCAGAATGCTTTTAATATGCTGCTGAACTTAGTTTGCTAGTATACTGTTGAGGATTTTTGCATGTATATTTTTAAGGACTGTCTGCCTGTGGCTTTCTTTTATTGTAGTAGGTTTGTGTCACTTTGGTATCAGGTTAATGCTGGCCTCATATAATGAGTTAGGAAGTGTTCCCTCCTTTTCTTTTCTTAAAAATTAATTTATTTATTTTTGGCTGCATTGGGTCTTAGTTGCTGTGCATGGGCTTTCTCTAGTTGTGGTGAGCGGGGGCTACTCTTTGTTGTGGTGCTTGGGCTTCTCATTGCAGTGGCTTCTCTTTGTTGTGGAGCACGGGCCTTAAGAGCCCATGGGCTTCAGTAGTTGTGGCACACGGGCTCAATAGTTGTGGCTCACAGGCTCTAGAGCACAGGCTCAGTAGTTGTGGTGCACAGGTTTAGTTGCTCCGCGGCATGTGGGATCTTCCTGGACCAGGGCTCAAACCCATGTCCCCTGCATTGGCAGGCGGATTCTTAACCACTGGGCTACGACGGAAGTCCCCCTCCTTTTCTGTTTTTTGGATAAGTGTGAGAAAGTTTGGTATTAATTCTTCTTTAAATGTTTGCTAGAATGCACCAGAGAAGCCACGTGATCCTTGGTTTTTCTTTGTTAGGAGGCTTCTGAGTTACTGATTCACTCTCATAGATTTATTCAGATTTTCTGTTTCTTTTTTAAGTTAGGTAGTTTGTGTGTTTCTAGGAATTTTTTCATTTCATCTACATTATGCAAGTTGATGTACAGTTGTTTCTAATATTTTCTTATAATTCTTTCTGTTTCTGTAATGTTGGTAGTAATGTCCCCACTCTGATTTTAGTAATTTGAGCCTTCTCTCCTTTTCTTCGTCAATCTAGTTAAAGGTATGTCAATTTCATTGATGTTTGCAAGCAACCACCTTTTGGTTTCATTCATTTTTCTCTGTTGTTTTTCATTCTCTATTTTGTTTATCTCCACTGTAATCTTTATCATTTCATTTCTTCTGATAGCTTTGTGTTTAATATGCTCTTCTTTCCCCAGTGTATTAAGATGGAAATTTAGGTTATTGATTTGAGATCTTTTTGATGTATGTGTTAGAACTTTTCCTCTTAGCACTGCTTTTGCTACATCCCATAAGTTTTGATATGTTGTGTTTCTGTTTTTATTCATCTCAGGGTATTTTCTAATTTCCCTTTTGATTTCTTCTTAAACAATTTTTTGTTTAAAGGTGTGTTAATTTTCACTTATTTGTGTATTTTCCAGTTTTCCTTCTGTTTCTGATTTCTAGTTTCATTTCACTGTGGTCAAGAATAGATCGATTGTATGATTTCAGTCTTTTTAAACTTAGTAAGACTTGATTTATGGCCTGTCATGGGGGACTATTATATATGCACTTGAAAAGAGTGTGTATTCTCCCATGTTGGGTAGAATATTCTATATAGGTTTGATAAGATAGGTCTAATTGGTTTATAGTGTTGTTCAAGTCCCTTATGTCCTTACTGATCTTCTCCCTAGATGTTCTGTATTGAAAATGGTATATTGAAGTCTCCAACTCTTGTTGTAGACTGTCTATTTCTCCCTTCAGTTATTTCAATTTTGTCTTCATATATTTAGGGACCCTGTTGTTAGGTGTGTATATGTTTCCAATTCTTACATATTTTTGTTCTATTAAATCTTTTATTTTAATATAATATTCTTTGTTTTTGTGACCCTTTTCTGTCTTAAAGTCTGTCTTGACTAATAATAATGTAGCCACCTCAGTTCTCTTCTGGTAACTATTACCTGAAATATCTTTTACAACTTTTTACTTTTGTGTGTTTGTATTTAAAGTAAGTCTCTTGTATATAGTTTCAGCATATAGATGGATCTTTTTTTTTTTTTTTTTTTTTTTTGCGGTACGCGGGCCTCTCACTGTTGTGGCCTCTCCCATTGCGGAGTACAGGCTCCGGATGCGCAGGCTCAGTGGCCATGGCTCATGGGCCTAGCCGCTCCGCAGCAATGTGGGATCTTCCCGGACCGGGCACGAACCCATGTCCCCTGCATCGGCAGGCGGACTCTCAACCACTGTGCCACCAGGGAAGCCCTAGATGGAACTTTTTTTTAACCTATCCTGCCAGTCTCTGCCTTTTAATTGTAATTCATTTATGTTTGATGTAATTATTGATACAAAAGGACTGCTACCATTTTGGTGTTTGTTTTCTCTATGTCTTAAATGTTTTTATCTCTTCAATTCCTCCATTCCTACTTTTTTTGCATGCGGTTTATCTTTTTATAATGTACCATTTTGATTCCCTTTCTTCCTTTTCATGTATTTTTAGATATTTTCTTTGTTATTACATTGGAAATTACAATTAACATCATAAATTTATAATAACTTAGTATGATTAATAACAACTTACTTTCAGTAGCATTAAAACATTCTGCTTTTATATATCTCTCTTCTTCCCCCTTTTAGTTGTTATTGTCACACAGTATGTTGTCGTGCATTGTGTGCCCATTAACCTATATTTATAATTATTGTTTTATGCATTTTCTTTTAAAATAGTGATGAAGGAAAGGAGTTAAAAACCAAAAATGCAGTAATACTGGCTTTTACATTTATCTGTGTAGTTACATTTATCTGTGTTCTTTATTTATTCATATGGCTTCTAGTTATTGTCATGTTTTTTTTTTCATTTCAGCCTGGAGGACTACCTTAGTATTTATTGTAGGGCAGTTCTACTAATAACAAAGTACATCAACTTTTGTTTATCTGGAAATGTCTTACTTTCTCATTCTTTCTTAAAGGATACTTTTGCTGGATTTAGAACTCTTGGTTCACAGGTTTTTTTTTTTTCTTTTTCCTTTTGTACTTTAAATATGTTATCCTACTGCCTTCTGCCCTCCATGGTTTCTGATAAAAAATCAGCTGTTATTGGGAACTTTTTGTGTGTGATGAGCTGTATCTCTCTTGCTGTTTTCAAGATTCTCTCTTTGTCTTTGTCTTTCAGCAGTTTAACTGTAACATGTCTGAGTGTGAATCACTTTGCATTTATAGTACTTGGAATTTCCTGACCTTCCTGGATGTTTAGTTTATTTATTTCAACAAATTTGGGATGTTTGGGGCATTATTTCTTCAAATATTTTTCTGTCACTCTCTCTTCTCCTTCTGGGACTCCTGTGATGCATATTATGTTGGTATGCTTGATGGTATCCCCCCAGCGCCTCTGGACTCTATTCATTTTTCTTCATTTTTTTCTTTTTTTTTTTTTTTTTTTTACTGCTTCTCAAACTGAATATTTCCATTTGTCTTATCTCCCAGTCATCTTCATCATCAGATTTTTTTATTTGTTTCTTTTGAATAGTGTCTATCTATTGACATTCCTTTTTTTGTTAGTACATTGTCCTCTTTAGTTCTTTGCTTATTGTTTCTTTTAGCTCATTGAGCATATTTAATAAGTTGATTTATCATTTTTTACTAGTAATTTTAATGTTTGGGTTTCTTAGAGATAGTTTGTGTCAAAATATTTTTTCTCACGTGAATGGGCAATACTTTCCTGTTTCTTTGCTTTCTAATTTTTTGTTGGAAACTGGATATTTTGAATACTGTAATGTGGTATGAAAATCAGTTTCTCTTGCTCATCAGGGATTGCTGATTTTTGCCTGTTGGGAGCTACAGTTATCTATTTAGTGCCTTTTCTAGACTTTTTGAAAAGTCTGTGTCCCTTCTTGTGTGTGGTCACAGAATTTTCTTTTACATTATATCTGTGGTCAGCCAGTGACCTTATAGAGGTTTCCTTAAATGTCTGAATGCAAAATACTAGCAAAACAAAGTCATATGTGTCTATAAATCTTTCAGTAGTTCCTGCCAGGGAAGTCACTGTAGCTTGAGAAGGCCAAAACAAAGGCAAACATCTGAGCTGGTCCTTCAGGGAATTGCTAGAATGACCAAAATGTGCAACCTCAAATTTTCATAGGACATAGTGCTTACTGCCAGCCGCAGCACCAGCCAGCTGCTCTCCCCACTGCCAAGGCAGGGCCGAGGATGAAGGATAATAACTGGTTCACACACCACTGCTCTGCTACCGAATTTCAGCAACCTCTTCTTTCATCAAGTATGTCTCTGGTTGCTGTCAGTGTCCAGTAAGGTTGCAGAATTCAGAAATAGTTGATTTAAAAAGAAACATTTTTCTTCCAGTTTTATTGAGATGTAATTGACATATAGCACTGTATAAGTTTAAGATGTACAGCATAATGATTTGACTTACATACATCATGAAATGATTATCAGAATAAGTTTAGTGAACATCCGTCATCTCATATAGGTAGAAAAGTAAAGTAATAGAAAAAAAATTTTTTTTTCTTGTGATCAGAACTCCTAGAGAAATAGTTGGTTCTGATACTTTTTTCCAGTTTAATACTTGTTCCAGTGCAGGGACCAAGCCTTGTAGCTTTCTGCTCCACCATTTTCCATGAGATCACTCTCAATTATCTTTTTAAAAAATTCATAAGATAAAAACTGTATTTACCCATGCATTTACCATTTCCAGTGCTCTGTATTCTTTTTCAATAGATCTAGGTTTCCATCTGGTATCATTTTCTTTCTGCCTGAAGGACTTTAACATTTCTCAAGCAGGTTTGCTAGTGATTAATTCTTTTGGCTTTTGAATGTCTCACAGTTTAAAAACAATTTGTTGTTATTTTACCTTTGTTTTTCAAAGATATTTTCACTGGTAAAGAATTCTAGGCTAACAACTTGTTTCCCTTCCTTCAGTACTCTAATGATGGCGCTCCACTTTTTCTAGCTTGTGTTTGTTTCAGACGAGTAATTGGTTGTTAACCGTATCTATTTTCCTTTATACATAATCTGTAACTTTTTTCTGGCTGCTTTTAAGATTTCATCTTAATAACTATTTTTAAGCAATTTGAGTATCATACTCCTTTTTGTAGTTTTCTTCATGTTTCTTATACTTGGGTTCAATCAGCTTCTTTAGTTTGTCATTTTCATTAAATTTGTAAAAATTATGAACTTCATTTTTTTCAAATGTTTTCTGAGTTCTCCCTTCTCTGGCCTCTTTTTTATGGACTCTAATTATATACGTATGTATCTGTGCACCTGAAGTTGTCTCACGGTTTACTGCTTTTCTGTTTATTTTCTCCATCTTTTTTCTTTCTTTTATTCAGATGCTTTCTATTGGTATGTCTTCAAGTTGACTAATGTTTTATTTTGTTATATTTAATCTGCTGTTAATCTTTTTACCTCCGATAGTATAGTTTTCATCTTTAGAGGTTGATTTAGGTTTTTAAAAATGTATATCCATGCTTCTTAACACACTCAGTCTTTAGCTTTTTGAACCCATGGGATACAGCATAATAACTGTTAGTATCTGTGTCTGGTATTTTTGCTTTAACCATCTTTGCTGCAAGCATTTTCACCTAACTAATTGGGTGTAAGGCAGTTTTACCGTAAAAGATAAAATAACTCGTTGACAGTTTGGTTTCATTTCTCCATTGACACAGTGCACCCATTTTTATAGTACGCAAATCTTAGCCCTCATAATGGTCTATACAGTGACCAGTAGGCGTGTGGTCTTAAAACAGTGCATGATAACACCTACGTATATTGAGTTGATAGAAAATATGGTGATAAAACTTACTAGAAGTGTGAAATAAGAGAGTGTAAAGCCAGATTGCAAACTATACTAGAAAATAATGTATTATTTCTCAAGTCCTTTAGCGATTTGAAGGTTCAGAGCTGAACTCACATTTCCCGTAGCAGTTTGCAGTGTCTATCAACAGACATGTGACAGCATACCAAGAACAAACAACAGTGTAGAACAGTGGTCCCCAACCTTTTTGGCACCAGGGACCAGTTTCGTGGAAGACAGTTTTTCCACGGACAAGGGGTGGGGGGATGGTTCAGGCGATAATGTGAGTGATGGGGAGCAATGGGGAGCGGCAGATGAAGCTTTGCTTGCTCGCCCCCCGCTCACCTCCTACTGTGTGGCCCAGGTTGGGGAGCCCTGGTGTAGAAGGCTTTCACAGGAAATTCAAAGCTCAGTTTACAGGTTTGCGTCCTAGTATTTGGAAACTGATATCTCTTTTAATGAAGAAAGAAATGTTATTGAAAAAGTACAAGTGCAGTGCCAAACATGGAGGTGTATTAAGAAGGAAAAAAATGTATAAAATGCTGTGAATGAAAGACTTGGAAACAGTGCTTGTTACAACTCATAAAATAAAATCAGTTATTCATATAGTATTGCTATGAATTTTTTATACATGTTTTAAATATATTCAACATTTTTATATTTTGCTATATAGTCTTTTTAATTTAATTTTTATGTTTCATTATGTCCTTTTAAATGTCCTTTTTTGTTGTTATTTTATCCTTTATGGCAAAATTACCTTATGACTAATTAGTTACGTGATGAAAATATTTATGGCTGATATGTAGCAAAGATGTATACAGCAAAGATGCTTACGGCGAAATTACCTGTAACCATGTATCCTTGTCTACTAATTCTGTCACCTGAGTCAGTTTTGATTGTTTTATTTTTTCTAATTTTCACCCCCCTTCTTTGCATGCCTAACTATTTTTTATTGGATTCCAGACATTTTGAAGTTTTCCTTGTTGTGTTGGCTATTTTGTTTATTTTTTGACCTTTGTTCTGTAATAGGTTGTTACTTGGAAACAGTTTGTTCCTTTTGGTCTTGCTTTTAATATTGTTTGGTGGGATCATACCCTGGTTTACTCTAGAGTTAACTTTTCCTCACTTTTGAGCAAGATATTGTAGTATTATAATCAGTGCCCCATAAGGTTCGATATTTTTCATTTTGGACTTGAGAATAGACACTGTTTCTGTGCTGTGTGATATTTGATCACTCTTCTCTTTAATTCTTTTTCAGGATTCTTTTCCCAGACTCTGGTGGTTTTCTCACATGAATGTCTTGAGCAATACTCAGCTGTATACTCATGGGTGCCTCCGTGTGGCTTTCTGGACTTCTCTCTCTGCACAGCTTTCTGTTCTCTGCTACTCAACCAGGCAGACTCTAGCCTCCTTAGCTTCCTTTTATCCCCACGTTCATCTCAGCTCAGGGAGACCACTGGGCTCTGCTTGCGTTCCCTTTCTTTTTGCTGCAGCCTGGAAACCTTCTCTAGGATAAGCTTGGAAAATAATAATCTCTCTTTTTTTTTTTCCCCTCAATGATCACTGCCCTTTCTTGCCTGTGTCCAGTGTCTTAGTGCCATTATTTCATATATTTTGTCTCTTGTTTTAAGGTAGTAGGATAAATCTTATCCCTGTTACTCTATCTTAATTGGAATTTAAAAAAGTGATGATCAGAATAGGGCCATTTTTTGTATCTAAATAGTTGATACATACATGTGGAGCAGAGGATATCAGGATAGAGACTAGGAAACTACACTTTTTTTGTGTGGCTGTGTTGGGTCTTTGTTGCTGCACTCAGGCTTTCTCTAGTTGTGGTGAGGGGGGGCTCCTCTTTGTTGCAGTGCGTGAGCTACTCATTGTGGTGGCTTCTCTTGTTGCGGAGCATGGGCTCTAGGCGTGCGGGCTTCAGTATTTGTGGCATGCAGGCTCAGTAGTTGTGGCTCATGGGCTCCAGAGCACAGGCCCAGTAGTTCTGGCCCACGGGCTTAGTTGCTCTGCGGCAGGTGGGATCTTCCCGGACCAGGGATTGAACCTGTGTCCCCTGTGTTGGCAGGTGGATTCTTAACCACTGCGCCACCAGGGGAGTCCTGGAAGCTACACTGTATTTTATTTTATTATTTTTTAAATAAGCTCTTTCAGTTTATTCAACTGTAACATAATCCAGTAGTTCTGGTGAGATTCAATTATATAATGGCTTAATTGAAAGAAAATTAAACAAGTATATGTCTAAGTTCTGTCACACTAAATGAGATTTTAAATTACTCTAGGAACAGATATTTCACTTCTGATATGATGACTTTAAACAGGGTGATATTTGATTTTCAGAACAATCAATAAGAATTTCACAGACATTTGAGAGCCATCTTCTATTGATCTTGTACAAAATTAAATCAGATTCCACTTTATGCCCAGATGACCAAAGTAAAGAAAAAGAAGTTGAAAAGCCAATTCAAGCTTTGTTAAGTATTTTTTTAAAATGCCTTCCATGATAGTAGCAAGAATGGATTATCTTCCCTATCTTACCCCTAGTAACCAGGCAACCAGGAGTAGGCTGAAGCTGAGCACATGCTTATCATCTTACAAATTAGTTAGGTATTTATCGAAAAAGCCTGCTCTATAACCCCACTTCCATACCCTTCATGTTTCTACATAAATATGGATTATTGAATGATATATATATTTAACATCTTTATTGGAGTATAATTGCTTTACAACGGTGTGTTCGTTTCTGCTGTATAACAAAGTGAATCAGCTATACATACACATATATCCCCATGTCCTCTCCCTCTTGTGTGTCCATCCCACCCTCCCTATCCCACCCCTCTAGGTGATCACAAAGCACCAAGCTGATCTCCCTGTGCTATGCAGCTGCTTCCTACTAGCTATCTGTTTTACATTTGTTAGTGTATATATGTCAGTGCCACTCTCTCACTCTGTCCCAACTTACCCTTCCCCCTGCCTGTGTCCTAAAGTCCATTCTCTACGTCTGTATCTTTATTCCTGTCCTGTCCCTAGGTTCTTCAGAACCATTTCTTTTTTTTTAGATTCCATATACATGTGTTAGCATACAGTATTTGTTTTTCTCTTTCTGACTTACTTCACTCTGTATGACAGACTGTCGGTCCATCCACCTCACTATAAATAACTCAATTTCCTTTCTTTTTATGGCCGGGTAATATTTCATTGTATATATGTGCCACATCTTCTTTATCCATTCATCTGCCGATGGACACTTAGGTTGCTTCCATGTCCTGGCTATTGTAAATAGTGCTGCAATGAACACTGTGGTACATGACTCTTTTTGAATTATGGTTTTCTCAGAGTATATGCCCAGTAGTGGGATTGCTGGGTTGTATGGAAGCTACACTTTAAATTGATATGCATTGAGAGAGTCCTGGATTAGAGAATAAGGTATGATGAAATTTAGTTAAGAACAGTAGATAGAAATTTGATTATTGAGAAGAATTAGAAATTGGACAGTGTAGATTTATGAATGAAAAGAAGTAAAAATAAATTAAGGTAGAAAATTAGTTTTATCTTCTATTTATCTTAAGGGAAGACATTCTCTAGCCACCTGGCATTTAACTTTTGAACAATTGTTTTAGAACATTCCAGCTTGATTTCTGAATGGAATTACTTATTTTATTTGTTTTATTATTTTTTTAATTTTAAAATTTGTTTATTTTCCAGTTTTATTACATAATGAAAAGAGAATATAACATGTCACATTTCTAATTTTTTTATTTTTATTTTTTAACATCTTTATTGGAGTATAATTGCTTTACAATGTTGTGTTAGTTTCTGCTGTATAACAAAGTGAGTCAGTTATATGTATACATACATCCCCATATCCTGAATTACTTATTTTAAATTGTAATGTTCCAGAAAGGGTGATACCAAGGTAATTGCTTATATTATTTTTCTTCACTTGAAAACTTAAAATTTAACAATGATAAAAGATAACATGTATCATAGTTACTTAAAAGTTAGATATATTTTGTAATACTTTTTAAACACATGGGGGAAAAATTAGAGTTTAGTATACAGTTATGTTAACTAGTAGATATATGGTGCCATCTAATGGCTAATGTGAAAATCTGTTTGGTAAATAGCATAATGCTCAGCAGTTTGTTTTATGCTGAGTAAATTTAACACTGAAATCTTTGGTGCTTTTAATGTCCAAGGTACATTTTTTATTTAAACACTAAGGTATATGTGTATTTTCATTTCAGTTTATAGTACCTTTAAAATTCAACTACATCAGTATGATTTGTCATCACATATAAAAGCATATGTGTGCAATTTACATATTTTAAAATTTATTCAGTATAAATTTTGCATGTAAAACCAATTTTAATAAGCACGTCAAGTTTGCAAATCTTTCCATCTGCTATCTTATTTAGTTCTTGTTCCCTCTTCCTGGTCCCAATATGTACTTAGAAATTAACGCCTTGTGGAAGTTCACTACTATTGTAACATAATTCATTCTTCCTCCCTCCTTCTCTCTCTCTATTTACGTTTTATAAAATATATCCAGAACGTGAGAACGATAGAAGAGATTGGCAATTTTTAAGTGCTGCTCCAGATTCTTAGAGATTCTGTGGAGTCACTCCAGGGGCTGGCATGGAGGTGGCTAAGGTTGGAGAATTAGCATTTTGAGGGCTCTAGAAGTCCTAATCCAGTTTTTCCTACATATATTTCATTATGGAACCGTTGTCTTCCTTATTTTGGAAATTGTTCTGTATTCCCTTTTATTTAAAAAATTATTATTTTTTATTATTAATTTATTTATTTTGGCTCTGCTGGGTCATAGTTGCAGCACGTGGGATCTTCGTTGTGGCATACAGGATCTTTAGTTGCGGCATGCAAACTGTTAGCTGTGACATGTATGCGGGATCTAGTTCCCCAACCAGGGTTTGAACACAGGCCCCCTGCATTGGGAGTGTGGAGACTTACCCACTGGACCACCAGGGAAGTCCCCTGTATTCCCTTTTTAAGAATAAAAGTATCCATTATATATATATTTAAATGAAATACAGTGGGTTTTTTTCTGGTTGTCTAATAATGTTTGTTCATTATCAGTAATTTAGAAAATGCAGAGAATTGTTTAGAAAATATATAACACATAATTCTCCCCTCCACAATGACAACTATTAGTATTTTAGAGTATTATCATGTAACTTTTTATATATATATACATAATTTAAGTAAAATAGGTTTCACTTCTGTAGATTGTTTTGCATCCAGAATTTTTACTAACCTAATGTAACATTATGAGTATTTTCCCACATTAGCGACCATTTTTCATTTTATTTTCTGACTGTTTATCTGATTTTTAATGATGATATGGCATTCCATTGTATGGGAATACTGTTATTTATTAACTAATCTGCTATTTCTGGATTTTTTAAATGTACAAATTTCTATTATTACAAATAGAATAATTTCAGTGAATACAAATATTTATAATGTTTCAGTAGCTCTGATCCTTAGAAAAAAGGAATTTTTACATTGACACAGAATTCCTGGAAATAGATTATCAGGGTAAAAGAATATCCTTCTTTTTTTTTTTTTTTTTTTGCTGTACGCGGGCCTCTCACTGTTGTGGCCTCTCCTGTTGAGGAGCACAGGCTCTGGACGCGCAGGCTCAGCGGCCATGGCTCACGGGCCCAGCTGCTCCGCAGCATGTGGGATCCTCCCGGACCAGGGGCACGAACCTGTGTCCCCTGCATCGGCAGGCAGACTCTGAACCACTGCACCACCAGGGAAGCCCTAAAAGAATATCCTTATTTTTAAGGTATTTTATAAAATTCGTAGTAGTTTACATTAATAATAATCACGTACAAGATTATTTTCTCATTCTTGGTTAAAAAAAACTTTGTCAAATTGGTATATTGTTTTACCCTCCATTTCTCTGATTACCGTGAGTTTGGACATTATTCATGTTAATTTTTTTCCTTTTATCTTTAATGAAAAATGTATAAGTTCTTAACTCAAAGTTTCAGAATTTCCCTTATTATATAGCCTGTTATGCAGTTCTTTGAGTAACCTTCACTTAACTTTTGTAGCTACCAAGACTGCTGTATTAGTTTATCCCACATGGACTATACAATCATCTAGGCATCTATTTAAGAATAATAACCGGCATTACTTGATAGTTTATTTTTAACTTTATGAAAGAAAATGCTGCAGCTAGAGCAGTGTGATTTGAAATGACACAATGACCAAAATATTCAACAGTGTCATATGTACCTCAGTCTTCAGACTAGGTGGAAACTTAGGCATAAAAGATTTACAGATTTTTCACTTTTACGGAGAAATTAGAGGCAAATAAGGGACTTCCCTGGGGACGCAGTGGTTAAGAATCCACCTGCCAATGCAGGGGACACTGGTTCAAGCCCTGGTCCGGGAAGATCCCACATGCCGTGGAGCAACTAAGCCCGTGTGCCACAACTACTGAGCCAGTACTCTAGAGCCGCGAGCCACAACTACTGAAGCCCGTGCGCCTAGAGCCTGTGCTCCGCAACAAGAGAAGCTGCTTCAATGAGAAGCCTGCGCATTGAAACGAAGAGTAGCCCCTGCTCTCCGCAACTAGAGAAAGCCCATGTGCAGCACAGCCAAAAAAAAAAAAAAAAAAAAAATTTCTTGGTAAGATAGGAATGGCTTTACCAGACCTCAAAGAGAATTTAGTTCTAATTCTCTTAATTTGCCTTTGTTACCCTTGCATGGATCAAATGGATTACATTTATCAGTGACTTTTGGAATATACAGAGAGTCTTGGGATATTTTTCAAGTTTAATGATGATTTACAATTCTTTAGTGAAAGTCCATTTGAATTACTCTTGTAGGATTATCTTTACTTAAAAACATTAAGGATGTGTTGAGTGATAACTTTTCTCTCTGTTTTTGCCATGTTAATTTTTGCTGTCCTCTTTATTGTTTAACTTTGAATTTTGATTGTGGTGTCTTTTGATACATAGAATTTTTATATTTGTATGTAGGAAAAAAGTATTAATCAGTTTTACTTATGGTTTTTTGTTTTATTTTTGTAAATTTTATCTAAAATCAAAATTCATCTAAACTTAAGTTCTTTTTCAAATAGTTGATACGTATTTTTCTGATTATAAAAGAACTGTTTATTCACTACCAAACATTTTAGAAATAGAGATTTAGAAAAAATTTAAATATCACGTGAAATCCCTGTTTCTATACCCAGAGATGACAACACTACTTATTGAATAACCAGCAAACTTATTTTTTCTTCACTGATTTGAAGTACCTTCTTTATCATATCCTGGCTCACTATGTATACTAGAGTCTCCAGAACTTTTTATGTTGTCTCACTGTTCTATCATTTTGTTAATATTGGTAATTATTTTAATATCTGGTTTACTGAAATCTCATTATACATATTTTTAAACATTTTCTCTCTATACCTTACCATGAATTCTTAACAAAAAACCTCTTATATTGACAAGTACACCTTCATAATGACTTGAATGAATATCATTAATGTCTAGCAATCACTACTCTGTTTTTTAACTCTATGATTTTGTTATTTTAATATGTTATATAATTAGAATCCTATAGTATGTGACCTTTTGAGACTGCATTTTTTTCACTTAGCATAATGCCCTTGAATTCCACCCAAGTTGTTGCATGTATCAGTAATTTGCTCCTTTTTATTGCTGAGAGTATGTCATGGTGTAGGTGTACCACAGTCTGTTTAAACATTGACTTGTTGAAGGCTAATTGTGTGCTTTCCATTTTGGGGGTATTACACATAAAACTATTTTAAAAATTTATATACAGGTTTTTGTATGGGTGTTGTGACAGTTAATTTTATGTGTCAACTTGGCTAGTCTATAGTGCCTAGTTGTTTGGTCAAACACCAGTCTAAATGTTTCTGTGATGTATATTTTAGATATGACTGACATTTTTAAATTAGTAATTTTTTGAACAAAGCATATTACCCTACGTAATACAGGTGGGCTTTGTCTAACCAGTTGAAGACCTTGAAAGAAAAGACTGAGATCCAGCTGAAAAGGAAGGAATTCTACCTACAGACTGCCTTCTGACTCAAGACTACAACATCAACTCTTCCTTGGGTCTTCAGCCAGCTGGCCTGAAGGTTTCATATTTGCCAGCCCCTACAATCCTGTGGCCCAGTTTCTCAAAATAAATCTCTCTCTCTCTCTCTCTCTCTCTCTATATATATATATATATATAGATAGATAGATAGATAGATAGATAGAGATAGAGATATAGATATGTATATATACCTCCTATTCTGGTTCTATTTCTCTGGAGAACCCTAATACGGATTTTGTTACTGAGAATACTTTTAGAGGAACAGTATCTTAATGCATTTTCTGAATTTGTTTTGGGATTTCTCCAGTTGGTTCCTTGATCTGATTTGATTTAAAGATACTGATTCTGTTTTAAGTAGTAAAGAGAGTACTGATAGTCCATAGCGTGATGTGTCAGTAGTGATATGCAAAATATCACCAGTGGATACTCCTAATCAAATACTTTTAAGAGGCCAGACTTTGGGTGGCCATATGTTTTGATACCTTAGAACATTGTTCAAAATAACAAGTTTCATGACAATGGCAGGAAAGAAAAGGATGAACTTAGGGATTTGAATTCCCAGCTCAAGTACCGCATAAACCACCTGAAAGTTTCTATGTCTTCCCTGAAAGAGATCCTTATCTCCTGTAGTCAAGGGCTGAGATGGCTTAAAATGAAATCCAAAGTCTCTTCCTTGGAATGGCTAAATTACAATGCAAATTGGATTCCCAGCTTCACAGGATGTCTGCTGTTGAAATGAGGGTGTTGATTGGGAGGGAATGGGATCCCGAAAATTGGAATGGGGACATATGGGAAAATCCTGATGAGTTTGGAGTTAGCCCTGCCTTGCCCAAGGAAACTGTAATGGCCTCCCCTGAAGTAGTTGCTGTGTGAGACACTCCTGATTCTCCTTAAAGCCCTCCTTCACTATCCCTCTTTACTTCTAGATCTATGAGTGGACTGGAGTCTTAGCTGCCCTAAAGGAGAGGTACAAAGTGTGATCCATGAGGAGGTGTTCCATAATCCAAAAGAACTGCATGATTTTTACAATTTATATAGATAGAATGGCTGTTAAGGGTGTGGCCTAATGGTAGAATGAACATAAAGTTAGATCAGGCTGAATTTAAAATCTTGCTGGAATTTTGTTGGGAATTTGTGTATCAGTTGGGGAATAATTGACATTTTTAATATGTTGAGTCTTCCAATTTATTAACATTCTGTCTCTCCATTTATTTAGATCTCTTAAAATTTCTCTCATCAGTAATTCATAGTTTTCAAAATGCAAGTCCTGTATATGTTTTGTTAGACTTACCTTTATAAGTATTTCATGTCCTTTGGAATGATTATAAGTGGTATTGTGCTTTATTTATTTTTTGAATTTTATTTTTTTATACAGCATGTTCTTATTAGTTATCCATTTTATACACATCAGTGTATACATGTCAATCCCAATCTCCCAATTCATCCCACCACCACCCCCACCCCACTGCTTTCCCCCTGTGGTGTCCATATGTTTGTTCTCTACATGTGTGTCTCAATTTCTGCCCTGCAAACTGGTTCATCTGTACCATTTTTCTAGGTTCCACATATAGGTGTTAATATACGATATTTGTTTTTCTCTTTCTGACTTACTTCACTCTGTATGACAGTCTCTAGATTCATCCACATCTCTACAAATGACCCAGTTTCATTCCTTTTCATAGCTGAGTAATAATCCATTGTATACATGTACCACAACTTCTTTACCCATTCGTCTGTCAATGGGCATTTAGGTTGCTTCCATGAACTGGCTATTGTAAATAGTGCGCAATGAACACTGGGGTGCATGTGTCTTTTTAAATTATGGTTTTCTCTGGGTATATGCCCAGTAGTGGGATTGCTGGCTCATATGGTAGTTCTATTTTTAGTTTTTTAAGGAACCTCCATACTGTTCTCCATAGTGGCTGTAGCAGCTTACATTCCCACCAACAGTGCAAAGGGTTCCCTTTTCTCCACACCCTCTCCAGCATTTGTTATTTGTAGATTTTCTGATGATGCCCATTCTAACTGGTGTGAGGTGATAACTCACTGTAGTTTTGATTTGCATTTCTCTAATAATTAGTGATGTTGAGCAGCTTTTCATGTGCTTCTTGGCCATCTCTATGTCTTCTTTGGAGAAACGTCTATTTAGGTCTTCTGCCCATTTTTGGATTGGGTTGTTTTTTTAATATTGAGCTGCATGAGCTGTTTATATATTTAGGAGATTAATCCTTTGTCCGTTGATTCGTTTGCAAATATTTTCTCCCATTCTGAGGGTTGTCTTTTCGTCTTGTTTATAGTTTCCTTTGCTTTGCAAAAGCTTTTAAGTTTCATTAGGCCCCATTTGTTTATTTTTGTTTTTATTTCCATTACTCTAGGACGTGGATCAAAAAAGATCTTGCTGTGATTTATGTCAAAGAGTGTTCTTCCTATGTTTTCCTGTAAGAGTTTTATAGTGTCTGGTCTTACATTTAGTTCTCTAATCCATTTTGAGTTTATTTTTGTGTATGGTGTTAGGGAGTGTTCTGATTTCATTCTTTTACATATAGCTGTCCAGTTCTCCCAGCACCACTTATTGAAGAGACTGTCTTTTCTCCATTGTATATCCTTGCCTCCTTTGTCATAGATTAGTTGACCATAGGTGCGTGGGTTTATCTCTGGGCTTTCTATCCTTTTCCATTGATCTCTATTTCTGTTTTTGTGCCAGTACCATATTGTCTTGATTACTGTAGCTTTGTAGTATAGTTTGAAATCTGGGAGCCTGATTCCTCCAGCTCCATATTTCTCCCTTAAGACCGCTTTGGCTCTTTGGCGTCTTTTGTGTCTCCATACAAATTTTAAGATTTTTTGTTCTAGTTCTGTAAAAAAATGCCATTGGTAATTTCATAGGGATTGCATTGAATGTGTAGATTGCTTTGGGTAGTATACTCATTTTCACAATATTGATTCTTCCAATCCAAGAACATGGTATATCTCTCCATCTGTTTGTATCGTCTTTAATTTCTTTCATCAGTGTCTTATAGTTTTCTGCATACAGGTCTTTTGTCTCCCTAGGTAGGTTTATTCCTAGGTATTTTATTCTTTTTGTTGCAGTGGTAAATGAGAGTGTTTCCTTAGTTTCTCTTTCAGATTTTTCATCGTTAGTGTATAGAAATGCAAAGATTTCTGTGCATTAATTTTGTATCCTGCAACTTTACCAAATTCATTGATTAGCTCTAGTAGTTTTCTGTTAACATCTTTAGGATTCTCTATGTATAGTATCATGGTATCTGCAAACAGTGACAGTTTTACTGCTTCTTTTCCGATGTGGATTCCTTTTATTTCTTTTTCTTCTCTGATTGCTGTGGCTAGGACTTCCAAAACTATGTTGAATAATAGTGGTGAGAGTGGACATCCTTGTCTCATTCCTGATCTTACAGGAAATACTTTCAGTTTTTCACCATTGAGAATGATGTTTGCTGTGGGTTTGTCATATATGGCCTTTATTATGTTAAGGTAGGTTCCCTCTATGCCCATTTTCTGGAGAGTTTTTATCATAAATGGGTGTTGAATTTCATCGAAAGCTTTTTCTGCCTCTATTGAGCTGATCATATAGTTTTTATTCTTCAGTTTGTTAATATGGTGTATCACATTGATTGATTTGCGTATATTGAAGAATCATTGCATCCCTGAGATAAATCCCACTTGATCGTGGTGGATGATCCTTTTAATGTGTCGTTGGATTCTGTTTCCTAGTATTTTGTTGAGGATTTTTGCATCTATATTCATCAGTGAAATTGGTCTGTAATTTTCTTTTTTTGTAGTATCTTTGTCTGGTTTTGGTATCAGGGTGATGGTGGCCTCATAGAATGAGTTTGGGAGTGTTCCTCCCTCTGCTGTATTTTGGAAGAGTTTGAGAAGGATAGGTGTTAGCTCTTCTCTAAATGTTTGATAGAATTCACCTGTGAAGCCATCTGGTCCTGGACTTTTATTTCTTGGAAGATTTTTAATCACAGTTTCAATTTCATTACTTGTGATTGGTCTGTTCATATTTTCTGTTTCTTCCTGGTTCAGTCTTGGAAGGTTATACCTTTCTAAGAATTTGTCCATTTCTTCCAGGTTGTCCATTTTATTGGCATAGAGTTGCTTGTAGTAGTCTATTAGGATGCTTTGTATTTCTGCAGTGTCTGTTGTAACTTCTCCTTTTTCATTTCTAATTCTATTGATTTGAGTCTTCTCCCTTTTTTTCTTGATGAGCGTGGCTAAAGGTTTATCAATTTTGCTTATCTTCTCAAAGAATCAGCTTTTAGTTTTATTGATCTTTGCTATCATTTCCTTCATTTCTTTTCATTTATTTCTGCTCTGATCTTTATGATTTCTTTCCTTCTGCTAACTTTGGGGTTTTTTTAATTCTTCTGTCTCTAACTAGTTTAGGTGTAAGTTTAGATTGTTTATTTGAGATGTTTGTTATTTTTTGAGGTAGGACTGTATTGCTATAAGCTTCCCTCTTAGAACTGCTTTTGCTGCATCCCATACATTTTGGATTGTCATGTTTTCATTGTCATTTGTCTCTAGATATTTTTTTGATTTCCTCTTTGATTTGTTCAGTGATCTCTTTGTTATTTAGTAACATATTGTTTAGCCTCCATGTGTTTGTGTTTTTTACCTTTTTTTCCCTGTAATTGATTTCTAATCTCATGACGTTGTTGTCAGAAAAGATGCTTGATGTGATTTCAATTTTCTTAAATTTACTGAGGCTTGATTTGTGACCCAAGATGTGATCTATCCTGGAGAATATTCCATGCTCACTTGAGAAGAAAGTGTAATCTGCTGTTTGGGGGATGGAATGTCCTGTAAATATCAATTAAATCTATCTGGTGTGTTGTGTCATTTAAAGCTTGTGTTTCCTTATTAATTTTCTGTTTGGATGATCTGTCCATTGGTGTGAGGTGTTAAAGTCCCCCACTATTACAGTGTTACTGTCGATTTCCTCTTTTAGAGCTGTTAGCAGTTGCCTTATGTATTGAGGTGCTCCTGTGCTGGGTGCATGTATATTTATAATTGTTCTATCTTCTTCTTGGGTTGATCCCTTGATCATTATGTAGTGTCCTTCCTTGTCTCTTGTAACATTCTTTATTTTAAAGTCTATTTTATCTGATATGAGTAGTGCTACTCCAGCTTTCTTTTGATTTCCATTTGCATGGAATATCTTTTTCCATCCCCTCACTTTCAGTCTGTATGTGTCCCTAGGTCTGAAGTGGGTCTCTTGTAGACAGCATATATATGGGTCTTGTTTTTGTATCCATTCAGTGAGCCTGTGTCTTTTGGTGGAAGTGTTTAATCCATTCATGTTTAAGGAAATTATCGATATGCATGTTCCTATGACCATTTTCTTAATTGTTTTGGGTTTGTTTTTGTAGGTCCTTTTGTTCTCTTGTGTTTCCCAGTTAGAGAAGTTCCTTTAGCATTTGTTGTACAGCTGGTTTGGTAGTGCTGAATTCTCTTAGCTTTTGCTTGTCTGTAAAGCTTTTGATTTCTCCATCGAATCTGAATGAGGTCCTTGCCAGGTAGAGTAATCTTGGTTGTAGGTTCTTCCCTTTCATCACTTTAAGTATGTCATGCTACTCCCTTCTGGCTTGTAGAGTTTCTGCTGAGAAATCAGTTGTTAATCTTATGGGAGTTCCCTTGTATGTTATTTGTCATTTTTCCCTTGCTGCTTTCAATAATTTTCTTTGTCTTTAATTTTTGCCAATTTGATTACTATGTGTCTTGGCATGTTTCTCCTTGGGTTTATCATGTATGGGACTCTCTGCACTTCCTGGGCTTGGGTGGCTATTTCCTTTCCCATGTTAGGGAAGTTTTCGTCTATAATCTCTTCAAATATTTTCTCTGGTCCTTTCTCTCTCTCTTCTCCTTCTGGGACTCCTATAATGCGAATATTATTGCGTTTAATGTTGTCCCAGAGGTCTCTTAGGCTGTCTTCATTTCTTTTCATTCTTTTTTCTTTATTCTGTTCCGCAGCGGTGAAGTCCACCATTCTGTCTTCCAGGTCACTTATCCATTCTTCTGCCTCAGTTTTTCTGCTATTGTCCTTCTAGTGTAGTTTTAATTTCAGTTATTGTATTGTTCATCTCTGTTTGTTTGTTCTTTAATTCTTCTAGGTCTTTGTTAAACATTTCTTGCATCTTCTCGATATTTGCCTCCATTCTTTTTTCCAAGGTCCTGGATCATCTTCACTATCATTATTCTGAATTCTTTTTCTAGAAGATTGCCTATCTCCACTTCATTTAGTTGTTTTTCTGGGGTTTTATCTTGTTCCTTCATCTGGTACATAGCCCTCTTCCTTTTCATTTTGTCTATCTTTCTGCGAATGTGGTTTTCATTCCACAGGCTGCAGGATTGTAGTTCTTCTTGCTTCTGCTCTCTGCCCTGTGGTGGATTTGGCTATCTAAGAGGCCTGTGCAAGTTTCTTGATGGGAGGGACTGGTGGTGGGTAGAGCTGGCTGTTGCTCTGGTGGGCAGAGCTCAGTAAAACCTTAATCTGCTTGTCTGCTGATGTGTGGGGCTGAGTTCCCTCCCTGTTGGTTGTTTGGCCTGAGGCAACCCAACACTGGAGCCTACCCAGGCTCTTTGGTGGAGCTAATGATGGACTCTGGGAGGGCTCATGCCAAGGAGTTCTTCCCAGAACTTCTGCTGACTGTGTCCTTGTGCTCACGGTGAGACACAGCCTTTCCCCACCTCTGCAGGAGACCCTCCAACACTAGCAGGTAGGTCTGGTTCTGTCTCCTATGGGTCACTGCTCCTTCCCCTGTGTCCCGACACGCACACTACTTGGTGTGTGCCGTCCAAGAGTGGAGTCTCTGTTTCCCCCAGTCCTGTCAAATTCTTGCAGTCAAATCCCGCTATCCTTCAAAGTCTGATTCTCTAGGAATTCCTCCTCCTTTTGCCGGACCTCCAGGTTGGGAACCCTTGTTTGTATAAGTGTTCTGCAATTTGTCAGTCACCCAACCAGCAGTTATGGGATTTGATTTTGTTTGTGATTGCACCCCTGCTACCATCTCATTGTGGCTTCTCCTTTGTCTTTGGATGTGGGGTATCTTTTTTGGTGAATTCCAGTGTCTTCCTGTCGATTGTTCAGCAGTTAGTTGTGATTCTGGTGCTCTCGCAAGAGGGAGTCTGGTTTTGTGTTTAAAATTTTGGTTTCCACAGGTTCATTGCTAATAAGTGGAAATATTATTTTTCAGTGTTGATCTTGTATCCTGTGATTTTGCTGAACTTGCTTATTAGTTGTAGGAGGGGCTTTTGTTGTTGTTATTGTAGATTCTTTGGGTTTTTCTATTAGATAATCATGTCATCTGCAAGTAAGAACAGTTTTATTTCTCCTTTCTAATCTGTATGGCTTTTATTTCCTTTTCTTTCTTTATTGCAGTGGCTGGAACTTTCAGTACTATGTTTAATAGGATGGGTGAGAGTTGACCTCCTTGCCTTCTCCCCAGACTTAGAGGAAATTATTCAGGCTTTCTCCATTAAGTAAGATGTTAACTGTAGGGTTTTTTTTGTTGTTGTTGTTTTGTTTTTTAATTAAGTTTAGGATGATCCCTTCTATTTCTAGTTTTTTTTCTGTTTTGAGTTTTTAAATCATGAATGGTATTGCATTTTGTTTGATTCGTAAATCATTATGATCTTGTGATTTTTCTTCTGTAGTCCATTAATATAGTGAATTACATTGATTTTTGAATATTGAACCAGCTTTTTTTTTAACATCTTTATTGGAGTATAATTGCTTTACAGTGGTTTGTTAATTTCTGCTTTATAACTTGAACCAGCTTTGGTAATAGTGTGTAATTCTTTTTATGTATCACTGAGTTGTTTTTGCTTAAAATTTGTCAAAGATTTTTTTTTGCCTGTATTCATGAGATTTATTGGCCCGTAAGTTTCTTTTTTTACTGACTTTGTCTAGTTTGGTATCAGGGCAATAATACTATCATAAAATGAATTGGGGATTATTTCTTCCTCTTGTGTTTTATGGAAAATATTGCATAGAATTTGTGTAAATTCTTTAAATGTTTGTTAGAGTTTTCCATTCAAACTTTTTCTGGGCCTGAAGATTTCTTTTTCAGTAGTTTTTAAATCATGAATCAAATTTTTTCACAGTTTTAGGGCTATTTAAATTATCTGTTTTATATTGGTTAGTTCATATAGCTTGAGGAATTGGTCCATTACACCAAATTGTCAAATTTATGTGTGTAAGGTTGTTTGTGGTATGCCTTTATTATTCTTTTGATATCTGCAGGATAAATAGTGATATTCTGTTTCATTCCTGATGCTGGTAATTTGAGTCTTCTCTTTTTTTCTTTGTAATTCTTGCTAATCGTAATCTTTTATCCAACTAGGTTTACACATTTATTTTGCTTACTTAACTCTGAATGTATTTGAGTTTTCACCCCCTAATTTATAATTTGTTTCATACAAAATATTCTTTTTGTCAGATTTTGATGTCAGAATGATGCTAGCTTTGAAAAATGAACTTAAAGCTTTTTATCTTGTGTCCTAGAACATATTTGAAAACTTGCTTATAAATCTTTTTGGGCCTAGTACTTTTATTTAAGGTAATTCTTTTATACTTACACATTTTTATTTTATGCTAATTTTGTAGATGTTTGGAAATGTGTCTGTGCTGAAGTGTACAAAGTATTTGCCTTTAAAAATTTAAATATCATCTCTACCTATGGTTATGTCCCTGTTCTTGTATATAGTATTCTGTATTTGTAAATGATATATTGGTTCAGATGATGAGATCTGAGTTAAAAAAAATCTTTGTTTGAATCTTGACTCCACCACTTACAGCTCTGTGAATTTGAAATTATTCAGTTTATCAAGTTTCAGTTTCCTTTTCTTCAAGGGTTATGGAATATGAATGAAATATTACCTGTAAAATATGGTATAGTAAGACTTAAATTAGTGTTAGTTTTATTGTAATTATTGATTAGACTTGCTAAAGGTTTGTGTATTTTATTTTAGTTCTCCTCCACCCCCACCAAATCTAAGAAAAAGTTCTTAGATTCTTTTACTGTTTTTATCTAATTTTAGTTATTGATGCTTTTATCGATTATTTCTTCCTACTGCTTTCTTTCTGGCTATTTTACGCCTTTTCAAAACTTCTTCAATGGAATGCTTCATAATTTTCATCCTCTTGTGATTAAAAATACAGCAGTTAAGACTGAATTATGTTTCCACTAGCCTCCAAGAAATGAAGTTTTATTTTCAAGATATTTGTGAAAATACAGGAGATGAGATATCAGAAATTTAAGATCAGTGACTCTTGTTTTCATTGGGACTAGAAATCGAACATTGTTTTGAATCTGAGATAACCTAAGACCCTCATTTCAATTATGAAAATTTGCAGTGATAAGTTGGCAGCTTTGCTGTCTTCCTCATTTTAAAGTGAGTGCTTTTGTGTTCTAATGTCTTACCTTTAATTTTGTTTTCTATTCATTTTTGGTAGATTCTCTTTGTCAAGCTAAGAAAGTTTCCCTCCATTCTCAATTTACTGAGTTTTTTCTTTTTTATGTTAAAGACGGATGTTGAATTTTCTTAATGAATTTTTTACCTCTATTGAAATGATCTTGTGTTTTCTTTTTTACTTTGTTAGTGGGATGAATAATATCAGTTGATTTTCTAATGTTACATCATGTTTGCATTTGGGGATAAATCTAACTTTGTCTTGATATATTTCTCCAAGTCTTTCTGGATTTGGTTTTTGATAATCATTTTTTACATTTATGTTCATGAACATGGAGATCAAGCTATCACTGCAGTAATGCTACAGAACAATCTATTCTAAATCTCTTATAAAAATAAGCATTTATTTTCACATATCTGAAGGTCAGCTGGTTACTTGCCTTTTTGGAACTTGCATTCTAGTAGGGCAAGAGCAATAATAAACAATTAACAAGATTAATAAATTATTTGGTACTTTTGAAAATAGATATGGAAAGTAGACTAGGGAAAAGGAGAGGAAAGTTTGGTAATGGGTTGCATTTTTAAGTAGGATGGACAAAATAGTTCTCATTAAGAAGGTAACATTGAAGCAAAGACTTGAAGGAGGTGAAAGAATTAGCTGTGTGACAATTTGGGAAAATGCCATCTAAGCAGAGGGAACAACCAGGCAAAAACAACCTGGCTAATATTTGAGGAACATCATAGTGGCCTGTGTAGCTGGAGTAGAATGAGCTAGTCGGGAAGCGGTAGGAGATGAGATCAGAGGAGTAATAGAGAGCCAGATCAGTAGGAGATGGGGAACCATGGGGACGTTTTGAGCAGAGGATAGCTAGTTCCGATTTACATTTTGAAGGGCTCATTCTGGATCCAGTGGTGAGGATAGACTAAGAGGGACAGGATTGGAAGTAGGTAGTCCAGATAAGAGCTCTTGCAGAGCTGGAAAGATTTATCAGGTGTCACCATAACCTAGGTAAACTGCCCCTAAGGACTATCCATAATATTAGTTCTTTTTAAATTTGAAGCATTATAAACATTAAAAAATAGTGTTTTAAAGCCAACACCTATGTAACTACTACCCAGGAAAGAAGTAGAATGCTGCTATTCTTTAGAAGTTCCCATGCACCTTTCCTGATTTTATGTATATATAAAATTAATTTATAGGCATTCTTTATATATTTTAGGTATGAGCCTTTTCCCCCTTACATGTGTTACAAATGTACTATCCCATTCTTTGGTGTGCTTATTCATTTTATGGTATCTACTGATGACTAGAAATTCTAATTTTTAATGTAGTCATTTTCTTCTTTGTAGTTTGTTCTTGCTGTGTCTTGTTAATAAGAAATCCTTCTTTACCCTGGTAAGACTTGTCTTCTAATTGTGAAGACAAGTCTTTGTAATTTAAAAAAAGAATGCAAAGCTTTTCACATTTGGATCTGTAATCCATGTGGAATTGGCTTGTATGTAAATTCATTTCCCCCATTCCTGGTTTTCCCAGCACAGTATATTGAGAAGATGTTCTCTCTCCACTGGTCTGCAGCCATCTAAGTAATACATCAGAATCCACATATTCATATGTCTATTTCTGGCCTATCTATCCTGTACTATTGGTCTATTGTCAATCCCTATGTCAGTATCACCTCATTTTAATTATTAAACTTTTAAAATAATTCTTGATGTCTGTTAGAGCATCACCAGACAGGTTTTTATTCTGTGCCCATCAGGCAACGTTTTAATTACTGTTTCAGCTACCCTAATACCAGGATGATGGTTGTCCTGTTATTGTAAAAGTTTTCTCCAGTGTAAATTTTAAAAGTGGTTCGTATATCCTCTCCCATTTTGAATGTGGCTACTGTGCAGCAGAATCTGAAAGATGGATTGATCATTTCTATGCCAAAATTTATTTTTATTCCTCATATAGGTCTTCTAGGCCCTAATAAAGACAAGTCTTGGACTTCTAAAAGTGAAGACAAGACATTAGACAGTGATGAACTCGTCAAAGATAATGCTATTATGGAATGCTGCTTTCTGGCCAATCAGTTGCTGGCAAGTGCTTCTTAACTTGCTCCCTTTAATCCATTACATGATATGCCTTAGTGGTGTTAGAATTTGTAAGTAAAATGTGAATTTTTTTGAGTGTAGATTATAAATTTTTTATGAAACAGTTACTCCTCATTCCTAAAACAAATGCTTAATGAATACCTACCATATTCTAGGTCCTGTGCTAGGCATTAGGAAGGGGAACAGTGATGTATTTTAAAGTCCCTGTCTTTATGGAGCTATATTTTGGCAGAGGTAGACAAATAAACTGACAGTTACGATCCATTGTGATAAGTCCTGTGAAAGAGGCATGTTCAGGCACCATGGGAGCATACATTTAGAGCCTCTTACTCATCCTTAAAGTCCTATTGGATTTTCTGGAGAAGTCCACATCTGAGCAGGGTCGTGAAAGGTAAGAGATTTGAATTGACAAGTTCAAGTGAAGAGAGAAGGGAGACAAAGGGTGGTTCAACCAAGTATGTGGGAAAAACTGGAGTGAAAAAAAGGGCTGGGGCTTATTGGAAACATAACACTTATTATGAATAAGCAACTCTGTCTTAGAAATTATCCTTCCTGATTTATAGGGAGTAGTTGGCAATTTATCTTGACAATTAGTAAAAGCTGTTTCTATTTCTGTGATTTGTAGGAGCTCTGATACCCCTCTTTTAAGTGTAAAAGGCTATTTGCATATAAAACATGCAAAGGAATTACCCCCATCGTCTTGATCTTTTGATCTTTTCACTCTAAAAGATCTAGGGGAATGATGTAGTAAACCTCATTAATAATTGACTTAAGTCATCCATTTAACTAAAAGATGGTGATTTGTCCAAACGAATATTCTAATAAGTATCAAAGTTAATTGAAATCTAGTTCTCAGAAATTTTTTTTCGTTTAGGAATTTTTCACTGCTTTGAAACTAAAGGCTAAGTGGAAGAATATGTATGTTTTTATGTGTTGAGAGGAGTAAAAACATAGGAAGTAGTTTTCAAGCAATTTAAAGAGGTTTGGCTGCCACACTCGCCAAGACTGAAGGTGGGAGACTTAATAAAAGAGCAGAGAATGTGAGACAGGAGGAGTTGATTCCCTCTCTTTAATCTAATGGTCAGAATTGTAATAGACTTTGACCTGACCTTTAGGTCTTTATTTGCACCAGCAAAGACTTTGCCTTCTAACATTTATTAAACATTGCCTGATCTTTACAAATATCACTTTTCTTTGTTAATACTTTTTTCTTAGTTTCATTTACAAGTGCTCTTTTAAAAATAATTTTTAAAAATTTATTTATTTTTATTTATCTATTATTTTTGGCTGTGTTAGGTCATCGTTGCTGTGCACGGGCTTTCTCTAGTTGTGGCGAGCAGGGGCTACTCTTCGTTGCGGTGTGTGGGCTTCTCATTGAGCTGGCTTCTCTTGTTGCGGAGCATGGGCTCTAGGTGCACGGGCTTCAGTAGTTGTGGCACCCGGGCTCAGTAGTTGTGGCTCGCAGACTCTAGAGCACAGGCTCCATTGTTGTGGCGCACAGGCTTAGTTGCTCGGCGGCATGTGGGATCTTCCTGGACCAGGGCTCAAACCCGTGTCCCCTGCATTGGCAGGCAGATTCTTAACCACTGCAGCACCAGGGAAGTCCTCCATTCATCAATTGATGGACATTTAGGTTGTTTCTAACAAATGCTTTTTCTGTTTATTTTCTTCTGCTGTTTTGACTTATTCCTTCCTGTAAAATACTCTCCAAATCCATCCTTTACTCTTCTTTTACAACTTTTCTGAGTTTCTGGATCTACCTTAGCATTTTTATACAATTATATTCAGTATTATAATTATCATCTATCAACACTAATTTATATCCCTGTTTTTGAAAGGTCTCAAAATTCCTTTATGAATATGAACTTTCTAAATATCTTCATCACACTAACTTTAGCCATTTGGGACTTGTTTAAAACAGGATGTTCTTAGCCTTTCTCTCAAGCAAATTGCTAATCTCAATGCTCTAAATTTTATATTCCTCCAGCCTTTCTTGATAGCCTGTTTTAGTTCTTAATCCTCACAGTTAAATAGTTATTTCTCTAATCAAGTTTTTGAGTATCATTACACATCATTTTCTATATTTTCTAATCTTAGAGTTCTGTATTATGTGGTCTAACTGATCTGTATATACTAAAAACTTCAACACCTTTTGTCATTTCTTCCACAGTGCAAAGTAATTTCACCTTTGGCATAAGGACTTTTAATAGATATTTAGTGAATTTAATTATTTCTCTGTGAACCTTTTTATTGTTCTCGGGTGTATTTTGAAATTGGAGACCATACTGCTTTAATAAGAATCTGATAGCATAACAGAAGACTTAGTTTTCACTTGTTAGAAACTTTACACTGCTGATTTCTATCTTACTTGTATTATACCGTTATTTTACATTTTTTCCTAGCACATTTTAAGTCAACATTTTCATTAACCTTTATCAGCGTTTGGCCCCTGGTGGGATAGTAACTTGCCATTATCTGTATTGAACTTTATTTTGTTTTGATGTCTTATTTCTTTAATATACTGAGGCTCCTCATGTATCTTCCTTTTAATGAATTAGCCACCATGCCCAACCTAATGTTCCTAGCATCTTCTACAGAATTAATGACCATATTCTCAGTTCCTTCATTCAGGTTATTGGTAAAGGTATTAAGTTACAGTTTTATAGAGTGATTCTTTTTAGGCTGATTATGAATCATTGAGTTTTAGATGTAATCTTACATCCTTTTGTGTAGATTCATTCTTTCTCTCTCTATCCATATCCATATCTCAACCCTCAGTCATGGCCACAGCTATTTGCTATTCTCTGACTTTAGTTTGCTGGGCCAGAAAAAGAGAACATTCAGTTAGGGAGGGAGTGACTTATATGGCCTCTTTGACATTAGACCTAGTCACCAATTAGGGCAATTATGATCAACTAGAGAGGTTGGCACAAGGCAAGACTGGCTCTAATATCAGTGCTCGCCTGAGAGATAGCCTAAGTGTTATGGCCTGCCATGAAGCCTAGTGACTTACTTGTTGGAGTTTCAGACCTTCATCTAGAATCTAGATCCTGTCTGTAAGTTTGTAGATTAAATTGAAATTTCATTTTAGAGAAAATGGTGAGTTTTTCCCAAGAAAGCTAGACATCGTATGTGTTTTCCTTGTCTACATAACTAGTCATTCTTTCACAAAGAAATTAACAAGTTATCCTGACATATTTCACTGAGGCATAAAGATTGTTCCTGGGTGTCACATGTCTTTCTAGATAATTGAAACTTGGTATTTTGATAACTTGTACTAATAATTTCTCATGTATCTGCCATGGTTGTCTTTAAAAAATAATAGCATTTGGCATTTAACCCACAGACTGTATTTCATTTACTTGAATATCAGTTGATATTCATAGAAGAAAGATCACTTGTCAAAGCATGTGAATGGATTGCCAGCTTTTATATGCATTCACAAAATCTATAAGTAATTTATATTTTGTTAGATGAGTGTGATATAATGCCATGGATTGGACGTTCTCTGTCATTGGAAATAGAAGCATTAATGGAGCAAGTATAGGAAAAGTATTTAAAAATTAATATAGGCCCTTATATATGTGTTTATACATTTACCAGTTTATATATTTGAGACCGCCTAGAAGGTAGGCTCCAAGAAGTACCTCTTTCTTCTAGCCTGTTCAGTTGAGGCACCTAACATGTCAGGTATCACCATTTTTCGCTTGGATTACTGAAATTACAAAATGTCTTTTACTAGTCCACTCCCATCTTTATTTCTGCAACAGAGTGAACTTATCACTTCCATGCTTAAAATACTTTATAGAGCCCCTGTTGCTTTCAGGATAAAGTTCAAACTCCTCAACAATCTTTACAAGGTCTTTCATGATTTTGCCCTTGCTTACTATCCAGCTTTATCTCTTGGTACTTTACACTTTTTATTCTATTCTCTTAATATGTCATTATCTCTTTCCTGTGGGCTTTTTTTTTTAATACTATAAATACTATTTTTTCTTTTTGCTTTGTTTCTTATTTCTTACTCTAGAATCTTCATATTTCAGTTTAGGAGTCAGTTCCTTCGGGAAGTCTCTATCTCCCAAGCCAAGGTTAGGTGCCCCTGTAGTACTTTATTAAGCCTCTGGGTTCAGGGACCACATTTGTCTTATTCAGGCTTTCATTTCTATTTCTTAGTATTTATTGAATAAATTAAGATACAATTTAGTACTTCTCAGGCATTTACACTGACAGAAAAAAAGAACATTTGCCCCCTATGGGTACATAAAGATACCCACTAAAAGCATTAAAGTTTCATCATTTTGAATTTTATTTTTTAAATTTCTGCAAATTTTATTATTTAGTTTTGTTTTTTGTTCATTTAAAATATAAAAAAGTTTACTTACTAGCTAAATTATATAATATCTCCCTAAATCTCTAACTAAAATAGACATTACTGAAAGATGTGTCATGGTACACCACCAGATTTTATTCCTCTTAGTTTCATCATTCCATTGCTTATCTCTTCTCTTTTTGATAGACATATTCTTTCTTCAGCTGTGTGATTAATGCTGATTTTGTTGCAGGTGATTTGGTTAACTTACAGAACCACTCCTTATTTTTGAAACATTTTTAATTAGTCCCTATTTTAATATTTAAAAATCGTATTCACAGCCTCTAAGTACCAAGACTCAAACTGCTTCCTATTTGTTTCTGCTCCAACACTACCTTGCTTGTTCAGTAATGCTAACTGCAGCTGAAATCAGAGGGGATGTATTAGAGGTGTTTGCAAAGCTCTCAGAGTAATTTTTCTTTAAAATGTCAAATATTTTAGCTTTCATTATATCTGGTATGTTATATCAACAAAAAAGGTAGAAAGGCATAACTTTTCAAATGGAGCTCCACATTTTTATTCAATATGTGTTGGGAATTCAGGTAACTAGTTTTTAAATTTCAAATTGCTGTATTGAAGTAGGAATGCAGTATGATGTTGAGCTTTTATCACCACTAAATAAAGTGTGCTGGACCTGTTTAGTGGTAAGAAGAAAACATGATATGCTGTTAAGGTAGATGCACTTTTGATTGCACACATACATATTCAGACACAGTAAATCCATATGCCTTATTTTCAGCAAAGATTGTGTCTTCCCAAAATGGATCAAGTTTAGTGCTAAAGAAAGATTTTCTTTTAGGGTGAGCAAAGAATGTTTTAATCACTTCAGGAAGAGAAGTAGAGTGATGTCAGCAAGATAACAGATTAGGCGGTCCCAACACTTGTCCCCCCACAAAAACAATGAATAATCAACTAAGTACCAATGAAAATAGCTCTAGGACAGCTCTGGAGTACAGTGAAGCAACTGGAGCTATCCAGTGGAACATAAAAACTGAGAATAGTTTCATAGAAAAGTATAAGAAGCATTTTACCTGAATCACTCCATCTCCAAGTCCACTACAGCTTGACACCAAGAAAGATACCGTTGGCATGACCTGCCCTTGGGGGGAAAGACAAGCAGCAAGACTCTTCCAGCTGTTGCCACTGCCATTGAGGAGCCTAGTGGCCCTCACCACTGCTGTGGACACCTGCAGCTTTCACCCACTGAGGACCTCCACAATCTTTGTCAAAACTGACCTCAGCTGATGGAGCTGCCTGGAATCCACCCCACTGAGTCTCCTTGGAGTAACCACCACTGTGTCTCCTTCACCCCACTGCGCAGGATTAGAGTTGCTGCAACACCTGTATGGGGGCTAGAGCCACCTTTTTGCTCCTCCCCACTCCCAGGCTGGAGCTACCATATCCTACCTTCACCCCTCCCCAGCCTGGTGCCACTGTCTTCATGCTTCAGATCCTGGCTCACAGTTCTTTCACATGCACTGGAACACTACCAATTGAGATTTATCCCTGGCATGCAGGGGTGATTTAACATACACAAATCAATCAATTTACTATAACACATTAACAGAATGGAAGGAAAGAACCATGTGATGATCTCAATAAGTGCAGAAAAAGCATTTAACAAACTCAATATCCATTCATAATTAAAACTCTCAACAAAATTAGTATGGAAGATACTTATTTCAATGTGATAAAGGCCATATATGAAAAGCCCACTTACTATGATAAGTGGGGGGAAGAAAATGAAAACTTTCCTTCTAAGATCTGGTGCAGGGTACAAGGGAAGAATTCGCAATCCACCACTTCTTTTCAAATAGTAGTGGAAACCGCAGCCATAGCAGTTAGATAAGAAAAAGAAAAGGCATTCAAATTTGAAAGGAAGAAGTAAAATTATGTTTGTAGATGACATTATCATGATCATATACATAGAAAACCCTAAAGACAATTGTATTCACAATAGCAACAAAAATAATTAAAAACTTAGGAATAAAAGCCAAAGAGATGAAACACTTGTACACTGAAAATAGAACGTTGATGATGGAAATTGAAGAAGACACAGATAAATGGAAAGATGTCTTGTGTTCATGAATTAGAAAAATTAATGTTAAAATGCCCACGTTACCCAAAGTGAACTATAGGTTCAGTGCAATCCTTATCATGATCCCAATGGCATTCTTTACAGAAATAGAAAAAACAGTCCTAAAATTTATATGGAATCACAAAAAAACCTCAAATAGCTAAAGCAATTTTTAGTTAGAAGAACAAAGCTGGAAACATCACACTTCCTGATTTCAAAATACATTACAAAGCTACAGTAATCAAAAAACTATGGTACTAACATAAAATAAGACATATAGACCAGTGGAAAGAACAGAGAACCCAGAAATAAATTCATGCATCTACAATTTTTCCACGAGGGTGCTGAGATCACACAAAGGTGAAGGATAATCTCTTCAATAATGGTGTTAGGAAAACTGGATATCCATATGCAGAAGAATGAGATTAGGTTCTTATCTCACACCATATGCAAAAGTCAACTTAAAATGGATTAAACACTTAAATGTAGGACTTGAAACAATAAAACTACTAGAAGAAAACATAGGGAAAAAGCTTCTTGACATTGGTCTGGGAAAGGATTTTTTGGATATGACACCAAAAGCACAAGCAGTGAAAACAAAAGTAGACCAGTGGGATTGCATCACATTTAAAAACTTCTGCATGGCAAGGAAACCATCAACAAAGAGAAAAGGCTTCCTATGGAGTGGGAGAAAATATTTGCAAACCATGTATCTGATAAAGAGTTAATAGCTAATATAGTACTGTAGATCAACTATAGTTCAATTAAAAAATGAAATATATAATGTACTTATAAACTCAATAGCAAAAAAAAAAAAAAAAAATAACAAGCAAGGACAAACAGAAAACAAAGCAAATAACCTGCTTCAAAAATGTTCAAAAGAAAAAATACAAATGACCAACAGGTATATATGTAAAGATGCTCAACTTCATTAATGCAAATGAAAACAATGAGATATCAGTTCACACATACTAGAATGACCTTTATCAGAAAGACAAAAGATAACAAGTATTGAAGAGGATGTGGAGAAAAGGGAACCCTTGCACACTGTTGGTGGGAATGTAAATTGGTACCGACATTATGGAAGAGTGAAAGTTCCTCAAAAAGTAAAAATACAACTACCATATGATCCACCATTTCTGGGTATATATACAAAGCAAGTGAAACCAAAATCTCTAAGAGGCATCTGCACTTCCATGTTCATTTCAGCCATTATTTACAACAGCCAAGATACAGAAACAACCTCAATGTCCATCAATGGATGAATGGATAAATAAACTGTATATATGTACAATGAGATATTTTTCACCCTTAAGAAAGAAAAAAATCCTGCCATTTGTGACAATACAGATGAACCTGGAGGACATTATTATGCTAAGTAAAATAAGCCAGATGCAGAAGGACATATACTGCATGACCTCACTTAAATGTGCAGTCTAAAACAGTTAAACTCGTAGAGTAGAATGGTGGTTGCCAGGGCTGGGGGGAGGAGGAAATGGGAAGATGTTGGTGGAGGGGGGTACAAAGTTTCATTTATACAAGATGAATCAGTTCTGGAGATCTAATGTACAAGAACGTGACTAAAATTAATGATGCTGTATTGTATACCTGACATTTGCTAAGAGAATAATTTATAAGTGCTCTCACCACACACACCCACAAAAATGATAACTGTGAGGTGATGAATATATTAATTAGCTTGATCGTGGTGATTATTTCATAATTGTACCTTAAATATATACAGTTTTCAGTTGTCAACTATGCCTCAGTAAAGTTGGAAAAGATATATAAAGCCAAAAAAAATTTTTAAAGAAGAGAACTAGTTGACATAATATTAAAATATAGGAGGAAGGTCTTAGGTTTGAAAGAAACTTGTTTGTATTTATCAGAATTTAATGGTTCAGAATTAAAGTCTGAAGCATATCTGAAACTGTTTGACATCACAAATTGGCTTTAACTAGAAGATTCTCCTGCAGTTGGTGTTGAATTTTCAAAATCTTACTAATGAGGATCTTACTGAAAGGGATGGGCAAATAATCATTGGAAAAGTAAAGTAGAGGAAGAAGTGGCCTCATCTTTTGCCCATACCATTTGACATTCAGATAATTTTGGAGAAATTCATATACATTGAATAGACAAAAAATTTGAAGCAGGGAACCCTAATTTGTTGTTTAAAAGAATGACTTATGCTTTGCTATTGGGTGATTCACCAGGAAAAAAGTTTTTCTTAGTCTAAACTTCATTGGAATTATAATTCTTAAGCCTCAATCAAGACTGCCCTTGAAGACAAATCTCTCCCAGAGACAGAGCTTTATTAATTATTAATTAATAAGTATTTGCTTTAAATATATTATCATAAGTGTAGTAAGTATATTATTATCAAGTCTAAGTTTTAAGTGTAAGGTTTAAATATATATTTGGTGTTTCATACTTAATATATGTTTGAGTTTTTAAGATTTAGTATTTTCTGCTGCTGTTACGATAGTTGAATGAAATTTCAATTTACTACATGTTACTTATAGGAAACATAGGTTTAATTTATTGATGGTTTGACGTTTGAAATAAGTTGGGTAGCATCTATTTTATCAACCTTGTCAGGTAACTGTCTCCCAGGGGGGAGTTTTGTTTCTAAGATCTTAGTCAGTGGCCCACGTCACTGCCATCTGTGCCTCCCCCCAACCCCTGCTGTCCCTTTAAATTACTTAGCAGTGAATTATATCACTTATGAGTAAATATTTTTTTTACTGATTGTTTTTTAATAAAATATAGTATTATATTGATAGATATGTATTATTCCTTTCTTTGATTTATATGTCATTCTTCCAGTTTTGCATCATTTATATTATAAAATAAAAATTTCATGTAAGTTTTCATTTGTGGAAGTAACTGAGATGTTACAAAAGGAAATTTAAACAAAACATATCAAATTAATCTTTTATATTCCCACATTGTTTCTTGGAATCTCTGATAAATTCTCTATTTTATGTCCAAACCAGAGCAAAATAAATTGTGAATATTTTCTGATGAAAATATGTGAAAAATATTTAGGCCTTATTAAATAAGAAGCAAGCATTTCTTTTAAAATGAAAGTTGACTTCTTTTGTAGTTCCCATTTTGTTCAAGAGATAGAATTGCATCTATTAAATGAATTATTAAAGTCTCCATGACTTTAGAGGACTAGTGTTTCCTGCCCAGTAGAACAAATCAGCAATACAGACCTTATAATGCAAATTGTAAGTTGTTTCTTTTTATCCTTCTTTTTTAAAGAATTATAAGAATCATAGGTACTCCTTGTTTAATTTTGCATTTAAAATATAATGGATAAAATAGTTTTGTAATATTTATTTTGTAATTTATAGTTAATTTGTTTTGACACAAATTTTATTTAGAGAAGAATATTATTATATAAATAAGTTTATCTTGAAAATGTGTTGGCTTAATAAATAAATACCTTCCTTATAATTATATTTCTGTATATCTTTGTGTTTTTCTCATTAACTTTACATAGAAAATGTTCTTTTGTGACAACAGAAAGTAGAATTTAAGTAAATTCTACAATACTTTCAAAGTCAAAATAGATTTGATATTGCTTTTATTTTATAAGATTGTAATTTTTTTGTTTCCATGACCATTTTATCTATAGAAATTAAAATGAATTTTACTATTATTACTGAAGCTTGAATTTTGACAAAAGTGGTATTTTTTAGTTTATCTTTTATAAATATATATATTCATTTCTAAGTATACAGTACAGATAACTACTAAAGCCATTTCCATCTACATAGCATAAATAATTATTAGTCTTGGACAAGCTAAACTGTATTTTCTGGTGAAATATTATATCTTGTATGCTTCTTGACTTTTCAATGTAGTCTTTAGATAACTTCATATAGAGAATCATATAGTTCACAGACACTTTCCTTATATTTTTATTGAGCATTACTAATACATATCAAGCTTATTGTTCTATAGAATACTTTTTGTTTTTAAATTTTTATTTATTTTATTAGCTTTTCAAACATGGCATATAATAATAAGTATATAGTATTTATTTTTGCTTCTAAGCCGAGTTCTAAAGTTAATTTTAGAATATTTTGAAAAGTATCTTCAATAGAGAATATTATGATTCCAGTTTTATGATTTATATATTTATTTTGAGAGAGCTGAAATCAGTTGCTGTATTTCAATGTATATAAAAAGCTAAACCATGAAATGTTTTCTCATAATATATGTACTAAGCTATATTATTTGGTTGCATGGCTTTCCCTTGTTTTTTATACTGCTGGTTGACGTGTAAGAAAGCAGTAGTGTTACTTGGTGTTTAAGACCATGGACTCTGGAGTCAAAATGTCAGGGTTTAAATCCAGGTTCTACCATTTCCTAGATTGGTGACTTTGGACAAATTTATTACTCTCTGGGCCTCAGTTTACTCATCTAAAGACTAAGATAATGTATAGTATTTACCTATCACAGAATTGTTTTGAGCATTACATTTTTAAATGAAAGAGATTATAATAGTGCCTGGCAAAGAGGAAGCAGTAAGGATTAGCGTTTAACATTTTGGGAGCAGGAATCAGCATGCCTGTATTCATATCAAGATTTTGTCACTGAATAATAATTTTAAGATCTGGAAAATTCTACTTACTCTTATTGAGCCTCAGTACCCATATCTGAAAAATTAGATTGTAGTGAGGATTCAGTTAGATAATGCTCGTAATGCACTTTCTAAAACAGCCCTTAGCAAATATGAAGCACTCTTTAAATGTTTGGTATTGTTAATTTTGTTATTTGTTGGTCTTGGTTTTATCGTTTACCACGTTAAAGTTTTAAAAATTTGGATATGAGAAAACAATACATCAGTGAATTTTGACTTACTAACTAACTCTAAATTTGATTCAGCAAATTTATTTCTTCAAATCTGTAATATTAAGCTAAACAGTTTAACTGTGCGCTGTTAGAGATTTTGGAGGTTCTCCTTAAGAGGTAATATACATTTTTAAATAACATTTACTTGCTTGCAGTGGATGATCTAGAATGTTTGAAAAGAGTAGATTTATCTATAGATAAATTAATCATAATCTTAGAAATATGTCGAATGGCTTTATAAGCAGATTCACAGTATAAATAAGAGTTTGGAGTAAATTCCGTCTTATACTGAATGAAAATATATTTTATATTTGTGAGATCTGAGTTCGTAATTTTATTTAACATTTTTGATGGTATATAGCATTCATATCTTTAGGGTAATTTCAGTGTATTTTTCTATTGTAGTTTTATGGACACGTGGGGTTTATCAAATGTTTTTATACCTAGAACTGTTACTGATCAACTTCTGGTATTATCTCATTTGAAATCATAAATATTATTTCAATCCTGAGATAAGGATGAAAAATAGAAGTCTGAAGCTTTTTAATATTTTCTATTAGAAAATTATTTCTTTTCTACAATTACATTACTGTTTTAATATTTTAAATACAAAATGTTTTCAATGAAATGTAGATAATGGGCATTTAGTCAAGCAATGGATAAAAAGGGAGTTGTATAGTATATTTACCTTGTAGTAGTATATTTGCCTTGTAAGTATAAGGCATCTTTCACCTTTTCTTAGTGAGAAAAGATTCTTTTTGTAGTTTGTTCAAATTTCACAGTATATATTTATCTAAAAACTTGTAAAGTAAGAGACTTACCATTAAAGCCTAGTACCTATCATCTGCCAGTTTGGTTTGTATTTAGTCAGTGATGTCTTTGACATGCAACTGGATGAGCAAAGAGGAAAACTCCCAACTCTTTTATAACGAACCTGACCTTCATCAGAGCATTATCCTCATGTTTCCCTCTATTTACTAGGCATCCACACTGAAGTAGTCCGCTGACATTGCTAATGTAACATGTCAAAACCTAAACTTGGTACCTGCTTCTCTCCTACTGCTCTCTTAGTTCCCATGCCCTAAACCACATGCCTTTCTCTCGTATTTTTTCATTTTGGTAAATGCTGTTACTAATTCACCCATTCACTCAAGCCAGAAACTTTAGAATTATTTTCAACTTCTCTTTATCCTCATCTTCTACATTAATTGACTGGGTTATTATCAATTTTCCCTGAACAAAGTCACCCCTCTTCTCTGCCACCACTGCTACTGCTTAGTCCTCATATTTTGCTGCCATTCACTCCCTGCTATTTTCCAGGTTTTCTATTGTTTTAAGCAATATCGTTCTACAAGTACAAAATATGTAGGATGGTATTCAATGTTCTTTGACAGTTTGGACCTTGCTTTCATTTCCAGTCATAGCCATTCTGGTATATTCTTGGTCTTTCCTGAACACACATTCATTCGTGCATTTACAAATATTTGTATAATGTCAGATGGTGGTGCTAGGTGCTTGGAGGATACAAAGGTAAATAAGACAGCCAAGAATGTTGCCCATTAATGCTGATAGAATGCCATGCACACTGTTTCTCGTTTTTGATCATGCTTTTTCATCTGCCCTTTACACTTTAATAGAGTTTCTAGTAATCTTTCATACCCTACCCAAGTGTCATCTCCTTTCTGAAGTGTTATAAACTTTGCCAGGTAGTATTCCTTCTTGTGTTTCAGTAGTACTTTATATTCTATACTTCTATTATATGCTTGCTGTATTATACTTGTTTATAGTTGACGTTTCTCCCTTGGTTAAATTTAAAAGTGGGAGGGGAGGAGAGAAATGAAGGAGGAATACAGAAATAAGGATTAAGGCAAGGCATAGGAAGAGACAAGAAGGGAAGGAGAGAAGGAAAACAGGAGAAGCAGTATGAGCAGTAAAGACACAGACTCTGAGCGTGGCCTGTGCTTTTCACGCATCGCCTCAGGGAGCACTCGCCTCGTCAAGAAGCTCAGGGTAAAGGCACAGCTGCCAAAGCAGGAGTGAGAGCGACTTGACATTGGGAGGGAGACCCCAAAGAGGCTGCAGCCACAGGAGGCTGGAGTCCTGGCTGCTGTCGGCCTTCCCCGAGGGCTTCGACCGAGCCCCTCAGGCTGCGCACCGGCTGAGCACCGCCCACCTCATTTACCCCGTCCTCCTTCATGTCACTGACCCAGTTGCCCTGTTGCCAGAATGAGCTGAGGTCTGAAAATTGCTCAGCAGGACCAGGCATAACACGGGCCTCTTCTCTTGTGGTTTCACTTGCCAATGACCACTATCTTGATAATTCCATGTAGCCGACAGGGTCTTGGTCCTCCCAACTGGTGTCAGGCCTGAGCCTCTGAGGTGGGAGAGCCAAGTTCAGGACATTGGACCATTAGAGACCTCCCAGCCCCACATAATATCAATTAGTAAGAGATCTCCCAGAGATCTCTGTCTCAGTGCTAAGACCCAGCTACACCCAACAGCCAGCAAGCTCCAGTGCTGGACACCCCATGCCAAACAACTAGCAAGACAGGAACACAACCCCACCCATTAGCAGAGAGGCTGCCTAAGATCATACTAAGTTCACATGTATCCCAAAACACACCACCGGATGCGGCCCTACCCACGCCAAAGACAAGATCCAGCCTGACCCACCAGAACACAGGCCACCAGGAAACCTACACAAGCCACTGAACCAACCTCACCCACTGAGGGCAGACACCAAAAACAACGGGAACTACGAAACTGCAGCATGTGCAAAGGAGACCCCAAACACAGCAAGTTAAACGAAATGAGAAGGCAGAGAAATATGCAGCAGATGAAGGAGCAAGGTAAACCCACCAGACCAAACAAATGAAGAGGAAATAGGCAGTCTACCTGAAAAAGAATTCAGAGTAATGATAGTAAAGATGATCCAAAATCCTGGAAATAGAATGGAGGAAATAAGAGAAGCATTTAACAAGGACCTAGAAGAACTAAAGAGAAACAACCAATGATGAACAGCACAATAAGTGAAGTTAAAAATTCTCTAGAAGGAATCAATAGCAGAATAACTGAGGAAGAAGAATGGATAAGTGACCTGGAAGATAAAATAGTGGAAATAACTACTACAGAGCAGAATATAGAAAAAAAAAATGAAAAGAATTGAGGACAGTCTTAGAGACCTCTGGGACAACATTAAACTCACCAACATTCGAATTATAGGGGTGCCAGAAGAAGAAGAGAAAAAGAAAGGGTCTGAGAAAATTTTTGAAGAGATTATAGTTGAAAACTTCCCTAACATGGGAGAGGAACTAGTCAATCAAATCCAGGAAGCGCAGAGAGCCCCATACAGGATAAATCCAAGGAGAAAAACGCCAAAACACATATTAATCAATCTATCAAAAATTAAATACAAAGAAAAAATATTAAAAGCAGCAAGGGAAAATCAACAAATAACATACAAGGGAATCCCCATAAGGTTAACAGCTGATCTTTCAGCAGAAACTCTGCAAGCCAGAAGGGAGTGGCAGGACATATTTAAAGTGATGAAAGGGAAAAACCTACAACCAAGATTACTCTAGCCAGCAAGGATCTCATTCAGATTCAACGGAGAAATTAAAACCTTTACAGACAAGCAAAAGCTAAGAGAGTTCAGCACCACCAAACCAGCATTACAACAAATGCTAAAGGAATTTCTGTAGGCAAGAAACACAAGAGAAGGAAAAGACCTACAATAACAAACCCAAAACAATTAAGAAAATGGTAATAGGAATATACATACCAATAATTACCTTAAATGTAAATGGATTAAATGCTCCAACCAAAAGATATAGACTGGCTGAATGGATATAAAAACAAGACCCATATATATGCTGTCTACAAGAGACCCACTTCAGACCTAGGGACACATACAGACTGAAAGTGAAGGGATGGAAAAAGATGTTCCATGCAAATGGCAATCAAAAGAAAGCTGGAGTAGCAATTCTCATATCAGATAAAATAGACTTTAAAGTAGACTATTACAAATACAAAGAGGGACACTACATAATGATCAAGGGATCAATCCCAGAAGAAGATATAACAATTGTAAATATTAATGCACCCAACATAGGAGCACATCAATTAGGCAAATGCTAACAGCCATAAAAGGGGAAATCGACAGTAACACAGTCGTAGTAGGGGACTTTAACACCCCACTTTCACCAATGGCCAGATAATCCAAAACTTTAACACCCCACTTTTACCAATGGCCAGATCATCCAAAATGAAATTAAATAAGGAAACACAAGCTTTAAATGACACATTAGACAAGATGGACTTAATTGATATTTATAGGACATTCCATCCAATAACAACACAATATACTTGCTTCTCAAGTGCTCATGGAACATTCTCCAGGATAGATCATATCTTGGGTGACAAATCAAGCCTTGGTAAATTTAAGAAAATTGAAATCATATCAAGCACCTTTTCTGACCACAACACTGTGAGACTAGATATCAATTACAGGAAAAAATCTGTAAAAAATACAAACACATGGAGGCTAAACAATATGCTGCTAAATAACCAAGAGATCACTGAAGAAATCAAAGAGGAAATCAAAAAATACCTAGAAACAAATGACAATGAAAACACAGCAACCCAAAACCTATGGGATTCAGCAAAAGCAGTTCTAAGAGGGAAGTTTATAGCAATACACTCCTACATCAAGAAACAAGAAAAATCTCAAATAAACAACCTAACCTTACACCTAAAGTAGTTAGAGGAAGAAGAATAAAAATACCCCAAAGTTAGCAGAAGGAAAGAAATCATAAAGATCAGATCAGAAAAAAAATGAAAAGAAATGAAATGATAGTAAAGATCAATAAAACTAAAAGCTGGTTCTTTGAGAAGATAAACAAAATTGATAAACCATTAGCCAGACTCATCAAGAGAAAAAGGGAGAAGACTCAAATCAACAGAATTAGAAATGAAAAAGGAGAAGTAACAATTGACACTGCAGAACTACAAAGGATCATGAGAGATTACTACAAGTAACTATATGCCAATAAAATGGACAACCTGGAAGAAATAGACAAAAACTTAGAAAAGCACAACCTTCCGAGACTGAACCAGGAAGAAGTAGAAAATATAAACAGACCAATCACAAGCACTAAAATTAAATCCGTGATTAAAAATCTTCCAACAAATAAAAGCCCAGGGCCAGATGGCTTCACAGGTGAATTCTATCAAACAGAGAAGAGCTAACACCTATCCTTCTCAAACTCTTCCAAATAGGTAGGAACACTCCCAAACTCATTCGTCGAGGCCACCATCACTCTGATAACAAAACCAGACAAAGATGTCACAAAAAAAGAAAACTACAGGCCAATATCATTGATGAACATAGATGCAAAAATCTTCAACAAAATACTAGCAAACAGATTCCAACAGTACATTAAAAGAATCATACACCATAATCAAGTAGGGTTTATCCCCGAATGTAAGGATTCTTCAATATACAGAAATCAATCAATGTGATACACCATATTAACAAACTGAAGGATAAAAAACATGATCATCTCAATAGATGCAGAAAAGGCTTTCAACAAAATTCAACAGCGATTTATGATAAAAACTCTCCAAAAAGTAGGTAGAGAGGGAACCTACCTCAACATAATAAAGGCCACATATGACAAACCAACAGCAAATATCATTCTCAATGGTGAAAAACTGAAAGCATTTCCTCTAAGATCAGGAACAAGGCAAGGATGTCCACTCTTGCCACTCGTATTCAACAGCTTTGGAAGTTTTAGCCACAGCAATCAGAGAAGAAAAAGAAATAAAAGGGATCCAAATTGGAAAAGAACAAGCAAAGCTGTCACTGCTTGCAGATAACATGCCACTATACAGAGAATCCTAAAGATGCTACCAGAAAACTACTACAGCCAATCGATGAATTTGGTAAAGTAGAAGGATACAAAATTAATGCACAGAAATCTCTGTCATTCCTATACACTAATGATGAAAAATCTGAAAGAGAAATTAAGGAAACATTCCCATTTACCACTGCAACAGAAAGAATAAAATACCTAGAAGTAAACCTACCTAAGGAGACACAGGACCTGTCTGCTGAAAACTGTAAGACACTGATGAAAGAAATTAAAGACGATACAAACAGATGGAGAGATATACCATGTTTTTGGATTGGAAGAATCAATATTGTGAAAATGACTATACTACCCAAAGCAGTCTACAGATTCAGTGCAGTCCCTATCAAACTACCAATGGCATTTTTCACAGAACTAGAACAGAAAGTTCACAATTTGTATGGAAACACAAAAGACCCCGAATAGCCAAAGCAATCTTGAGAAAGAAAAACGGAGCTGGAGGAATCAGGCTCCCTGACTTAGACTATACTACAAAGCTACAGTAATCAAGACAGTATGGTACTGGCACAAAAACAGAAATATAGATCAACAGGATAGAAAGCCCAGAGATAAACCCACGCACATATGGTTACCTTATCTCTGATAAAGTAGGCAAGACTATACAGTGGAGAAAAGATGGCCTCTTCAATAAGTGGTGCTGGGAAAACTGGACAGCTACATGTAAAAGAATGAAATTAGAACACTACCTAACACCATACACAAAAATAAACTCAAAGTGGATTAAAGATCTAAATGTAAGTTCAGACGCTATAAAACTCTTAGAGGAAAACATAGGTAGAACACTCTGTGACATAAATCACAGCCAAATCCTTTTTGACCCACCTCCAAGAGAAATGGAGATAAAAATAAACAAATGGGACCTAATGAAACTTAAAAGATTTTGCACAGCAAAGGAAACCATAAACAAGACGAAAAGACAACCCTCAGAATGGGAGAAAATATTTTCCAACGAAGCAACTGACAAAGGATTAATCTCCAAAATATACATGCAGCTCAATATCAAAAAAACGAACAAACCAATCCAAAAATGGACAGAAGACCTAGAAAGACATTTCTCCAAAGAAGATATACAGATTGCCAACAAACACATGAAAGGATGCTCAACGTCACTGATCATTAGAGAAATGCAAATCAAAACTACAATGAAGTATCACCTCACACTGGTCATAATGGCCAGCATCAAAAAATCTACAAATAATAAATGCTGGAGAGGGTATGGAGAAAAGGGAACCCTCTTGCACTGTTGGTGGGAATGTGAATTGATACAGCCACTATGGAGAACAGTATGGAGGTTCCTTAAAAACTAAAAATAGAACTACCATATGACCCAGCAATCCCACTGCTGGGCATATAACCCTGATAAAACCGTAATTCAAAAAGAGACGTGTACCACAATGTTCATTGCAGCACTATTTACAATAGCCAGGACATGGAAGCAACCTAAGTGTCCACTGACAGATGAATGGATAAAGAAGATGTGGCACGTATATACAATGGAATGTTAATCAGCCATAAAAGGAAACGAAATTGAGTTATTTGTAGTGAGGTGGATGGACCTAGAGTCTGTGATGCAGAGTGAAGTAAGTCAGAAAGAGAAAAACAAATACTGTAGGCTAACACATATATATGGAATCTAAAAAAAAAAATGGTTCTGAAGAACCTAGTGGCAGAACAGGAATAAAGATGCAGATTTAGAGAATGGACTTGAGGACGTGGGGAGGGGGAAGGGTAAGCTGGGAAGAAGTGAGAGAGTAGCACTGACATATATATGCTACCAAATGTAAATAGATAGCTAGTGGGAAGCAGCAGCATAGCACAGGGAGATCAGGTTGGTGCTTTGTGACCACCTAGAGGGGTGGGATAGGGAGGGTGAGAGGGAGATGCAAGAGGAAGGGGATATGGGGATATATGTGTACATATAGCTGATTCACTTTGTTATATAGCAGAAACTAATGCAACATTGTAAAGCAATTATACGTGGCTAATGTCTGGGCATAACTTCTTGGTTTTGGTAGCAGGATCTGGTCCTCAACACCAGCCTTATATTCAGGTAGCACTCCTACTATTCCTGCCACCTTCTCCCTCACCCTCATCGCCCCTCCCTTACAATATCATTCTCTGCTCCATCCTCTGTGACAATATTACTGAGCCAGCTTTGAATAGGCTGTGATGTCATATCAATTCTACACCTGGATGCCTGGATTTCACAAATAATGAAAAACTAGGAGGTTAAAGCACTCATCATTGACTGGTGGGTGACTTCATTTTTAACAAATGAGTTAGATGCTAATTGTCATGGCTCTTCTGATTGAAAGAAAAATCTTGAAGGAGATGACATTTTAGATGCTGCTTGAGCAGTGGAGGAAGAAAGAGTAGGGGATATTTGAGGCTCAAGATTCATTCTCCACTAATAGTTGAGTATTATATGGAAGGCACTGGTGATAGAAAAATTTAGTTCCTGTTTAACTCCAAATGACTGGTGTAGAGAGATAATGCAAAAGTTGAAAGAAAAGAGATTGCTGAGGATTGGAGAAGTTGGAGAAGGTTTTGTCTGTTCTCACTCTACCAAATCTCCCTGGATGATTTCATGTATTCTCTTGAGATCAGATTCTCTTGATAACCTGGTAGTTCATCATAACAAAGTTTCATGGAGTTTCTGGAATATATCATGATCTCCTGTCTCTATATGCACATGCTGTCTCTTCTGCCTGGAATAGTGTTAACTTGGCTAATCCTTAAAATATAATCACAGCAGCCGTTACTTTCAGAAAAGCTTACTTGATCCTTCAACACTGGGTTAAGTATTTCTATAGTTCTCATAGTCCTTGTTCTTCCCCAATCATAACCTTTATTGCACCATGTTGTAACTGCCTTCACTAGACTGTTCAGGGAAGACAGGAAATGCATATGTGATAATACCTGGTATATGGCTGCTGCTCCAAAAATATTTGTTGGTTGAATGAATGAGTGGGATTTGGTAGAGAGGACACTTGGTCACTCCAGGCAAGGGGAAGAGGGCAAACAAAAACAAGGCATGTGGTAACGCATATAGCTGATTCTGAGGCAGTGAGTGGAATCATTTGATTGGAGTGTAATATTGAAAAGAGAGGCTGCAGCTTTCAATGTCAGGAAGTCCAGAGTTTGTTTAATAAAAAAAGGCCATTGAAACTATTAGAGATAAGAAGAATAATATACGTTCTTATAAATTCGATTAAGTGATAGACCTGTGCTTGGGAAGTAAGTTTTTCTAATTCTTGTTTTAAAATTTTTGTAATACTTTTCAATGGACTTAAACATATGATAACTGCCTCTTTTATAGACTCGTCTTTTAAGATTGTTCCCACATAATTTATAGGGAAAGTTTTAGAAGATTTTAATACCCTTGAATAAATTTAACAACTCATTAAACTGTGCAGTTTGTTTTTCTTATAAACTGAACTGTTGTGAACTATGAAAATTTTTAAATATTCAAATAAGGCAGTAATCTAACACATGTATAGGGGTTTCCTTCTTGTTTGTAACTTGAAGAAGAATAAATGCTTACAGCTGTGACTTTTTTTCCCCTCTAGTATCTCCAGAGGCAGTTGGATTTTTGTCAGCTGTTGGGGTGTTTATTATCTTGATGCTGCTCCTTTTTCTCTATATTAATAAGAAGTTCTGTTTTGAAAATGTTGGCGGGTTTCCAGATCTTGGTTCAGGATACAGTACAAAGAAGAATTCACAAGATAAAATTTGTAAGTATCATATCACTGCTTTCCCTTGTTTGGTCTTTCTGTCTGTACTATTTATTACTTTCTTTAAAAAATATATATATATACAATAAAAAGCTTGACTTTGACATGTAGTAAACTAGCCTTGAGCCACTATTCTGAGAGTAAAAGATGTATTAAGTAAATTATGTTCAGTTATCTTTTTATTGCCCATGAATTGCTATCATAGTGCATAAAGATGAATTGTATACTATCATTGAATGACATTTTTATTTTTCAAATATAAGGTATGCTTTTTAGCCTGCTATATGAACAGATATGCTTTAAGAAGAAGGACGTATCTTATTACATTTTATGCTTTAATCCATTGTCCAAATAGTTCCCTAGAGAGCATTTTTCCCGTGTCCCTAGAAGGCTTTTGAAAGTATTCACCCTTTATCTTTACGTGCTGTTGAGTTCTCAGTGATGGATAATTTTATTGTGTGGAGAAGGTGGTTTTCCCTGGTAACTTCGTGTATAAAGTCTGATTATGAAAATTAATGTTCCTCTCCCTCCCTTGGAACCACAGGCATATTATATGACTTAGTGTTACTAGATAGCAGGAAAGATGAGGGCTGTGAAACTGTTCTTTCTCTTATGAAAACATTTTATATTTTAAAATAATTACAAGAGTTCTTTATTTGCTACTTCCAAAGACTGGCTTATGTAAATGATAGCAGGAGCAAGTTGAAAATTGTAAAAGTAAGACATTAATTGAGAAGAATTTTAAGGAACAATAGAAGAGAAACCTTGCTTTTCTTGTCCATGAATATATGTTGAAGAGGTGCTTTTTTCTTATTTCTGATAACTTAAAAAGTGATAGCCTCATTGTTTATGAAAATCTTATTATTGAATTACATCATGCAGCCTTTGCATTAGGAAACTATAGTACTTTATATGGTTTTGGTTCGATCAAGTTTAATGTTTCTCATACGTCACTTCAGTCCTGTTTTTTCATCATTTGTGTAGAATGAACTAGTTAAAGATACGTCTTTTAGCAGCCTCCAGTAATTCTGTGTTTTAGCATTTTTGGTTTTTCTTTGGTCTATCCCTTTACACTCTTAAAAATTATTGAGGACCCCAAAGAGCTTTTGTTTATGTGAGTTGTACCTATTGGTATATACCAAATTAGAAGTTAAAGGCTAAGAAAATTTTAAAATATTTTTTATTGATTTATTTTAGAAAACCCAACAATAAGCCTATTACATGTTAATATAAATGTATTAATTTTAAAAACTGTATATTTTCTAAAACCAAAAAAAAACAGTTTGGTGAGAAGAGTGACATTGTTTTACATTGCAAATCTCTTTAATGACTGGCACAGAAGAAGGAAGCAACTGGATTCTCACATCTGCTTCTGCATTCAGTCTGTCATATGGCCTCTGGAAAATCCAAGTGCTCATTTGTGAGTGAATGAAAGTGAAAAGTTACATATCCTCTTACTCTTATTGTAAAAATAGTTTTGACCTTGAGGATCCATTGGAAAGGCCTCGGGGACCTTATTAATTTTTCTGAGGCTGTTTCTTATTCACTTATTAAATAAGAATAATAATATTTACCTCCTAGAGTTATTGTAAGATCAAGTAAGATAAAATTTGTAAATCACAATGCCTTACATGTAATAGCAACTCTGCAAATGTTCATCCTCTGCTCTTCCCTATTCTAACCTCTATGCAAAATTGTTTAGATATGTAAACAAATATATATTCAGGGGAATATATAGGGGAAACCCTTAATATATTTTTTATTTAGAAATGATATTGGTACTTTGTTAATAAGATAGGGTAGTTCCCATACATAGACTATTAACAAATAAACTAAAAAGTACATAATAAAAATCCTTTTTATACTTCTTCTTGCAGGTATAGAATAAAAACTCAATAGTATTTGAGGGGAAAATATTGTCTTGCTGCTGTTATGATAGCTGTGGAGTGGGAAAAAAGTCATTACGTTTAAACCAAGTGGTTTGATTTTTTTTTGAAGCGTCTTTACTTCAACATATTTCTTCCATTGCATAAGCATTTACAGAAAAATTAAAAGATACAATGTGAAATACTGATATTGAGCTAATGAATAGCACCATTTAAGTAAATGTTAAATTCAGACTTGAAAGTGGTTGATTTTTTGAGAAGAGGAGATTCCATTATTGCACCTTTTAGGAACAAGGGATTAGAAAATGGCATTTTTCAAAAATTTTCAGCAGAATCTGCCTTCAGTGTCCTCTCTGGTGGACACAATCAGTAATGCTGTGGAAGATTTGACCACTGCTGTGGGGGAAGTCAGCTATGCTTTCACTGACTCGGTTGCTGAACAGGTAGCAAGTATGATAAGTGGCTTTCGCCCAGAAGAGGAAAGCCCTGCAGCAACAGAAGCTGTAGATACTTCTAAAGGAGAAAATACCACGTTACCAGAAGTCTCCAAAAACACTAATTGTCAGAAAACACAATTCGATTTACAGCACCAAGCAAATCGAATAAATAGCTATAATACTTCAGTTTCACAAAAGCAAGATCAAGGAATGAATGAAGAAGGAGTATTTAAACATATTAATAATAGGCAACAGACGCTATCAAAATATCAAGAAACCAATACTGCTGGTGATTCTTCTTTGAAAGGCCAGATGAGTGATGGTAGGATATCAGTTAGCAAGCAGTATGCAAGGGCTGGATCTACGTGTCAAGAACTTGAAAGTACTGACAGATGTAGGAAATATGGATTAGGAATTTCCAATAATGGTAAGCATGACCTAAAGGAGGTAAGATTTCAAGAAATGCAAGAAAATTATTTAAAGAAGGCTGAAAAACATATTAAAAGTAAAGGATCCAAAGGGAATAAGTGTTCAGGAAATGAATGTTCTCCAAAAGGTATTTTGGAAAGCAATAGACATATGATACAGAAATCCATTAAGAAAGAAGGCATACATCCAGCAGCATCAACTAATTCTAAAGGTAAGTGTTATGGAAAAATCAAAGAACAAATCAACAAAATACTACAAAGTGAAAGGAGACATAAAAACAAAGAAAAACGAAGCCATTTCTGCCAAAAAAGAAACAACAAAGAGTGAAGATGAAAAATACTCTGAGATAATACCAGAAAAAGGTGAGGTCTCCTAATGTGAGTTTTTGAGTGATAAAATTTTCTCTTGATTTTTTACGTTAGGAAAACATCATCCAAATTTCTAAATTTTTCTATACATGTCTGTATATCTAATTTAAGACTTTCTTGAATCCTCTTACTGGGAGACATTTTTAAAGTCATACAGTTTTTTCTCACAGTCATTTCAAAAGCATTCATGTTATATATATCTCTAATTTAGTTACTGCCCCTGGTCCCTGCATTATTTGGCCAATTTTAAGGGCCTTAATTTTACTTAACGCCCATTTATTTTACAATCAGAAATTATGTGGTTTTCTTAAGTAGTGTGCATACTTTAATTGGAATTTATTTGGTGTGCTATAGTTAGATTTAAAAATTTTATATTTTTGTAACCAACCCTTAAGCCCTTTATACCGTGTTGCTCTTCACATCTTTCCTAGTAAGAATGAACCAAATGTTTTATGTTTTTCCTTGAGAGCAATAGATTTTTATCTTATTGAATAACATGCTTCAGGATATGTATCTATTCATTTAGCCATACATTAAGAATTTTATATGACTTATATGTTTCCAATGTGTATACATGAGCAATCTATTATTATTCATGAGTTCTCTATGTAGAATTAAGATTCCAACTAAGCAGTTACAGTTTTCATCCACAATATTTGTGACAATTTTTAAAACAATTAGCTGACAGTTACTTGGTTTGGGTTGCAGAATTGCTTCATATCACTAGTTAGTACACCTGGTTATACTTTAGTCATTTTCATTAATTGCTGATCTGATCACAAGGCCAGAAGTACACTAGCTTTTATTTATAAAAGATACATATAGAATTTTTGTGTATATTTACATTCTCAAAATAACCAAAATACTGAGTAGCAGTAGAAATGAAGAAGACTGTTTCAGTTCTGCTACATGACTTTGTGCATAATAGGGTCTGCTATTTATCAATTATATGAATGTTTTTTAAATGATATAATAGAGGCTGATCCAGGATAGATGAGCTAATTAAAAAGGAATGCCAATTTTTGGAAATACCTCCATTTTGAAGTCTATTCTTGTAGCAGTTTTTTGAATGTCAGATTCAGTGTTTTTTTGGTAGCCTTGGTTTAGTTTTGGTAGCCTTATTACTTGAAGTAGCAAAAATTAAAAGAGAAATAAAATTAAGTAGAGTAGTTTACATATTATTTTATTCATAAAATAACAGTAGAATGGATGCTAGTAATAAATACTGCAGTAGCAATACAGAATTTTAAATTTTGTTTTGATTTGTTTTCATTAAGAAACATGCTGCTACCTAAAAGAAATCAAATATTTCTGAAGTATTCTAGATTATAGTCAGTACTAAACTGAAACATGTTATGTTCTAAAATCGTTTTGAAAATCATTTGACCCATATGGATTGTCCGTTCATTAGCTGAACTATAATGTTGCTAGTACCTGTGTCCTAGGTTCTGACAGAGCTTACAAGGTATAATAAGAGGAAGAAGAGTTTCCTTCTCTGTTCCTGAATGCAGGGCTACTTTAGGTAATATTTTGTAATAGGTGAATTTCTAGTTACCCTCCTCAGAGCTCTCCTGCTGCTTTAAGACCACCACCATGGTATCCCACAAGTGTTAAACCCTGGGAGTCAGAATGCCTAGGTTCTAGACTAGATCTGCCATCTCAGCAGATGCCATCTCTGTCCAATAGAACTTTCTGCAATGATGGAAAAGTTCTACATACCTATATTGCTTCATACAGTAACCACTGTCCGCATGTAGCTATTGAGCACTTGAAATGTGGTTAGTAGCACTGGAGAACTAGATTTTAAATTTTATTATTTCTACTTAGTTTAAATAGCTGCATGTGGTTGGTGACTACTAAATTGGACAGTGCAGAATATAACATCAGTCATAGTTTTACCCTTTGATGATTTTATTTTGCTGAATTAAAAAGCAGGACTTAGACTAGTGACGTCCAAGCTCCCAAGCTCCCTTACTTCCAACTCTAAACATTGAATTTCTATCCCATATTTTAAAATTACTCGTTCTGTGTCTCCCCACCTGAATTTCAAACATTGATTCCTCTAGTGCAGATGATCTTAGCTGAGTATAATGAGAGAAATATCTAGACTGAACTAATAAATTCTGACTGCTATGGTCTCTTTATCCTTCTAGAGTTGTTTTATAATTCTGAGAAGGTTGCATCATGGTCTAAATGAATCTCAACATGATGCAGTTTCAAAATTTTTACCTTAAAAAAATGGTAATAACTAGTGCTTTTTAAAATAATATAAAATTAATTTACCTTCTGAAAAATTTATTTGAAATTTGGGTATATTTAAGTAGAATTTTCATAGTAAGTCTGCCTTTCACAGATAATGTGTTAAGCTTGGTGTATATGCTTCCAGATGTTTTTGTATGTACGTGTAAACTTATACTGCATGTATGTGTGTATATGTTGCATGTAACCATACGTATGTGAATCTCTTTTCTTCTCTTTTCTCTTAACATGAGAAAAGCTTCTCTTTTCTGTTAACATGATGTGGTAGTTATTCTTTCCCTGTGAATACTTGTAAGTTCACCTCCTCATTTTTAATGACTGTATAGTATATCATTGCATAGATGTGTCATAATTTACTTAACCAAGGCTCAGCGATGGACATTTAGCTCATATTTTATTTTATTTTTTTCCTTTGCTATTAAACACAGTGCAGTAAATTGTCTCAAATACATATCATTGCTCACTTGTTAATTATTTTCTTAGGCTGAATTCTTAAAAATGGAATTGGTAAATTCCTAGAAATGGGTCAAAGACTATGCAGATTAGAAAGTTTGATATGTATAGCCAGATTGCTCTCTAGAAAAGTTGTACCACTTACAATTCCATCAATAGTGTATCTCTGTCCATTTCTTTGTTCTGCTTCTAACACTGAGCGTCATCAGTTACGAAATTCTGACTAAGATGATAACCAAAAACGTCTCTTGTAGCATGAATTATTTGAATCAGGTCCATATGTATTGGCAATACTTATAACTTCCTTTGTGTGCTACTGATGCTTTAAAAATAATTGTGTAAGATGGAGAGCCTTATTACTCTGTTTACCTGTACCGTGGTTGGAAAATCCCTATGACTAATATTATTTATATAATTCAAATATACAAGTCAGTTTTTTCTATTAAAACATAAAAATCTAAAGCTTGGGCTTCTTAAATGAAAAAATATTTTTCTAAAGCTGAAAATTCAGATTGTGTGTATGTGTATATATATGTTTATATATATATATATTTGTGTGTGTATGAATATATGTGATACATATATAAGCATGTAACATGTATGTAACTATAGCAAATTTGCTACATTTTATTGCGTTATATTTTGATCTGCTCTCCTTGTCGTTCCAAATAGATAATTCCTACATTGACAAAGATGAGCATGGTTCATCCTCTGAAAGTGAAGATGAAGCACTGGGTAAATACCATGAGGCCTTATCCAGAACACACAATTCCAGACTACCATTGGCAGATTCTAGACAAAAGAGCTATACTTGGGAAACAAGACAGAAATATAGCCCTCTCTCTGCAGAGTATGATGGATACAGTAGTGAAGCATCAATAGATGAAGGTAAGATAGGTTACGTTTTTTTTTTTTTTACACTACAGTATTTGATTATTTGTTTCTAAAGCTCTAGGTGTCTGTGGTTGTACAATAAATAAGAGATAGCATATATAGTAGGGTCACATTTCTGGGAATATAATTTATTCAAATTCAAGTCTTTGGGCTCAAGCCAAAAACCAAAACTAAAACCAAAACACCCAAAAGCAAAACACCAAATAATTTAAATACAGTGGTAATTCTAGCTCTCTTTTCATAATGAACATATGCCTAGCAATCATGAGATGGGAAGTGTGAATCTGCTGTTGTCTCAGATGGAATCAGTTCCTAAATACCTGTTACAGGAACTGATATGGTCTAAGAATATCGCAGTGTTGAATATGATTCTAGTGTGTAAATGAATGCTTTTTCATTCAGTATGGGCCCTAACATGAGCCAGATACTTCATGTGGCATGAAGCAGAAGGAGTGGTGATCTCTTCCATGTAGGAGGAAAAACTGTCTGAGATAGATTTATTGAGAGCCAGTACTGTATTGTACGAGACTTTAAGGGAAATTTAAGGAATTTTCAAGGATTTTTTTGTCCCCTGTTGATTTTTGCCTCATGTGCTGACGTTGACATTAGAACTCAACCTATGTAGAAGATACAGGTCCACTCTCAAGTGTTTCTATATCTTTCTAAAAGAGAAATAAAAAAGGTTTTACCATTACCTAAAGCATTTTTATTTCCACATCTAAGTAAGTTGTTTGTGTGCTTGATACAATGTGTGACTACTCCTAGTAATTATTATATTTATGCCCAGATATGAAGAAAAGGGCAATATATTTTAAATAGCATTTTTATTATTATATCAAACACAAACGAACCTTAATATTGTAGCTATGGTTTGTGTTTTGGGGCCCATTACTATTGATGACTTACTCTGGCATACACAGTTGTCAAAGGGGTTAAATTTTGGTATTTGACTTCATGCTAACTAAAGATTGATATACCTCCCTTTTATTTCTGCTAGTATATAGGTACAGTAAGAAATTAATCAAATATGGAAGGCTCATTATGAGATGCTAGGAAAGAAATAAAAAATATTAGACATGGATTCTACCCTCAAAAATACCTTTCTTAGTACTAGAGAAAATAAGACATGTGCTTACAAAGATAACTAAATAATGCAAAAGCAGTAAAGCCAGTCCCCAACTTATGTAAACCCTGGCTCATGAATAGTAGAGCAGAAAGAGAATGGGTCTTGAAGCCTGATCCTTGTTCACATTCTGGCCCTGTGACTTACCATATTAGCGGCGAAACCTTGGGCAGTGTACTTAATGGGCAGTGTACTTGATAGTTTCTAGGTTTGTTTCATTGTCTCTAAGTGTGAATAATACCTTGCTGATAGGGTTGTCATGGACATTAAATGGTATATGTGGTGTTTTTAGCATAGTGTCTGGTGCGTGATAGGTAAGTGATCAGTAAATGGTAGTCTTAGTTATGGGTGGTGAAACATTGATGGTGATGATAGTGAGTGGCTGCAAGCAAGCCCTGAGTGTGTAGTCTGTGACCCTAGACACTTCCCTTTCTGCAGCTTCAGTTTAGGGTTTTATTTTTCCCTGCTCACTCCTTCTTCTGCCTCTCTGCTGGCTTGATTGCTTCTTCCTTGTAGTCCTATTATTCTCTCATGGCTCAACAATCTGTGGGAAAAGGGGTGAAGAGAGAAGCATAATCTCAGTGGCTCTTCTGTTCCTGCCCTCACCTCTGGAATCACCCTCTCATTTCATTTCACCTATATGTTTAGGACCCACTTGTACTTTTCTACCATTTCTACCCTAAATCATTTGATAAAGCACCCAGGGTAGATTGATTTTAGGCATTCTGAAATTATTTATTTCATAAACATTTGTTGAAAGTTTTATATGTGCCATACTAGATCCTGTGGATGTAAAGATGAATAAAAACAAGCTTGTTTTAAAGAGCCCACAGACTGGAGGAGGATGACCAGTGAGTACATGTGTAATGTAGTGTGTTAAGAGGTCTGCTAGTTACATGAACAACGTAATGTAGAAATACAGAGGAGGAGGACTGAGACTTGGTTTGGGAGGTGGCGAAAGGGGAAGTCTGTTGTATGATGCAGTCTTCACAGGATAGGTGAACTAGACTTGAGGGAGAACTGTTCAACCACCATGTAATAGTGATTGCAGGAAAGCAGAAGACAGTGTGTTTCAGTGTCTTTAACCTAGGATCTGTGCTGAATGCCATGCTCAGGAGTTTGGATGTTGTCTTATAGAGAATGTAGAACCCTGGAAGGTTTTTAAGCTGGATAGTGTGGCACTTTTAGGTCAGTGTGTTTAAGAAAGGTTATTTAACTATTGTAATAGAAGATGAATTGGAGGTAGGAACTACTGGAGGCAAAAGGACTGGTTAGATAAACAGTGATGAGATCCTCATTAGCAATGTTAATTGAGGGACAAAGAATTTGCAGATTGAGGGATGGTCTCAGTATATCCTGGTGAGTGACTGAACATATGCAATGAGTAAGGAATTAAGATTGTTTAATTAGTTTAGAAAGCAGTAGAGAAGTAAGTTTGTGGGAGGGAGATAATTTAGTTTCAGTCATGCTGAATTTGAGGTGTCTGTGGAATATCCAGGTAGAGATGGATATCCTTGTTGTTAAAATACTGTCGTTGGGATTTAGGATGGGGAGATGATCAAGTGGTAATGTAAGATAACAGTAGACTAGGAGGATAGTTTTTTGTATCATAGATTATTGCTAATTGAAAAATCAAAGATTGCTGTGAGTGCAAAATACACTCACAGCAATCAGTGGGGTTGGGGAAGAATAGGAAAACTTGATTAGAGAGGGAGATTTCAGAGCTCCAGATTTTAGAGAAAAGCAATTTCAAGTGATAGTAAGTTCTGAACATGCCCACAAGCAAAGATGCAGAAGTACATATAAAATGCTAAAAGGTTTTAAGGAAGGGAGTGAATTACCATCCATTGGGGAAGATGTGAGACAACATCCATGAAAATGGCATTTGGGTTCAGCTTTGAAGAATGGGTATAAAGTTGAAAAGAATAAGCAGAGGTATTTTGGATAGAGGGAAGTTCATAAACACCAGAGTATGCAGTGGTAAAATGTAGGGACTATTTCAGGACAAGAGAAAAGTCCTCTTGGGTCTAACATAGGTGTATGTATGTATATGTGTGTGTGTGTGTATGTGTGTATATAAGTATATATATGTATATGTATCAGTATATCAGTATATATACTGTATATCAGTATATACACACATATATATATACACACACACACATATATATATGTAAAATAAAAAGGAAAGAGATGAGGTCTAAAGCCTGGAGTGCCTCACTGAGTAGAAGTTTGGATTTAATTTGTTAACCAGTGAAAACTCACTAAAAGTTTTTCACCAAGGAACCATGACCAGGGATGTGCTTTAGAAAGAGTAATGTAGCAACAGGAAGGCTATAGGAAAAGACACCAATTAAGGAGGTCTTTGGAGTCATCTATGAGGGAAATGGTAAAAATCTGAATTAAAGTAGTGGCAAGAGGGATATAGGAGGACAGGAGAGACATTACAGAGGTGCAATTTACTGGATTTAGGAACTAAATGTATTTGGAACATTAGAAAGAAGGAAGGAAGTGTCAAAGATGACACTAGTTTCCAGCAAGTATGACTAGGAAAATGATGAGGTCATTAATATAAATAAGAAATCCAGAGAGGGATGGTTTTTTCTTGGATGGTGTGTTGGGGTGGAAGATAAAAGTGGTTTTGTGTATATGGTAAGGCAGAATATTTAGGCAACTGGAAATGGCTGTGGATCTTGAAATCATGAATGGAGTTTGGGAGAAGGTTTTTTCAGATTGTATATAGTTAGAGAATAGGAACCAAGGGAAGGGATTAAATTGTTGAGGGAGAATGTATGGAGAGAAAAGGTAAGAGAGTCATTTCCTTTCATTAACAGAATTAAGGATGTCCCTTAAACAGAGAAGAGAAATTAACAACCATAAAGTGGGGAATTAGGAGAATGTTGCATTTCATCAGACACGGAAGGAGAGTTTTGAATGCTACACCACAGAGAGACTGGGGAGGATGAGAATTCAGACAAGCCCCTTTGTCCAGTAGAAGATGATCAGTTACTTTCAGTGTACATTTTAGTAGTGTAGAATCATACATGAGATTGAAGGTGGTTAGGAGAGAATAAGTGGAAGAGAGTGTACATTTGCTGCCTGCACTTTCATACCACTTGTTCTCTATCAACTTTCAGAGTCAAGAAAGAGAGGTAGTTGAAGGGGTTCACCTTCTCCCTCCAACCCAACAATAGTAAGCCTCCTCTGGTATATATTTGGGAAGGATGGGGATTTGCTTCTAATACACATTTGAGTCTCTGCCAGGTGGTTGTGCCTCTGCATAGTTGACTCAGGAGAAGTACTGCTCACTTCATGTCCAGTCACCTAAGAGGGCTACTGAGTATAGTTCTTTTATAGGATTTGGTTCATTCTCCTGAGGTACAAGGAAAGGGATCGGTAGAGTAGGTTATGCTTCTCTTTACTGCTCTGACCCTTTATTCTGCATACTATTCTGCAGGTTTATGAAGGTCACAGTTGACTAATGTGGGTTGAGGTGACTAAAGGGAATTATAAGGTAGAAGGAAAAATATTTTTAAATGTACTTTTTTTTTTTTTTTTTTTTTTTTTGCGGTACACGGGCCTCTCACTGTTGTGGCCTCTCCCGTTGTGGAGCACAGGCTCTGGACGTGCAGCCTCAGCGGCCATGACTCACGGGCCCAGCCGCTCTGCGGCATGTGGGATCTTCCCGGACCGGGGCACGAACCTGTGTCCCCTGCATCGGCAGGCAGACTCTCAACCACTGCGCCACCAGGGAAGCCCTAAATGTATATTTTTTACATGACATATTGCTACCTCATTAGGGTTGGTAAAGAACTATTACCCCATTCCTCAAACTCTGAATAATTTCAGTAGAGAAGCTTTGGAACAGCCAGTATTGGAAATATCTACAAGAATAGAGAGGGTCAGAGAGGGCCTGGATAGGGATTAGGAGGACCAGTGCAAGAGAACTTTCTGATCAAGTAGGGAGAACTACCATTCATTGAGCTCCTACTGTGTGCCTGACTCTGTTAGTTTCTGTACACATTGTTATACTTAGGCTTCACTGCAACACATTGTGGTAGATAAGATTATTTCCATTTTACAGAAGTGAGAGGAGATTTTAGATCAAATAAGTAATTTTTAACCTAAGGTCACACAGTAAGTTTATAAAGGCTATACTTGTCAAGTCCACTGCAAAAATGAATGATGCTTTAGCTTCTGTTTGGTCATCACTGCTGCCTTAGTGTCCTCCCTAAGTCTCTTTCATTCATAATTAACCCCTTCAGTTGGGTCCTTTAGAGCAGTTTATATATTATAAATCTGAAATACAGATATTGTAGAAAAAGTAAGAAAATATTATGACCTCTATTTGTTGATCATATTTTCTCCTCTAGGTGGCCATGTTAATCTTCCATTTTTTGGAATACAAAAGGAGATAATATCTATAAGAAATTTTTCTAGGAAAAATAAACATTAAAATAATTTATCAAATTTCTTTGTTCACAATTTTAATTTATTTTACTTTGTTCTTCTTAAAATTAAGCAGATTTTCTGATAATCCTCTTATTTTAAAAAGGCCTAAGAGTTAAATAGTAGGTTGTGATATCTTGTTTAAGTTGGTAAGATAGAACAACCTTTGAAATTCCATTCATGCTATTTAGTACTTCCCATTTTTATATTAGATAGGAGAAGCCTATTAGATTTTATATAAACAAACTTAGTGTAAAATTATTAGAATGTCTCTGTTATTTATAGCTTTTCATTCTCAGTTCACCATAGAGATTACCAAGCTATATTTACATATGGTGGCATAGCTATATTATTAAAAATCATATGATGTTATTTTTTTTGGTGAGTTAATTTTAAATGCTATTAAAAATAATTTCCAGCATCACTTATGTCTTAGGGTACATGTAACCCATATATATACACACACACACACACTTGCCACTCTCTTTCTATGGCTGCTTCACAAGCTCCATGCTATTGATTTTGATGTTTTCTTAAAATTAGGGTCATTAAAACACATTTCTTTATTCCTTTTATTTAAATGTTACTTTAAAAATAATTTAATACTGAAGAGTAATAAATTCTTTGTTTATATTTTCTTTAAGTGTATTTTAACTGCTTTATATTGTTCTATTGATTTTCACAATTTCTGTGTGAAGAGGGTAAGTATAAAAAAATTGTCTGTGTTTTCCAGATGGCTTTTACACAAAAATTTTTAGTCTTAAAATAGTAAAAGTTATTTATATTACATGGTTTATTTAGATTTTTGATAAGCCTTTTCTTTGACTTCAGGTTTTTGTTCGTGAACATTTCTCCTCTGAAGAATTCTTTAGTGTGTGTGTGTGTGTGTGTGTGTGTGTGTGTGTGTGTGTGTGTGTGTCTGCACTCTAAGTATGACCAATTTGGGGAGAAATTGATCTTGAAGACTTTTCCTGCATCTTTGTGTTTTGGAGATCTTTTTATGTGATGAGATCAATTGTTACTAGTAGTATAGAATTCTTTTATAGTGCTACTTTTGCAGGCCACCTGTGACCTGTAAAATGAGATGTCTTTGTGCAATTTAGGTAAAGGCATAGCCTGCTGGGTGGATGAATTAGAAAGCAGTACCACCTTTGAGCAAACAGTTCATCATGAGAATATAGTTCAGTTAGCAGATACCACCTATGTAAGAAGAAAAAGACATTCCTTCCTCCAGGTGTAAGCTTTGGTGGACCCAACGCACACTGTACTTAAGCACCCCCGTCAGCCAGGTACTTATTGCAGTGCACAGCCTACACAGCCGTACACAGTGGTCCTAAAAACCTATTTTTATACACTTCCAGTCTTAAAATAAGCTGGTGGGATTGCTGTGTTTTCCATGGTAAATCTATATATATCTTTCATAATTTTTTTTGTCTGAGCTACTTGTCTAGTAGTGGAATGATAGAAATTAAATCATAGACATTAAAGATATCCTTAATTGACTGATTACAAAACTGACACCTAGAGACGTGCAACTTTACTAAGATCATACAGTTCATTAGCAGCAAAACTGAGGCTCTACGTGTTTGTAACCAGAGAACAGAGGTCAGTGCTCTTAAAAAGAACTATTCAGTAACCAAGCAAGTAAATAAGAGAGATACACTATAAATCAAACATGGCCTGTGTCCATTGCTAGGGGTTGAGGCATGTCTGGGAAGTGGAGGAATAATGTTAATGGCAATCTGACAGTTAATAGGACCTGACACTTTACAGGTTTCTGTTAGCAAAGCCTATAGGAACTCAGTCTCAGATACATTTAGGGAGCATTACATAGAGTCACAAATGGACTGACAATAATCTTATTACCTGAGGGCAATAATGGGTGGTTTAAACTGACTAGAACATCTGTATTTGCCGTAAGTTTAAGCTTACCAACAAGGTACATCTCTTAGGAAACTGTCCCTAATGAGGGAGGCAAGTGTGTTTGTACTTTGTGAGGTAATCTCTTTAAGGAAATGGAAAACTCAAAGCTATTTCTGAAGACTAGGCCCAACATGGCTGTCAACTTTGGAGCTCAGGGAAGAAACCCTCACTGTTTTAGAGTATAGTGGAAATCTGGAGGATAGCATGGTGGGAAGGCCCTATGGTAAAGGAGTCCTCCAGCCAGAGGGATGTTTATTAATGTGGCTACAGTAATATATATGTTTATTGTGTTTCAGGCTCTGCTGAAGTCTTTGTATAGAACTTAATTTTATCTTCACAGAAATATTTTGATTTTATTACTTACTTATCTGTTTAATTAATTAATTTTGAAAAAGCAGCAGCTTAGAGAGGTACATTAACATGCCCAAGATTGCTATCTCATTGTTCTAAGAGAATTTCATAAAGACTTTGGACACCTAGGAAAATCAGGAACCATACAACTGGGAAATATCTGGGGTTTTGGTCTCAAACTCAGATATGAAGCATATTATGCCTGCTGTATTTAGCAGAAAACTTGAGCAGCCCTTAAGGAAATATTGGTGACTTATTACTTTACCTGCTAGGCTTATTCCAAAAAAGACAGAGCTGGGTTTTTGACATACTATAAAACTTCATGATGGACTATTGTGGGAAATCATGTAGATAAGGGGAAGGATTTTGGGAGTTGGTTCCTATGGGAAGTATTCCAATTATCTTGGGTACAGAAATCTAGAACTAGTCTCCTGTCACCTGCAGATGCGATTGTATTAAGCATACCACAGCAAAGAGCATAAGGGTCTATGCAGGTGGCACACTACCTGTGCCTGCACCTTAGTTTTATTATTATTTTTTAATGTTTGGCAGAAATCTTGACTGTAGACCTTTGCTTTAGAGTATGTGATAGGAGATTTAGGAAGCTCCATCTAATATTGTAAGTCTTTGTCACAGTCTCAACAGTAATAAAGGTAACACTATCACTATGATACTTAGGTATAGTTCTAGGAACTGTGAGAAGGCAACTGTTGTTAATATGGGCATCTCTAATAAGAATAATAATCTAATCAACCAATAAAATGCTACACCTTCCCTTGTGATGGACTGGTAGGAACTTAAACGGTAAATACTAAGAAGTTAATGTCCTTCACTCATGTTCATACCACCCAGAATCAACCACCATTAGTACTTTAGCATACTTTTTTCAGAAATTTTTATGGCTATATTTTTAACAACTTTATGTAGTAATACATGGATACATGTTGCTTTTAAAAATTTAACCTGTTAGGGTGGAGAGGGACGAGTACTATTGGCTGCCACCTCATCACACTTCCAAGCTGGAAACATGCACTGTGGGGAGGGAGGCTGCTAGTACATGCAGTAGCTAGGCACTGAAACTTGTGTGGTTAGCCGTGGGAGAGGACTCCATCTAGGTGCATGGAGACAGCCCTGAGGGCCTGGGATGTGGTCTGGACCAAACCCAATGTCAGTACGCACATAGCGGGGCATGGCTGTCAGAAAATACCTCGAGACAAACAATAATGACAGCACATATTGGGATGCAGCAATTGCAGTTCTAAGAGGGAAGTTCCTCAAGAAACAAGAAAAATCCCAAACAACCCAACCTACCACCTAAAAGAATTAGGAAAATAAGAACAACAAAACCCAATGTCAGCAAAGGAAGGAAATAAAGATCAGAGAGGAAATAAATAAAATAGAAATTAAAAAACAATAGACGAGATCAATAAAACCAAGAGCTGGTTTTTTGAAAAGATAAAATTGACAAACCTCTAGTCAGGCTCACTAAAAAGAAAAGAGAGAGGACTCAAAAAAACAAAATAAGGAATGAAAGAGGAAAAATAACCAATGATACTGCAGAAATACAAAAAAAATAAGAAAATACTATGAACAGTTATATGCCAACTAATTGAACAACTTAGAAGAAATGGACAAATTTCTAGAAACATACAGCCTGCCAAGTCTGAGTCAAGAAGAAACATAATTTTAACAAACCAATCACTAGAAGTGACATAGAATCTGTAATAAAAAAAACTTCCTGCAGGGCTTCCCTGGTGGCGCAGTGGTTGAGAGTCCGCCTGCCGATGCAGGGGACACAGGTTCGTTCCCCGGTCTGGGAAGATCCCACGTGCCACGGAGCGGCTGGGCCCGTGAGCCATGGCCGTTGAGCCTGCGCGTCCAGAGCCTGTGCTCTACAACAGGAGAGGCCACAACAGTGAGAGGCCCGCATACCGCAAAAAAAAAAAAAAAAAAAAATTCCTGCAAACAAAAATCCAGGATCAGATGGCTTCAATGGGGAAATCTACCAAACATAAAAAGGAGAACTTATACCTATCCTTCTCAAACTATTCCAAAAGATTGAAGAGGAGGGAAAACTCCCAAATTCATTCTGTGAAGCCACCATCACCCTGATATTAAAACTAGACAAAGACACTACAAAAAAAAGAAAATTACAGGCCAGTATCTTTGATGAATATAGATGAAAAATCCTCAACAAAATATTAACAAACCAAATCCAACAGTACATAAAAAGGATCATACACTATGATCAGGGTGGATTCATTCCAGATTTGCAAGGATGATTCAACATATGCAAAGAAATCAGTGTGATACATCACATTAACAAAAGAAAAGACAAAAACCATATGATCATCTCCATAGATGCAGACAAAGCAATTGATAAAATTCAACATCCATGCATGACAAAAACTTTCACCAAAGTGGGTATAGAGGGAACATATCTCAACATATTAAAGCCATTTACAGCAAACTCAACAGCCAACATAATACTCAGTGGTGAAAAGCTGCAAGCCTTCCTGCTGAATTCTGGAACAAGTCAAGGATGCCCACTCTCACCACTTCTATTCAACATAGTATTGGAAATCCTAGCCACAGGGATCAGACAAAAAAAAAGAAGTAAAAGGTATCCAAATTGGAAGGGAGGAGGTAAAACTGTCACTATGTGCAGATGATATGATACTCTATATAGAGAATCCTAAAGACTTCATACAAAAACTATTAGAACTAATAAATGGATTCTGCAAGGTAGCAGGATACAAGATTAACATACAGAAATCTGTTGCGTTTCTTTAACAATGAAATATCAAAAAGAAAGTAAAAAACCAATCTAGTTTAAAATCATGTCAGAAAAAATACCTAGGAGTAAACTTAACCAAGGAGGCGAGAGACCTATATGCTGAAAACTATAAAACATTGATAAAGGAAACTGAAGAGGATTCAAAGGAATGGAAAGATATGCAATGCTTTTGGATTGGAAGAATTAATATTGTTAAAATGACCATACTACCCAAAGCAATCTACAGATTTAATGCGATCCCTATTAAATTACCCATAACATTTTTCACAGAACTGGAACAAATAATCCTAAAATTTATATGGAATCACAAAAGACCCAGAATTGCCAAAGCGATCCTGAGGAAAAAGAACAAAGCTGGAGGCATAGCCTTCTCAGACTTCAGACAAGACTACAAAGCTACAGTAATCAAAACAGTGTGATAGTGGCCCCCAAACAGACATATATTATAGATCAGTGGAACAGAATAGAGAGCCCAGAAATAAACCCACACACCTGTGGTCAGTTAATCTACAACAAAGGAGACAAGAATATACAATGGAGAAAAGACAGTCTCTTCAGCAAGTGGTGTTGGGAAAGCTGGACAGCTACATGTAAATCAATAAAATTAGACCACTCCCTCACACCATATACAAAAATAAACTCAAAATTGTTTAAAGACCTATATATAAGACATGACACCATAAAACTCCTAGAAGAGAACATAGGGAAAGCATTCTCTGACATAATTTGTAGCAATATTTTCTTAGATCAATCTTGCAAGCAACAGAAATAAAAGCAAAAATAAATAAATGGGACCTAATCAAACTTAAAAGCTTTTGCATAGCAAAGGAAATGATCAACAATACAAAAAGACAAACCTGTGGAATGGGAGAAAATATCTTCAAGTAATACAACCAACAAGGGCTTAATTTCCAAAATATATAAATGGCTCATACAACTCAATATCAGAAAAACAGTCTAATCAAAAAATGAGCAGAAGACCTAAATAGACTTCTCTCCAAAGAAGACATACAGATGGCCCACAGGCACATGAATAGATGCTCAGCATTGTTAATTATTAGAGAAATGCAAATCAAAACCACAATGAGGTATCACTTCACACCTGTCAGAATGGCTAGCGTCAAAAAGTCTACAAGTGGGGAATTCCCTGGTGGTCCAGTGGTGGTCCAGGACTCCACACTTTCACTGCCGAGGGCCTGGGTTCAATCCCTGGTTGGGGAATTAAGATTCCGCAAGCCTGTGCAGCACAGCCAAAAAAAAAAGGAGGGGTTTGTAAAGCAACTATACTCCAATAAAAAAAGGGGGGGGACCCTCCTATACTGTTGGTGGGAATGTAAATTGGTACAGCCACTATGGAAAACAGTGTGGAGGGTTTTTTTAAAATTGGTTTTTAAAAAATTAGTTATCTGTTTTATACATATTAGTGTATATATGTCAATCCCAATGGAGGTTTCTTAAAAAACTAAAAATAGAGCTACCATATGATCCAGCAATCCCATTTCTGGGCATATATCTGGAAAAGACAAAAACTCTAATTTGAAAAGATCTGTGCACCCCAATGTTCATAGCAGCACTGTTTACAATAGCCAAGACATGGAAACAACCCAAGAACCTATCAGTATAGCTAGCAGGAAGCAGCCGCATAGAACAGGGAGATCAGCTTGGTGCTTTGTGACCACCTAGAGGGGTGGGATAGGGAGGGTGGGAGGGAGGGAGATGCAAGAGGGAAGAGATATGGGAACATATGTATATGTATAACTGATTCACTTTGTTATAAAGCAGAAACTAACACACCATTGTAAAGCAATTATACTCCAATAAAGATGTTAAAAAAAAAAAGAACCTATCAATAGACGATTGGCTTACGATGATGTGGTATCTATCTGTCTGTCTATCAAATGGAGTATTACTTAGCCATAATAAAGAATGAAATGTTGCCATTTTTAGCAACATGGATGAATCTAGAGAATATCATACTGAGTGAAGTAAGTCAGACAAAGACAAATATGGTATCATTTATATAGCAGAATCTAAAAAATAATACAAATGAATCTATATACAAAACAGAAAGAGACTCACAGACATAGAAAACTAACTCATGGTTACCAAAGGGGAAAGGGAGCATGGTGGGGAGGGATAAATTAGCGGTTTGGGATTAACAGATACAAACCACTATTCATAAAATAGATAAGCAATAACGATTTACTGTATAAAAGAGGGAGCTATGTTCAATCTCTTTTAATAACCTATAATGGAAAAGAATCTGAAAAAATATATATGTATATATAACTGAGTCACTTTGCTGTACATGTGGAACTGACACAATATTGTAAATCAACTATAATTTAAAAAAATTTAACCTGAAAGCTAAATGTTCCCTTATCTTGATCCCTTCACCCTTTCTCAGAGGCAACCATTATAACGTTGGTATATATGCTTCTGGTCCTTGTTTTCATACTTTACATGTTAACTGTTCAAAGAAAGTATACTTTTGTGTGTTTTTAAGCTTACATTAATGTACCTTTTTCCTTGTGGGAAGAGGAATAAAGTAGACAGTGAGTAAAAGGAAGTCAGGAAATATCAGTTATTGGAACAGCTGGATAAGATCAAAAACTTTCCTCATTAGACTCTGAATTTCTTTAGACCAGGGACTGAGTCTTCTGTTCTTGTTTTTGTTTTTTTAAAGAATCAATTTTATTTATTTATTTATTTTTGGTTGCGTTGGGTCTTCGTTGCTGCACACGGGCTTTCTGTAGTTGTGGCGAGCGGGGGCAACTCTTCGTTGCGGTGCGCAGGGTTCTCCTTATGGTGGCCTCTCCTGTTGCGGAGCACAGGCTCCAGGCACACGGCCTTCAGTAGTTGTGGCACACAGGCTCAGTTGTTCCGCAGCATGTGGGATCTTCCCGGACCAGGGATCCACCCGTGTCCCCTGCATTGGCAGGTGGATTCTTTTTTTTTTTTTTTAAATTAATTTATTTATTTATTTATTTTGCTTTATAACAAATTTAATCAGCTATACATATACATATGTTCCCATATCCCCTCCCTTTTGCGTCTCCCTCCCACCCTCCCTATCCCACCCCTCCAGGCGGTCACAAAGCAGGCAGGTGGATTCTTAACTACTGCACCACTAGGGAAGTCCCGAGTCTTCTGTTTTTAAATACACCTTTCCTTCTATCCCCTCGTGCCTAATGTAATCTGATTAAAGCCATTAAGTAATTTTCGTAGGGCGGGTTTATATCTCAAAATGTTAATCTAATGAATTTACAGTTAGTGGACCAGTGGGAAGATTCATTACAGTTAGAAGTTTCTAAATTATCACTTGTCTATCTAAAACAAAAGAAGTTAAACAGGAAAAAGGGGGAAAGGAAAACCTAATCAGAGCATTAAAACATGAAATCATAATTGTCTATCTATGATGTTAACTCCTCATATATCCTTCTCTCATTTTTTCAGAAGTGATTCTGACTCTGTACTGCTTAGTTAAAAATCCATCACTGAGAAATAATGTAAATAGTTATAAATGAATACTGGAACTGAAGAATATATCAGTGTTGTGTTGGTTTCTTATTAAAAACTTTATCATGAAGACAATAATTAGAAATTGATTAATTTCCCTATACTGTTTTCCCAGTTTGCTCTTCAATGTTTCTCATTCTGCACGTTGAGTGTGGTACAGACTTAACTAGGCATTTGCACTAAATTTATTTACATGTCCTCTAAACTTGTTCACAACACTTCTGAAATTTTAGCACTTTTTTTTAAAAGAGTTTGTCTTGAAACTAAACCTCATTGTGGGGAGAGATCATTCAAATATCCTTTCTTTCCAGTTTCTGCTATAACAAAAGATAGAATACGAAGTTAAGGGAAGAACAAGGAAGACAGTTATGACCACGAAGGCATGAACCAAATTTATATGATAATGTCAGAAGGCTATGTCTTACCTGTGCCATGTTTGGGCAGATATTAATCATAGTTTGAATTTCAGAAGGAAAGAGAAAAGAGACCTGAGTGAATGCAAACTTTTATTGGGCAGTGGGGATAGACTGTGAAAGTTGAATCAGACATGTAACTATACAAATCATACATCATGGCATACTCCTGCTCCATTCATGTTGAATAATTACTGAGCTGTTTCAAAGAGGAAAATATCAACTTAATTATCAGTTTTTGGTGAAATGAAATTGAGGTTCTATTTTAATTTTAAAATTCTGAAAAATCTCTCATCTAAGCAGTCTTGATGTGGGGCTCTCCTTTGGAGACTTGCTGCCTTTGAGAAAATAAATTACATTGAAATCTCTGATGCGTGAATTCAAAATTACATTGAGAAGCTGAGAGGTGTTTTGATGCTTTGGCGTATCTCTTTCCTTTTGCTTGATACCTACTCATAAGGATAACGATTTTCTTAGAACATATGGTTATATTTAAGTCTCTGAGGTGTTCAGAAATACCGTCAACCGAAACTAAGGTAATTTAAATGGATTTTGAGAATTAGTATGGTAGTTATTTAAGGCCTAGACAGTTACGAAGAAAGTTCTTTTCTTTTTACAATTTAAACCATCTTTTAGTCATTGTGCCTTGTCTCAGTAGTTAAGAGAAAAACATACTATGGGATTTTGGTCATTGGTAACTTTGGAAATGCTTCTTTAAGTATAAATTTAATTAAGCATCAATTATCTATGAGGAAAATATTTATAAACTAAATCTTTTAAAATTTCATAATGAACAGCTTTTTCAAGATGATAGATTAAAATATTTTTGAAGTCTAAAAATCTGTATTTTTACTACATTGACAAAAGATTAATTATAGTTCCATAAATTACATTAGTTATAATATGTTGAATGATTACACTTTAGTAAACACTATTCTAAACACTTTACATAAATTAACTCTCTTAATTTTTACAATAATCCTAAGAGACAAATGCTGTCAGTGTCCATATCTTGCAGATGAGGACACTAAGCACAGTGAGGCTGAGTAACTTCTCTGAGGTTGTACAGCAACTGTGTGAGGGAGCCAGGATTCAAATACAGCCATCTGTCCTCAGATCTGATGCCCTGAACCTCTCCACTGAAATACCTCTGTCTTTTTACGTAACTTTTACACCTAAATAAGTTCTTAATATTGCTGTTTTTATTGTGTAAGTAATACATGTTCATTATTGAAAAAATCAGAAATTACAGATGAACGAATAGAACAATTACTCATATTCCCACCATCACAAAACCATTGCTTTCATTTTCATGTATCCTTTTATAGATATTTCTCTTTGCATGTATATTTTTAAATCAAAATGGCTTCTAGTTTACAGAGTGTGTAGTAATCTGCTTTTATTCCACTCAGAAATATAGTTTTCCTTGCCAATATGTGTACTTCTATGACATCAGATATACAAATTGTATAATATGTTATTACATGGATATTTATTTAGTAATTTCCAGTTACTGACATTTAGTCTGTTTCTTTTCCCTTATGAATAAGGTTGTTCTTAATAATTCCTAAAATTTGACTTCTTTTCTACCGTGTTCTTTGACATTCTCTGTTCCTTCAAGATAGTGACTTGAATTGCACTGCTCAGAGGAGCTTTTTTCATTCTGTGCTTATGTTTTTAATAAGGCGTCTGGATGTGATTTGTGCATGTTCATGTTTTGTATAGTGCCAAAAACAATTCAAGGTGCAGTACATTTGTAAGGGCATTATAGTGACTCAGAAATGGTGATATTAAAAATATTTAACAACTGGTATGATAATATAAACTAATATATTAATCAAGAGGAAATAAAAATTGAATACAGTCATTTTATTCTCTACCTAAATTAAATTTTTCCCATTATAAAATTAATTACCAAAGGATATAAGTTATAGGAAAAACTATCAAGTTATTCTAGTAATTTCATACTCATTTAATTGTTTTTAGAAATTGTTGCTATGATCTTCTGTTTGCTGCTATGACCAGCTAAATGATATGCTTTTCTGAGCCATTATTTGACATTGGGAACTATCTCAAACTCTTCCAGTTATTTTCCCATTAAATTTGTAGTCATTAGTTGATTTGTGTTAATAACTAGAAACTTTCTCTTAATAGTAATGTTATTTATGATACAGAATCCTATATCAGCTTCTGCTGAGCTAAAAAATTATATGAAAATGTTTTCTAGTCTTCATAATACTGACAGATATTTTTTATATATTCACTATCTCTAGAAACACTAAATGCACAAAAATAATTTATTGGAATGCTATATTTAATAAGGTTGAATTTAATCCATCGAGATAGATGAGAGAGAAATAAAAAGAAAGAAAAAGAAAGAGGTGAACTTGGGCGCTCTGTTTTTGAGCTGCCCAGGTTTGCATCCTGACTCTGCCATCTTCCTCTCTGTGCTAATATTTTCTTATCTGGTAAACGGATATGATGATAGTAAATATAATACCAAAACAAGCTAATATTTGTTTATAACAGTGCCAGTCACTGGACAACTGATAGGTAAAGGTTAACTCTCATTTTTAGTATTGAAATTAATATTATTATGCCAGTGTTGGCTAGGCATTCAGTGAGTCTGTGAAACTCAGAAGAATATTAGGAAGGAGTTCCCTGTCCTAGGCATCTCCCCAGCTTCATATTGCCAGCCTACCGTGATCTCTGTCCCATTACAGGAATGTTTGCAGTGCAATACCAAGATGATGCCTGCAGTGACTTCCATTACCACCTACTCCTCTGCCATCCTTAGATCTTTCAGAGCCAGTCCTATAGTGGCTGTAGTTACCATAAGGAGCTGCATGAGGGGATGTAGACAGGCAGCAGGTAGCTATAACTTGGGTAGACCAGATGGACATTGAGCATTCATTTGCTGGAGGGCCAGTGCCAATAGTGTCTCCTCCTGTAGCGTCTGTGGGAACATGTCAGGATAGGGCCTGGACCACTACTGGGTGGGTGCTAAGGCATCCTTTACCCAGGGCTCCTGAGGTAGCCAGATAGGAGGCCTTAGGTTAACCCTCTAGAGTCCCTATGGTGTCCAGGAGATGGAACTTGTGGTGGCTACTTGCTAGACAACAACCAGCCTAAAGGAAATTTCCAGATGAGGAAACTGAAGCTATACTGGTACTGTATGGTGAATGTCAGCCCTGAGCTGATCGCTGATCATGGTTTGATTACTAGTGAAATAGGTAAAGCGCAATAATTTACCAAAAAATTATTTCCTAGGGATAGTATATGTGTGTAGGCAATATATGAATGCTTAATATTTACACTGCTAATGAGAGATCTCCAGCATATATTAAGTGGGGAAAAAAAACAAGGTCCAGAAAAATGTGTATACTATACTACTCTTAATGTGAGAAAGGGAGAATATGTTTGTATTTGTTTATATTTAAAAATAATGGGGCCTCCCTGGCGGCGCAGTGGTTGAGAGTCCGCCTGCCGATGCAGGGGATACGGGTTCGTGCCCCGGTCTTGGAGGATCCCATATGCCGCGGAGCGGCTGGGCCCGTGAGCCATGGCTGCTGAGCCTGCGCGTCCGGAGCCTGTGCTCCGCAACGGGAGAGGCCACAACAGTGAGAGGCCCGCGTACCACAAAAAAAAAAAAAAAAAAAAAAAAAAAAAAAAAAAAAAATAATGGAAGGGAAAACAAGAACTTTTACAAATAGTTATCTGCGAGGAAGGGAGGGACGGAAAGAGGGAATGAGGTAGAGGGGACAGGGATAGAAACTAGACTTCTCTGGAAAGCCTTGTTTTACATAATTATAAAACAGAATTAAATTTAAAAACACACCCTAAAAACCAAAATTACAGTAAAACAAAGGAACTTAGTTGTGTATTCAGTTAGCTTAACCATACAGAGAGGGATGTTTAATTTTTTTTTTAAGTGAAAGTTAGGTTGGTAGGAAGATGTTACTGTAATCCAAAGGGCATATCATAGTTATCACCTGCAGTAGTAGCAGTGGGGATAGAAGTAGAGACATTTGAGACATATTTTGTTATGAAGATCGACAAACTTTCAATTCAATATGGGGGGTGACAGAAAGTGAGAAATCTAGGATAGGTTCCTGGGTTTTCGGTTGATCAGTGAGGATGGTATGAGAAAAACTCATAAAATAAGGATAAAAATAAGGATTTTGTGGACATGTTAAGACAATTTGAGATATCCACTTAAAATATCAATTTGATAGTTCACTGTATGCATCTGAATACTGCAAGGAAAGATCTGGACTAGAAATATGAATTTGGGAATCATAACTGTGTAGATGTATTTAAAACAAGGGACTATTTTAATGATGCCTATTTATTATATACTACACTATAATCAAATCTGCCTCGCAGACTATTCCAGATTTTTGATTAGGATAATATTGACACAGTGAATTTCAGTAATGTGGACAAATGGAGTATGCTTCTTTTTTTAAAAAAAATCATGTAAAATATTATACTCCTTTGTATTGGCATCTCAGTTTAAAATGGTTTAAAACGGTTTAAAACGGTTCCCCCTTCTCTGAGGACTATCTCTAATTTCTAGGGGTGGAGCCCCAGCAGTTACATCTGTATTTCATGACCTTACCCCTGTGGCTGTGGTTGATTGATTCAGTGTTCTAAAGAGAAGGTGCGTCAACTTCCACTTTTGGGTCCCTAGAGGGATCCTGGTTCATGCCCCCCCCCTTTTTTTTTTTTTTTTTTTTTTGCGGTGCTCGGGCCTCTCACTGTTGTGGTCTCTCCCGTTGCAGAGCACAGGCTCCAGACGCACAGGCTCAGCGGCCATGGCTCACGGGTCCAGCCGCTCCGCGGCATGTGGGATCTTCCCAGATCAGGGCACGAACCCGTGTCCCCTGCATCGGCAGGCAGACTCTCAACCACTGCGCCCCCAGGGAAGCCCCATGCCCCTTTTTAAAGGCTTAGTTTTTCAGTCATTTCTTGGATCATGTGACATATATCCTTTTTTGTATACATTTATATCTTTAGCCTACGGTAGCTGTAGTTGGTTTCTGTTGCTAACTAATACAGAAATGTATGTAGAGACCCTTGTGTTTTACTATCTGAGGCTCTGTGTTGAGTTTTGTTAAACTTTGAGATCCTTTAGAAATTTCACCTCAATTTTTCCCCCATTTAAGCCATTGCTGGCATCTATCCTTTTGTGGAAAACTTCTACTGCTTGAGACAATCGTTTAGTGAATCAAGGCCATAAGAATCTTTTGTTTCAGTTTCAGAACTTGTCAGGATGCTTCCTCCAGCAAATGTGGTAGATTTATTCTTTTTGGATCTAATAGTGTTGATATTAAAGATATCTTCCTGCTCAGACATTTTTATTCTAAGGATAAAAGTGTCTTAAAAGTTTTCCCCTTCCTTGGAATTTTCAGAAAGTGATACTCTTTTATTTTTTGATTTTTATTTTGTTTATAAATTTATTTATTTTTGGCTGCGTTGGGTCTTTTTTGCTACACGTGGGCTTTCTCTAGTCGTGGCGAATGGGGGCTACTCTTCGTTGCAGTGCACGGGCTTATCGCGGTGGCTTCTCTTGTTGCGGAGTACGGGCTCTAGGCACACGGGCTTCAGTAGTTGCGGCACACGGGCTCAGTAGTTGTGGCTCGCAGGCTCTAGAGGGCAGGCTCAGTAGTTGTGGCTCACAGGCTTAATTGCTCCGCAGCATATGGGATGTTCCCGGAACAGGGCTGAAACCCCTGCATTGGCAGGTGGATTCTTAACCACTGTGCTACCAGGGGAGTCCTGATTCTCTTTAATAATACTATATATTCTTATTGAATATATATATGTATAAAATTTTCACATGTATTTAGATTTTAAAATAATAGAAGCATTCAGTGCTGCACACATTCAGTTGAAAGTTTCTAATACAGTGAAAATTGTGGAAGTTAATTTCATCAGTGTGAATTAATCCACAAAATATTTTCCTAATGTATTTGACAAAACCTCGTCAGATGAAGATCTGTTTATTCAAAATAATGCTAAATATAAAGTAAATGCTTTTCCCAAATTAATAAGATTTCTGTACATATGAGATGCTTTGAATGCGTTTAATTTGAAGTTTATTTATTTCAGAATCTTACATTTCCAATTAATACATTTTAAATGTTGTAAGCTTAGCATACTTTAAGGGAGGACATATTCTGTGTGTTTTTGTATGTGTGGGTTTTTTTGCATTCAGATAAAATAAACTTTAAAAACAGAATAATGCTACCAGCATCTGTGAAGGAATATTCCTTCCTATGAGATGAAGGCTTGGAAAAAACCTTCCTTTAACCATTTCATGTCTCTGATGTAAATGTAGTTACATGAATAAACAAGAAGGGTTTTTACCAAATGAAACAAAACTCATCTTTCTGAACTCTGGTTTAGGATAGCATTTGGATGAAATCTACCGTTGTAATAAAAATTTAAGGTCTCCTATTGTGTTCTCACCAGTCACACACACACACACACAAAAACCCCACATATTTTTTAAAAATGGAGGGCACAAAGAAACATTTGGAGGTGATGGATATGTTTATTACCTTGATTATGGTGATGGTTTCATGGGTGTATGCACATGTCCAAACTCATCAAATTATGTATGTTGGATATGTGCAGTTTTTGTGTATCAGTTATACCTCAATGAAGCTGTTAAAAGAAGGAAAACTTTTAAATAGAATAGCACTTGGAGATAACATTTTGGAGGTGCATTTATCAGTAATAACTAGTAGACTCTGTGTATATGAAGTCAAATGAAATATTAATAATAAATAAGTAAAATCATTATATTAAAACAGAAACTAGGGCTTCCTTGGTGGCACAGTGGTTGAGAGTCCGCCTGCCGATGCAGGGGATGCGGGTTCGTGCCCCGGTCCAGGAAGATCCCACATGCCGCGGAGCGGCTGGTCCCGTGAGCCATGGCTGCTGAGCCTGCGCGTCTGGAGCCTGTGCTCCGCAACAGGAGAGGCCACAACAGTGAGAAGCCCGCGTACCGCAAAAAAAAAAAGAAAAACCAAAACAGAAACTAGATTTTGTAAGTCTTTATGGGAATATTTTTCTTTGTTTCTATTATAGGTAGAACATTTTCCAGTGACTTTAGAATTTCTGAATTTTTAGAAAATTATCATCTTCTAATTAATCCTCACATATTTTGCAAATTTTATTGTATGGTCTATTTGTCCTTGGGAAATATATTTTTTTGTGTCTTATTTGATAATATAAATTACACAGTACAAAAATATTACTTGATTTATTTTAATAGTAATTACCCATTTATTGAATACATTGTTTAGTAAGTATTTTTTAAAATCAGCTTTATTGAGATTATTGTACATATAAAATTTACTCATTTCAAGTGTGTAATTCAGTGATTTTTAAAGTAACTTTATACCGAATGGTACAACTATCACCTTAAATTATTTCTGGAACATTTTTATTCTCCAAAAAGATCTCTCATGCACTCTTACAGTTAATCACTATTCTCATCCTTAGTCTCAGGCAATTGCTAATCTACTTTCTGTAAGTTTGCCTATTCTGGACATTACATATAAATGAAAGCATACAATGTGTAGTCTCTTGTGTCTGGCTTCTTTCACTTAGCATAATGTTTTTGAGTTTTATCTGTTGATGTAGATGTGTCGGTAGTTTGTTCCTTTTTATTACTGAGTCCTGTTTCATTGTATAGATATACCACATATTCTCTATCCATTCATTGGTTGATGAACATTTAGTGCATTTTCAGTTTTTGACTATTGCAAATAATGCTGTTATGAGGTCACCTGCAAGTCTTCATGTGGTTGCCAGTAAGTATGCTAAGATCTTTGTGTTTAATGCATTTAATCTTCACAACATCTTTGTATGTTAAATAGTAACATCATCCCCATTTTACAGATGAGGAAGCTGTAAAATTACGTTAACATCGTACACCTAGCGACTGGTGGGCCCAAGTATGTAACCACTTTCATTAGTTTCTAGTATATCCTTCCTATGGTTTTATTTTTGTTTTTGCAGGAATAAGAGTGTGTGTTTTATTATTTCCCCATTGTTATGTAAAAGGTAGTGTACAAATATATAAAATTTTTTCTTTTGCATCTTCTTCTTGTTACTTAGTATATCTAGGAAATCACTAGGTCATATAGAGATCATCTTCCTTCATTTTACACCTACAGAGTACACCTGAATAAGTACGTAGCATAGTCAACCAGTCTCCTACATATCGGGGAAATATCTTTCAGACTACTTTTTAAAATTTTTTTTATATAAAAAAAATTTTTTTAAATTGAAGTATGGTTGACTTACAATGTTATGTTAGTTTCAGGTATACAGCAAAGTTATTCAGTATTTATACATACATATATATATATATATATATATATATTCTTTTTCCAATTCTTTTCCCTTATAGGTTATTACAAAATATTGAGTACAGTTTCTTGTGCTACAGTAGGTCCTTGTTGGTTATCTGTTTTATATATTGTAGTATGTATATGTTAATCCCAAACTCCTAATCTATCCCTCCCTCCCTTTCCCTTTTGGTAACCATAAGTTTGTTTTCTATGTCTGTGGGTCAGATTACTTTCTATACAATATTAATATCAAGTTTCTTTGAAGACTAATCAGCCTTATATCTGTTACTTTGTTTCCTTTATACTTAATATGGTTGAGACTACTAAGTATATTTTAGTTGTTTTTAGCAGATTATTGAACTTTCTTGTTGGCTGTTATATATGGTAACTTTTGGACCTTTTTTCACACACACACATATATATATACAGTCAAATTTCTTGGTTTGTATTCTGAATTGAAATCTATCAGGAATACTCAAAGTACTAACAATGACTTACTGAATTCTTTTCAAGCTCTTATCTGTTAAGTTACTCTTTAAGAGCAGTTTATTTGAACTCTTAATTACGGAACTTTTAGTATATTCAGGCTCTTGGGTTTTTTTCCCCCCGTGGTAAACTGTTTAGAACCAATTTTAGGTATTAAAAGCTTCCTAAGCACAGAAACAATGGCATTCGTAGGCAATTTAATAAATAATAAAGAGTTGCCAGGCAGGAAGCATTGTGAATGGTTAGGGGTCCATTCAACAGATTGCTCACGGGGAATTAAAGAGGTATATTAATTAATAAAAAGTTCCACCTGTCTATTAAAAGTTTATAAGTTTTCCTTTTTAAAAATCTCAATCCATAATGTGTTACCTTTAAGTTTTAGGCGTGACATTAAATGCCAAGGTCATTCTGCTGTATTCTCTACATTTTTTTACAACTTCCAGTATTATAATTTTATACAGAATCTGCTACATGGCTGCAGATTTTCTCTCTTCATTTATTTACACATAAAGACATAGTCCAGATCAAAGAAGGCCAACTTATACCAAAACATGGAAATTTGGTATCCATACATGTAATCCATTATTTACTTAATTCTTCTTTGCTCTTTTACTACAGTGAATTACTGATTTATGCCACGGTATTTTTTTGAATGCCTGCTGTGCTATGCATATATAGAAAAATAGCTTTTTAAGAGAAATGAACTTCTTCCTCCTGAGTCTGAACAGCGACAAGTGGTCATGTGTTGCTGGTAGTAGTAAAATATGAGACTGAAAAGTTGTTGGTATAGGTCATTTATGTCTTCGCTGCTGGGCTAAGCAACTTAAACTTTCTTTTTAGTGATGAAGAGCCATTATAAGATTTTTAAATAGGAGCATTACATGACCTGACATTTGTTCTAGGAAGATAACACTGCAAAGTCTATGAAGAATGGATTAGAGATCTGAGAAATTAGAGGTAGGAAGATAAGTTAACTGTTCAGGCAAGACATTTTTATGGTTTACTTCAGCAATAATAGGAATCTTGTCAAGTAGCTAAATGTAACAATTTCTAGCATTCATTAGGCAATTTTGTGGACTATGTCTATAGAATGAGTGCTTAAATGTTCAACTTCTGGTATCAAACTCATTAAAACCTAAAGCCATTAGCCATTATTCTAACCCTGGTCTTACTATCAGAACACCTTTTAGTTTTTATAAAACTAATTCATGTAGATAAGTGCATAAAAAATAAGCAGTCTTCTGGTTTACTTTCTCATTTTGGTGTACAATATATCTTCCAGTAGCTTCCAGAGAAATGTTGTTTTGAATGTGAGCTTTTTGAAATGTTGCACTTATCTTTATTTTAACTTCCTAAGTGATGGTTGGTTTGGCCAGATATTTAATGCTAGTTTAGAAATCATTTTCCCTTAGGATTTTGAAGACATTGCTCTATTGTCTTTGCATTTACAATGTTGCTGTAAGAAGCCTATTCCATTTTGATTCTCAGTCATTTTTCGATGACTTATTTTCTCTGGAAAGTTTAGCATATTCTCTTTCTCTTATATTGTACAATTTTATAATGATGTACCTTGAGCACAACTTAATTATAACTATAGTTTCTGAGGCCATTCAGATTTTTTTAATACTAATTTTTATTTTTTTTAATTAATTTATTTATTTAGTTTTGGCTGCACTGGGTCTTCGTTGCTGCTCACAGCCTTTCTCTAGTTGCAGCGAGAGGTGGCTACTCTTCGTTGCGGTGCGCAGGCTTCTTATTGTGGTGGCTTCCCTTGTGGAGCACGGGCTCTAGAGCACAGGCTCAGTAGTTGTGGCATACAGGCTCAGTAGTTGTGGCTCATGGGCTCAGGAGTTATGGTGCACGGGCTTAGTTGCTCCGCGGCATGTGGGATCTTCCCGGACCAGGACTTGAACCCGTGTCCCCTGCATTGGCAGGCTGATTGTTAACCGCTGCGCCACCAGGGAAGTCCCAGCCATTCAGTTTTTCAGAAGAATCCTCCATCACCCTTCTTTTGGTAGGCATGTGGTAGATGCTTGACTGCCAGCTCTCTAGGAACTGAGTAATAATAGGCAGCTAAGTGTCTTGCCAATCATCATACAGATTTTCACTTATTCTCTGTTTTCAGTATGATGACTCTCCCTCTTCTTCCTGTGCCTATGTCGATGTCCCTTAATTGGATACGTGGATGCTTAGTATGGAGGATGCAGTTTGAGGTCAGGATGCTAATTCCTTATCATGAAGCTTTTATCTGCCTTCTTTTGTTTTTGGCAAACACCTCCCCTACCACCTTGCATAGTACCTGAGCCTTTCTGGAGTTCTGTGGAGTGAATTGGTTTGTTTCTCATCATATTCTAACTTAGTCATATGAGTCAGGAAATGAATACAGTGTGGACAAACTTAATTCGAATCCGTCTTTGATTATTATTATTGGTGTAACACAGTTAGCTTTTGTGAGTATAATTTATTGAAAAAACTGAGTTCATAAACTTGGAACTATCTACAGAAATGGGAACAGCTGGCTTTTCACCGATGTTTTATTAGTCAAGAAAGCAAAAGTATCCCATTTTTTCCCATCAGAATGTTACTCTTAAAAGCAGAATTATCTCCCATCCAAAAAGTTAATTCCAGTTATAGTTACTGGTTAGATAGTTAAAATTTAAATTAGTTTTAAATTAATTCTCAGTTACCATTTTCACTTCACCTCTAACAAACCTTTTAGAAACTACCTCTAAACAAGGATGTCTCTCTTCTTAGAGAACATTTAGAAACACCATGTAATTAAGATTTTTGATGCTATATTTGAAAAGTAATTTTGCTCTTTTGCCTATAACTAACCAGGATTTTGGTGAAAGTTCTTTAATTATACAGGTAGATGCAAAGTTTGCCTATTTTAAAATCACTTAAAATATTGATATAAATTAGACCCAAAGCCTTATTTTCATAAGTTTATGTTCTTTAAAGTACATTCGATGACAGTGTTACAGAAGTTGTACTGACTTAAATATTTCCAACATTTAGACTAATGGAGCTGATGTCTCTCAAGAGCTTGCAGTGAAACCATGTATAAAGGAATCTAAAGGGTGTGAAATCAGATGAGAATTGGACCAACTAAAGCTAGTTGAGACCCCCAAAATATTCCACAATAATTTTAAACTTGTGCCTCTTGGATGGGTCCTGTGGATCCTTAGGAGTAGTTTGCTCTAGGAGTGAGATCAAATGAGGGGTGGGAAATGAAAATGGGGAGATGGAGATCTAGCTCCTCATCTCTTATTAGTTTAAATAAGTTAGATTTTATTTGAACATAGGTTTCTGTACCTAGAAGGTTTTTTTTCTGAAAGGCATTAGCTAGTAGTATTGATAGTTGAAATCAAAAGATTGAAGACAAATTTGAGCATGAGGTAGTATATAAATATCTAAATCAGGCTTTCCTTGTTCTCCTGTTCCTAACACCTCCTTCGGTTGGTTATTGTTCCCTGTGGTCATCATGCTTTTTCCTGACTTTGTACCTTTGTTGATATTGTACCCAAATTTGGAATATCATAGTCTCTTTCTACCTAGTTAGCTCTATATTTCAAAGCAAAAGTTAAGGCCAGCCCCTGCCATGAAGCTTTCATACTAACACTCCCACACATTGATCTTTTATTCTCAGAATTTCTGTAGCTCTTGATTATATTACTTTGGGTTGTTCTTTTGTTACATACAGTAATTTATTTCACTTCACTACAGTGTGAATTCCAGTTTGTCACATAGTGCTCACAGGGTACAAATTTAATAAATCAATAATTTTTTTATTTAACTGAAACAAAATCATGAACCTGATTTTCCCAATTAAAATCTCTTTTTCCCTCATTACCATGAAACATTAATTTTGTTAATTATTTGCATATTTGGACTTTTGAGTGTGATGCTTTAATGTGCTTTATGCTCTTTCTCATTTTGCATTCATCTTGATTTGCCCACAGAATGGAATGATAAATCATTCATATTTGACAGCTGTACTCCTACTTCTCTATACCTTGGCAACAGAATACTCCTTTGTATATGTAGATTCCTTTTGACTGTTTAGGGGTAAAGAGGATCATCCTTCAGAATATATAGAATATGTATACTTTCTGTCCCTGTCTGCTCTCACATAGGCATTTAATCTTTTTAGTTTGTATATCAGGACCTATACTGCAACAAGTTACAGTGATGTTTGGGGATGATAGTTTATCCCTAGATCAGAATGTTTAATGGGACTTTTATTGAGACATCTGTTATTCTGTAATTGGTAAGTCAGGGCCCAAAGATGGATTGAGGACATGATACTACTACATTCCGCACACCCTGTCCTAAATCTAGAGCCAACTGACAGTCTGAGTCAGAAACTTCCCTGAGTATTTATTACGAGGTAAGCCCAGACTGATTCCATCACCCCCAAATATTCCCACTCCCACATCTCCACTCCCATTCCATATCAAATAGAAGACTGAGAAAGGAAAAGAGGAGAGAGTTGGAGTTTGAAAGTTTGAAGATGGTATATTAACAGCTCTTTTCCCATTCCACCTCTCAGTGGGCACTTAAAATTCTTGGAAGGCAAGGAGATGTCTTCAAAGTTTCATGAGAAGGAACATGGAAAGTCAAAGAGAGCATAGTCATGGGACTGATCAGGCAACCAACAAGCTAGAAGTTGCCCTACCTAATAAGGGGACTAGGGGCATGGGCTGCTGACCACAGGGGAGGGAAGACATGGCTGCCCTATTCTGGGGAAGCTGAGGTGAGGCTGAACATCACCCAAGTGAATTATGTGCATCACCTAGGAAGAAACCACCACATCAGCAAAAGCTGCCACAGCTGGTCAGAACTCCAGTGAGGTTTGGGGTTCCCTACCACCTATAGGCAGCCGGTAAGGCAGTCCTAGTAATTTCTGCCATTTTCCCTCTTCAACACATCATAGTAATTAGAGTTGGGAGAATAAGGGGAAGAACATGTCCCAGAATTAAGGTACCAAAGTGCTGGAGTAGAAGGAGGATTGAAAGTGTAGACTATCCTTGTAGACTGTCCTATGTCCCCCGCTCAGAGTTCTGTGAACAAAAGCTTAGCATCTGTGGGAGGGAGTAATAAAAGCTAATACTTGTATAGTGCTTACTGTGTAAAAGGTGCTGTTTTAAGCGCTTTACTTGTATTAATTCATTCAATCTTTTAACAGATCTATGAGCTGTTAACTATTAACTGTTATTAACTATTTTACAAATTAGAAAACTTAGTTATAGAGATTAGATTAGATTTGAGTTAGACCTGGGAATGGAGTTTTTAAATTCTACTAGCTTGAGATTTCTTACAAGCAGAAAGTGACTGGGAATGTATGAACTTTGCCCTAAGACCAAATTAAGGTCAGTATGGGGAAATTCAGTATCATACCACTGAAAGATAGAGATCAGAGAAAAAAATGTGCTACTTCATGCTATAGTCTACTGAATTGAGAATGTTTAAAACACTGCTTATATATTTAAAATCAGTTGGACTCAGCTTTCATATATTTAAAACATATATAATAAATACAAATATATATAGTATATAATGAAAACCCAGCTTTTTATGTTTTTCTGTAATTAATGAAATCCAATATTAGAGTTATAGAGTATATAATATTTAGTAATTTGGCAATGAATTTAATATTTAAGTGTTGATAAACTCATTCCTGCTAACCTGAATGAGAGAAAGTGTGTGCGTGTATGTGTGTATCCATCTCAAATATTGCCAAGTTTCTCTGTCATGTAGACATGAATAGGATCACATTAGCATTAATGGTCAAATCTTAGTAATACCAGCTTTACCTACACATGCAGACACTCTAATCTCTTGCATTTCCCGTTCCTTCAACTATTTTAGGGCGTTCTCAAGGGGTGCCATTTAGGCCAGGTTGCTACTCCCTTTTTACCTCTGTTGCTCTAAACTGATCTTCTTTCTTCTGCCACCCAAAACACATTCTCATCACTGCTTTTAACTGTACTAGTTGGCCTCTACCACCATGACACTCAGTAATCCCTGAGACATGACAGCTCAGCATTCTTTTGCAAGAGAGAAAAAGAATTATCTTTTTGCATTATGCTTAGTTTGCGGAATCCTGGCCAAGTTGTGAGCTCCAAAGTGTTAACAGGGTCTAAAGAGGCTCTTCTTTCAGTTCATACACAGCATTTTTTCTTCCCAGAGTGTGAATACCTGTCCACAGTAGTTTGGCCTGATGGGTTCATCGCCTTGCATGGGGGTCTCCTCTTTTCTCTAACTCCAGGCTCTAAAGCTTAGAGTGATTTTCTGTGACAGGTATCTCCTTTCCATTGCTCCTCTCAGAAATGTGGATTGTCTCATTCGCTTCACCCTCTAGTAGCCCAGACACACTGGCATGTAGTCTTAGCTTAAGATGTTTTCCGGGAGGCTTCTCGTCCCTGAATATAAATCAGTGGGTGCAGGTAGCTCAACAGGGAGTGGAGAGTGGAGAAATGTGGGGATGTGAAGTGGGAGGTGGGAAGTTGGGGGATAAGTGTGTCATCTAATTCCATATATGAGCTGTATCTGCATCTTAGCTCTAGTCTAGCTTTGGCCTTTGCCATATCTATATTACTGTTAAAACTTCATATGCAACTTCATTTTTTTTTTTTTTTTGCTTAAACCTACTTAAGATAAATGGTTTGAGCCACCATGTATGGTTGTACAGGTCTGTACTCAGCAGCCCTTAAGTGGTAGATGTGGCTTCTCACCCTACCCTTCCTATAAACTGTTACTTTGAGCATGTCACAGGCTCTCTCTGCTTCCTTTTGCGGAAATGATAGGGTTGAGCCATATGACCTAAGGTTCATTCCGGTTCTCACATTCTGAGGTCCTGTGTTCCTAAGTAGAACTGTTAAAATTTCATTTTGTTGCCCTCATAATTTCCAGTATAATAGGTAAAGTGAGTTGTGAAAAATAAATTATTTATGTATGCAGTTTATAGTCTGTAATCATTCTTTTAGTTCTTTTTTGTTGACTAGTAGCCTCTGTGTCCAAATTAATATGAAAATACTCTGCTCTTTGGGGCTATATGACAAATATTGTCCAAAGTAGGTTTGTAAATAAAGGAAGAAAACTCTGAGCTAATAATTTATCTTTGGAGAGCTTTAAAAATATTACATGGTTGTAATTGTGGGCAAGAAATACAGAAATTTAAAGGGAAATATCCTCTAAAGGAAGGAAAAAAAAATTTGGTCCTTGGTCCATGCCATTGTTCTGGCTAGGTGATAGCGAACTTCCATCTTTTTAGGGCAGTTTTCTACTTGCTATTGCTATTGTAATTTTGAATTTCTGTGCATCAGTTTCTCTAGTGTTAATTGGTTGTTGAATTACTCTAAAACTTTTTTCCTGCTACTTTCTTACAGAATAGTTCTTGGACTGGTGTGGCTAATAGTGCTATCTATAAGCTCCTAATTAAATTCAGGTCTTAATCAATGAGGATATCTTTGATTTATCCACTCTGTCATCTGAACTTTCATTTAAATTTTCCATCTCTGTAAGGAAACTGAAAAGATATATTCTGTGTAAGTGAACTAGATTCTCTGTCTTCATTGAAAGGACTTCCATGCCTTTACTGTATTTCCCAAAGGCCTGCCATTTAATCTTTTTTTTCATTATCTCAGATACCATTGAATCCTTTCTCACCATCCCATTAATTTCATCCTTCATATTACTGTACCTTGATATTAATGGACTGTCATGGTAGAGGATATTGTGTTTGGTATGTCTGTAATACTGAATAGCACTAATAGGAAATTTTTATAATTAAGTTGAGTTGCCCAAGCAAGGTTGTCGTTCATATCTGGAGGGTTTCTTTAAATGACGAGTCAAATTTGAAGCTTCGAGGAGGAAAAACTATCAAAATATATACATTTATTCTTGTTTATGAGAATTTTAGTCCAGAAGCGCATCAATTATGTGTCACATTTCAAGTTATTGTTAGATATAATTATGTTTTTAGTAGCCTCAAAAATAGACCTTTATAGATTAAGACCCAGTTATCTTTCGTATTTTATTTTTTAAAAAGCAAAGATCCACTGTGAGGTGACAGAGACTAGAGTCTGGTATTGTAGATATTCAGAGCTATCTCTTGACATACTTAGCGGATAAACCTCAATTTAAATTCAATAGAATCAAGCCTTTCTAGACTTAGGCCATTTCTAGACATATTACTAGTTATAGAAATTTAGTAGTTTTTATTTAAGAAATTTAAATGAAATCAACTTTACTGATATTAAAACCATAATCTGAATTTACGTGTAGAAAGAACTCCCAATTCACAGTATAACTTAGATCCTTGATTTTGTAATTTTATGTATGTTCTGGTTGTTGGCAAAACTTCATATAATCTATTGTTATATTGTGAGCTTTGCTATTTGACTCGTGTTCAGCTTTATCTCTTTCACTATTTAGAATTAATTTTCTAAGACTACTGTAGTGCCTTATTTATTTTTTCAATTATCTCTTTATTCAATAGTGTAAAGATCTATTATACAGTGGCTTTGCATTTTTGGCATTCCATTGCAGAAAGTATCAATTTGTCACATAAAAAGAAAAATTAGATATACTTTATTCATGTTAAAGTCACACCCTAGCTTTTTTAAAGGCAGCTTTGACTTAGATTTGCAAGCCTGAGGATATTGATTTGAATTATGCATGACTGTCTGGTGTGCGGTTGCATTAGCCTGCTGGATGGATAATGTAAACATGTTCTGAATTTTAAGTACATGACAGTATATGAGTGGCAGGTTAAAAATAGAACTAATAACCAAGTGCATATTTGGATATTTGATTTTTACAGTGTAAAACTGTACAGGGATGATCTCTGCAAATGGTTGACTGCCAATATAATAACTTGTTTTGTATTTTATAAATATAAAATGTGTTATCTGATAAATGTACTAGGTCAGTAATTTTTTTTTCTAATTTGTTGAACTTTTGACAGTAGAAAACAAAAACGCAGTAATGTGCAAGTGAATAAGGATTACGTTTCACAGATTATGAGTTGATTGCTTAGGCATGCCATTTCCTACATGTGTGGGGTTATTTTGTTTTTTGACTCTTTGAAGGGTTTTTTTTTTTTTTAATTGGAGTATAGGTGCTTTACAATGTTATGTGTGTGTGTGTGTGTGTGTGTGCTTTAAAATAAAAAGTCAGGAAGCTTTTTGTTGCTAGTTATAGCACTTTACCACAAGCATGTGCATTTTGAATTCTGGAATTGCAATGGGTATAACTAAACATTGTAGTTTACAAATGAAATTTGACATTCTAGCCTCTTAAAATCCTGTATGTTTCACTTCCATGGAAATTGGGAAAAAACAGTCAATTCTAAATATGGTCCATATCTTTGACACCTATATTTTATTTTACATTTCTAAATATAAATTTCCCCTAAAGCTATAATCGCTCTTAAATTGTGAAAAGAATTGCTAGTTCCAGAGTTTGATATTAAATGTTTTCACTTCTGAAGTTTATGTGCTTGTATTATATATTAATATATTTGTGAGTTAGTGTTGGTAAATTTGACCCATTTTTCTTTTGCATTAATATTATTGATAAGAACCTATGGATATTAAGAAAATTAGCCCTAGTTGTCTGTTAATAAATATTTTTGTAGTTGGTTTTTTTAATATTACTGATACTGATTTTCTAACCCAGAATTTTAATGTTATGTTAAGATTTTTTAGTCTTTTTACTTTTGGCTTCTGGATTCTATGTTAGGTTTAGAAAGACCTTTCATATTTTGAGGTTTGGAAAATTTTTGTATGTTTTCTTCTAGTATTTTTATGGTATCACTTTTTACCTGTAAATCTTTGATCCAGCTGGGATTTCTTTTGATACAATGACTGAAGTGGAGATCTAGCTTTTTTCTTTTCCAAATTACTAGCCATTTATTATTACGTTATTTACTGAACAATATAATATTTTAACTACTGATTTGACATACACTAAATTTCTTTTTGGACTTGTGTCTATTTCTGAACTTTATTCTGTTCAATTACTTCCTCTATTACTGTGTCTAATGATATTCTGTAACATTATATTATTCTTTGTCAAATTTTTTTCTGGTTATTCTTATACATTAATTCTTCCAGATGAACTTTAGAACAATCCACATGCTATTTTGATTGGGTTTCTTTTTAACACTGATTTTAATTACCAATGTGAAGTTTTTCAGTGCCCCTTCTTTCCACTTCAAAATCTTTTTATTTTTTCTATCATCTCTACTAGAGGTCAAATTTTCCTATGCTTTTGCTACTTTCTGCATATGACCTCAGCTAGAATCATTTATCAGCAATCACTTATCCTTTTTTATTATACAACTTAATTCTTTCCATGATTCACTTCCTTCTGTTCTTAAACATTCCTAGGTCTTCCTACATAAATGGTGTCCATCCTTCTAATTTTCTTCTTCTATGTTTTTTCTTAAAGTATTTTTAAAAAATCAACTTAAGATAATATCTTTCTAATCTTTTGAGTTATTCTGTGCTAACACCCTCTTTCCTTTCCTTATAAATTCTCTTTAAAAGCTAGTTAACAATGTATTCATATCTTTACCAGCTATTATTTCTAGTCTAGCTGGATTTTAACTCTCTCACTCTAGTGAAATATTTTTAAATTAATTGTTATTATGGTAAAATATACATAGCAGAAAATTTATCCCATAGAAGTAGACCCATAAAATATTACTATTTTGGGGGCTTCCCTGGTGGCACAGTGGTTGAGAGTCCGCCTGCCGATGCAGGGGAAACGGGTTCGTGCCCCGGTCCGGGAAGATCCCACATGCCATGGAGCGGCTAGGCCCGTGAGCCGTGGCCGCTGAGCCTGCGCGTCCGGAGCCTGTGCTCCACAACGGGAGAGGCCACAACAGTGAGAGGCCCGCATACCGAAAAATATATATATATATATTACTATTTTTGTGTCTGGCTTATTTCACTTAGCATAGTGTCTTTGAGATTCTCCCATGTTGTATTATGTATCAGAACTTCATTCCTTTTTATGACTGAATAGTATTCCACTGTATATATATGTGTGTGTGTGTGTGTGCCACTTTTGTTTATCAGTTCATTCATCAGTGGACACCTGGGTTGCTTCTACTTTTTGGCTACTGTGAATAATGCTGCTGGTGAACATTGGTGTACCAATACCTGTTTGAGTCCTTGCTTTCAATTCTTCTGGGTATATACCTAGAAGTAAAATTACTTGGTTCCGTCAGTTTTTACTTCATTTATTTTGGTGCTCTGTCATTACTAGGTGCGTCTATGTTTATAATTTTGTTATATATTTCTGCTGGATTGACCATTTTATTATTATAAAATGTCCTTCTTTATCTCTAGTTAACAATTTTTTTGTTTTGTTTTAAAGACTATTTTTCTGCTATCAGGATAGCCAGTCCTGCTTTCTTGTGGTTTGTTTTGCAAAATATATCTTTTTCTAACTCTTTAATTTCATTTTGTTTATATCTTTTAATCTAACATGTGTCTTCTGTAGACAGCATATAGTTGATCATGTTTTTCTAAATCCAGACTGATAATCTGTACCTTTTGATGGGATTGTTTAATCCATTCACACTTAATATTATTTGATACTATTAGAATTATATCTGCCATTTTATTTTGTTTTTCTTCGTACCTCAAGTCTTTTTTGTTTCTCTGCTCCTCCTTTAATACTTTCTTTTGCCTGATGGGGATGATTATAATGTAGCATTTTAATTTCTTTAATTACTTTTTCATTGTATTATTTGAGGTTGTTTGTTTGCCTAAGGGTTTACCATATACCTCTTAACTTACCCAAATCAGCTTCAAATTTGTTAGCTTAACTCCAGTGATATATAGAAACATTACTCTTAACTCTGTTCCTTTTCCCCTTTTCTGTTGCATTATTATTATACATATTATACCATTAATTTTACAACTTGAAGAATGCATTGTTACAAATTATTACTTTACCATTGTAGTCATTTCCTTAGCCCAATATAGTTTTACTTCCACCTACCCGCTTTGTGCTGTTACTAGCAAATATACTACATACATATTACATTTCTATATATTATAGGCCCAACAATATACTATATACATATTATTTCATACAATTGCTTTTTAAATAAGAGCATAAGGAGAAAATACACATTTCTATTGTCTTTTATAATTAATTACCTTTACCATCATATATTTCCTTATGGATTGGAATTACCACCTGGGGTCACTGGCTTTCAGCCTGAAGAACTTCCTTTAGTATTTTTTTATAAGGTGAATCTGCCAGCAGCATATCAGTTTCTGTTTATCTGGAAAAGTCTTTATTTTGCCTTCATTTTTAAAAGCTAACTTTGCTGGATATAGAATTCCTGGTTTACAGTTTCTTTTCTTTTTTTTTTTTTTTTTTTTGATCGTTTTGAATATTTTATCCCATTGCCTTCCAGTGTTTTTGCTGAGAAGTCATCTGTTAATTTTATTGGATTCCTTTATACGTGAGGAGTCATTTTTCTTGAGCTAGCTTGCAAGATTTTCTCCTTGTTTTTGACTTTCAGCATTTTTACTATGATATGACTGTTTCTCTGCCTTTATCCTGTTTGGAGTTTGTTGTACTTCCTGAATGTGTAAGTTATTGTTTTTCAGTAAATGTGGGGAGTTTTTTGACATTAAATCTTCGACTATTTTTCTGCTTTTTTTTTGCTCTCCTGATATTCACATTTCTTGCAGTTGGTGTGCTTAATGGTGATCCACTTTTCTTTAAAACTCTCTTCATTTTTCTATGTTCTTTTTTCTCCTGGTTCCTGGGCTTGTAAAATCTGTATGGATATAGCTCACGTTCACTTATTCTTTCTTCTGCCAGTTCATATCTACTGATGAACCCTTCCAGTGCAATGTTTATTTCAGTTACTGTAATTTTCAGCTCCATAATTTCCATTTGGTTGTTTTTTATAATTTCTCCTCTTTAATGATATTCTCTCTTAGATGCAACATTCTGATCATACCTTCCTTTATTTCTTTAATTATGTCACAGTCAATTCTGTGACTTATTAATGGCTACTTTAACATCTTTGTGATAAATGGTGTTTCTCACAGACAGTTTCGGTTGCCATTTTTTTTCTAGTGTGTGATTCATACTTTCCTGTTTCTTTGAATGCCTCATAACTTTTTGTTGTTGAAAACGGGGCATTTTATATAATATATTATAACAACTCTATGTACTGATGGAACAGCCCCCACACTGGGAGCTTGTTATTGCTATTTGCTTATTTTCTTGTTTAGTGACTGCCTGGGTTGTTTTAGTGAAGTCTGTTTCTCTACCACAGTGTTCAGCTCTGATGTTAAACTACAGCTTTGGGGAAGGCCCACAGTCACCCCGGGTTAACAGTGGTTTCAGTAAGGCTCTCTTTCTCTCTTTCCCTGGCCACACCCTGCTGTTACACTCCATTAATTTCCAGCTGATTGCTCTGGTACTTTTAAAAATGCCCTGAGTCGAGGCTTCCCTGGTGGCGCAGTGGTTGAGAGTCCTCCTGCCGATGCAGGGGACACGGGTTCGTGCCCCAGTTCGGGAGGATCCCACATGCCGCGGAGCAGCTAGGCCCGTGAGCCATGGCTGCTGAGCCTGTGCGTCAGGAGCCTGTGCTCCGCAACGGGAGAGGCCACAGCAGTGAGAGGCCCACATACCACAAAAAAAAAAAAAAAAAAAAGGATCTGCTTGCTCAAAAATGCCCTGAGTCATAAATTGCTCTGTAAACCAATCCAGTCAATGTCTGCCTCCTTTGAAGGAACAGTTTCTGAGGTCAGTGTTTGATTTTTTTTTTCTGACCTTAGGAAGGCTTCTCTCAGTTGTCTCAGTCCCCTGCTCTAGCCTGCAAAATAGCTGGCCTACAGTTCAGCCTGCATCCTTATTGAATCTAAACCTCCTCATTGTCTTTTACCACAACCTCCACTATTTTTTTTAAGTTTATTTAATAACTTTATTTTTTTACAACTTTATTGGCGTATAATTGCTTCACAGTGGTGTGTTAGTTTCTGCTTTATAACAAAGTGAATCAGTTATACATATACATATATTTTGAGAGCACCTTTAGGCTTGAAGTTCTTCACTCTTTGTTGCAGAGAAGTCAGGTCTTTTGAGATTAGATTAGGAGCTAGGTAGATTTTATGACCTGTTTCAACCCCTGGCTGTACTCTGAGCCAGGACTTGGGAAATGGAGAATGGGGGTGGGGACAATGGCAAGCTTCTCTCTGACTGACACTTCTGGTCTAGGAGCTGAGTGCTCACTATGGGGAGGCAGCAGCCTGAAGTTCTTTTTGACTTCTCTCTCCTGGTGTGGAACTCTGCGTCCCCAGCCTGGACAAAGGTGATGAGAGCTGCAGTATTCTCAGCATGCCATGGCCAGGGTTAGAACCCTGCATTCCATGGTTGGGGGCTGGGCAGAAGAAGGGAGCCCCATCTCTCAGTTGCACTTGCTTGGGACTTAGCCTCAGCAACACTGGAAACAGGATGAAAATGCTGATATTTTGCTCCTCCCTGGCAAGAGCCCTCCATCTGGGGCTGAGGGGAGATGGAAGCTTTGTTCTTGGCTGCAGCTATCTGGAGTAATCTCTGCCTCTCTAAACTGGGAGGGGTAAGGGAGGGGAGCAGTCTTGGATCAAGTACTACAGACTCTTGTCTTTCTTTGTGAATTTTCATAGATATTCTTGAATAGATGTTTCTTCATTTGCTGTTTGTTTCCAGAGATTAAAATTTAAAAAAATTTTTTATAGTTTTCACCAGTTTCGCTGGAGAGCAGATGAGTAGAGCTCCTTATATTGTCAGCCAGAAGTTGGTCTCCTAATAATTTATTTTTAAATTAAATATTTTAAGCATACAAATAAGTACAGATAATTTCATAATGATGCACACATTCTCTAGTTTTTTTAGATTCTAACATTTTATTATATTCCAAGAATTGTTTTTAAAGAGATGAAACCTTGGATAGATTTGAAGACTTCTGTATATATACCTTTATAGTCTATAATTTGGTATTTATCATTCCCATGCATTTTTGACATATTTTAAAATTTACCCTCCATTCACAGTGTGTAAGCCTTGTTGCTGATCTATTATATGTTCAGCAACACTTGTACTTGCCAGACTTCTGCATATTTGGCAGTCTAGTAGATGGCATTCAACATTGTGGTGGAGTTCCTAGAAAGAACAGATAGGACAGAAAAAGAAATGAAATTTGTAAAAATTTGAAAGGAAGAAATAAGATAGGCATTTCTGGGAAATACAATTGTTTGCCTAGAAGAGGAACAAGACTGTATAGGCAATTATTAGAAAAGATATTTTATCCAGCATCTTTGTTCATTGTTTCTAATAATTTGTAATAATTTGCCTTTAGCTCTGGCTAGGAACTCCTGTACAGTGTTGAATGCTAACAAATGCTTCTTGATCCTGTTTTAAAGGGATTTCTTCTAATGTTTTCCTTTTGTTATTGCTGTAGGTATATAGAAGATATTATTTATTGAGTTAAGTATAACTTAAGGATAACCCTTCTGTTCCTAGTTTTCTAAGACTAATTTTTTAGTCATAAATTGATGTTTAACTTTATCAGTTGCATTGTCTGATTTTACAAGATTACATAGTTTTTAACTTTTAATCTGTTTATGTTATATATTATATTCCTATGATAAACCAACCTTGCATTCTTGAGATAGAATCAAATTGTCATACTATATTTGGTTTATTGTTGTTTTGCTTCCCTTAGGATTTTTACAGCTATGTTCCTAAAGGAACTTACTATAAACTTTTCCCTTCTCATATTGCCCTTCGTTGAGTTCTAGAATCAAGGTTTTACTAAAATCACGAAATGGATTTTAGATTATTTCCTCTTTCCCATTTCCTTAGAACATTATATAAAATTGAGTATCTGTTCTTTAAATGTTTGGTAGAATCAATCTGTAAAATCACTTGTACCTTATAATTTTTCTGTGGGTTGATTTTTTATTGATTCAATACCTAAATGTTGTAGGCATAATTGGGTTCTTTTTTCTTCAATCAGCTTTGGTAAATTATATTTTCCCAGGAATTCTGTTTTATTTTTATACATTTTCAAATTATGCTTATAAAGTTATTAATAGTATTCTTTATATGGCCCAAAGGGTTATTTTTTTCCTTAGTTTTTTCAAGGAACTTGGTTTGGGTTTTTAGCAATCTTCTCTGATGAATATATTTTAAAATTTTATTTATGCTGTGTTTTATATTATTTCCTTTTTTTCCCTATTTTCTTTGGACTTAATCCTTTCTTTAACTTCTTGAGCTGAAAACTTTATTATCCTTCTCTTTTTTGTTTTCTAACATATTGCAATTAAGGATATACATCTCTTTACTACTTTAACTGTATCACACATTTTAGTATATAATATATTCATTTACATTTGTTTCTATGATTTCCTTAATTTCTGCCATGATTTCTGTTTTAGTTCGTAAGTTATTTTGAAGTTTAAAGAAATATTAAAACTTACAGAAGATTTTGTATGGATACCAAGGGGGAAAGCGGCAGGTGGGAGGAATTGGGAGATTGGGATTGACACATACACACTATTGATACTATGTATAAAATAGGTAGTTAATGAGAACATACTGTATAGCACAGGGAACTCTGCTTAATGCACTGTGGTGACCTGAATGGGAAGGAAGTCCAAAAGGGAGGGTATATATGTATATGTATGTGGCTGATTCATTTTGCTGTACAGTAGAAACTAACACAACATTGTAAAGCAACTATACTCCAACAAAAATTAATTTTTAAAAAAAAGAGGATTTCCAAATATATTGAACTTTTAAAAAATCTCTTGTTTGTGAGTTCTAAGTAATTATGTTGTGATCAGATAACAGAATCTATGTGATATTGACTCTTGCAATTTGTTAAGACTTGCTTTTTATGGTTAATGTATTTTTTTTTTTTGGAGGAGGGGAAAGGTTGTCAATGTTCAATATCTCCATCAAAGGAATATGTATTCTTTAATTCTTGGCTGCAAGTTTCTATGAGTGTCCTTTAGTCAGACTTACTGTGTTCAAAATGCTATATCCTTCCTAAATATTTTTCTGCTTTACCTTTTTTTTAAATTGAAGTATAGTTCATTTACAATATTACGTTAGTTTCAGCTGTACAATGTAATGATTCAGTATTTTTATAGATTTTACTCCATTTAACATTATTACAAAACAATGGCTATTTTTCCCTGTGGTGTACAATATATCTTTGTTGCTTATCTATTTTATACATAGTAGTTTGTATCTCTTAATCCTGTACTCCTAACTTGACCTTACCCCCTTCCCACTCCCCACTGGTAACCAATAATTTGTACTTTATATTTGTGAGTCTGTTTCCGTTTTGTTATATACGTTTGTTTATTTTATTTTTTAGATTCCACATGTAAGTGATAACATACAGTATTTGTCTTTCTCTGCCTTAGAATATTCATTAGCATAATATTCTCTAGGTCCATCCACCTTGTTGCAAATGGTTGTTTTTTTTTTTTGTGGAACGCGGGCCTCTCACTGTTGTGACCTCTCCTGTTGCGGAGCACAGGCTCAGTGGCCATGGCTCACAGGCCTAGCCACTCCGCGGCATGTGGGATCTTCCTGGACTGGGTCACGCACCTGTGTCCCCTGCATCAGCAGGTGGACTCTCAATCACTGCACCACCAGGGAAGCCCCAAATGGTTGTTTTTTATGACTGAGTAATATTCTGTTATATAAAATATCATATAAAATAATATATATATATATATTATATACATATAAAACAAAATATATATATATAAAACATCTTCTTAAGCCAGTCATCTGTTGATGGATGGCTTAGGTTGCTTCCATATCTTGGCTATTGTAAATAATGCTGCTATGAACATTGGGCTGCATGTATCTTTTTGAATTAGTGTTTTCATTTTCTTTGGATATATACCCAGGAGTAGAATTGCTGCATCAAATGGTAGTTCTCTTTTTAGTTTTTTGAGGAATATATATAGTGTTTTCCATCATGGCTGCACCAGTTGACATTCCCACCAACAATGTACTGGGGTTCCCTTTTCTCCACATCCTCACCAACAATTGTAATTTGTGGTCTTTTCCATGATAGCCATTCTAACAGATGTGAGGTAATATCTTATCTCACTGTGGTTTTGATTTTTCATTTATCTAATGTGTATCTGCTTTACCTTTCAATCATTGAGAGAGATGTGTTATATCTTTCACTATTACTGTGAATTTATCCATTTTTTTCTCTTGGAATTCTGTCAGTTTTTCCTTAATTATTTTAAAGTTATGTTTTCAGGGACTTATGTTTATAAATTTATATGTTCTGGTAAATCATCCCATCTATCATTATGTTGTATTAACTATCTTTATCTTTTTATTTTTATACCTTTTGGAGGAGGGGCTCAAAAACTATTATGTTACATATATTATATATAGTATTATATATTTCCTATATATTTATTGCAAAACTATTACAGTTATTCACATGTTTGAATTTATTTCCGCCATGTTATTTTGCTCTATTCACTCCACTTTTTCTATGCTGCTTTTTTTTTTTTAAGATTTATTTTATTTATTTTTGGTTGTGTCTGCACTTAGTTGTGGTATGAGGGATCTTCATTGAGCCATGCTGAATCTTTCGTTGCAGCGCGGGCTCTTCGTTGTAGCATGCGGGCTTCTCTCTAGTTGTGGCGTGCGGGTTTTCTCTCTCTAGTTGTGGCATGTGGGCGCCAGGGTGCGTGGGCTCTGTAGTTGTGGTGCACGGGTTCCAGAGAGCGTGGGCTCTGTAGTTTGCAACACGTGGGCTCAAGTTGAGGCACGCGAGCTCAGTAGTTGTGGCGTGCGGGCTTAGTTGCCCTGTGACATGTGGGATATTAGTTCCCTGACCAGGGATCAAACCCACATCCCCTGCATTGTAAGGTGGATTCTTTACCACTGGGCCACCAGGGAAGTCCCTCTATGCTGCTTTTTCTTCTCTTTTTTGCCTTTATCCTGATGTGATTTTTATTTGATGGCATCTGTGTCTATAGAAATATCCTCAGAAAAGAGGATATTACTTCTGAGATCTAGCATAATATTAATGTAAAATGTCTGCAAAATGTAACAGTCACTTATATTACTTGGTATAAACGTCTTCTTCTCAGGAGGGCAAAGTGTTTTTTATTCTTTTCCTCTTTTAATCTTTACCTGTAACCTTTCTTGACATGCTTTCCATCTCCTTTTGCATTGTGCAATCACCATCCATTTATTTGTAGAATCGCGAATCCAGATAGGATCTTGAGAGCTATGGAGTAATGCAGGGAGGTCTACATCTCAAATATCAAAAGCAAAAAGTAGTTTTGAGCAAATAGACTTCAAGAAAGTAGAAGTCTGGTCTAGTTCTCTCTTATAATTCATCGCATCTTTAGTAATTTTCACTTTAATTAATCTCTTATTTTATTCCAGTTCCAAAATGGAACTGTTAAATGTTATGGATTCATAATAGTTAAAATTGCAAGGATCGTTTTTTTTAATTGTAAAGATCTTTTAAATTATAAACTCATTTTCTTCATTTTATGCACACAGGCCCAGAGTTTATATGCTTACTTAGCTTCTTAGTAGCAGACTATAGTTTCAAACCCAGATTCCCTCCCTCCCTGTTCAATGTTCTTTATCTTTTCTTCTTATCTCTGGCATAAAAGCAAATTAGGTTTTCTTCTGGGGGCCAATGGAGTTTCAGTACCTTGCGTAGTGCCTAGCACAAAATAGGTACCAAAATAAATACATTTACCTTTTTCTGAAAGAGAAAGATAGGTAAACTTGGAATTGCTCTGTTTTAAGTGTTTTACACTTTGTTATATGTGAGCACAGAAGAGGCCTGCTGAAATCAGGTGGGTGCTTTTCAGTATGGGTCTGCATGTTATTTCTCCAAACCACTCTTAACGGAACATGGCTTTGGGTCTCCTGTGGCAATCATGAGAGAAGCTGATTCAGGTGGATACATTTTCTCTGGTATTCAGCTAAATTCAACAAGGATAGTTTGAGTATAATTTTTTCCACAAACTTTTGCTGCAGTCATTAGTGGTAAAGAAAACAGATATTAAATATTTCCTGTGAGTCCTTATAAGAATTTCAGAGATGTATTATTTTTCCCTCAGCCAATTCTGATTTAAACCAAGTAATCCCATTTCCCTTAACCGTTCTTATGGTTTCTATTTAGAAACTTTCATAGTCTTTCAGTAACTACAAAAGATGTTTTCCCCCTCTACAGATGGAGAAACTGAAGCAATATGAGGTTTGACTTGGAACTTGTGTGTAGAATTCACTGTATCAGACTGAATTTGTGTATTATATGTGCTGCTTATAAATTCAAGAGCTTTCCTTAAGTAAATCAATGTTTGTGTTTACTTAATCTTTATGATCTCTAGATCACAAGTCCTTATAGATGGAATGATATGTATTACTAGGTTGATGTTTCTTAATCATAAAATTTAGAATAATTAAACGTTCACTGAAGGACATATCTGTACACATTTAATAAAGTAATTCTTGCAAATTGTTATGTCATGTGAAGAGAAGGAAACTGTGTATGTACATTTGTCTTTAAAAGTAAAATTATATAACTCTATAGGAAGTCTACCTCACCACCCCTTACGTATTTATATTATTTTTTTTAATGTAGGTCACAAAAGGAGATACTGAAATTATTTCTTGTTAGAAGTAGAGTTTGATCTTAAATTCCTGATTTTTTAAAAAAAATGTTTTATGTAGTGAAAACTTTAAACTTATTAAGAAAATTAGATTGCTACAGTAAGGAAGAAAAAAATGTAGATAGAATGAGATGATTTCTGAAATTGTCCAAATAATTTTTTCTGGTAATTTTGCCTGATAATACAGATTCTATTCTATTTTGCAATGGTGTTTTTGGTACAAGGCAGCAGTTAAGTTTGGCATTGTATATGTTCTCATAAATGAGTTCCTCTGAAAATTTTTATTGTGGGCTATATAATATGAACGTCCCTGTGAGATATTTTCTTTACTATAATTAGAAGTGTTCAATACTAATGATCTCAAAACCTAACTCTAAGTTTCACTTTGGACCCTGTGAATTACTGATGGACTGTTGTACTAGTTTATTTTAATATTTGTACATTTTCTTTTATAATACCTTTTTTTTTTTTGCCCAGTGATTTGTTGTCGACTCAGATTTTTAAAATAATTTGCTGGTCAGCTGGTTTGTTTACTTAAAATTTTTTTTCTTTTTTTTAAAACACCATGAATAATGGTACAAACAATTAGAAATTCATGGTATCTAGATGGCTTCATTCCTGCCATGTCAGTTTTGTTGTGTTTGATGAGACACATAAAGCAGTTGTGGGAGAATGCTTGTCACGGGTATCCATGGTAACTCCAAAGATACTTTGGAACTCAGATGGATAGAGTAAGCCACAGTAATAGGTCTCATTATAAGGGCAAAATACATAAAAGGTTCAAGCATATGCTTTTAATTAGTTTCCAAAAATAGCTAGGACTGGAAAAGATGCAGTGAAGTAATATTTTTCAGTGTTGGAAATAGTATGGGCAGCATTTGAATGTGATGATTTTTTTTTTCTTACTAAAGTAAGGGAAATGTACACTCTGAATACTCATGGTAGTATAGTTTCTTAATCATAATTTGATCATGAGAGTGCACATTGATAAAAGGTAGGCTTAGTTTCATATTGATACAAATGTGGAATTTGCTTATCATTCTTAATTCTTATCCCTACAACATAGTTTATTTAAAACAGCACTCTTTAGGCTTTTTCTTATAGATTCTAATGTACATGGGAAACATACTTTCTATCTACACAATGTGCAAGAATGAGTCCATGCATTTTTATTTTAAAATGCAAATAAGACAGTAGCCAAAATTCTTATTGTTCAGGTATATTAAATTTTCAGTCTTCTTTGGAACATATTACATTTGAATGAGTTAAGATAGGATTCTGGAAAAGTAGACTAGAATAATTAAGTATTTTCTGTCAGAGAATTATGGTGGATAAAAGATTAATAACTCTTTTAAGACAAAATTCTTTAAAGATTTCCTTTTGAATTGCAATCTGTAAAGAATAATCTTGTATTGCATTGCAGTTCAACACATTATTTCTTCCTGTTGCTATAGAAACTAATTCTAGTGCAGCTGTGATTGCTAATCAAAATTCTAACATTATACAACCTTTTTTCCCCTTAGTGCTTCATTTTATTTTTAGTTACAAAATAATAAATTTCAAATGGTGAGTTCATAACAATGGTCAAAACATTAATGGAATTTTTTTTTAATGAGCCCTTTTCTATGAAAATAGAGGTATTCTTATTGTATAGTTTCAATATGAATAAAAAGAAAACAAAACCTTTTAGCTGAATTACAAAGGTCTATAATTGCCATATTACATCAACATTGTGAAGCACTTAACTGCTTCATAATCCTAAATTGCTACTATTTCAACCATCTATTTTTGAAGTGTCTGGTTACTTGGTATTGTAAAAAATGAAAAAATAAAAATCCTTGGAATGCCTGAAGTCTTTTTACACAAAATGGTAATGAAATCTGCCTTATTGTTTCATTCTCAAAGAATTGAGATCACATCCCCAGTTTATGTCAGAAGGAAAAGCTAATTAGTTGTTCTCATTCTTGCCTTATTAGTATATAACCACCACCACCCCCAACCCCACCCCAAACTACACTGTTAACATCACCCAGTATAAATCTGTGCATATTTTACAGGCCAGAACTGAACTCCTTTTTTGTCTTTCTAAGAATATTGGGGGTTTTTTTCCGTTTCATAAAACAAATACAACAATTTCTCACCAAATTATTCATAGCAAAAAATGTAGTATATAAACTCAACAAGACTTAAGCTCGATTTTAAAATTAAATCTTTGGTATGTGTTATAGTATTATTTGCATATATGGTACTTAAAATTTTTATTTTCTGATTTGATACATTAAATAAGGCAAACAGAGCTAAAAGTTATTTCAGATTATTGATTGATTTAAATTAAAACACATGTGAAAAAATCTGTTATCTTCTTTTATATGAATAAAATAAAACACAATGGGAAATGTGGCAGATAGGATTTTTTTTAATGTGTGTTTATTTATTTATTTTCTTATTAGTCATCCATTTTATACACATCAGTGTATACATGTCAATCCCAATCTCCCAATTCATCACACCACCCCTACCGCCCCGCCGCTTTCCCCCCTTGGTGTCTATATGTTTGTTCTCTACATCTGTGTCTCAATTTCTGCTCTGCAATCTGGTTCATCTATACCATTTTCTATGTTCCACATATATGCATTAATATACGATATTTGTTTTTCTCTTTCTGACTTACTTCACTCTGTATGACAGTCTCTACATGCATCCACATCTCTACAAATGACCCAATTTCGTTCCTTTTTATGGCTGAGTAATATTCCATTGTGTATATGTACTACATCTTCTTTATCCATTCGTCTGTCGATAGGCATTTAGGTTGCTTCCCTGACCCGGCTATTGTAAATAGTGCTTCAGTGAACATTGGGGTGCATGTGTCTTTTTGAATTGTGGTTTTCTCTGGGTATATACCCAGTAGTGGGATTGCTGGGTCATATGGTAATTCTATTTTTAGTTTTTTAAGGAACCTCCATACTGTTCTCCACAGTGGCTGTATCAATTTACATTCCCACCAACAGTGCAAGAGGGATCCCTTTTCTCCACACCTTCTCCAGCATCTGTTGTTTGTAGATTTTCTGCTGATGCCCATTCTAACTGGTGTGAGGTGATACCTCATTGTAGTTTTGATTTGCATTTCTCTAATAATTAGTGATGTTGAGCAGCTTTTCATGGGCTTCTTGGCCATCTGTATGTCTTCTTTGGAGGAATGTCTATTTAGGTCTTCTGCCCATTTTTGGATTGGGTTGTTTGTTTCTTTAATATTGAGCTGCATGAGCTGTTTATACATTTTGGAGATTTCTGTGCATTAATTTTGTATCCTGCAACTTTACCAAATTCATTGATTAGCTCTAGTAGTCTTCTAGTGGCATCTTTAGGATTCTCTATGTATAGTATCATGGCATCTGCAAACAGTGACAGTTTTACTTCTTCTTTTCCAATTTGGATTCCTTTTATTTCTTTTTCTTCTCTGATTGCCACGGCTAGGACTTCCAAAACTATGTTGAATAATAGTGGTGAGAGTGGACATCCTTGTCTTGTTCCTGATCTTAGAGGAAATGCTTTCAGTTTTTCACCATTGAGAATGATGTTTGCTGTGGGTTTGTCATATACGGCCTTTATTATGTTGATGTAAGTTCCCTCTATGTCTACTTTCGGGAGGTTTTTTTTAATCATAAATTGGTGTTGAATTTTATCAAAAGCTTTTTCTGCATCTGTTGAGATGATCATATGGTTTTTATTCTTCAATTTGTTAATATGGTGTATCACATTGATTGATTTACGTATATTGAAGAATCCTTGCATCCCTGGGATAAATCCCACTTGATCATGGTGTATGATCCTTTTAATGTGCTGTTGGATTCCGTTTGCTAGTATTTTGTTGAGGATTATTACATCTATATTCATCAGTGATATTGGTCTGTAATTTTCTGTTTTTGTAGTATCTTTGTCTGGTTTTGGTATCAGGGTGATGGTGGCCTCATAGAATGAATTTGGGAGTTTTCCTTCCTTTGCAATTTTTTGGAAGAGTTTGAGAAGGATGGGTGTTAGCTCTTCTGTAAATGTTTGATAGAATTTACCTGTGAAGCCATCTGGTCCTGCACTTTTGTTTGTTGGAAGATTTTTAATCACAGTTTCCATTTCATTATTTGTGATTGGTCTATTCATATTTTCTATTTCTTCCTGGTTCAGTCTTAGAAGGTTATGCCTTTCTAAGAATTTGTCCATTTCTTCCAGGTTGTCGATTTTATTGGCAAAGAGTTGCTGTAGTAGTCTCTTAGGATGCTTTGTATTTCTGCAGTGTCTGTTGTAACTTCTCCTTTTTCATTTCTAATTTTATTGATTTGAGTCCTCTCCCTCTTTTTCTCGATGAGTCTGGCTAATGGTTTATCAATTTTGTTTATCTTCACAAAGAACCAGCTTTTAGTTTTATTGATCTTTGCTGTTGTTTTCTTCTGTCTATTTCATTTATTTGTGCTCTGATCTTTATGATTTCTTTCCTTCTACTAACTTTGGGTTTTGTTTGTTCTTCATTCTCTAGTTCCTTTACGTGTAATGTTAGATTGTTTATTTGAGATTTTTCTTGTTTCTTGAGGTAGGCTTGTATAGCTATAGACATCCCTCTTAGAACTGTTTTGCTGTGCCCCATAGGTTTTAGAACATCGTGTTTTCATTGTCATTTGTCTCTAGGTATTTTTTGATTTCCTCTTTGATTTTTTTTTTTTTTTTTTTTTTTTTTTTTTTTGCGGTATGCGGGCCTCTCACTGTTGTGCCCTCTCCCGTTGCAGAGCACAGGCTCCGGACGTGCAGGCTCAGCGGCCATGGCTCACAGGCCCAGCCGCTCCGCGGCATGTGGTATCCTCCCTGACCGGGGCACGAACCCACGTCCCCTGCATCAGCAGGCGGACTCTTAACCACTGCGCCACCAGGGAAGCCCCCTCTTTGATTTCTTCAGTGATCTCTTGGTTATTTAGTAACGTATTGCTTAGCCTCCATGTGTTTGTGTTTTTTACGTTTTTTTCCCTGTAATTGATCTCTAATCTCATAGCATTGAGGTCAGAAAAGATGCTTGATATGATTTCAATTTTCTTAAATTTACTGTGACTTGATTTGTGACCCAAGATGTGATCTATCCTGGAAAATGTTCTGTGTGCACTTGAGAAGAAATGGTAATCTGCTGTTTTTGGATGGAATGTCCTATAAATATCAATTAAATCTATCTGGTCTATTGTGTCATTTAAAGCTTGTGTTTCCTTATTAATTTTCTGTTTGAATGATCTGTCCATTGGTGTAAATGAGCTGTTAAAAGTCCTCCACTATTATTGTGTTACTGTCAATTTCCTCTTTTAGAGAAGTTAGCAGTTGCCTTATGTACTGAGGTGCTCCTATGTTGGGTGCGTATACATTTATAATTGTTATATCTTCTTCTTGGATTGATCCCTTGATCATTCTGTAGTGTCCTTCCTTGTCTCTTGTAACATTCTTTATTTTAAAGTCTATTTTATATGATATGAGTATTGCTACTCCAGCTTTCTTTTGATTTCCATTTGCATGGAATATCTTTTTCCATCCCCTCACTTTCAGTCTGTATGTGTCCCTAGGTCTGAAGTGGGTCTCTTGTAGACAGCATATATATGGGTCTTGTTTTTGTATCCATTCAGCAAGCCTGTGTCTTTTGGTTGGAGCATTTAATCCATTCACGTTTAAGGTAATTGTATGTATGTTCCTATTACCATTTTCTTAATTGTTTTGGGTTTGTTTTTGTACGTTCTTTTGTTCTCTTGTGTTTCCCACTTAGAGAAGTTCCTTTAACATTTGTTGTAGAGCTGCTTTGGTGGTGCTGAATTCTCTTAGCTTTTGCTTGTCTGTAAAGCTTTTGATTTCTCCATCGAATCTGAATGAGATCCTTGCTGGGTAGAGTAATCTTGGTTGTAGTTTCTTCCCTTTCATCACTTTAAGTATATCATGCCACTCCCTTCTGGCTTGTAGAGTTTCTGCTGAGAAATCAACTGTTAACCTTATGGGAGTTCCCTTGTATGTTATTTGTCGATTTCCCCTTGCTGCTTTCAGTAATTTTTCTTTGTCTTTAATTTTTGCCAATTTGATTACTATGTGTCTCGGCGTGTTTCTCCTTGGGTTTATCCTGTATGGCGCTCTCTGTGCTTCCTGGGCTTGGGTGGCCATTTCCTTTCCCATGTTAGGGAAGTTTTCGACTATAATCTCTTCAAATATTTTCTCGGGTCCTTTATCTCTCTTGCTTCTCCTTCTGGGACTTCTATAATGCGAATGTTGTTACGTTTAATGTTGTCCCAGAGGTCTCTTAGGCTGTCTTCATTTCTTTTCATTCTTTTTTCTTTGTTCTGTTCTGCAGCAGCGAATTCCACCATTCTGTCTTCCAGGTCACTTATCCATTCTTCTGCCTCAGTTATTCTGCTATTGATTCCTTCTAGTGTAGTTTTTATTTCAGTTATTGTATTGTTCATCTCTGTTTGTTTGTTCTTTAATTCTTCTAGGTCTTCGTTGAACATTTCTTACATCTTCTCAATCTTTGCCTTCATTGTTTTTCCGAGGTTCTGGATCATCTTCACTATCATTATTTTGAATTCTTTTTCTGGAAGGTTGCCTATCTCCACTTCATTTAGTTGTTTTTCTGGGGTTTTATCTTGTTGCTTCATCTGGGACATAGCGCTCTGCCTTTTCATCTTGTCTGTCTTTCTATGAATGTGGTTTTTGTTCCACAGGCTGCAGGATTGTAGTTCTTCTTGCTTCTCCTGTCTGCCCTCTGGTGGATGAGGCTATCTAAGAGGCTTGTGGAAGTTTCCTGATGGGAGGGACTGCCAGATAGGATTTTATAATACAGTTGTATTAATTTTTTACTTTCATTTACTGATAAGCGTATTTTATGTGCTGATTGACATGAACATATAAAATTTTAGGAGCATGTAATATGCTGGACACTTGAGAAAGTAGTGAATATCTAAACTTTGCACTTGAAAATAAAGTCAGCTCTACTCTAATAGATTTGTTGCATCTCTGATGTTACATAGATATAAATACTATGTAATCTGATGTAATGTAATATAAATAGTATGTGTCCCAAGCTATCTATATTCCTCAAAGATAGCTGCGAATTCTTCCTTAAGCATGAGAATTCTTTAATTTTTTTAATGGAAATCTTTCTGATTTGTATTTTATATGTAGTTTAATTGAATCTTTAATGGTAACTTAGGGTCTTCATTAATATTGATTACTAGGTAAAACCAAAGTATGTATGTAGAATTAAAAATATGTGAAAATAGCGCAAAAAGTGAGAGGAGAAGTATTCTGTTGTAAGATTTTTATGTTATATATGAAATTATTTGTAGATAGATTGTGATAAGTTAAAGATATATATTATATAAATCCTAGAAGAACCACTGGAAAATAAAACAAAGCTTAAGGCTAATAAGCTAATAGTGGAGAGAGAACTGAATTATAAAAGTACTCAATCTAAAAGAAGTCAGAGAAAGAAGAAAAATGAACAAAGAATAGTTAGGGCAAATAAAAAAGAAATTACAGGAGGGTAGATTTGTACTTAACTATATAGATGAGGTATTGACAGACTATTCCCCATGAACCAAATTTGGCATGCAGCCTGTTTTTGTATGGCCTGTAAGCTAAAAATGACTTTTACTTTTTTCTTAATTATGAAAAATATATGTAACAAAATTGACCATTTTAAACATTTTAAGTGTACAGTTCAGTGACACTAAGTAAATTCACATCACCATCACCACCATCCATACCTTTTCATCTTCCCAAACTGAAACTCTGTACCCATTAAACTGTAACTCTCCATTGCCCATCCCCCAGGATCCTGCCAATCACCATTATCTTTTCTGTCTCTACGAGTTGACAACTGTAAGTAACTCATAAAAGTGGAAACATACAATATTTGTCTTTTTTTTGTCTGGTTTATTTCACTTAACATAATGTCTTCAAGATTCTTTCATGTTGTAGCAAATATCAGAATTTCATCCCTTTTTAAAAAATATTTTTAGATTATAGAATAATTGAGCTGATAGCACATAGAATTCCATATACCTACCCCACTCCCAGCCCTTAACCCTTTATTCCCACACAACGTTTGGCCTATTATTAGTATCTTGTATTAGAGTGGTACATTTGTTAAAATAAATGAGCCAATATTGAAACATTATTATTAATTATAGTCAATAATTACATTGTTTTGTTCTTTGTGTTGTACAGTTATAGGGGTTTTGAAAAATGCATAATAACATGTATCCACCATTAGTTTCATATAGAATAGTGTCACCACCCTGAAAAATCTGTGTTCAAGCTATTCATGTCATACCTCCCTCCCTTGGAATCCTTGGCAACCAATGATATTTTTATTGTCTCTATAGTTTTGTCTGTTCCAAAATGTCATAAAGTTGAAATCAACAGTATGTAGCCTTTTCAGACTGGCTTCTTTCACTTACCAATATGCATTTAAGGTTCCTCCATGTCTTTTCATGGCTTGATAACTCCTTTCTTTTTATAACTAAATAATATTACATTGTATAGATGTACCATAGTTTGTTTATCCATTCACTTATCAAAGACATATTGATGACTTCCAGTTTGGGGTGATTATGAATAAAGCTGATGTAAACATTCATGCACAGATTTTTGCGCAGACATACATTTTCAACTCAATTGGGTAACTATCTAGGAGCCCAGTTGCTGGATTGTAAGGTAAGACTGTGTTCAGCTTTGTAAGAAATTGTCATCTAAAATGATTGTAGCCATTTTGCAGTCCCAAAAGCAATGAATGAGAGTTCTTGTTGCTCCACATCCTCACCAGCATTTGGTATTATCAGGTTTTTTAAAATTAATTTTTACTGGAGTATAGTTGCTTTACAATGTTGTGTTAGTTTCTGCTGTACATCATCCCTTTTTATGGCTGAATAATATTCTCTTGTATGTATATACCAGATTTTTCCAGTTTTAAAGTATTATAAAACTCATAAACACACACAGAGAATGTGTGCTAGACACTATATGTGGCCTACAAAGTCTAAAATATTTATTTTGTGTGGTCTGTTAGAGAAAGCTTATCAGTCCCTGATTTTGATAATTATGCTAAATCTAAATGATTTAAATATGCCAATTAAAAGGCAAATATTGTCAGATGAGATTTTTTAAAGCAATATCCAAACATATATTGTGTATGAGAAACCTAATTTAAATATAAAGGCATAGATAATTTAAAAGTTAAAGGATAGAAAAAAATGATATACCTACCATGCAAACATGAATTCAGAGGAAGCTGAGAAGGCTGTATTAATATCAAAGAAGACTTTAGAATAAGTATTATTATCAGGGATAAAGAGGGACATTTCCACAAGAATTTGAGTCAATTCATCAAGAAGACATAATAATCCTAAATAACAGCTTCAATAAACTTGAAGCAAAGGAGAAACAGAAATTCACAATTATATTCAGAGATTCAGTACTTCTCTCTTGGTAATGAATAAGAGAAGTAGACTGAAAATCAATAAGGATGCAGAAGACTTCAGCCACAAAATCAACCAGTTTTTTTTGTTGTTGACATTGATAGAACACTCCACTCAGAAGTAGCAAAATACACTTGATGGACAAATGTTTTTGACTATATTCAACTTCCATTCATGATAAAAACCTTCCATCAAACTTTTTCAATCTCTGATTACAGGCTCTAAAAAATAACAAAATTTTAAAATCCCACAAGGCTAATAATATTTAGTGGTGAAATATTGAATGCTTTTTTTTTTTTTTAGTAAAATCCAGTATATGACAAGAATTTCCACTCTCACTACTTCTATTTAGTGTTTTTAATTGAGAGTCTAGCTAGAACAATAAGGCAAGGGGAAAAAAAGTCATAGAGCTTGGAAAGGAAGAAGTCATCATACTATCTTTACTTGCAGATGATATGATTATGTAGAAATTTCTAAGAAATTTACAAGGAATTTTTAGGATACCAGGTCAATATACAAATATCAAATGTATTTCTGTATATTAGCAAAAACAATTGGGAAATATGATTTTTAAAACAATATCATTTATAGTAGTATCATAAAACCGAATCCTTAGGAATAAGAGTAATAAGACACTGAAAACTACAAAACATTGTTAAGAGACTGTAAACAAGAATTAAATGTAGTGGTATAGCATGTTGATTGATTGGAAGATTCAGTATTGTGAAGATGTTTATTCTCCCCAAATTGATCTGGAGATTAAATATGATCTCCATTAAAATTCCACCAGGCCTTTCTTTATTTGTAGCATATGACAGACTAAAATATTTATGGAAATTAAAGGGGCATAGAATAGTCAAAACTGTTGTGGAAAAGAAGAGCAAAGTTAAAGGGCTTACACTACCTGATCTCAGGATTTAGTGTAAAGCCACAGTAATCAAGGAAGTGTGGTATTGGCACAAGGATAGACATATAATTAAGTGAAACAGAAGAGACTAGAATGCAGACTCACACACATATGACAATTATTTTCAACAAGGTGCCCAGGTAATTCAATGAGGAAAAAAGTCTTTCAGTAAGTCATTCAGGAACAATTGGATATCCATATGGAAAAAATAATAAACACCAATCCTTGCTTCACACCATACACAAAAATTAATTCTAGATAGGTCATAAATGTAAATGTTAAAACTTATTTAATTACTAGAGAAGACATAGATAATCTTTGTGACTTTGCGTTATGCAAAGATTTCATTGATAGGAATCAAAAGGCATGAATCATAGAAGAAAATTGGAATCACTGTGACTACATTAAAACTTAAAAACTTTTGTTCTTCAAAAGACACTATTAAGAAAATGAAGAGGCAAGCCACAGACTTGGACAAAATATTTTAAATGTATTGCAAAGGAGAAATAGAAATTCACAATTATATTCAGAGATTCAGTACTTTTTCTCTCTTGGTAATGAATTTCTCGTTTGCAATAAATGCATGAAAAGATGCTCAAATCATTAGTCATTTAGGGAAACACAAACTAAAACCACAATGAGATATCACTACACAGCCAGTGAAATGCTTAAAATTTAAAAGACTGTCAGTACCAAATATTGGTGAGGATGTGGAATAAATGGAACTCTTATGCATTGCAGTTTGAATGCAAAATGGTAGAGCCAATTGGAAAACAGTTTGAAAAGATAAATTGTATCCCTACAGTAGAATACAGATTAACAAAAAGTAACAAACTTCTGATAGAGGCAAAAACGTAGTTGAACCTCAGAAGCATTTACAGGAAGTAAAAGATGCCAGATACAAAGGACTATATACTGTGTGAGTCCATTTATATGGTATCCTGTAAAGGGCATAACTATAGTGAAGGAAAGCAGATCAGTGGTTGGCCTGTGGCAAAACTTGTGGGAACAAAGGGACATGAGAAAACTTAAGGGGAATGGAAACATTCTATATCTCCTTTGTGGTGGTGGTTACAGAACTATATGCATTTGTCAAAACTCGTTGAACGGTACATCAAAATGGCTGGATTTTATTGTCTACAAATTATACCACAATAAAGAAGATTTTAAAAATGGAGGACTTAATTGTAATCCTCTAACTAACCATTATGGGAAGGCACTCTGAATTCCCCCTAGCACTGATTGGCTTCTAATATCTCTGTTACTGCTACCTGGTAAGCCTTGGGTGGTCTGTCTTTGCACATGTACAGCTAACTCTTGGTCACAGACTCATTGGGGTCCTCCACACAGACTTTGGAGGCCCCGTTCTCTGCACAGCTTTCTCCTTTTCAGTGACCTGCCCCACAATTTCCAGCCACTTCAGCTGCCTCAAATCCTTCACTTCAAACTTCACACTTCAGCTGCCTCCTCAGCTCAGATGACTGTTTTGGCCTGCTTAGACTCCAGTTCTTGTTCACAGAAATAATGTGACATGCTTTAATTAGAAGAGTTCTAAAATGTTGGGCATTAGTTAGTGACATCTTGTAATATCAGCAATTCTTTTATTTCCTTAATGTTAAAACAGAAAATACAGTTTGAGTTCATGGTCTGTAAACCCAGAAGTCTCACTGCCTTGCCAGTTATGTTTGGGTCACATTGAGATCCCTCTGCAACAATTATTTTGCCCATTAATCAACAAAAATGTTTAAGGTAATATACTGTGTTTCAAGCTTTGTGTTGCTAGGCACTGCAGGTACAAAGGTAAAAGAGACAGTACCTGCTCCCTCAGGGAGCTCACAGTTCATAATATCTGAACAGATAACTACAATACAGTGTACACGATAGAAGCAAAGTGTGTTGTAGAAATATTTAGTAGGAACACTTAGGCTAATCTACATGCATGATGTGTGTATTTGGGGGGAGGGTGGATACATTTGGGGGGTAGGTGATGAATACAACTGAGAAGGCTAGGAGAGAGTTAATGTGAAATGTTTATTTTTTATTTTTTTATTTTTTATTTTTTTGCGATACGCGGGCCTCTCACTGTTGTGGCCTCTCCTGTTGCAGAGCACAGGCTCCGTACGCACAGGCTCAGCGGCCATGGCTCACGGGCCCAGCCGCTCCACGGCATGTGGGATCTTCCCAGACCGGGGCACGAACCCATGTCCCCTGCATCGGCAGGCAGACTCTCAACCACTGCGCCACGAGGGAAGCCCTGAAATGTTTATGTTTTAAATCCTATTGGATAAAACTAGGGATTCCAATCTAAGGAGCAGAGCAAAAAAGTAAAGTAATGCAGTTGTTATACAACTTAGAAACTTCTTCAATCTGGGAAAGAATTAGAATGTGTGAGGTTAAATTTTAGAAATCATGTTATCTGCTGCGTATTTGTGTTTTAAACTATATTGGAAATGTAAATATTTTCAGGCACAAGAGCCATTCTAGGTCTGCCAATCTTTCTTCTCCTAAGTTCTTACATCCGGCTGGACCCACTAACTGAGGCCAACTCTTATTCTAAGCAAAGTTGAAAACCAAATGAACTGCTACAAATTCTATCCACTGAGAAGAGTTTCCTTTTTTCTTATCTTTCAGGGCCGTCTCTGAAAGATTATAAAGATTATAATCCTATATAATACCAGAAAATTCCACTTCTGCTGGTTTGGGGCATATCATTAGACATAATTTTTTAACCCTCAGTTAAGTAGTCATAGCATACTTTGAGACTGTGCATGCAGGTGAAGCAAGATACGGCAGGAGTAACTATCATACCTCCCTGTGCCTTCAGAGCCTACTTAGTCCTCATGCAAGATCTGCCAATTCCCCTTGATGGTGGAGTACAGCTTGACATTCGTAACTCAATAGCTAGGTGATCACATGCGATCTACTTCATACTGGACCGGTTGGATGACATTGCTACCTGGTGTCCCTTGATCTTCCAGTTAGTCTCTGTTTGACACTAATATTTGGTCAGGAGCTCTTTCTCAAAAACAAACCACTTTTCATTTCACTTGCGGAAGTGAGTATGATCTTTTATCAAAACCTAAGAGTCAAGAAATGAGAGGCAATGAATTGATTTTCGACTCAGAAAGTAGATGTGCTGAGTAAGATTTTACTGTTAGAAAGTCAGTAGCTACATGCGAAGTATGGTTTGAATCAGGAATTATTTCAAGCTACCAGGGAGATAAAGTAAGAAAGATTAGGGTTTCAAGGCATGGTACAAAAATAATCTGGACTCTGTCTTCTAATAAATTGTGTTTGGAGGTACGAAAACATCATAATTTAAAAAATCTAAAGGCCTCCAATGCAATTCTACCATCAGAACTTCTCAATGATACTTTTAAGCATCATGACCTACCGCAGACATTTGAAGACCATTTGGTTTGCTGAGTCTTAAAGGTCACATGTAGAGCTTACACTACTGTACCTGGATCATCTGGAGAGACTTATCTTGCTCTGGGTGCTACTGAAAGCTAATAGCTTTATATTTTACCTTATAAATGGATCAGAGCTATACACTCAATTATGGAACATGCTGCTCTCAAAGTTTAAAGCGGCCAACCAAACTTTTTGTCTCCTTCTTAGTGGGAGGCAGACAAGGGGTAGCAAATTCTCTTTGACTTTGGGAGGAATATTCTAGCATACCCTGGATCCTCAAGAACTTTACTGAGGAGGCAAGCTCTGTGTTTTCTTAAGATTTAGTTCTCACTTCTGTTACACGTGTATTTACCAAGAAACTTCATCTGTCAACTCTTCTACTCTTACAGATCCTAATAGATTGCTGTCTTCTAGAGCAGGATCAAGGAGATGTAGCATGGAATGTGAAGGCAGCCAAAGTCTCTGCAAAAGCAGATCACGGCATAGAGCAAGAATATTTTATTATGTTTCCCTGAAGCAGGGCAGTAGACGTATCTGTCCTTACCACATGTAAATAACCTGTTGCTTTTGTTCTCTCTGGATTATTATGAAGGGAAAAGCATTTGCTAAATTAAAGCTACATATCAAATACCAAGGCTGTGTTAAGTTGCTCAGTAAGGAGGCTCCATCTGGAGTGGCAGCTCCAGTTAAGTCATCTTCTAATTAACTTTATGATAATCTTCCATTAATTTTCAAGCCTATTAATTTTTGTAGAGGCCAAACTAGTGAAGGCAGTCACCAAACCTGCAATTCTCAAGTCTCTGACTGACACTAATCTCTGCTTTTCCCTTGGGATGTCTTGTTGCTCCAGAAAGGAAACTGCAGTGTTTCCAATTGGCCCTTCCTGTAACATATAGACGCTGCTTGGAAAGCCAAAGTGTGGATTCTGCCAATTGCTCAGAGTACACATTCTAATTGTAAACCCAAGAACTGGAAAAAGAGCAGCAAGGGGATTTCTGAAATTTACTCTTAGATATTTGATATTATCTGATGCTATTATATGTGAAATTGGTTTTAAATTTCTTTTTAATTGTTCATTGTGTGTATGTAGAGATTCAATTGATTTTTTAAATACTAATCTTGTATCCAGTGTCCTTACTAAATATGCTTACTAACTCTAATAGCTTATCTCTAAATTATTTTGAGATTTCTATATCACAGTCATCATCTAAGAGTAGTGACAGTTTTATTTCTTTCTTTCCAATCCCTTTACATCTTCTTTTTCTCACCTTATTACATTGGCTAGGACCTCCAGTACATTGTTGAATAGAGGTGGTGATAAAAGGCATCCTTGTCTCATTCCTGATCTCAGAGGTAAAGTTTTCAACATTTCACCAGTAAATTTGTTGTTTGCTATAGGACTTTCAAAGATATTCTTTATGAGTTAAAAGAAATTGCCTTCTATTCCTTGTTTGCACAGAGATTTTTTTTATCATGAATGGATAATTAATTTCATCAAATGCTTTTTAAAATCTTTAAAGTAATCCAGAAAGGATGTGTGTGGAAAATGGAAGGTGTAAATGAAATACAGTGGTACAATTTTTAATAATTATTAAAGCTGGATAAATAAAAAAACCAAAATCTGTTACAATTATCACATTACTTTTAACCTTTATTCTTTAAATGCAGTGAATTTGATAGATTAATTTTCTAATGTTAAGTCCATGTTGCATTTATAGAACAACTTTATAGTCCTTTTTACCACCTTGAGTCATTTGAGGGTAAATGGCTTGCTGATCTGATGTTTCTTTACCCCCAAATACATTAGTGTATATTTTTTATAAGTAAGAATATGCTCTTACATAACTGTAATCCAACCATCAAAAGTAAGACATTAATACTGATATACTTTTAACATTTAATTCTCGGAACCCACTCAAGGTCAACAGTTGTCCAAATAATGTGCATTATAAAAGGATCTAGTTCAAAATCATGCCTTGCATTTAGTTACCATGTCTTGTTAGTCTCCCTTGGTCTAGAACAGTTCTTCGGTCATTCCCTTTTGGAGATTACACTTGTTTTTTAGAATATCTGAGCTTGTCTGATATTCCTCACAGTTAGATTCAGGTTATGCATCTCTAGCTGGAAATGGTACCATATTCCTCTCATTGCGTCTTACCAGGTAATGCACAATTTTGATTTATCCCGTTACTCAGAATGTTCAGTTTGATCTCGTCATTAAGGAGGTGTGTACCAGGCTTCTGTACTAAGTTACTCTTGATAATTAAGTCCTTTGTCAGAATGTATTTCTAACTACATAAATGACATATTTCTCAAAATTCTTTCAGTTTACTCTTATATTTATTTATATCTAGATGGATTCATGGTTTTCTCTTTTTCTCAATGTCTTATAATCAGTTACTATAATTATTTATTTTGAAGCTCAAATTGTTAGTGGGATTTGGTCAGTGTGAACCCCTTCAAGCTGGTTTCTTTGTCCTTTTGACAAGACCCCATCATTCTTTGAGTGTGTCCTTAACTCTCAACACAAGAAGCTTGTCTAGGCTTTTCTTGTATTTTCCTTTTCTCAGCCCTGGAATTAGCCATTTCTTCGTGGAGTCGTGGTTCCTTTTAGTGAAGAACTGATTGAAAAGCCAAGATCTGGGCAATAGGTATGCTCATTACTATCAAAGTGTTGTTCTTAAGCCCTCTCAGTGGATAGAGCTAGTATACTCAGGATTGTGTGTGTGTGTATACACACATTATATGCATATTTACACTATAGTTCTACCTATTACTAACAACCTGAGTTCACACTGATATCTTTTCATTCTAATTCAACACCACAGAGTTTATTCTAGTGTTTTCCCTTTCCATATTTGTAACTACCTTTTCAAATACTGAAAGAACTGGCTCCCATTAACCATAATATATATATTGTTTAATCACCACCACACCACTCCCCATCACTCTGCACACATCCCCCCTTCACCCCATTTAGGTTCCAGTATCACATACAGCCTTTTCCACTCCTGAATGTCCTTGTAACCCTCAGAACATGGACTCTGACAGCCCAGGCCAGCTTGCCCGACATTGAATGTCCTCATCATCCTACCTAAGCTCTGACTTCCTGCTTGGGTTCTGACCCCATACTCCAGGACTTCCCCTTTTCCCCACATAGTTGCCTTCCTTTTCCCACTTGGACTCAGACAGCTCACTCTAGGCTATCCTCACAGGTGGATACCCTCCCCGTCCAGCTTAGGTTCTGGTTTGCCTGTGTCAGGCCACCTGTTTGTGTGGATGCCCTCCTCAGCCTTCCTGGGCTTGACAGCCCACACCAGTCCCCGCTCCATGGCTCTGTTGCTACTCAGGCTCTGGCTCCCCTTCCCTCAGTGTAGACACACTCCTCACTCTGTTTGGGCTCTGTTGCCCCAGACTAGGCTTCCTGTCCATGGGGAACCTTCTTATCCTGCTGAGGCTCTGGTTCCCTTTGCTGGGCCTTTCTCATCCAGATTGGGTTCCATCATGCTGCATGGTGCTGCCCCATATATGGATGCCCTCTTTGCCCTCCTTGAGCTCTGACGCCTCACTTCTGGCCTCTCCCTGAATGAAGGCCCTCCTCACCCCACTTGTGCTCTGACATACAGCTCTGGGCCACTGCGGCTGCTTGTGCCACCGCCAAGGCAGACCACTGCCTGCCTCTGCCCCACTGATAACTTTCCAAAAAGGGAAGAACAAAGGGAAAGCTTGCTATCTTTTTAATGTCTAAAGGATTTGAAATGATGTCCTCATTTTTACTCTTGATATTAATAATTTATGCCATCTCTCTTTTGTTCCTGACTAGTCTCTTCTAGCAGCTTATTAATTTTATTAGTGTTCACAGTGAATTTTATTTTGGTTTGCTGATGCTTTCTATTGTATGCGTGTTTTCTCTTTTTGATTTCTGCTCCTAATTTCATTCCTCCTACTTTGTTTGAGTTTCACTTGTATGTTTTTTAAATTTTTAACATCTTGAAATGGGTACTTAGATCATTGTTTTCAGCCTTCCTCTCTCCCCTGCCCTCCCTGGTATATGCACTTAAGCCTGTAAATATCCTTCTTAGCCACATTCCACAAGTATTTCTTTTTTTGTTGTTAGTTTCTTTTTTTTGTTAGTTTCTTTTTAATGCACTTGTAAATGGGATTTTTCTCCCTTAATTTCTTTTTATGATAATTCATTGTTAGTTGATAAAAACGCAACTGATTTTTTATATTGATTTTGTATCCACCAACTTTACTGATTATGTTTATTAGCTCTAACAGTTTTTTGGTGGACTCCTGATGGGTTTCTATATATAATATTATGTCATCTGCAAATAGAGACAGCTTTACTTCTTCCTTTCCAATTTGGATGTCTTTTTTTTTTTTCTTGCCTAATTGCTCTAGCTAGGACTTCCAGGACCATGTTGAATAAAAGCAGTGAGAGTCAGCATCCTTGTCTTGTTCCCAGTCTTAGAGGAAAAGCTTTCAGGTTTTCACTGTTGAGTATGATGTTAGCTGTGGGCTTTTCATATATGGATTTTATTATGTTGATGTATGTTCCCTCTGTACCCAGTGTGTTGAGGGTTTTTATCATGAATGGATGTTGAATTTTGCGAAATGCTTTTTCTGTATCTATTGAAATGATCATATTATTTTTATATTTCATTTTGTTAATGTTTTTTATTACATTGATTGGTTTCCATATGTTGAACCATCCCCTGGAATAACTCCTACTTGATTATGATGTATGATCCTCCTAATATATTCTTGAATTCAGTTTGTTAATATTTTGTTGAGGACTTTTGCATCTGTGTTCATCAGGAATATTGGCCTGTAATTTTCTTCTTTTGTAGTGTCCTTGTCTGACTTTGGGTAATGCTGGCCTCGTAAAATGAGTTTGCCAGTGTTCCCTCCTCACCTGTGTTTTATAAGAGTTTGAGAAGGACTGGTATTAATTCTTCTTTAAGTGTTTAAGAATTCTCCAGTGAAACCATCTGATCTTGGACTTTTGTTTGTTGGGAAGTTGATTACTGATTCAATATCCTTACTAGTAATTGGTTTGTTCAGATTTTCTATTTCTTCATGATTCAGTCTTGGTAGATTGTATGTTTCTTGGAATTTATCCATTTCTTCCAGGTTGTCCAATTTGTTGGTATATAATTTTTCATACTAATCTCTTATGATCCTTTTTATATGTGGTATCAATTGTAATTTCTCTTCTTTCATTTCTAATTTGAGTCTTCTCTCTTTTTTTTTTCTTGATGAGTGGCATCTACTCTTTTCCATATAGATATGAACAGTGAAATGGATCCCATCCCCAGCTTCAATTTGATGGCTTCTGATTAATCTAAACCATTTATGGTAATCACATTCCCCCTACCACAGATGGGTTTAGAAATAGACATGTGACCCAGTTCTGTCCAGTGAGATCTGTGGGGTAATATGCTGAGAGACTTCTTGGAAAGATCATCTCTCTTTTTGAAAAAATTAAGGTAAAGGAAAAGATGGCATGCTGATTCTTAGAACTACTACATTGGGAATTTTTTGATTGTCTTCATGGTACAGTAAATATTTAGATATTACAATTTAACTTACAATTCAATGGCTGATTAAATGTACATTTTAAAGGGAGAGAAGATGTCGTTTTAGTGATTTAAAACCTATCAGTAGAGAATATATTTAGAAACAACAGAAAATTCAAATATCAGGTTTTGTTGTGTTTTTTGTTTTTTGGCCATGCTGCAAGGCATGTGGGATCTTAGTTCCCAGACCAGGGATCGAATCCCTGCCCCCTGCAGTGGAAGCACAGAGTCTTAACCACTGGACTGCCAGGGAAGTCCCTGTTTTTGTTAACAAAGAGGGATTTATTTGTCTCAGGCGTCAAGAAGTTTGGAGATAGCTACTTAGTGATTCTTCAGATGCTTCTTCATTATTCTTAGTTTTCATTCTCATGCTTGTTACTTCATGGTTACAAGATGAGTGCAGCACCTCCAAGCAGGAGGAGGGGGAAAGGCCAGTGAACAAAAGGGGCATGCCAGTTGAGTCTGCCTGCTTTTGTCAGGAAAACAAAAGTTTTCCTGGAAGCCCTGTTCTGAAATCTGGTTTATTGTGTTTTATTAGCTACTATTTGCAATCCATCTATTTAATCTATCTTCTCAAATTTAGCTATATTAAGTTGTTAACTTTTCTACTTTGTGCTTATGTTTTCTAAAGTGGGTATGTTAGACTCAGTAGGTGAGACATTTAATTTCTTTTTACAAAATTAGGGCTTCTGAGCAAACATGTAAATCTGTGCTAAGTTCAATATTTTTCATTTGAGCCAGACATTGTGGTAATTTTTCAATGAGTTTTATAGTTCTTATGTAAAGTTTTTCTAAGGAAGAACAGAAGACCTATTGAACATTTGAACTGAACTCCATTATAAGAATTACAATACAAACTACCTTTTTTTCAGAGTCCCTTTTGAGAAAGGAGAGTCACAGTCCATTGAAGGAAAAAACGAGCAGTGTTTAAATTTAATATCTGTTATTGTGTCCAGGATTTATCTACACAGACTTAGCTATTCCTAAGTTGTATACTGAACTCTATTTCCTTACATACCCTCCTGTCCCCACCTCTATCCTGTTCACAGACATGTTTATTCTCAGTTATTTAGATAAATCATTACGGTAAAAGTTAAAAGCATAATTTAAGAGAGAAAGAAAATGTAGTTTCAAATTAACTGCTGGAGGTGGAGATGCGTGCTGTGGACAAGGTGGAGCCATACTTTAGAAGGAATACAGATTCAGGGTGTGGTGGAGCAGGGTGTGGCCTCTTTATAATGGAGATGGGTGGAATGCAGACTTCAGGCTTTGCTGGGGATGGGGGAATTAGGCCTTCATTCAGAGTGCACCCATTCCAGGATTCTGGATCTAGGATAGATGTGGAAAAATAGTTTCCGACTCTGCTAAGGTGAATGCTAGTTTAAATTCATCTCAGTAATTGAAGACAATAAATGAGGTTTATATTTGTTTTACTTACCATACTTTTACTGTTGTGGCTAGAGAGGTCACAGATCATAAGGGAATAAATGAAGTTTGTATGCTCTAGGATTGTTTTGAAAGACCTAAATAAATCATCAATTTCACTAGTATTTTGTGCTCTCCCATTTTTATAGTATAAAACAGGGTCTCTCTTGTTATATAACTTTTATTTTTCCTGATCTTATTATGCAGGAGGAGAGGAATGGGAAACCAGATTATTTTATTTCTGCATCTGAACTAGGGAAGAAGACAACTCATTAGTAAATCTAGTAGTTACTTTGCCACAAAATTTTAATCCAGTTTTTTAAAGTTATTACAATTATTGTGGACTGTACTGCATGTCGAGGCTAATTGGAAACAGTGACCAGATTCTTAATCATTATCAGGAAACTGCATTCAGAGAATGAGAAGAACACCCCCACTGGATGAATTGCAGCCACCACCATATCAGGATGACAGTGGTTCTCCCCATCTCTCATGTACACCCTCAGAAATTGGGGACAGTAAATGTGAATTTTCCCACTGCAGCAACAGTCCAAGATGCTCATATAACAAGTGTCCAAGTGAAGGAAGCACAGGTCATGAAATAGAAAGTTTTCATAATAAAGGATATGAAGAAGATGTTCCAAGTGACAGCACTGCAGTCCTGAGCCCTGAAGTAAGTAAAAGCACATAGAATTTTTAAATGAATGTTATTTGGAAGATAATAATCCTGTGCTTATCCTCTTGGTCAGAAGGTTTTATCACTATCTTGTCCTTTATGGCTTATGGTACCAGTTTCTATTTTTATCCAGCAGATTTTTCAGGGCTGTCCCAACCATCCTTCAACTCCCTTTCAAAAGAGGACAGGTAGATAAAAATGAGAGCAATATGCAAGATATTGAGAAGTATCTTGCCGCAGGTTTCAACCTCAGTAGGGGTTTAAAAAAAATTTTTTTAACATTTTACATAAAACATTCTGGAATTACCCATTTCTTTTATCTTAAGGTTCCTATTTATGTTTGTGTTTATTTTTTAAATTATTTTATTTGGATATTTTTACTATTGGGAGGTGGCCCTTAAATGTTTTACAAGCCTTTCAGAATAATGTCTGCATTTCCATACCATGGAATATGGAAGGGATAAGTGATGCTCAGCTTTACTAATGAAATTTGAATTCATGACATCATTCATTCAGAGTGGTTGGTTAGTTGTGTTTTAAGTTATTTCCTTTTTTTGGAGCAAAAAATGTGAAAACAACAACAAAAATAGGTGTGTTATACTTTTGAAGTCTTTCCATGTTCTAAAAAGGATTTGTTTTAATCTTTCAATGATGATAAAAACTATAAAGGTAATCTAGAGGTTTTCATTAGGCAGTATTTACTTTTAGATTTCCTTTTTTTCTAGATGGCAAGTTTTTACAACTTTTGTCCCAGACAACATTTCATAATACTGCAGTGTGTCAGTGTTCTTACTAGGTGAATTTTTATCTACTGCCAAAATTAAATAATGAAAGTACAGCTCTGAATAGAATTTCCTTAAAGATTTTCTTATATAATTTCTAGGAACACTTTTTATCTGTTACTACTCTTCTACTATTTCTAATATTATTATATAGTATCTAACTTATCTAACTTAGAAGGAAATTCTGCATTGGTATTATAAATTTAACATAGCAGTATTTCATCATTTTCCACAAAGAATATTTCTCCATGTTTTGTACCTGAGCAAATTTGAGATAACTATTTTATAGATTTGCAAACTATATAGATAGCCAACACATAAACAGTGAAACCTGGATTGTGGAACTAACAACAACAATAATAGCTATCACCAATTGTGCCAAGAACTTTTCTATAAGCTTTACATAGCTCATTTAACTCTAACAACCTCATCTTCAGAAAGTTGTTATTTCCATTTTAGAAATTGAAAACATTAAGACTCAGAGAATTAAGCAAGTTGCCCAGGTATAAGTAGCTCTTAAACAGTAGAACTGTAATTCAAAGCCAGGTCTGCCTGACTGCAAAAACAGTGGTCTTAACAACTATGCTCTATTGCCCCTCTTGACCTGAATCATTGTGTGTGAAATTACTTTGAAGTATTGGTACCCTCCAAGTACACCACCAGACAAGCTATCCCAGAGGACTCACAGACCAAATTAAGATATTCAGGTTACACTTGTGTGTGTGTGTGTGTGCATGCATGTGTGTATGTGTGTTTTAAGCTATTTCAAAAGTAAAGCAAGAAGGAAGAGGAGCAAGATAAGGTAGGAGAACACACTTAGGATAGGATGCCCTTAGGTACGGGTGGCAAGACAACAAACACCGTGTGAATCCTGGTTTATATAATGTCCTTATGTTCAGTCTTACTCTTTCTGCTCCATCAGCATTCCCTAATTATGGCACGGTAACAAGGACAAAAGTTGAGATTTGAACAAGGGTGCCAGGGGCCCAAAACACATACTTGTTTTATGGGAGAGATGCAGGGGCAAGTACTCCTGGCCACAAGTGAAACTTGCAGTTAGTCTACTAAATAGACATAGATTTTATGTGCATTTCTTAAATAGAACACGTGGGTGACAGAGCTGTCAGCCCAGAGGTGACATGATCATAGCTTGGCCTTTCTATCCCTTTCCATAGGTAATAGTCATTTGTTCTATCTCATTTTCTGTTTATTCTGTCTTTGACATATCTTACAAGTCATTAACTTAGTTATTATATATATTTACGCATCTTCTGAATTCTGCCTGTGTCTCTCAAGTTACTTCCTTACTTATTATCTGTAGTTAACAGAACCTGTGAGTTTTGCCCATATTTCAGAAGCTTGCTGTGTTAACATTTCTTATTGAGTCTCCTCCATCCTGCTTGCTTTTGTGTCTTCTACAGCGAAACTGAATATGTTCAAACTGCAGCAAATGCATGTCACATAAATATTTAGGTGCTGATAGCCTGTGTTAGTGTAAAACTCATTCTTGTGTTTTTTCAAGTTTACTTTGCTTCCTACCATTCCTTTAATAGATATTATTTATCAAATAGAAAATTCTTACCTTCCTATTGGTTTAATCCAGGATCCAGCTATTTTAGAGCCTATCTTCCTACACAGTTGAACTGGGAGAGGAATGAGGAGAGTTCAGAAGGATTCCCCAGCAAGGAGTTCATTAACTGTATTGATGACCTGTTGCTGGCTAAAGATTATTGAAAACTTTGACTCAGAACCTTGAAAAGAGGAATTATTTTCTAATTACCTGTTTGTAGAGTACAAATAGTAGCTTTTATCTGTAAAAGTCCCACCCTTTTAACCCTCAGTTTCACAAGGAATGCCCAGGAAAAAAAAATGCCCAGGAAAAAAAAAAAAGGGAGGCACCAAGAGAAACAAAACTCAGAAATAGTTATCTGAGACCATATAAAAATCTTTATTGCCTTGAAAATCTTAAATGTCATGACACTGTTTTGGAAAATATTTAATTGAAAAATAAATTAATGTAATTAATCATTTAATTAGCAATTATGAAGTGGCATGCATTAAAACTTTTTTTTTTTTTTTTGCGGTACGCGGGCCTCTCACTGCCTGGCCTCTCCCGTTGTGGAGCACAGGCTCCGGACGTGCAGGCTCAGCGGCCATGGCTCACGGGCCCAGCCACTCCGCGGCACGTGGGATCCTCCCGGACCGGGGCACGAACCCGCGTCCCCTCCATCGGCAGGCGGACTCTCAACCACCGCGCCACCAGGGAAGCCCCATTAAAACATTTTGTTCTAACCTGTCAGTTTAACAGAGTAAGAATATTTTTACCCTGATCTAATCATATTGCATAAAAAACTGAATTATTCTATGAGAGTTTGTTCCTACTCCTAAAGTATTCTTCTTCACTTGTCATCTTTTCTTCCATACACCATACAAAATTGAGTCATCGTAGGTAGACATGTAAGATCTATGAGGTCAAAGACTTGTCTCTTTTTGTTTCTCTGCTGCATCCCCCACCCAAAATATGTCCTGGCACATAGTAGGTGCAATAGTTAGGCACATGTTAAGCTGCTATAACAAGGAGACAATTACAATGGCAAATACAGATACAAAACCACAGAAGATTGTTTGTCTTTCATTTAACAATACTCCTGGGTGAGTAGGTGACTTTGCTCTACAACATCATCCAGGGGCCCAGTTCCTGCTTTTTAGTCACTCTTCTGTCCCCTAGGGTGTTGTCCTAATCCACATGGTCCAAGCTGACCCACACATCCTATCTGTGTATCTGTTTGTGGGAAGAGTGAGAGATAGAGAGTGAAGAGCATGTAATTTTTTCTACAAACCTGATCTGGATGTTTCATACAGAACTCTGTTTCTCTCCCTTTGGCTAGAGCAGAGTTCCATGGCTGTATCAGTTGTAAGGAAGACTGCAAAGTAAAGTCTTTTGCCAGACAATGTGTTTCTGGCTAAAACCCAGGTAGTTTTTTTGAGACATGCGAAAGGGAAGACCAAGAGTCCGTAGTAGTGCCTACTACAGTACGCATTAAATAAAAGTTCAGAAAAATTCAGAAAATTATAAAATTGGCCCACATTTTAAAATGAAAAACACTTAATATTTATTAAAATATTTGAAGGGGTGAAGTGGTATAGCTGAAAAGTCAGAGACCTGAATTTGGCACTATTAGTCACTAGCTGAAACTCCTGTTACATTCCAGATAGTTAGACTAGCAGGAACTTTAGACAATTCCAGGCAAAAGAGATACAGTTTCTTTTAACCTTACAATTAAAATATATAGTTTCATACTTTCTTAAACTTTTGGAATTGTATTCTGCCATTTTCAACAGTAATTAGTATCAGAAAATAATACGTAGTTTTAAATTCTGGTTAAAAATCGAAATAGTGTGTGTGTGTTATGGAAAATAAATATTTGGCTGCAAGTATTTTGAGGCCTTTGTATTTATACTTTCGTATTTCACATTTCCATTGATTTTCAAGCCTAAATGTGTTAACATTCTATTACAGATGGGGGCATTTGAAACAAATCTGAAAATGGTACCAAAATTTTCAGTAGCATTATACTTTCATTTATGTTCTCTTTCTCTCCAGCCTAATATTGAGCTGTCAGTTGTTTTGTTTATAATGTTACAATTTTAGTAATTTTTTTTTACAAAAGGAGCAGAAATATACATGGAAGTGTATATTTTTGTTTCTCATGATAAAAACGTATATCCAACTTTCTCTAAATTGTGATGGTGGATATTAAATTCTATGTCTTTATTATAATAAAATTTTTTTTTTTTTTTTTTTTTTTTTTTTGCGGTATGTGGGCCTCTCACTGTTGTGGCCTCTCCCGTTGCGGAGCACAGGCTCCGGACGCACAGGCCCAGCGGCCATGGCTCACGGGCCCAGCCGCTCCGCGGCATGTGGGATCTTCCCAGACCGGGGCACGAACCCGTTTCCCCTGCATCAGTAGGCGGACTCTCAACCACTGCGCCACCAGGGAAGCCCCTATTATAATAAATTTTTGAGTTTAACTTACCACTTACATTACTTTGTCCCCATAGAGTAGCTTTTGATTGTAGTTGGCTGTTAATTATTATTACTTTCTTTATGATAGCAAATAAAAACAGTCATTCTTCTAAAGAAATATCAGATACTTATTTACATGCTAGATGAAATAATAGAGTTAAAAATTGAAAACATTTAAATTTGCTTTTCTTAGGATATGTCAGCTCAAGGATCATCTTCACAGCTTCCTAAACCTTTTGATCCTGAGCCAGAAGCTAAATATGGCACACTGGATGTGACTTTTGACTATGACTCACAAGAACAGAAGCTTCTGGTAACAGTGACAGCTGTCACAGATATCCCAACATATAACAGGACAGGTGGCAACTCATGGCAAGTACACCTTGTTCTTCTACCTATAAAGAAACAGAGAGCAAAAACCAGCATCCAAAGAGGACCATGCCCTGTCTTCACAGAAACATTCAAATTTAATCATGTTGAATCTGAGATGATTGGAAATTATGCAGTTCGGTTTAGACTGTATGGTATACATCGCATGAAAAAGGAAAAGATTGTGGGGGAAAAGATTTTTTATTTAACAAAATTGAATCTTCAAGGGAAAATGTCATTACCTGTGATATTGGAACCTTCTTACAATCATTCTGTGAGTATCTGATCAAATAACCCAAATACAGTTTATGTCATGGTATATAATATACACAATTTTTAAAATCTATGATCAACCCAACAACTTTCTCAGCCTATTTTTTACATAGTAATCATACCTACAAAATTTCTAAGTCCTAAATAGGTAGGTATAACTTATGTATTTTATTTTATCTTCACAGAGTCTGGCCTGATGTCTTTCATATTTATTCCTTTGTTAAACATTTATTACATGATTGCTTATGACATCATCTGAACTCCTTATAGAATTTATTGTTTTCTTTCCAGGTTAAAACTAGGTGATACTTTAACAGCTATCTAGCCCATATCTTATTTGATATACTGCAGAAATTATTTGCATTTATAGAATTTATGCTGCTGCCTAGGTCATAACTGATTATCCTTCCAGATCTGCTATGAAATTATTTTTAAAGGTTCAAAAAAAACTCTGCCCTTGTTATACTTTCCACTTTTTTTTTTTTTAAGCAAAGATTTTGCAGTGTTTCTGAGAGAATACTTCCATTTAGTACTATGAGCTATTCTCCCTTTTCTCTTTTTTCCTCCAGGTACTGATCAGACACAAGTGTCTCTCCCTTACTGTCTGTCTGTGATCTCTCTCTCCATATTTTTAACTAAAGTCCTGCAAGGCATTGCAAATCGCAGGAGAGTTGCACTGTTTATTTAAACCAGAGAGATACACTATGCCACATAGTTATTTAGATTATGAGAAAATCTGTGATATGCTGGAAATATAAATTTTGAATTATATTTATTCCTCTCATAATTGAATAAGAAGCATTTTTACACATAAATATACAGATTTGGAATAGACTTATATATTAAAATAAAGGTATAATATTTTAGAGTTGTTTTTAAGCCTTTAAATATATTAAGCATAAGTGCAAGGTTAGAGTCTCACTGAATTTATACCAGGCAGCATTTGATCTTATAGGACCTTCATTCCCAATAGAACCATACCATTTTAGCTAGATGATTTCAGCATCTTTAAAAACCAAAAGGTGATAATAAATATAGTATACCCCTATGGGTTTTTAATATAATATTTATCCTTTATTGGGTAAATTGATAACTTGATTTAATTTTACATTTTAGAATTACTGTTTGGGGGAAATGTCTTTTTTAAATGATATCAGCAGTTTATCAGAGGAGAGGCAAAAAAAATTGCAAGCACTATTTCAGAGGGAAGAAGATAACTTTTAATAAAATTGAATATTCTATAATTTTTGCTATGATTTTTAAACTTACTCATTATTTGGTTTGAGTGATCACTAGTTAATCTGTGGAAAATGCATCCTTGTATATAGAAATACCTGATTTATATTAGAAGAGAATGACTGTATCATCAAGAGGTATGTATCTTGTGTTTCTTTATTTGCTTTGAGTTATCTGTTCCCAATTCTGTATTAATTATCTTCTTTTCACAAAGAAAATGAAGCCATACAAAATAATATGTTTTCTTCCTCTGGTCAAACTAAATGATTTCTATCCACACCTACATCACATGTGTTGGCTTATGGGTTTTTTTTTTTCATTTTTTTTTAACATCTTTATTGGAGTATAATTGCTTTACAATGGTGTGTTAGTTTCTGCTTTATAACAAAGTGAATCAGCTATACTTATACATACATATACCCCCTTATCCCCTCCCTCTTGCGTCTCCCTCCCACCCTCCCTATCCCACCCCTCTAGGTGGTCACAAAGCACCGAGCTGATCTCCCTGTGCTATGCGGCTGCTTCCCACTAGCTATCTGTTTTACATTTGGCAGTGTATATATGTCCATGCCACTCTCTCACTTCGTCCCAGCTTACCCTTCCCCCTCCCTGTGTCCTCAAGTCCATTCTCTGCATCTGCGTCTTTATTCCTGTCCTGCCCCTAGATTCTTCAGAACCATTTTTTTTTTAGATTCCATATATATGTGTTAGCATACGGTATTTGTTTTTCTCTTTCTGACTTACTTCACTCTGTATGACAAACTCTAGGTCATCCACCTCACTACAAATAACTCAATTTCGTTTCTTTTTATGGCTGAGTAATATTCCATCGTATTTATGTGCCACATCTTCTTTATCCATTCATCTGTTGGCTTATGTTTGATTCTGTATTTCTGTATGTCTGACAACCAGTACAATAAATTTCTGTGGAGTGTTCAGAAAAAGAAAAAAGTGCTAAATAGATAGCTTCTAAGACATAACATTTGAATCTGAACAAAACTATTTATCTTCTGCTCTTAGAGAATTTTTTCTCTGCATTGCTATGCTTCTCAGAGTTAGTGCCTATGTTGAATTGTTGCTCTGTCTTGGCCTTCTTTCTTTCTCCACCTGCTCAAAATCTCATTGCTTGTTTTTGACTTCTGTGCCAAAAACAACTAGTGTCAAAAACAACTAGTGTATGACAGTTGTGAGGTTAAGACTCATAATTCTGCCTATCAGCTGTCTTGTAAGAATAAAATACTAAAAGAATGTATGTGTTCTGTCTGTGCTCTAGTGTTAATGTTCTCTTTGCTTAGGTGTTGATATTAACTGTATAGAGAAATCATGTGATTGTGGATTACTTAGGTGATTTTAGCTCTAATTTTGTAAGATGTAATAATATATGAGTGAGAGGTACTTTCATAATTAAACATTTATTCTTATAGCTTTTGACTAATTACTTCTTCTTCTTGCAAGAATATTAGCCTTTTGGCAAGGGAAAGTTTTAATCCAGTTAAAAAATTTACAGACTATGGTTAAAACATATTCAAAGCTTAATTACAGTTCATTTTCATGGGTAATAATAGAAAATTAGAATTCTGCAAATAGAATTTAATTTTATAGCTAGTTTTTCAGAAACTGATCAAATCAATACATTGAGAGAAAAATGACCAGTATCACCAAACTGACTTTCTGAGAACTAAGCCCTGAGTTTCCTTGAGGGTAAAATTTAAGTTTAACATTAAGATAAGCGTATAGTTTGGTCAGTGAACAGTGGAAAATATATGAAGGGTTGAAAAGCATGAGTTCTTTCTACTGACTAGTTGTGTCAGTTTGGATAAATTATCTAATCATTTTGGGCATCAGGTTTCTTGTTTGTAAAATGAGAGAATTAAACAAATGATCTCTAAGGTTCTACCCAGCACTATATTCTCTGATTCTACTAATATATATTGGGAGAAAAGTTAATGGATTTTAGGTGAGTTTTGTATGCTTAGCATATGACATTTTGTTGTGGGCATTTATTATGTTTTCTCACTCCTTCATACTTTTTTCAGCAACCTTCTAATGTCTGAGGAAGTCCCAACTAAGTCCCACCTCCCTAAGTTAAGCTGTATAATTCACTTCCCTAGTTTCACTGGTAGCTAGGGCATGAGCCATGTTACCTAGATGCTCCACTCATATTCATCTCTAGGAAACCTCAGCACAGACTGAACAGAGAAGCAGATGCTGCACTCAAATTATGTTCTCATCAGGTTGAAGGAATCTGATATCGAGTCATTAGTAATTCTAAAATAGATTTGCTGGTACAGAAATTGTATTGGTGCTGAACAATAATAAATAATAATTACAGGAAAGAAAAGACCTTGGCATAGAAGTGTCCAGTAGAAGCAGCAGCAGATTTCCTCATAAGGTCAGTTCTGCAGTATGGTTTTAGGTTTTTTCTTGAGAAGCTTAACCATAAGCCTGGTTCTCTAGTCATACCAGTCCCTTTAATAAATTGCTGTTCCACTTAGACAGTTAGCTTCCAATGCTTTCAAATAAGAACCCTGACTGGTAAATGTTGAAATAGCTATATGGTTTAGTATTTACTTGCTTTAGTCAGTTCTTAAGTTATACTCAATAGTTAGAATGTTGTCAGTTACCCTTCCTACCATGGTATATCCCTCTCATATTTTTTTTTTTTTTTTTTTTTTTTTTGCGGTACGCGGGCCTCTCACTGTTGTGGCCTCTCCCGTTGCAGAGCACAGGCTCTGGACATGCAGGCTTAGTGGCCATGGCTCACGGGCCTAGCCGCTCCGTGGCATGTGGGATCTTCCCGGACCGGGGCACGAACCCGTGTCCCCTGCATTGGCAAGCGGACTCTCAACCACTGTGCCACCAGGGAAGCCCCCCTCTCATAATTTGAACTTTTGTCATACACTCAACTTGTTCGTATGGCATTCTTTCCTAGTGTTTAACCCCAATTACTTTCTTCACTTGCATTTTTGGTACCATATAGTAATCTCTCTATTACAGTTATCTGGAATAGCCTCTCGCCTTTTCCTCCCTCAAGTTTTATTTCTTATTCAATTTATTCGATTTATTAATAATGAAACTTTATTCTTTCTCTCATAAACATAGAACCCTTCCTGTACAGACAGTAGTTAATTAGTATAATCTATGCAAAGTAGTCTGTCTAGCTAGAAAATTCGGAATTCAGTCCTACAACTGCAAAGCGCTGAATTTGGCTAACAACTTGAATGAGCTTGGAAGTAGATTTCTTCATCAGAGCCTCCAGATAATATCCCAGCCCAGCTGAAACTTTTATTAGTCATGTGAGACCCTAAGTGGAACATCCACCTGAGCTCATTTGGACTTTTGACCTACAGAAAATGTGTTGAAACTTAAGTTTTAGTGATAGAGGGTACTTAATATGTGCCTAGATGTCTATAGTTCATTAAATCTGGCTCCATATTTCATTTCTGTGTGAACACATAAGAGTTATAAGAAATAGACATGGGAGTGGGTGGGATTGTCTTGGGTGAGAAGAGAAAATCCTCAGGAACTCCTAGATGTAAAGATTGGAGAAAGGTGGGATAGAGTAGGAAGAAAGAGATAGTAAAACATCACAAAATCCAAGAATGAGGTTTTGAAGGAAGGAGTACTCAACTTTGTCAAATGCTCCAGATGGAACCAATAATCTGAGTGCTGAAAACTGTCCATTGAATTTAGGACATGCAAGTAATGGGTAGCCTTAGAGAGACCTGTTTTGGTGGGGTAGAGGGGTCAGAATCCAAACTAGAGTGGCAATCATGTAGACAACTCTTCCACCAAATTTGCCTGTGAAAATAGAGGGGGGGTTCAGGAAAGATGTTTCTGAGGTTAGGGGAGATTTGGGCATGCTTAAATGCTAATGAAAATGGTAAAATATGGAGTGTTAAGATATAGGAGAGCTAATTGAAGATAGCTATTAATTGAGGTCTGGGATGAACAGAGAGGCAAAAATGTTACGAGTATTTTCAAGCCATTTATTTTAATTGTAGACCATGAAATCAAAGTGGAATAAAGAGAGAAGTGAAGCTAGAAGGGGACTAATAGGCAGGGGAAAGTAGAAAGGTTAGTGGACTGAAAGTTCCAAGGACATCAAGGAACAGATGTGAGGGTAGTAGTTGAGCAGGAATTATGGAAAGGGCTGTGGTTAGAGAGGAGAATGTTTTCAATTAATGTGATGTGATGAGAAGGGTTCAGAGTATGATGGTGGGAGTGGGCAGCTGAGGTGGAATAAAAGGTAAAGACACTGGAGATGGATAAGTTGGTCAAGAGAGGCCAGGTTCTTGGATAGGTTATCCACATGGACATTGATTGAAGTCACAAAAGATGGTGGCAGCAATTGAAATGTGAGAAAAGATAGAATCAAAGATCGTTGTTCTCAAGAAATGAAGAAAAAATGTTCGGGGAGTGAAGAGGAAATGTCTAGGAGAGAGTATCTATGAAGACAGGATAACATGAGCCTTAACGGAAATTAGTTATTCTTTTCCACAATTTTAGGGAAGCAGTGTTTGACAAAGCAGCAGAGAACTTCGCTTCTTGACTCTGAGACACTTTGGGTATGAGAGAATAACCAGGATGAAAAGTCTACAGAGGGTGATATATCCTCAGGGAAGAATTGGAATTCAAGTAAAGCAAGGTGTTGAGGGTTCAGGGAAGAAACTCAAGCTCTGGACGAGTCTATCATAGATCAGGAGGGCCAGAAGGCATAGTGAAAAGATTCTGAAAAGGAGGAGCATGATGGAAGTTTGTGTTAGTGAAGAAGTACCAAGAATAATAGAATGAATGTTAAAGTAAAAGAGAGGCCAATATCATCAGGGATTTGCCTTCATTTATATTATACCAAAATGTTCATCCCAATCATAATTTGAGTCTATTTAAATCTCCGATGTCATTTAAAGTCTAATTTAAATAAAATCTTTATGAAAATGTATTAGGTTATTTCGAATATACTTTAAATTAGTTGATCTTATCTATCTTTGTATACCAAATATCTAGTACTGGTTATTGCTGTACAAATGTTGAATGGATGGATGGGTGATTAGGTGAATACAGTACATAATATTTCTGAGTTATTGCCTCCGGTGCTGATTTTTGCAGCTAGTCATGTGTTTTCTTATTCTCGAACTTATTTTATGTCTTCCTTCTAGATTTTCAACACTTTGAGAATAGATACTGTTGTTTTACTTATTTGATATTGTTCATAGAACCTAGAACATAGGGGAAATTGATTCATCAACATGTTCAGATAAACCTAATCATTTTTAAAATCTTACTAAGTTCCATATAACATTATTCCCTGATAGGTATCACCATGCTTAAAACAGCTCTATTAGGAATATTTTACAACCTGGTATTCAATAAGCATGCATCTCAGGGTAATTAAATAGGAACACATCAGGATTTGCTTTATTTTTAACTCATAATTGACTAATTAGGGGCAAACATACTTATATAATTTCTCATTCGAGAGTACAATGCCACAGTTTCCTAAGAATGATCACCCTTCCTCATGACTTACAGCAATGATGGGCTTATTTTAGACTCTTGTATTTTCCACCTTTAATTTCTAAAATCCCTGTATCTCAAAAACAGCCTGTCTTTATATTAATGGATTGAATTAACTTAGTTTGATATTTGTACTATTACTTTTATTTTTAAGAGAGGTAAATTATTGCTCAGACATAATTGAAATATGTGCTCCTCTAAGAATCATACTTTAGTCTCTATTATTAGCAAGTGGCTTTTATTTCTTTATTTTTAAAGTGGAATATAGTCGCTTTACACTGCTGTGTCAGTTTCTGCTGTACAGCAAAGTGAATCAGCCATACATATACATATATCGCCTCTTTTTTGGATTTCCTTCCAATTTAGGTCACCACAGAGCACTGAGTAGAGCTCCCTGTGCTATACAGTAGGTTCTCATTAGTTACCTATTTTATTCATAGTGTATACCTGTCAGTCCCAGTCTCCCAATTCATCTCACCCACCCCCTTTCCCTCTTGGTATCCATACGTTTGTTCTCTACGTCTGTGTCTCTATTTCTGCTTTGCAAATAAGATCATCTTTACGATTTTTCTAGATTCCACATATATGCATTAATAGACGATATTTGTTTTTCTCTTTCTGACTTATTTCACTCTGTATGACAGTCTCTAGGTCTGTCTGTATCTCAGCAAATGACACAATTTTGTTCTTTTTTATGGCTGGGTAATATTCCATTGTATAGATGTACCACATCTTCTTTATCCATTCCTCTGTCAGTAGACATTTAGGTTGCTTCCACGTTCTGGCTATTGGAAATAATGCTGCAGTAAACACTGGGGTGCATGTATCTTTTTGAATTATCGTTCTCTCTGGGTATATGCCCAGTAGTGGGATTGCTGGGTCATATGCTAGTTCTATGTTTAGTTTTTTAAGGAACCTCCATACTGTTCTCCATAGTGGCTGTATCAATTTACATTCCCACCAACAGTGTAAGAGGGTTCCCTTTCTCCACACCCTCTCCATCATTTATTGTTTGTAGATTTTGTGATGATGGCCATTCTGACTGGTGTGAAGTGATACCTCATTGTAGTTTTGATTTGCATTTCTCTAATAGTTAGTGACGTTGAGCATCTTTTCGTGTTTGTTGGCCATCTGTGTATCTTTTTTGGAGAAATGTCTATGTAGTTCTTCCACTCATTTTTTGATTGGGTTGTTTGTTTGTTTTTTGATATTGATCTGTATGAGTTGTTTGTATATTTTGGAGATTAATCTTTTGTCAGTTGCTTCGTTTGCAAATATTTTCTCCCGTTCTGAGGGCTTTTTGTCTTGTTTATGGTTTCCTCTGCTGTGCAAAGGCTTTTAAGTTTAATTTAGTCCCATTCGTTTATTTTTGTTTCTATTTTCATTACTCTAGTAGGTGGGTCAAAAAAGATGTTGCTGTGATTTATGTCAAAGAGTGTTCTGCCTATGTTTTCCTCTAAGAATTTTATAGTGTTCAGTCTTACATTTAGATCTTTAATCCATTTTGAGTTTCTTTTTGTGTATGGTGTTAGGGAGTGTTCTAATTTCATTCTTTTACATGTAGCTGTCCAGTTTTCCCAGCTCCACTTATTGAAGAGGCTTTTTCTCCATTGTATATTTTTGCCCCTTTGTCATAGATTAGGTGACCATAGGTGCGTGGGTTTATCTCTGGGCTTTCTATCCTGTTCCGTTGATCTATATTTCTGTTTTTGTGCCAGTACCATACTGTCTTGATTACTGTAGCTTTGTAGTATAATCTGAAGTCAGGGAGCCTGATTCTTCCAGCTCCATTTTTCTTTCTCCAGATTGCTTTGGCTATTTGGGGTATTTTGTGTTTTCTTACAAATTGTACGATTTTTTGTTCTAGTTCTGTGAAAAATGCCATTGGTAATTTGATAGGGATTGCATTGAATCTGTAGATTGCTTTGGGTAGTATAGTCATTTTCACAATATTGATTCTTCCAATCCAAAAATATTGTATACCTCTCCATCTGTTTATGTCATCTTTGATTTCTTTCATCGGTGTTTTATAGTTTTCTGAGTACAGGTCTTTTGCCTCCTCAGGTAGGTTTATTCCTAGGTATTTTATTCTTTTTTGTTGCAATGGTAAATGGGATTGTTTCCTTAATTTTTCTTTCTGCCCTTTCATTGTTAGTATATAAGAATGCAAGAGATTTCTCTGTATTATTTTGTATCCTGCAACTTCACCAAATTCATTGATTAGCTCTAGTAGTTTTCTGGTGGTGTCTTTAAGTTTTTCTATGTGTAGTATCATGTCTTCTGCAAACAGTGACAGTTTTACTTCTTCTTTTCCAATTTGGATTCCTTTTATTTCTTTTTCTTCTCTGATTGCCGGGGCTAGGACTTCCAAAGCTATGTTGAATAACAGTGGCAAGAGTGGACACCCTTGTCTTGTTCCTGATCTTAGAGGAAATACTTCCAGTTTTTCACTATTGAGAATAATGTTTGCTGTGGGTTTGTCATATATGGCCTTTATTATGTTGTGGTAAGTTCCCTCTATGCCTACTTTCTGGAGCGCTTTTATCATAAATCGGTGTTGAATTTTGTCAAAAGCTTTTTCTGCATCTATTGAGATGATCATATGGTTTTTCTTCTTCAACTTGTTAATATGGTGTATCACATTGATTGATTTGCATATATTGAAGAATCATTGCATCCCTGGAGTAAATCCCACTTGATCATGGTGTATGATCCTTTTAATGTGTTGTTGGATTCTGTTTGCTAGTATTTTGTTGAGCATTTTTGCGTCTACATTCGTCAGTGATACTGGCCTGTAATTTTCTTTTTTTTTGAATTTTATTTTTATACAGCAGGTTCTTATTAGTTATCTATTTTATACATATTAGTGTATATATGTCAATCCCAATCTCCCAATTAATCTCACCACCACCCCCACTCTCCCCCCTTGATGTCCATATTGTTTGTTCTCTACATGTGTGTCTTTATTTCTGCCTTGCAAACCAGTTCATTTGTACCATTTTTCTAGTTTCCACATATATGCGTTAATATACAATATTTGTTTTTCTCTTTCTGACTTACTTCGCTCTGTATGACACTGTCTAGGTCCATCCACATCTTTACAAATGACCCAATTTCGTTCCTCTTCATGGCTCAGTAATATTCCATTGTATATATATACCACATCTTCTTAATCCATTCATCTGTCGATGGGCATTTAGGTTGCTTCCGTGACCTGGCTATTGTAAATAGTGTTGCAGTGAACATAGGGGTGCATGTGTCTTTTTGTGTAATTTTCTTTTTTTGTGATATCTTTGTCTGGTTTTGGTATCAGGGTGGTGGTAGCCTTGTAGAATGAGTTTGGGTGTGTTCCACCCTCTTCAATTTTTTGGAAGATTTTGAGAAGGATAGGTGTTAGCTCTGCTCTAAATGTTTGCTAGAATTAGCCTCTGAAGCCATCTGGTCCTGGACTTTTGTTTGTTGGAAGATTTTTAATCACAGTTTCAATTTAATTGCTTGTGATTGGTCTGTTCATATTTTCTGTTTCTTCTTGGTTCAGTCTTGGAAGGTTGCACTTTTCTAAGGAGTTGTCCATTTCTTCCAGGTTGTACATTTTATTGGCATATAGTTGCTTGTAGTAGTCTCTTATGATCATTTGTGTTCTGCTGCGTCAGTTGTAACTTGTCCTTTTTCATTTCTAACTTTATTGATTTGAGTCCTCTCTCTTTTTTTCTTGATGAGTCTGGCTAATGGTTTATCAATTTTGTTTATCTTCTCAAAGAACCAGCTTTTAGTTTATTGATCTTTGCTATTGTTTTCTTTGTTTCTATTTCATTTATTTCTGCTCTGATCTTTATGATTTCTTTCCTTCTGCTAACTTTGGGTTTTGTTTGTTCTTCTTTCTCTAGTTCCTTTAGGTGTAAGGTTAGATTGTTCATTTGAGATTTTTCTTGTTTCTTGAGGTAGGCTTGTATAGCTATAAACTTCCCTCTTAGAACGGCTTTTGCTGCATCCCATAGGTTTTGGATCATTGTGTTTTCATTGTCATTTGTCTCTAGGTATTTTTTGATTTCCTCTTTGATTTCTTCAGTGACCGCTTGGTTGTTTAGTAATGTATTGTTTATCTTCCATGTGTTTGTGTTTTTTACATTTTTTTCCTGTAATTGATTTCTGATCTCATAGCATTTTGCTTGGAAAATATTCTTGATGCGATTTCAGTTTTCTTAAATTTACCAAGGCTTGTTTTCTGGCCCAAGATGTGATCTGTCCTGGAGAATGTTCCATGTGCACTTGAGAAGAAAGTGTATTCTGCTGCTTTCAGTTGGAATGTCCTATAAATATTAATTAAGTCTGTCTTTTCTAATGTGTCATTAAAGGCTTGTGTTTCCTTTTTTATTTTCTGTCTGGATGGTCTATCCATTGGTGTAAGTGGAGTGTTAAATTCCCCCATTATCGTGTCACTGTTGCTTTCCCCTTTTTTGCCTGTTAACGTTTGCCTGTGTGTTGAGGTGCTCCTGTGTTGGATGCATAAATATTTATAATTCTTCTTGGATTGATCCCTTGCTCAGTATGTAGTGTCTTTCCTTGTCTCTTGTAATAGTTTTTATTTTAAAGTCTATTTTGTCTGATATGAGTATTGCTACTCCAGCTTTCTTTTGATTTCCATTTGCATGGCATATCTTTTTCCATCCCCTCACTTTCAGTCTGTATGTGTCCTTAGGTCTGAAGTGGTTCTCTTGTAGACAGCATATATACGGGTCTTGTTTTTGTATCCATTCAGCTAGTCTGTGTCTTTTGGTTCAAGCATTTAATCCATTTACATTTAAGGTCATTATTGATATATATGTGCCTATTACCATTGTCTTAATTGTTTTGGTTTGTTTTTGTAGGTCTTTTTCTTCTCTTGTGTTTCCTGCCTAGAGAAGTTCCTTTAGCATTTGTTGTAAAGTTGGTTTGGTGGTGCTGAATTCTGTTAGCTTTTGCTTGTCTGTAAAGCTTTTGCTTTCTCCATCAAATCTGAATGAGATCCTTGATGGGTAGAGTAATCTTGGTTGTAAGTTTTTTCTTTTCATCACTTTAAGTATGTCCTGCCACTCCCTTCTGGTCTGCAGCATTTCTGCTGAAAAATCAGCTGATAACCTCATGGGGATTCCTTTGTATGATATTTGTTGCTCTTCCTTTGCTGCTTTTAACATTTTTTCTATGTATTTAATATTTGTTAGTTTGACTTATATGTGTTTCAGCATGTTTCTCCTTGGATTTATCCCGTATGAGACTCTCTGTGCTTCCTGGACTTGGTTGACTATTTCCTTCCCCACGGTAGGGAAGTTTTCAAATATAATCTCTTGAAATATTTTCTCTGACCCTGTGTCTTTCTCTTCTTCTTCTGGGACCCCTATAATTCAAATGTTGGTGCATTTAATGTTGGACCAGAGGTCTCTGAGACTATCCTCATTTCTTTTCCATCTTTTTTCTTTATTCTGTTTCGTGGCAGTGCTTTCCACCATTCTGTCTTCCATCTCACTTAATCCGTTCTTCTGCCTCAGTTATTCTGCTACTGATTCCTTCTAGTGTATTTTTCATTTTAGTTATTGTGTTGTTCATTACTGACTGTTTGTTCTTCAGTTCTTCTAGGTCCTTGTTAAGTATTTCTTGTATCTTCTCGATCCATGCCTCCATTCTGTTTCAGAGATCTTGGATCATCTTTGCTATCATTACTCTGCATTCTTTTTCTGGTAGATTGCCTATTTCCTCTTCATTTATTTGGTCTTGTGGGTTTTCACCTTTCTTCTTTGTCTGCAGCATATTTCTCTGTCATCTCATTTTGTCTAACTTACTGTGTTTACAGTCTCCTTTCCACAGGCTCCAGGATTGTAGTTCCTCTTGCTTCTGTTGTGTGCCACTTGGTTGGTGAGATTGGTCCAGGGGCTTGTGTAGGCTTCCTGGTGAGGGACTGGTGCCTCTGCTCTGGTGCGTGGAGCTGAGTCTTTTCCCTCTGATGGGCAGGGCCACGTCTGGTGGCGTGTTTTGGGGTGTCTGTGAGCTTAGTATGATTTTAGGCAGCCTGTCTGCTGACAGGTGGGGCTGTGTTCCTGTCTTGCTAGTCGTTTGGCGTGAGGTGTCCAGCACTGGAGCCTGCAGGCAGTTGGGTGGAGCTTGGTCTTGGCGTCAAGACAGATTCTTCATCCTGCCTTCCACAGACTGTGTGCTATATTCTCCTTCGATCCCCCAAAGGTCGCTTTCTCTCCCAGCTGATTTCGCACTGTGGGGGGGTTTTCTGATTGCAGGAACCTCTCCTCACCTTCAGCTTCCTGCCAGGGTTGGTGGTCCCTTTATTGATTCCTCGTTTCTTTTTTTCTTTCTTTCATTCTACCCAGTTGTGAGATTTTTCTTGTCCTTTTAGGTATCCGAATTCTTCCACTAATGTTCAGCAGGTGCTCTGTGAGAATTGTTCCATTTGTAGATGTATTCTTGATGTACTTGTGAGGAGAGATGAATTCTGCATCCTCGTATTGTGCCATCTTGACTCCTCTTGCAAATAGCTTTTTATTTTTTATTTATTTGGCTGGGCCGGGTCTTAGTTGCGGCACACAGGATCTTTGTTGCCATGTGTGGGATCTTCACTGTGGCATGCAGGATCTTATTTGCGGCATGCAGGATCTTTAGTGGTGGCATGCAGGATCTTATAGTTGCAGCATGTGGGATCTTTAGTTGCAGAAGCAGGGTCTTTAGTTGTGGCATGCAAACTCTTAGTTGTAGCATGTGGGAGCTAGTTCCCTGACCAGGTATTGGACCTGGGCCCCCTGTATTGGGAGCGTGGAGTCTTAACCACTGGACCACCATAGAAGTCCCCTTGCAAATAGCTTTTTAAACTTACACCTGGGCTTCCCTGGTGGCGCAGTGGTTGGGAATCTGCCTGCCAACGTAGGGGACATGGGTTCAAGCCCTAGTCCGGGAAGATCCCACATGCCACGGAGCACCTAAGCCCTTGCGTCACAACTACTGAGCCTGCGCTCTAGAGCCTGCGAGCCACAACTACTGAGCATGTGTGCCACAACTACTGAAGCCCGCATGCCTAGAGCCCATGCTCCACAACAAGAGATGCCACTGCAATGAGAAGCTCGCACACCGCAACAAAGAGTAGCCCCCACTCACCGCAACTAGAGAAAGCCCACGTGCAGCAACAAAGACCCAGCACAGCCAAAAATAAATAAATAAATAAGTTTATTAAAAAAAAAAAACTTACACCTAAAACTAAGACAACACTGTACAACAACTATACTCCTGTATAAAATAAAAGTTTTTTAAAAAACTAATCTTCATCTATTTTCATATTTGCTACAAATCACATACTACCATCGTCAATAAAAATCTACATTTTCTAAATGTAGGTTACACTTCTTCATCATAAAGCAATTTAAAATAAATACTTCATGATAAATTAATGATCACAGTTAAAAATGACTACATCAAAGAGAAAGCTGCATGAAGCTGCATGTATGCAATTCAGTTTCCTAGACAATAACAGTAATGTGAGTCATGGCTCACTTTAGTATAAAACTAAATAGTTATAGGCCTATTTAGAGGCAGTTATTCAAAGAGAAAGTAAGTGAACATATATTACTGGTAGAGGGGAATAACTAGTCTCACATGAAGAATTGTTAATCAGATAAATCAGTGAAAGGGAGAAGCTAAGTTACAGCATAGAAGGAAGCTTTTTGTTTAAATCAGAGTCTTAGTTTAAATGTTAAGTTTAAACTTAGTTTAAAAATAAGTCAAGTTTAAATGTTAAGTCTCAAGAAATTTTGAACATGCAGAAGAATTGAGTGGAAGAAACTAAAATTTCAGTGACTAAAATCATTTGTTTTGGGCTTCCCTGGTGGCGCAGTGGTTGAGAGTCTGCCTGCTGATGCAGGGGACATGGGTTTGTGCCCCGGTCCGGGAGGATCCCACATACCGCGGAGCAGCTGGGCCCGTGAGCCATGGCCGCTGAGCCTGCGCGTCCGGAGCCTGTGCTCCGCAACGGGAGAGGGCACAACAGTGAGAGGCCCACGTACCGCAAAAAACAAACAAACAAACAACAAAAAACCCAAATCATTTGTTTTTTATATCTAGTCTGGGGAACGAAAAACATCAAACATCTTAACTGGGGTTCATTTAGTTGAACCATCCAAGTGCTAAACTATAAACTCATACTTCATTTTTTTTGTATTATTTTTTCAAAAAAAGCCAGAAAAGTAAAGTATAAGCTTAAGTGTAATAAATATTCCAGGTAATATTTTCCTTTCCTGCTCTATTTTATTTTATGCAATTAATTTTTCCAAGATACTGATATCAATTGTTTGTAATACTAATGAGAGAAATTACATGTTTTTTGGAAAGAGAGTACTATTTGATCATTTTAGAGTGGAGTAAATATTATGATAGGTAAATTTGGGTCCAGGTGAGCAACATATTCTATAATTAAGAACATTAAAATGCATTAAATGGAGTAAGAGGGGATAAAATAGTGTTTTCTAAAGAAACACCATGGAGAGAGATATAACATTCAAATTCTAAATATCGACCACAATTTTTTTTTTAATTTATTGGCTGCGTTGGGTCTTCGTTGCTGCACGTGGGCTTTCTCTAGTTGCAGCGAGCAAGGGCTCCTCTTCATTGTGGTGTGCAGCCTTCTCATTGCAGTTGCTTCTCGTTGCAGAGCACGGACTCTAGGTGTGCAGGCTTCAGTAGTTGTGGCTCGTGGGCTCTAGGTGTGTGGGCTTCAGTAGTTGTGGCTCGCGGGCTCTAGAGCGCAGGCTCAGTAGTTGTGGTGCACAGGCTTAGTTGCTCTGTGGCATGTGGGATCTTCCTGGACCAGGGCTCGAACCTGTGTGCCCTGCATTGGCAGGCGGATTCTTAACCACTGCGCCACCAGGGAAGCCCTTGACCACTATTTTTAAAAATTCTTTTGGAGCGTCTATAAGGTGGACATCCTGAACACATGCCTTCTTCATCATTACCAACAACTGTGAAATATATATATTTTACCTTAAAGAAGCACTTTATTATATTACCGCAAGCAATTCCCTTTCTTCTGGATTGTTTCACAGTAATAAAATAGTTGTATCCACTGTGCCTCTTGTTCATTATCTTAGGCTTTTCGTAAATGGATGATAATTAATGAACAATACCATTGAGCGAGCTTGTCCTTGAGGCCTTCCCTTTAGAAATAAAAGAAATACCAAACAGAAGCAACATTTTATTTTTTCCTAGTCATTCTCCTCATCATGTTAATATTAAATAGCAGGGTAGTTTCCAATGGGCAACTGTATTTCGAAACCAAAATCCTTAATTCTAGGATTTTCACATTTAAAGTCTTGACAGATAATTTAAAATAGTAGGTTCTTCATTGGAAAAACAACATTAAAGTACTAGATACTAATTTTGAAAAATCGTAGATATGAAAATCTATTTTATCAGAATATATTTCATAAAACAACCAGTAGTAATGGTATTGATTAAAGTTTTTTCATCTGAATTAGGAGTATTGAGGATGTTTCTTCCTAAAGAGTTGTGGTTTTATCTGCTGTGACATTTATTTTGAGGTTGATGGGGTTTAATGCTGCTTTTCCAGGGTGATGCCTATTTAGGCATACAGTGAGAATTTAAATACTAATTACAAAAACATTTTTCTTTCTGGAAAATTTGAAATTTAATTTAAAAAAGAAGCAGTTTTTACATTTGATGCATTTATGTTCTTATTGTGGAATATGAGCTTAAGACATACTGCATTCAGGTCTAGGACAGAGGAACTTTATTTTAAAAAATTAAACTTGAAGGAAACCTTTTATTAGTGGGTTTTCTGTCTCATCATCACATTTGTTTTATGGACTCTGTAGGGACATGTAATGAGCCAGAAAAAATATCTATTTGACAGTTACATTTTCTTTTATTCTATTCAAGGCAAGGAACAACTCTGGTCAAAAATGATAGTACATTTAAGCTTATATATAAATTCCTGATGCTATTTATATGAAGCAGGTATATTTAAATGATTTCTATCCCTGAAAATGAGCATGGCTCTGCAAGTACCCTGTGTGCTCATTCATTACTGGGAACTCCTATTTGAGTGAAATACACATTTTTAGGTGTTGAGCATGCAAAGCTGTTGTTGTAAAAAAGACTAAGTCTCCATAGTACACATGTTAGCAATTGGGATACTATTGGGATATGTGACCTAAGTACTTCCCAAAGTTGTGATGATTAAATGAGATGAGGTATGTGAAAACCTTCATAGACTAGAAATATTAGTTGTTAACCTGAAATAAAATACGTATTCTTTTGTTTCTTCCTTGGCTGCATCGGGTCTTAGTTGCAACATGCAGAATGTTTTTGTTGCGGTGCGCAGGCTTCTTTCTCGTTGTGGCCTGTGGGTTTTCTCTCTCTAGTTGTGGCATGCAGGCTCCAGAGCATGTGGGCTCTGTAGTTGTGGCACGCAGGCTCCAGGGCCTGTGGACTCCATAGTTTGTGGCATGCGGGGTCTCTCGTTGAGGTGCGCGAGCTCAGTTGTTGTGGCGCACGGGCTTGGTTGCCCCGCGACATGTGGGATCTTAGTTCCCCAACCAGGGATCAAACCTGCGTCCCCTGCATTGGTGGGCAGATTCTTTACCACTGGACCACCAGGGAAGTCTCAAAATATGTATTCTTAATATATTTTAATCATTCTGCCATTATTTATTGTTTTATAGTTTAAAGATAACTTCTGGTCTTACAAAAAATAATGACTTTTGGGACTTCCCTGGTGGTCCAGTGGTAAAGAATCCGCCTTACAATGCAGGGGACACGGGTTCGATCCCTGGTCAGGGAACTAAGATCCCACATGCTGTGGGGCAATTAAGCCCATGTGCTACAACTACAGAGCCCATGTGCCCTGAAGCCTGCGTGCCACAACTAGAGAAGAGAAAACCTGCACACCACAACTAGAGAGAAACCCACGTGCCACAACGAAGACCCCATGTGCTGCAACTAAGACCTGACACAGCCAAAAATAAATTAAATAAATAAATAATAAATTAAAAAAAAAATAATGACTTTTGTCTTCCCTTTTCCTCTTAGACCTAGAATTGTTTATATAGGCTATATCTTACCTACTTACAGTGTTGATTTTATAGTCTGTCACTTTGGGGCAACTGATAGTTAGAGTAGTACTAATTACATTCTTTTGAGGCAGAAAAAAAGCTAGTAGAGCTAATTGGAAGTGAAGACTTAAGTCTGGTACACATAGATTTTTAATTATCTCATGTTACATAATCAAAGTATATAATTTATATAGTCAAAGTTATCTATCTCTTAATATTTCCGTATTCTACAATAATAAAGTAAACTGAACTTTAATTTGGCTGATTTTTAAAGGAATACGATAACATTTAGTTGATAGAAAATATCATGTATTATAAGTACATTTTTTTTTTTTTTTTTTTTTTTTGCCGTACGTGGGCCTCTCACTGTTGTGGCCTCTCCCGTTGCGGAGCACAGGCTCCGGACGCGCAGGCTCAGCGGCCATGGCTCACAGCCCCAGCCGCTCCGCAGCATGTGGGAACTTCCCGGACCCGGGCACGAACCCGTGTCCCCTGCATCGGCAGGCGGACTCTCAACCACTGCGCCACCAGGGAAGCCCGCCTATAAGTACATTTTTCATATTAGTCAGCTTACCCGGGGGGGTGGGTATATTCTTCTTTGAAATGAAAGCTGTCATTGTCCCTTAAGCTAAATTAAAGTTCTGAAACTGTATTCTTTATACTAACTCACTTGTGGTTTGTCATAAAAGGTTTAAAATTACTTGATAGTGGAAATTTATAATTTTAATACTGAAATTGTTGGATTTTCAAGATCAAGTTTATATTTGCATTTAGGAGGGTTGGTATAGCATAGAGGTTGGGAGCATAGAGGTTCTGAGGTCCGTGGTTCCACGTCTTGGTTCCCCACTTCTTCCTAACTATGTGTTCTTGGGTAAATACTCAACCTCTGTGTGTCTCATTTTTTTCATTTGTAAAAAGGAATGATAAAAAAAAAAAGTTAATCCATGTAAAGAACATCATCTGGCACAGAGCAGGAACTCTAAATGTTATAAATTAAATAGCATTAGACAAATGTTAACTAATGTTGTTTATTGGGTCCTATTCATGTGTGAATAAATTTAATCTGAATTAAGTGCTAGTTCTTAAGTGAAAATTTACATTGTCTTTTTCAAGTTTCAAAATCAGAAGGAACATTGCAGTCTGGAAAAGAGGGGAAAAAGTGCTTTTTTAAAATTAATTTTTATTGAAGTATAGTTGCTTTACAGTGTTGTGTTGTTAGTTTCTGCTGTACAGTAAAGTGAATCAGCCATACGTATACATATATCCCCTTTTTTTTTAGATTTCCTTCCCATTTAGGTCACCACAGAGCACTGAGTAGAGTTCCCTGTGCTATACAGTGGGTCCTTACTAGTTATCTATTTTATACACAGTAGTGTATATATTGTCAATCCCAATCTCCCAGCTGATCCCACCCTCCCTTCCCCCCTTGGTATCCATAAGTTTGCTGTCTATATCTGTGTCTCTATTTCTGCTTTGCAAATAAGTTCACCTGTACCAAAAGTGCTCTGATCTAACAATACAAAGAATGCTTAGTCCAACAATACAAGTAGCTGGTAAAATAATTTTTTAGGAACTAAATATAATTCAATCCTTGAATGTTTTTAAGATACAGCTTTTTAGAAATATATTTTGAGTAATTATTAAGAATGCTGAATTATAAATATTATCTAAATAAATACAGTTTTATTATTTTCAGGCATATAGAGAAACGCGTATTACATTAGCAAAATGTATAAGGCAGTTTAGGCTAGATTATTCTGAGATAACAAACCCTAAAACTTTTAATGCCTTATAAACAACAAAGGTTTCTTTCTCACTTGTGCTGCATGTCCATATTATGGGTCAGTTATGGCTCTATTCCTTGTCATCTTCATTCTGGGATCCAAACTGATAGGGGAGGATCTTTCTGAAACTTTGCTGGTTGTCAGATAGAGGACGTGGCAAACTAAACTAAAACCTTATCTTTTAAAGCTTCTTAAAGCTTCTGCCCAAAATTGACACATGCTACTTCCACTGACATTTCAAGGGTCTAAAGCAGAGGTTGGCAAACTTTTTCTATAAAGTGCCAGAAAGTTAACTATTTTTAGGCTTCACAGGCCACATATGGTCTCTGTCACATGTTCGTTTTATTCTTTAACCCTTACTTAACTTATTTTATTTGTTTATTTTCTTCCAGTTTTATTGAAATACAATGGACATACAGCACTATATAAGTTTAAGGTGTACAGCATAATGATTTGACTTACATACATTGTGAAATGATTATCATAGTAGGTTTATTGAACATCCATCATCTTATATAGATGCAAAATAAAAGTAATAGAAAAAAATTATTTTTTTCTTGTGATGAGAACTCTTAGGGTTTACTCTCTTAACAACTTTCATACATAACATACAGCAGTGTTCATTATATTTATCATGTTGTACATTACACCCTAGTACTTATTTATCTTATAACTGGAAGTTTGTACCTTTCGACTGCCTTCATCCAATTCCCCCTCCCTCTAACCCCCACCTCTGATAACCACAAATCTGATCTCTTTTTCTATGAGTTTGCTTGTTTGTTTGTTTTTAAAGTATAACTGACCTACAATACTATGTTAGTTCCTGGTATACAACATAGTGATTCAATATTTCTGTACATTTCAAAATGATAACCAGGGTAAGTCTAGTTACCGTCTGTCACCATACAAAAATAATACATAATTATTGACTATATTCCCCACACTGTACATTTTATACCCCTAACTCATTTCTTTTGTAACTGAAGGTTTGTACTTCTTAATCTTCCTCACTGATATCTCTTCTCCCTTCACTTCACTTCCCTCTGGCAACTACCTCTTTGTTCTCTGTATCTATGACTATGTTTCTGTTTAGTTACGTTTGTTCGTTTGTTTTGTTTTTTTAGGTTTCACATGTAAGTGAAATCATACAGTATTTGTCTTCCTTTGTCTAACTTATTTCACTATGCATAATACCTTTAGGTCTATCCATGTTTTGCAAATGGCAAGCTTTCATCCTTTTTTATGGCTGGGTAATATTCCATTGTATATGTACCACATCTTCTTTATCCATTCATCTATTGATGGGCACTTGGGTTGCTTCCATATCTTTGCTATTGTAAATAATGCTGCAGTGAACATAGGGATGCATATATCTTTTTGAATTAGGGATCCTAGAGCTAGTGTTAGTCTGGTAGTGGGCAGGGCCATTCCTGACATGACTGGCTTCGGGATACAGGGTTTTCTAGAGCTGGTGGTACCTACTGGTACCTATTGGTACCTACTGGTGGTTAGGTCCAGATCCCAGGGCAGCTGGCTAAGGGGCCCAAAGTGTCCCAGAGCTCGTGTTGGCCGGCTGGTGGTCAGGGTTGGGGCCCAGGGCATCCCAGGGTATTGCCAGCCTGCTAGTGGGTGGACTGCATCTTGACATGGCTGGCTGAAGGGCGATGGTGTTGGCCCACTGATGGGTGGGGCTGAGGCCTAGGGAGTCCTGGGAATGCTGCCCAGCCCCTCGTGGGCGATTCTAGGTCCCTGGGTGGCTGGAGGTTCATGGTGTCCTATAGCAACTGGCCTGCTGATAGGTAGGGTTGTGTCCCCACCCAGCTAGCTGCTTGGCCTGGGAAGACTCAGGACTGGTGCTGACCAGCTGGTGGACAGGGTCGGGTCTCAGCACTTACAGGCTAGAGGGGGGATTCCAGAATGGCGCTTGCCAGCACCGGTGTCCATGTGGTAGAATAGGCTCCCAAAAATGGCTGCAGCCAGGGTCTCTGTCCCCAGAGTGAGTCCCAAAGGCATCCTGCCTCTCCACGAGGCTTGCCAAAACCAGCAGGTGGGTCTGACCCAGGCTCCTTTCATACTACTTCTGCCCAGGGTCTCAGAGTGTGTGAGATTTTGTGTGTGCCCTTTAAGAGTGGAGTTTCTAATCCCCACGGCCCTCTAGGTCTCTCAAAAGTAAAGCCCCACTGGCCTTCAAAACCAAATATCCTGGGGGCTTGTCTTCCCAGTGCAGAACCCCTGGGCTGGGGGCCAGATGTGGGTCTCAGACCCCTTGCTTCTTGGGGAGAACCTCTGCAGTTTTAATTGTCCTCCTGTTTGTAGGTCGCTTACCCAGGGGTATGGGTCTTGATGATACCACATGTCTCCACTCCTCTTACCTGTGTCATTGTGGTTCCTTTATTATATCTTTAGTTATGGAGAATCTTTTCTGCTAGTCTTTTGGTTGTTCTCATTGATAGTTGCTTTTTAAATAGTTGTAATTTTTCTGTGCCCGGGGGAGGAGGTGAGCTCAAGATCTTTCTGCTCTGCCATCTTGGTCACTCCCCCTAGAACCATTTTTTAAAATATAAAACCACTCTTAGCATGCTGGCTGCATAAAAACAAGAGGCCGCAGGCAGCATTCGTTTTAAACCTGTAGTTTGCTGACCTCTGGTCTAAAGCAAGTCATGTGATATCAACAGTGAGGGGCAGTGAATAATTGTGAACTATTAATAGTCCATACAAAGAATTAACTAATGTTATTTATAATTTGCATGTCAGTAGCTTGTACATAAAGTTTTGCTTTTATAGTGTAAAAATTTGCTCTCTTGGGACATTCTCACATTCTCTCTCCTTTTTTAAATTAATTAATTTATTTATTTTTGGCTGTGTTGGGTCTTTGTTGCTATGTGCGGGCTTTCTCTAGTTGCAGCGAGCAGGGGCTATGCTTTGCGGTGCGTGGGCTTCTCACTGTGGTGGCTTCTCTTGTTGCGGAGCATGGGCTCTGGGTGCGTGGGCTTCAGTAGTTGTGGCTCGCGGGCTCTAGAGTGCAGGCTTAGTAGTTGTGGCGTACGGGCTTAGTTACTCCGTGGCATGTGCGATCTTCCCCGGACCAGGGCTGGAACCCATGTCTCCTGCATTGGCCAGGCGGGTTCTTAACCACTATGCCACCAGGGAAGTCTAAGACATTCTTTTAAATCTTATTTAGGTAATAAATTTGCATAGCAAAGTCTTTCCTAAATGCTTAGCCTTGTCCAGTTATCACAGTTTCTGAATCCAGGTTCTTAATTTATAAACGTATTATTGAACTTGAAAAAATTGAATATATGACAAGTCCTAGTATATATTAAACATGTTTGCATAAACTGACACTACCAGAAGAAAATGTAAGGAATGGTTTGTTTATTCTTACAGTTAAGTGTAGTGGATTAACCACATACGTTTATTTCCTTTTCTTTCTGTGATCCACTAAACAGATAGTATCTTGGTTAAAGAATTAAATACACACACACATACACATTCACACTTGTACCCACAAGGTCAAAGAGAAATGGAATGAGGGCATTAGCAGATTAGTGTCTGGAAGACAGTGTGGGTGGAGGAACCTAGTGAAAAGTGAACATAGAAGCAGGAGAGAATTAATCTGACCCACAAAACCATACATACTTCTAGGTACAGCAGAGGATAGTGTGAGTCTGGGAATTAAAAATGAGAATCTCTCAAAGTCTATAAAATGCGCTGTTGTATCTCCATCTGTCATGAAAAGTAGTGGCAGGCTTGTGCCTAGAGCTGGGCAATACATATCATATCATTACTTCTCAGGGAAAACTCAGTTGTCCAAGCTAAGACCACCTCATGCTGATATGTGTGGGTCCCCCACACATTTATGATGGTCAGTGAACAAATTATGTTTAAAAGTATAGGGTTTTTGATCAGCTCTTTGGTGATGCATTCTTAAATATGAACAGGCAGTCATAGCTCAGGAGACACCAAGGGAAAAACTCTACCAGGAAAGAGAAAACCAAAGATAAACATTTTTTAAAAAATTACCCTCAGGGAAGAGTACATAATGTAGAGATGAGAAGAAAATTAAAAACTAATTCAAATTAGAATTTTCAGAAAGATTTGATAAGATATTATATACATATACACTTTTTAAAAAGAGGACGAATACTCTGAAAAAGGAACAATCGTAGAAGAAAGGGCTTTTGTGAATTACAAATATGATTGCCAAAATAAAGCATGTTCTGGACGGGTCAGTACAAGGATGGAAGGATTGGCAAACTATGGCCCATGGGTCAAATACAGCTCACCAGCTGTTTTTGTAAATAAAGTTTTCTTGCAATACAGCTATGCCCATTTGCTTACATACTGTGTATGGCTGCTTTTGCACTACAGCAGCAGAGTGAGTAGTTGTGACTGAGATCATACGGCTCATGAAGCCAAAATTATTTACTCTCAGGCTCTTTACAGAAAAATTTTGCTGATCCACATTATTCAGAAGATAGAAATGAAGAGAAATCTCCAGAAATAGAAAAGAAAAATAGAGTAGAAAAAGTAGATGTAAAGACAAAAAATAGAGACTTAGACAATCTAAGAGGATTTAACATATGACTAAATAGTGAATCATAAAAAACAAACAAACAAACAAAAAAAAAACAGCGGAGAGGAAGTTGTATTAAAATACAAGAAAATTTGCCAAAGCTGAAGGACTTGAGTTTCCAAATAAAGAACCTGAACAATAAATGAAAAAGTCCAGACTAGGCGCATCATTGTGAAATTTCAGAACACCACGGGTAAAGAGAAGATCCTAAATGGGCCCAGGTCACATAGAAATGAATGAAGATCAGAATGGCATCAGACTTCTCAGCTACAATGCTAGATGCTAGAAGCTTAAGCCTTCAAAATTGCAAAGGAAAGTAATTTTCACTGTATTAAGTGTTTTGTATGTATTAGCTCCTTAAACCTTCATCATAACTCTATTATGGGTATCATTATTTATCCCCATTTTACAGATGATAAAAATGTACTTTAGTGACTTTGACTATTCCAGTGTTACTGTGTTACATTTGATTGCTTGGCAATCTGTAAATATTCCCAACCTTTTCTAGTTTCTTTCCTGTGCTTCAGAGGAATACACTTCCCAGATTCCCTAGAGTTCTGAATGCTAATCAGGTTCCCCCAATTAAATGCATTCATGCAAGATTTGCAAGGTGAACGTGAGACAGAGGCCATCTTCCTGCTGCCCCAGGCAGGCAAGTTCAAGGGAAGGTGTTTGTCTACCTCTAGCAACATTCTAATAGCTAGTTTTCAGCTTCATGGATGCTAAGAAGTAATTGCAATGGCAGTGATGACTTCCTGATCCCTTGATGAAGCTAAAATAGTTATGTTTTTTAACTCATACTGTATCTCCCCACCTTCTTGGTAAGTACAATATATTCCTTGGTGAGTCAGATTTTCTGTGTTCTAGCAGTCATTCCTGCAGGACCAGCCTGGCCCCTGCTGCTCCAGCTCTCCCAACGATTCTGTACGCACCTGATTTCCTGAATTAAATCTTCTTCTTCTTAAAATACCTGAAGTGATTTCTGTTTCCTTCACTGAACCCAGACTGACACAGTTCACAGTAAAGGCTTATTGTTAATGTTGGAATAAGAGGTCTGAGATTTTAGATTTTAAATTTTCAGTTTTTAAAATTTGTATCTAGGTAGTCCGTGCTGTACAAGGACACTGTCAGTTGTAACTAGGGTTTGATCCTAGTTAAAATAATTTTTAATATATAATTTCTGAAAATAATTACACCAGTAAAAGAGGTTAAAGAAAAGGAACAGGGCTTCCCTGGTGGCACGTTGGTTGGGGGTCCGCCTGCCGATGCGGGGGACGCGGGTTCGTGCCCTGGTCCGGGAGAATCCCACATGCCGCGGAGCGGCTGGGCCCGTGGGCCATGGCCGTTGGGCCTGCGCGTCCGGAGCCTGTTCTCCTCAACGGGAGAGGCCGCAGCAGTGAGAGGCCCGCGTACTGCAAAAAAAAAAAAAAAGAAAGAAAGAAAAAAAAGAAAAGGAACATTCATTTACTTTCTTCAACTTGAATAGTGCTTCCATGTGCTGGGTACAGTTTTAAGTTTATGCACTGGTGAACAGCTGTCTTATACTGTTAAAGCAAGCAAGTTTATACCTTATATAAAGTATTTCTTCCCTTCCCCCTAATTGTTCTTTTAATAAGAACTCAAGACTTTTTTACCTTTGGGTTTGTTTCATATTTTTACATACATATTATAAATGCCACTCCAAACAATGAATATTTAAAATGCAAAATTAAAATCTAAAATGTTTGTTCTGAAACGAATCTAATACCTAACCCTCTTCTCTCATGTAGTTTAAAAGCAGTTTCTCACAGTGAGCTCTCTCAGTCATTTACATCAATTTGGGGGCTCAACACCAGATCCACAAAATCAGAATCACTAGGAAGCAACCTAGCAATCTTTATTTTAAACAAATTCCCCAAGTGGTCATTAAATACATTAAAATTTCAAGGCCACTGGTATAGAAAATGTTAATAATAAAATATATAAGGTTTATACTTTGGGGTAACTTCAGAGGATATATTTTTATTTGTTTTCTGTATTTCATTAGATCTCTTCATCTTTTATTGCCTTTGGTTTCATTTTAAAATATTTAGCAGTGTATGTTCTTTGGGCATTCAAAAATAATTAAGGGAAGTAGAATTATAAAGAAATGTCAATGAAATGATAGTAAAAATATGAAGAAAAGTTTCCTCTTTGGAAAATCCCACACCTTCATTTATTTAACTGAAATTACCCATGAAGAGCCAGTGATTACATTGAGTAAATACATCAGTTAAGATTCTGTCAGTTTCAAGAGAATGCAAACCAACTCAAAATGGCTTGAACAATAAGGGAAGGTTCAGATAGTAGGTCTGCTTTCAGGCATGGCTTGATCCAGTGATTCAGATATCACTAAGGTCCTGGTTTCTTTCTCTTTGTACTCCCCTACCACCCTGTCTTCCATGTGTCAACTTTATAATCAGGTTTCATATAGTGGCCCTGTTGAAACTTTTTGTGTCTCACTAGGTTACATGCCCATTCAGAACCAATCACTATGGCTACAGGGGTGGGCTGCACTGATTAGCTTTAGCCCTAGAGCTGAGCAGTGGGTCACTTCCCAAACCACATTAGATAAGAAATGAAAAGGAGTTTGTTCACTACTGGAAGGAAGTGGTGAATGGATGCTAGGGAGATAACTGACTCATGTCCAATATAATGTTTATTTCAATTCCTTGAAAATAAAATTCACCAAAACTTTAGTGATTGGACATACCGTCAATGAAATCCTATTTCAGAAAATTTGATAATACCTCAGAATTAGGCATACTTTTCTGCATGTCGCTTCAGGAATCTTGAGTTCTGTGTTTCACACAGTGTCTTTCTGATATGCTTAATTGGCTATGTACCAAATCCTAAAAACTGTGCTTCTCAATCCTGATTACACTAGTATGACTTGGGGAGTTTTTAAACGAAAGATGAATAGGCCCCCATGTAGACCTGTTGAATCAAACACTTAAAGGAGTGGGGCCAGAGTATCTGCATCTTTAAAAGGCTCTACAGGAGACCCAGATGCCTGAGCAGCATTGATTATCGTTGCCCTACAGAACCTATCTTATCTCCACATCTTATTCTTCACTGTCATTTCCTGGATGGCCAGAGGACTAAAACAAGTCATTGCCAAGTTCTGAAACACCTGTTGCACCTGACTATAAGATTTAATGTGAAACTAACCATATCATTCAGAAAACTCTACTGTAAGACTTGTTAATACTACATTTTTCCAAAACAATCTGCTCAAATTGTAACCAACTATTAAAAATCACCTTTAACACAAAGAGTTTTATTTTAAATACTTGTAAAGAGAATTAGATTTTTATAAATTATTTTGAAATAGGCTGAATAGGAAGAAATGGTTATGCATACTAGTAACTGTTAAGTTTCATTGCCTTGGTTTCTTTAAAAACTTTGTATTTCAGATATATTATAAAATATTAAAATTATTTATCTCCTTGACTCATTAGAAGCTTGACATATTTTGAGAACAGAAAAAGATGAAAAACATTTTGAAGGGAATTAAAGTCCTTATGGCCAATAAGAAAAATTGTGTCACCAAAAATATTCACTGTATATAAAACCTAGAATATTATAGATTAGATTTTCTTTGGATTCAGTTTATTTAAACAAAGTTTATTGAGACACTGAAGATATTAGAACTAAATTTTTCAGAAATTGACAAATTCAGCATTTCCTGGGTTTCAGTGGTCTTTTAGGAACATGAATTTGAGAAAATATGCCAAGGGCCCAGTAACTGTCCTCAAGGCCATCTTTATAGTGTAGTGCCACTTGGACTGTCCTGAAATTCAGACTGTAAAATTACATAGGTAGGGAATGAGAATAGCGTTACAAATTTTATTCCAAAATAGTACACATCGTGATAAAGTGAAATAAAAGGCATTGCTATTTCTGTTAACATTTCATTTCCTGGGAACTGCTTTGAATGCTCTATGAGGATATGTACAAAAGCAACAGTAGTCATGTCAAATAACTCTGATAGCTAGGGAATTCATTACGAATGAAGTTCCATTAAGACTCTCAGTAATATCCTTCTATGTTCACATTTTAATGAACATATAAATCATATTTTGCTATTTGTCACTAAATTACTCATAACGTTCAAATTTTGAATCAGAGCTAATCTTCAAATAGTCTGTTTTGTGGCATAAGAGAATTGTTATTACCATTTTAAAGTTTAAGAAAGGAAATTTGAAGTTCAAGGTGTTTATAAATTTAAACTGAAATCATCATTGTTCTAATGCATTGGTGAGAGTGTCATTAAGATTTGTGTAAAGTAGTTACACAGTACCTGGGACTTAGTAAGCCCTCAGTAAATATTAGTTGTGCCAATATCATCATCATCATCACTACATTACTACTACCATCACACTACTACTTTCACCTTTTACCTATTTTTTGCATAAGAGTAGCTTAGTTTTGTTTTCTTTTGGTAGGAACCCACAGTTCATTATCTTCACGATTCATTTGGTCCCTGTTAACATTCTATGTGGTAATTTTTAAAAATATTTTCCCTTTTGATATGGATAGTCTCATTAATATAGAAGTAGGACTTATAAAATATGAAAGAAAATGTAAATTTTGGAAGCTTTAATTTTACACTAGTAACATATAAACTATCCAAAATATCTTTCATGGCTTTTTCATAGATACAAGACATGAAATATTTATTCTGTTTTTAAGTAGTAGTATTCTATTAATATGTATGTGTATACATACATATTTATATTTATTTCTATGTCTGTATTGAAAGCCATGCATTCACACTGAGATGACCAGTTCCACTTCACCACAGGGTTCATTCTAATTTCTAAGTACCATCTTCGATAGTGAGAAGCCTCCTACTATCCTTAATGTATTAACTTAATTTGGTCAATCTTTTTATATGTAACCAGTATTCCACTGCAACCATCACATCCTCCATACCCATACCCTCCTCCCCAGACTCAGGCTCCAGATTCCTGTGTCTCTTCGCTCCTCCTGCATGGAAGTCCTTATCGTGCTTGTCCTCTGACATCCCTACCAGTCTGCATCCCCACCGCCACCACTGCCTAGAGGATCTCTCAGCCTGCCTAGGCTTGGCTGTGGCACCCTGCGTTGCATCACCCTTCTGTGGAAACAGCCTCCCTACCCTATGTGGGATCTGACAGCCCATACTGACCCATCCTATTAATGGGTGCCCTCACCCTGCTAAGTGTCTGACAGCCCATTCTGTTTCACACCTCAGTGCCCTCAGCAGGATGTCTTCCTGACCCTGCTGGGGCCTCTACACCCCAGGCTAGGCCACACCTCCTCATCCTGCTCAGGATCTGATAGCCAGCATCAGGCTGCCCATCTGGATTCTTTCTCCCCATGCTAAGTGACCACTTCATATCTTCTGCCCCACCCCAGCATGGACATGCTCCTCATCCTGCCTGGGCTGGTGGCCCACTCGCCTGAGGATACCCTCCTCAGCCCGCTTGGACTTAATAGGTTTTTTTTTTTAAGTTAATGACACTTTGCCAGGCCCTCAGTGAGGTCAGGAATAATGACGATGATAATGATTATGCTTGTGCTGATCATAGCAACTAACTTATATTGGCCACTAAGACAGAACATATGGCTATACTCTATGTCACAAATAATTGAGATATTTATCTTGTCTAGGTGTCTATAAAATGGCCATCAGGTATAAACTTAAGAATATTGCAACTAGATATAAATTTTGGCCTCCTGGGATTAAAGCCTAAGGGAAACTGTTTCAGCATGGAACTGTCCGTGGTACTGACAAGTCCCTGGTGTCTCTTGGATTCTCATGTATCTGGCCTGAATCTTCCCTACTGTTTGTTATAGGTCTGACTATACCTCTTAACTGTTCCTGAGATTCCGCCCCCCCAGCTTTATTGAGATATAATTTCCATATAACATTGTGTAACTTTAAGGTGTTTTAAATTTGAATGATTTAATACACATGTATAGTATGAAATGCTTACCACAATAAGGTTAGTCAGTACATCCTTTACCTCACTTACTTACCATTTTGTTGTTGTTATGGTGAGAACATTAAAGCTTCACTCCCATAGCAATTTTCAAGTGCACAATACAGTATTATTAATTATAGTCACCATGCTATACATTAGATTCCTGGAACTTACTCATTTTATAACTGAAACTTTGTACCCTCTGGCCAACATCTCCCCATTTCCCCCACCTCTCGGCCCCTGGCAGCCACCATTCTACTCTCTTGTTTCTACAAGTTTTATGTTTTTAGGTTCCACATAAAAGTGAGATTGTACAGTGCTTGTCTATCTGACTTTTGCTTCATTTTTTCCCTTTTATAAAAAATTGAAATATAGTTAATAAAATATTATGTTAGGTGATTTGACATTTGCATACATTATGAAATGATCACGATAAGCCTAATAACCATCTGTCCCCATACACAGTTACTATAATATTATTGACCATATTTCTTATACTGTATATTACATCCCTGTGGCTTCTTTATTTTATAGCTGGATGTTTATATCTCTTAATTCCCCTCACCTGTTTCACCCCACACCTCCCTCCCTTCTGTCAACCATTGATTTGTTCTTTGAATCAATGAGTCTGTTTTCATTTTTGTTTGAATTTTCTTCATTTTTAAAGTTGTGTGTGTGTATCAAATTTTCTTTATCTGTTCATCTGTTGATGGACACTTAGATTGTTTCCATATCTTGGCATTGTGAATAATGCTGCAGTGAACATGGGTGTGCAAATATATCTTCAAGATAGTGATTTCAGAAGTAGAATTGGTGGATCACATGATAGTTCTATTTTTAATTTTTTGAGGAACCTCCATACCGTTGTCCATAGTGGCTGCACCAGTTTACATTCCCACCAGCAATGCAGTAGGTTTCCCTTTTCCCCCATATCCTTGCCAGTGTTTGTTGTCTCTTGTCTTTTTTTAAATATCTATTCTAAAAGGTGTGAGGTGATATCTCATTGTAGTTTTGATTTGCATTTCCTCAGTGATTAGTGATGTTGAGCACTTTTTCATGTGCTTGTTGGCCATTTGTATATCTTCTTTGGGAAGTGGTCTATTCAGGTCCTCTGCCCATTTTTAAGTTGGATTGTTTGGGTTTTTGCTGTTGAGTTGTGTGAGTTTTTTATATGTTTTGCATATTAATCCATTATTAGATATGTGGTTTGCAAATATTTTCTCCCGTTTTATAATTGTCATTTCATTTTGTTGCTCTGGAGAAGCTATTTAGTTTGATATAGTCCCACTTGTTGATTTTTGCTTTTGTTGCCTGTGCTTTGCTGTCAGACCCCAAAAAATCATTGCCAAGACTGATGTCAAGGAACTTTTCCCCTATGTTTTCATCAAGGAGTTTTACAGTTTCACATTTTACATTTAAGTTGGTAATACATTTTGAGTTAATTTTTGTGAGTAGTGTAAGACGGGTCAAATATCATTCGTTTGCATGTGAATAACCAGTTTTCATGACACTCTTTATTGAAAAGACTATCTTTTCCTCATTGAATATTCATAGCTCCCTTTTCAAATATTAGTATATACTTGAGTTTATTTCTGGGCTCTCAATTCTGTTCCATTGACCTGTTTGTCTATTTTTATGCCAGTACCTTACAGTTTTAATTATTATAGCTATATAGTATATTTTGAAATCAAGAAGTTGTGATACCTCCTATTTTCTTCTTCTTTCTCAGGATTTCTTTCAATATTCAGGGTCTTTCGTAGTTCCATAGAAATTTTAGGAATGTTTTTTCTATTTCTGTAAAAAATTCCATTGGAATCTTGATAGGGATTGCATTGATTCTATAGATGGCTTTTGGTAGTATTGATATTTTAACAATATTAATTCTTTCAGTCCATGAACATAGGATACCTTTTTATTTATTCATATTGTCTTTGATTTCTTTGGTCAGTGTCTTGCAGTTTTCAGAGTAGAGATCTTTCACCTCCTTGTTCAAATTTATTTTTGATGCTATATAAATAGGATCAATTTCTTTATTTCTTTTTCAGAGTATTTGTTTTTCATGTATAGAAATGCTACTGATTTTTAGATGTTAATGTTGTATCCTGCAACTTTACCAAATGCCTTGATTAGTTCTAAATGTTTTTTGATTGAGTCTTTAGGATTTTCTCTATAAAGTTATATCATCTGTAATAGAGACAGTTTTATTTCTTCTGTTCCAATTCTGATGCTTTTTATTTCTTTTTGTTCCCTGATTGCTCTAGCTAGGACTTTCATTAGTATGTTGAATAGGAGTGGTGAGAATGGCTACCTTGTCTGGTTCCTGATCTTAAAGGAAAAGCTTTCAACTTCCACTGTTGAGTATGATATTAGCCATGGATTTGTCTTCTATGGACTTAATTATGTTGAGATATGTTCCTCCTTTGCCTAATTTGTTGAGAGTCTTTACCATGAATTGATGTTTGATTTTGTCAGATGCTTTTCCTGCGTATATTGAGATGATCATATGATTGTTGTCTTTCATTCTGTTAATATGATGTAGCACATTGACTGATTTGCATATGTTAAACCACCCTTGCATCCCATTAACATTAACGTGCTGCTGAATTTGATTTGTGAGTATTTTGTTGAGAATTTTCGCATCTGTATTCATCAAGGATATTGCCCTGTAGTTTCCTTTTCTAGTAGTGTCCTCATCTAACTTTGGTATCAGGATGATGCTGACCTCGTAAAATGAGTTTGGAAATAGTCTTTCCTTTTAAATTTTTTGGAAGAATTTGAGAAGTATTGGTGTTAATTCTTCTTTAAATGTTTGGTAAAATTCACCAGTGAAGCTATCTGGTTCTGGGTTTTCTTCATGGGGAGATTTTTGATTACTGATTCAATCCCCTAACTAGTAATTGGTCTGTTCAAACTTTCTATTTCTTCCTGATTCAGTCTTGGTAAGTTGTATGTTTTCCATTTCTTCTAGGTGCCCAGTGTGTCCTCTTTTTTTTTCACTTGGTTAGTGTAGCTAAGGGTTTGTCAACTTCGTTTTTTCTTTTCACAGAACCAACTCCTAGTTTGGTTGATCTTTTCTATTATTTTTCTGTTCTCTATTTCATTTATTTCTGCTTTAATCTTTATTATTTCCTCCCTTATGCTAACTTTGGGCTCAGTGCTACTTTTTCTAGCTCCTTAAGACATAGCATTAGGTTGTTTATAGATGATTTTTCTTGCTTCTTAATGTAGATGTTTATTGCTATGAACTGTGCTTTTAGAACTGATTTTGCTACATCCCATAAGTTCTGGTATGTTGTATTTCCATTTTCATTTGTCTCAAGAAACTTCTTTATTTCACCTTTAATTTCTTCTTTGATCCATTGATTGTTCAAGAGAATGTTGTTTAATTTCTGTGTAGTTGTGAATTTAGTTTTCCTTCTGTTATTGATTTCTACTTTCAAACCATTGTGGTTAGAGAAGATACTTGGTATGACTTCAATCTTCTTGAATTTGATAAGACTTGTTTTGGAGCCTAACCTATGGTCCATCCTAGAAAATGTTCCATGTGCACTTGAGAAGATTGTATATTCTGCAGTTGTTAGATAGAATGGTCTCTATGTGTCTCTTAGGTCCATATGGTCTGTAATGTTGTTCACATCTGCCATTTCCTTGCTGATTCTCTGACTAGATGATTTATCCATCGTTGAGAGTGGGGTATGAAAGTCCCCAGCTATTATCCAGCTATTATTGTATTGCTGTTTATTTCTTCTTTTAGCTCTGTTTGTTTTTGCTGTATATATTTAGGTGCTCTGATGTTGGGTGTATAGATATTTATAATTGTTACATCTTTTGATGGATTGACCCCTTTATCATTATATAAGGATCTTCTTTGTCTCTTTTAATCATTCAATCTTTTTGAAGACCATACCAATTACATCCAGTCCTAGGATTATCTCATTATTAATATCATGATTAATTTTATAAATAATATTGTCTAACTTTTATCCAACAGACATGTCTTTTCTTGAAAACTTAGCAAACACTTTTTAAAGGTACCTTTAGGATGCTTGAAAATTTTGCAGTTCTGCTGTGGGTATGTTGCAAGTAAGATTACTTTCTATTCTAGGCTTTAATTTCTTTTGAATTTACAAATCCTGAAATTTTAAACATCAGGCTCTTTTGCACATTTATATTTCATGAGATATTTAAAAGTATTGTTAGATTGTCAATTAGAAGGGTAATCATGACTGGTAATGGTGGGCTAGGATAACTAGATTAACCCTTTCGCTAAATGTAACTGAATAAAGCTGGATGAAATATGGAAAAATATCTTAAGCACTTAAGAGGTAATAAGATTTTGAGGAATTACCAGGTTCAAATATAGGGAAGAGACTGGAACCCAAAAAGATAAGCATAACCCTAAAGCCACTTCTGCCTTGAAGTCATTTGTCAAACCAGATAATAAATAAATAAATATTATGATCACTTATTTGGCTCTGTTTAAGTCTGTCATCTTGCTATTTGTTTCCTATTGGTTCTGTGTTCCCCTTTCCTCATTTGTTCTTTCTTCTTTTGGAATAATTGAATATTTTGTTATTTCATTCTATCTCCTTTATTGGCTTAATTACCTGTATCTCTTTATTTTGTTGTTGATGTTGTTACTGTGTTGTTTTAGTGGCTGATTTAGTCATTATGGTGTACATATTTAACTTATACTGTACCAGCAGTAATATTTTTCACTTCATATACAGGCTGATAACCATATAATAATATAATTTTATTTTTCTTCTTTTAGTCTCTGTTACTGTTGTCATACATTATGCTTCTGTGTTATGAATCCCACAGTACATTGTTATTATGGTTTGCTTTAAAAAGTCAATTACATTTTAAAGAGATTTAAAACATGGGAAAAAAGTCTTTTATGTTTACCTACATATTTACCATTTCTGGTGCTCTTTATATTCCTTTGTGTAGATCCAGATTTCCATATGGTATCATTTTCTTTCTGCCTGAAGACATCTTTTAAATTTCTTATAGTGCTGGTTTGCTGGTGACAAACTCTTTCACTTTCTTTGCATCTCAAGAAAGTCTGTTTTGCCTTTGTTTTGGAAACATATTTTGCTGGGTGTAGACATTTAAGTTGATAGTTATTTTTTTCCTTTCAGTCTTTAGAAATGTTGCACCATTATTTTCTGGCTTACATTGTTTTTGACAAAAAGTCTCCTTAATTCTTATCTTTGTTCCTCTGTATATAATGTCATTTTTTCCTCTGGCTACTTTAAAGATTGTCTCTTTTTATTTAAGCAACCTAATTGTTATATTACTTGGTATAACTTTATTCATTATTCTTTTGCTCAGTATTTGTTAAACTCCTTGGAGCTATAGGTTTTTAGTATTAATTTAATTTTAATTTGTTTTTTTGCCATTATTTCTTCAAATATTAATTTTGGCCCATGTACACATGTATTAGACCATTTGAAGTTATCCCACAGCTTGCTGATTGATACTCTGTTCTTTTTTATTTTTATTTTTTCTCTCTGGTTTGCTTTTGGCTAGCTTCTATTGCTATGTCTTCAGGTTCATTAATCTTTTCTTCTGCAGTGTTGTCTGTGTTGGTAATTCAGTTTAGTGTATTTTTCATCTCAGATGTATTTTTCCATTTCTAGGAGTTAAATTTGGGTCTCTTTTATATCTTCTTTATCTCTCCTTAACATGCTCATGCATTCTTCTATTGTCTTGAACGCTGGGAGTATATTTATAATAACCATTTTAATGTCCTTTTTTAGAAATTCTATCAACTATGTAATTTCTAGGTCTGTCACTTTGTTGTTTTCCCTTATTATGGATTATATTTTCCTTCTTTTTTACATGCTGATAAATTTTTTATTAAATGCCAGACATTGTGGATTTTCCATTGTTGCATGCTGAATTTCTTTGCCTTTAATATTTTTGAGCTTTGTTCTTGGATGCAGTCAGGTTACTTGAAAACAGTTTGATCCTTTTAAGTTTTGTTTTACAAAGCCAGAGATTCTTTAGTCTAGGGCTAGTTTAACCCCACAACTCAGGCATTATCCTTCTAATTACTCAACTTGATGCCCCATATGTTATGAGTTTTCTCCATTTGGCTGTTCAGAGTGTGAATTATTCCCAGGCTTATGTGAGTTCTGAGAATTGTTCTGCCTGGTTCTTTTCATTGCTTCTCTCCTTGGCTATAAGTAGTTTCCTCACATGCATGCACACTAATCAAAACTCAGAGGAAGATTCAAGGTGTATCTTTTGAAGACTTCTGGATCTTTGACGATCTCTTTGTGTTGCTCTCTACTTTCTAAAATTTGCCCTGTTAAATCTTAGTTACTTTGGCCTCCCCAAATTTTCCATACTGTGTCCCCAACTCACGGAGACCCCAGTCTCTGATTTCTCCCTACCTACATTGCAGCTTAGAAGCTCTCTCCAAGCAGTAAACTAGACTATCCTGCACTGCCTGTTGCCCGTTATATAAAAACTATTTTTACATTCATTTTGTCTGTTATTTTACTTGTTTAAAACAAGAGTAAATCTAGTTCCTGTTACTCCATCATGGCTGAAAATAGAAGTGACAAATTTATTTTAAAATGTGCAGGACAGGGGCTTCCCTGGTGGCGCAGTGGTTGGGAGTGCGCCTGCTGATGCAGGGGACGCAAGTTCGTGCCCCAGTCCGGGAAGATCCCACATGCCGCGGAGCGGCTGGGCCCGTGAGCCATGGCCACTGAGCCTGCGTGTCCGGAGCCTGTGCTCCACAACAGGAGAGGCCACAACAGTGAGAGGCCTGCGTACCGCAAAAAAAAAAAAAAAAAAAAAAAAAAAGAAAGTGCAGGACATAAAATGGACAAAACAATTTTGCAAGAAAAAAAAAGATGGAATATTTATACTCCTGATCTCAAGATTTACTACCAGAGGCCCAGTAATTAGGATGGTATGATATTAGCATAAGGATAGACTAATTCTTGGTTAATATTAATAAAACTTCTATGAAAATTCAGGTACAAATCTTTGTTGAAATGTTTTTATTTCTCTTGGCTAAATACCCAGATAGATCAATAGAAAGTCCATAAATAGACTTATACAATTGATGTTCAACTAAGTTGTCAAAGTAATGCAATGGATAATGATTATTTTTCAGCCAGTGGCTTTGTAACACCTGGATATGTGTCAGAAACTAAATGAACTTCCACCATATGTAAAAATTAAGTTGAAATGGATCATAGTCCTAAATGTAAAATCTAAAACCTATAAAACTTCCAGAAGAGAACAGTAGAAAATCTTCAGCACCTTGGAGTAAGCAAAGATTTCTTGAGTCAGAGAAAGCACTATCATAAACAATTGTGCTTTATCAAATATTTTTAAAACTTCTGCTCTTCAAAGACACTGTTAATGAAAGACAAAAAGGCAACTCATAGAGTAGAAGAGAATATTCCTAATACAATAAGACTTGTATCAAGAATATATATATATTTTTTAACTCTTAAAATAATAAAAAGATAAACAACATGATAATTCACAGGCATCAGATTTGAACAGACACTTTTCTAAAGAAAATAATGCAGTTGACCAATAAGCATATGAAAGAAGTTCTTAGTATCATTAACTGTCTTCGAAAATGCAAATTAAAGCCAAAGAGATACTATTACACAATCACTAGAATATCTAAAATTGAAAAGACTAACACTACTAACCGTTGCTAAGGCTGTGTAAGACCTGGAACTTTCATACACTGGTGGCGGGAATGTAAAATAATACAATCACTTTGTTTCTTATTAAGCTTCCACTTAACATATATCCCAGCAATTCCTAGGTATTTATCCAAGAGAAATGAAAACATTTAAACAAAGATTTGTACCTGATTTTTCATAGAAGCTTTATCAATATTAGCCAAGAATTAGAAACATCCTGGATGCCCATCAACAGATGAATACATAAAATATTGACTAGTCATGCCATGAAATACAAATAAATAATAGAAATTAATGAGCACTGATAGGGCAGTATGGTTGGATCTCAAAAACATACTGAGCAAAAGAAGACAGATATGTACCATATGATTACATTTATATAAAGTTTTTAAAAAGGAAACTAGTCTATAGTGGTAGAAATAAGATCAGTGGTTGTCTGGGATGGGAGAATTGATTGAGAAAAGGCACAGTAGAACACTTTCTGATTATTTAAGTGTTCTGCATATTGGTTGGGAAGTGGTTACACAAAAATGTATACATTTATCAAATTTTATTAAACTGTACACTTAAAATTGCTACATTAATCTCATATCTGAAATGATCGTTCAGTAAAGTTGATTTTTAAAAATCAAAAAAATACAGAAAGGAACGAACAGAACAGTTAGTAAAAATAGAAAGCACAAAGGAACATGATAGATGTGTCAGTAATAACATTACATGTAATTGACTACTGTAGTGAAAGATAAAGAATCTCATATGGATTTTTTTAAACTGTATATTGTTTAAAAGAAAAATGTTTAAAACAAGGTTACTGTTAACTGTGAAGAGGCTGAGAATTTAACCTCCTTCTAGTTGACAAGTTAGGCTGCCACAGTTTAGTGGATGCTGGCAGTAAAGGACTTTACAGTGCTTGCCATTGTAAGCAGCATTGTCTCATCAACATGTTTGCATCAGTTCCCCTGCCCTCAAGTTCCATAGGGGCAATATAGGTGGACCCAGATGGATGCCTGCAAATCAGATCCCATAAAGGGGAAACCTCTGCTCTACGTGGTCCCTCAGGGGTCCATGTTTCTTTCATTGTGTTGCTCTGTCACATATCCCCTAGAACAGGAGGTCAGCAGACTTTTTCTATGAAGGGCCAGATTGTCAGTATTTTAGGCTTTGCCAGCCATGTATGGGCTCTGTCACATACTCTTCTTCTTCTTCCTCTTCGTTTATTTATTTATTTATTTATTTGCAATCCTTAAAAAGTATAAAGTCCATTTTTAGCTTGTAGGATATAGAAAAACAGATTTCAGGCCAGATTTGGCCCACAAACTGTTCTTTACCAACTCCTACTCTAGAACAGTGTCATCGTTGTGATTGTTCAAAGCTTGGTCTGAGTTGCATCCAGATTCCAAGTGATGAGAAAGGGGAAAAGAGGATAGAGAAGAGGCATGCCCAATGTCTTAAGGCCTGGGCTTAGGAGTAGCATGCATCTCTTCTGCTCATATTCCATTTTCAAGAGGTCAGTCACATGTCCATACATAACTCCAAAAGAAGCTGAAAAAATGTGACACCGCATGCCCAAAAGGAAGTGAAGAATAGATTCTTGTGGACAATTAGCAGTCTCTGTCACAACTAGAGAAAAAGATAGGAAAAGAAAACAAAAACAAAGAGAGGGAGGTATCACAGAAGCAAAGGATTGAGTTTTAAACAAGAAAGGGTAGTTGGCTGTATTGAATGTTACCTATTAGATTTAACATGCAGGTCTCACTAGTGACCTTAATGAAAGTAGTTTTGGTGGAGTGGTAGGAACATGAGCTCAGGGATGAGTGAGAGCTGAGGATATGGGTAATGTAGACAAACTCTTTAACCAGGTTTGACACTGAATGAGGAAAACATAGAAGAAAAAGGGGTAAAGAGAGAATAGGGTATCTGGAGGAGGGTTTGGGATCCAAATAGAGTTTTTTAAAAATAGGAGTGAGACTTGGGCATATTTAAATATGGATGAGAAGAATCCAGTGAAGAGAGATATTTAGGGTATGAGAGAAAAGGAGACATACACTATTTTTAAGAAGGTTTAAGGAAATAGAATCTAGACAACATGTGGAGAAATTGGTCTGAAATAGAAGAGATTCCTCCTCATAACAATGATAAGAAGGGAGGAGAGGATCCAGATGTAAGAAAGTTTGTAGATATTTTGGCAGGAAATTGAAGATTCCACGTGTGTGTGTGTGTGTGTGTGTGTGTGTGTGTGTGTGTGTGTGTGTGTAGCAGGAAGCAAGGATAAGTACGGAGAAAAAAAATGGTGTCAAGTTATTTTAGGAGAATGAATGATTTATAATCATTGAGAAAAAGGAAAAATACATTTACTAGGGAAGTATAACAAGACTGTAAGTATAACCAGACAATGACCCAGGCAAGGTTCTAATCCACTGCATTGTGTGATAACTTCCCCAGTACAATGAAGGAGTTACTAAATTCATCCATGGTTAGTATTTTGCCAGCCTATTAAGTATGTTGAATAGAGAGAGAAGCAAGGAAGTTTAAGGCAAGAGAATGATTGAAATGGTGAATCTTGATGGAGGAGGAAGTGCAGACAGGAACGGGCTGATGAACAAAATTCTAGCACCAAGGGAATGGAGGTCCAGTCAAAGTAGTGGTATTGTGAGAGTAGTAGTTGAATGAGCAAATTAGATGACTAAGAGGATGTGCTTAGCAGCTGGGATTTTTACTTAGTAACTTTGGTGAAGAGCTAACAGAGCCTCTGATGATGCTGAGATCCAGAAATAATGAGATTGGGAGGAAGAAATCATTAGAGTTGAGAAAATCAAATACCTTAGTGCCCATGGGTGTTAGAAGGGTCCTTTGTGTAGAAATTTGATTCCCCTTAAGTCAGAAAGACGTTAGGGGAAAGGGTAAGTCTGGGAGCCCAGTGGGAATCTTCAATAAATGAGCAGGACTTACTAGATGATGAGTAGTTGAAAACATGGCTGAGAGGGAAGAGGATGGTGCAGTCAGATGGCGGGAGCTTCGGACAGAACTGTGTTGCACAAAAATGCTTCAGGGATTTTGAAAATATATGCCTCAAATTTTATAAAAGTAAATTTTTTTCAGTGTTATGGGCAGGTTTGAGGGCTTACTCCATAATTTTGTATCAGCCCCCACTGAAAGCACCTCAGATAATAATGTGAACTCTCAAGGAAGAGGGTGTGAACCCCATGTTTGAGAGGGAATTGTGTAAGACACAACCTCCAACTCCTGTGTTCACTTTCTTGATAAGCTGTTGATACGCTCCCACCAGCATCCCCATCACCATCCCACCAGTGCCCTCAGCAGATATTTTGCGGCCTCATTGATGTTACAAACTGTGCAGGAAAAAAAGTATAACATTGAATTTTAAGATGAAGCCAAATTATAGAGATTCTTGAAAATCAGAATGGGGATTTAGGTTTATTAGTAGTAAATGACTATTGGACTAAGAATAGTGAGTTCAGAATCCTGAGTCCTGGTACATTTTCTTTTTTATTGAAGTATAGTTGATTTAAATATTATCTTAGTTTCAGGTGTAAAGCATAGTGATTCAGTATTTTTGCAGATTATACTTCTTTATAGGATATTATGAGATAATGGCTATAATTCCCTGTGCTATACAGTATATTCTTGTTGCTTATCTATTTTATACATAGTAGTTTGTATCTGTTGATCTTGTACCCCTAGTTTATCTCTCCCCACTTCTCTCTCCCCTTTGGCAACCACAAGTTTGTTTTCTATATCTGTGGATCTGTTTTGCATATACATTCATTTTTTTTAGGTTCCACATATAAGTGATATCATACAATATTTGTCTTTCTCTGTCTGGCTTATTTCACTAAGCACAATATTCTCTAGGTCCATCCACATTGCTGCAAATGACAAGATTTCATTCTTTTTTATGGCTAATATTCCATTCTGTGTGTGTGTGTGTGTGTGTGTGTGTGTTTATACCACATCTTCTTAATCCAGTCATCTGTTGATGAGCACTTGGGTTGCTTCCATGTCTTGGCTATTTTAAAGAGTTCTGCTATGAACATTGGGGTGCATGTTATCTTTTCAAATTAGTGTTTTTGTTTTTTCCATATATATATACACACCCAGGAGTGGAAGTGCTGGATCATCATATGGTAGTTCTATTTTTAGCTTTTTGAGGAACCTCCATACTGCTTTCTGTAGTGGCTGTACCAATTTACAATCCCACCAACAGTGCTACAAGGGTTCCCTTTTCCTCCACATCCTCACCAACATTTGTTATTTGTAGACATTTGATGATAGCCATTCTGACAGGTGTGAGGTGATACCTCATTGTAGTTTTGATTTGCCTTTTTCTAATATCAATGTTGAGCATCTTTTCATGTGCCTGTTAGCCATCTGTATGTCTTTGGAAAAATGTCTTTTCAAGTCTTCTGCCCATTTTTTTATGGAGTTGTTTGGTTTTTTGATACTGAGTTGTATGAGCTGTCTGTATATGTTGGATATTAACCCCTTGTTGGTCATATTTACACATGAATTTTAGAATCAGCTTCTCCATTTCTGAAAAAAATACCTTTGGAATTTTGATAGGGATTGCATAGAATCTGTTGATTGCTTTGGGAGGTATTAGCATATTAACAGTGTTAAGTCTTCCAATCCATTAACATGAGATGTCTTTCCATTTATTTAGGTCTTCTTTAAATTTCTTTCAAAAGAATATTTTACTGCTTTTGGTATACAAGTCTCACACTTCTTTTCTTAAATTTATTCCTAAGTATTCTTGTTGATGGTTTTGTGAATGGAATTATTTCTTAATTTTGTTTTCAGATTGTTCATAGCTAGTGTATAAAAATACAGTTGATTTTTTTTATTGAAGTATAGTTGATTTACAGTGTTCTGTTAATTTCTGCTGTACAGCAAAGTGATTCAGTTATACATATATATATACCTTCTTTTTTATATTCTTTTCCATTATGGTTTATCACAGAATATTGAATATAGTTCCCTGTGCTATACAGTAGGTCCTTGTTGTTTATCCATCCTGTATATAATAGTTTGCATCTGCTCACCCCAACCCCCCAATCCATTCCCCCCCCCCCAACACCTACCTTCCTCCTTGGCAACCACAATCTGTTCTCTATGTCAAACTACACTTGATTTGTGTATGTTGATCACACATTCTGCAGCCTTGCTTAGACACACTCATTAGTTCTAATGTTTTTTGTGTGTATTTGTGTGTGTGTGTGTTTTTGTAACATGTATGTTAGGATTTACTGTATTCAAGACCATGTCATCTGTGAATAGAAATCATTTTATTTCTCTTTTTTCCCCCAATCTGAATGCTTTAACAGAGACTCTCTCCTTGACCAAATTTTAATCAGGCTCCCCTGAGCCCTCTTTTTGACTAGGACTCTGCCTTGATCGTGGTCTTGTCTTTAACCAGCTCAGCCCAGTCCAGTCTTAGCAAAGAATCCTGCTAAGTCAGTTTAGGGAGAATCCCCCCACTTTGATATCTGATCAAATTCTTCATCCCCCCACTTTTGATATATAAGTCTTTGGCCTGCCTTAAGCAGTAGTACTGTTAAGTCAGTTTAAGAAGAATTTCCCTACCCTTGACGTCTCAGAAATTTTCCATTCACTGACCCCCCTCACTCTGCTCATTGGCTACAAATCCATAGTTGTCTTTGCTATATTTGGAGGTGAGCCTTATCTCTCTCCCCAGCTGTGATAATCTTGACACCTGTTGCAGTAGTCCTGAATAAAGTTTTCCTTACTATATTAACAAGTGTCAGAATAATTTTTAACAGCCTTTTATTTGTTTTTCTTACTAATTGCCCTGACTAGATCCTCTAGTACAATGTTGAATTGAAATGTTGAAAGCAAACATCCTTGTCTTATTCCTGTTCTTAGGGGAAAGCTTTCAGTCTTTGACACCTAGGCATGATATTGTCTATAGGTTTTTCATATATGTGCTTTATCAAGTTGAGAAAGTTCCCTTCTATTCGTAGTTTTGTTTACTGTTTTTATCATGAAAGGACGTTGGATTTTGCCATGTTTTTTCTGCATCTGTTGAGATGACCATGTGGTTTTTGTCCTTTATTCTGTTATTATGATGTATTGCACTGGCTGATTTTCATATGTTAAATATTGTTACAGTCCTAGGATAAATTCCACTTAGTCATGATGTATAATCCTTTTTATATGTTGCAGATTTGGTTTGATAGTATTTTAGTGAACTGAGGATGTTTGTGATATTCATAAGAGAAATATACCTGTAGTTTCTTTTCTTGTGATGTCTATGCCTGGCTTTGGTATTACTGGCCTCAAGGAATGAACTGGGAAGTGTTCCCTCCTCTTCTATTTTTCTTTTTAAGTTTTTCTTTAATGTAGACCATTTTTAAAGTCTTTATTGAATTTGTTACAGTATTGCTTCTGTTTTATGTCTTGGTTCTTTGGCCGGGAGGCATGTGGGATCTTAGTTCCCTGACCAGGGATTGAACCTGCATCCCCTGCATTGGAGGCGAAGTCTTAACCACTGGACTGCCAGGGAAGTCCCCCTCCTCTTCTATCATGTGGAAAGTTTTTTAAACATTTGACAGTGTATTTGTTTCTTAAGCCTGCTGTAACAAACTGTGTGGCTTAAAACATCAGAATTATTCTTTCACAGATCTGGGGGCTAAGAAGTTTGAAATCAAGATGTTAGCAGGGTTGGTTCCTTCTGAGGGCTCTGAAGGAGAATTTGTTCCATGCTTCTCTTTTACCTCATCTTACCGTACATCTTAATCAATCTGCAAAGACCCTGATTCCAAATAACTTTACATTGATGGGTAACAAGTGTTAGGACTTACACATATCTTTTGGAGGGCACATTCAATCCACAACAGGTAGAATTTACCAGTGAAGCCATTCTGGCCTGGGCTTTCCTTTGTGGGAAGTTTTGGGGTTTTTTTGTTTTATTACTAATTCAGTCTTTACTTGTTATAGATGTTCAGATTTTCTGTTTCTTCTTGAGTCAATTTCAATAATTTATGTATTTCTAGGAATTTTTCCATTTCATTTAGATTATCTAACTCGTTGAATTGTAGGTAATATTTCCTTATAATCTTCTGGAAGTTCAGTAATGATGACCCCTCTTTCATACCTTCTTCAGTAATTTGAATGCTCTTTTTTCTTGGTCACTCCAGCTAAAAGTTGGTCAGTTTCATTGATCTTTTTAAAGGATCAGTTTTCAGTTTTTTGCTTTACTCTGTTGTTTTTTGCAGTCTTTCTACTCCAGTCTTTATCATTTTTCTTTTCTTTGCTTCAGGTTTAGTTTGCTCTTCTTTTCTAGTTTCTTAAGGTAGAAAGTTAGGTTATTGGTTTGAAATATTTCTTCTTTTTTTTTTTTAATATAGACATTGTCTGCTGCAATTTCCCTCTAAGCTAGTTTTCACTGCATCCCATGTGATTTGATATGGTATGTTTCTCTTCTTATTAATCTCAAACTTTTTTTCTAATTTCCTTCATAGTTTTATCTTTGGCCCATTGGGTATTTATGAAAGTGTTGTTTAATTTGCACATTATGAACTTCCAAAAAAATCTTTCTGTCAGTGGTTTCTAATTTAATGCTGTTGTCATTGGAGAACATAATTTGTATGATTTTCAGTCTTTCTGAATTTATTGAGACTTGTTTTTAACCTAATATATGGTCTGTCCTGGTCTATTCATAGAGAAATGTTCCATGTGCACTTGAAATGAATGTGTGTTCTGCTATTGTTGGGTAGAATATCCTGTAGATATCTTTTAGATATAGTTAGTTTATAATGTTCATGCCTTTTATTTCCTTATTGGTGTATCTAGCTGTTCTACCCAGTATTGAAAATGAAGTATTGAAGGCTCCAACTATTACAGTTGAATTGTCTATTTCTCTTTTTAATTCTGTTACTTTTTGCTTTATATTTTAGAGTTCTGTTATTGGATGCATATATACTTTTATTGTTATATCTTCTTGATAGATTGACTCTTTTATAATGATGAAGTGTTATTTGTCTCTGGTATCAATTTTGTCTTAATAGCTATTTTGTCTGATGTTGATATAGCCACTCCAGCTCTTTTTTGGTTTCTGTTTGCATGGTATATCTTTTTTCAGTCATTTTACTTTCAATCTATTTGTATCTTTGACTCTAACTTATTATTCTTGTAGACAGCATATATTTTGTGTTATTTTCTAGTATACCATTTTAATTGCCTTGTTGTTTCTTTCACTCTATTTTTTAAGTTATATTCTTAGTGGTTTCCCTGGGGATTACAATTCGCATCTTAATATAAAATTATCTAATTCAAATTAATGCCAACTTAGTTTCAGTAGTATACAGAAACTTTGCTCTGTACCGTTCCCCTCTCCTTTATGTTATTATTGTCATACAAATTACATCTTTATACATTATAAGTTCATCAACAAATTTTATAGTTATTCCATGTCTTTTAAATTAGATAGTGAATAAAAGAGTTATGTATTATATTCCTGTTGCTGCTGTAACAAATTACCACAAACTTAATACAACACAAATATATTATCTTACAGTTCTGGAGGTCAGAAGTCCAACATGTGTCAGCAGGGCTGTGTTCTTTCTGGAAGCACCAGAGAAGGATCCTTTTTGTTTTTGTTTTTTTTCCTTTTTTCAACTTCTAGAGGCCATCTGCATTCTTGGCTCATGGCCCCTTCCTTCATTTTCAAAGCCAGCAGCATAGCATCTTCATATAGCTCTCTCTCTCTTTGCCTCTTGCTCTTCTGCCTCCCTATTATAAGGGCCCTTGTGATTACGTTGGGTACATTCAGATAATCCAGGATAATAACCCATCTCAAGATCCTTAACTTAATCACATCTACAGTCTCTTTTGCCATATAAGGCAAAATATTCATAGGTTCTGGAGATTAGGATGTGGACCTTTTAGGGCCAGGGGAAGCATTATATCAGCCTATCACAAGTTACAAACTAAAATACATTTATACTGACTTCTATATTTACCTATGTAGTTACCTTTACTGACGCTCTTTGTTTCTTTGTGTGGTTCAAGTTATTGTCTAGTGTCCCTTCATTTCAGCCTAATGGACTCCTGTTAATATTTCTTTTAGTCAGGTGTATTAGTAGTGAATTCTCTCCATTTTTGTTTATCTGGAAATTTCTTGATTTCTCCATCATTTTTGCAGGGTAGTTTTACTGGATTTTCAGTTCAGCACTTTGAATATGTCATTACACTTTCTCCTGGCCTCCATGATTTCTGATAAGAAGTCAGCTATTAATCTCATTGAGGATACCTTGCACGAGATGAATTGTTTTCTTTTTTTTACTGCTTTCAAGGTTCTCTCTACTTCACTTTCTACAGTTTGACTCTATGTGTCTTGGTGTGAATATCTTTTAGTTTATCCTACTTGGAATTTGTTGAGCTTCTTGGATGTGTATATTAATGTTTTTCAACACATTTGGGAAGTCTTCAGTCATTATTTCTTCAAATGTTTTCTGTACCTTTCTGTCTTCTCTCCTCCTGGAACTCCCATTATGCATATGCTGGAATACTTGATGGTGTCTGACAGGTCTTTGAGGCTCTCTTCCTTTTCTTGATTAATTTCTTTTTCCTTCCACTCAGACTGGATAAAAACTGGATAATCTCAGTTGACTTATCTTCAAATCTGCTAATTCAAATCTGCTGTTGACCCCTCTGTTGAATTTCTTATTTCAGTTATTATGTTTTTCAACTCCAGAATTTCTGTTTTTCTTTAATATTTTATATCTCATTATGGATATTCTTTATTTGGTGAGACATTTGTTCTCATACTTTTCTTTAATTCTTTAGACATAGTTTTCTTTAGTTCTTTGAACATATTTAAAAGAGCTGATTTAAAATCTTATCTGTTAAGTCCAATATCTGGGATTCCTCAGGACAGTTTCTATTGACTGCTTTTTCTCCTGTGTTTGAGCCATATTTTCCTCTTTTCTTTGCATGGCTTGTAATTTTTTTTGAAAACTGGACACTTAGAAATAATATAATGTTTCAACTTTGGAAGTTGTTGCTGCTGCTGTTGCTGTTGTTGTTTTTTTGTTTTTTTTGTTTGCTCTTGGGGCATGCTTTCAGTGCTCCAGTGTTAAGTTTACAACTGTGTCTTAGCTTTCACTCCATGCATGCACAAAGCCTCAAGGTCAGCTAGACATGAGAGTTTATGACCTTCTTAGGTCTTTCTTAGGCATATGCATAGTCTTACACATGTGCATGGATTTTAGATTCCTAGGAATGTGTTGGAATTTATTGAATCCCCCTATGAACCTCTCATTCCCAAGATTTTCCTTATAAGCTTTTCTGTCAACCTCTTGTTAGCCCTAGTTGATACTGCCTTCTTGTGAGGCTGTGATGTTAAACAATTGCCACTGATTGTTTCCAACAAACATCCTAAGGATACAGCTGTACTGTACACCTATATCAGGCTCTAAGTAAGGTCAAATCAAAATAAAGCCTGAGAATGGAGCTTTTCAGGGACTTGAAAGACAACTCAAGAAATGATAGTTGTCTGGGAATCAGACTTTGGAGAAGCTCCAAACCTTTTCTTACCCTTCCAGTGTCAGCTAGACTGCTTGTTTTCACAGCTACCATAGTTGTGAGGCTGTTGGTTTTCAAGGCTATCATGGAACTGGGGAGAGGGAGATGGGAATAGGGTAAATTTAAAATGCCCCAAAGCTTGGTTTTCAGCCACTTTTCTTGAATAAATACTTTTTGGATCATTGCAAATGTTTGGTTAATTTACAGTTCTGAAAACATTGATTTTAACAATTTTTGCCAGTATTCTTATTGCTTTTATGGAGGAACAGATTGTCAGAGGTCCTTACTTCACCATTCTCCTCTTAAGTACTTTTGAGTAGAAGTATGTCACTGTCAAAGCTAATTTTATGGACATCTAGTTTACCAGTGTCTCATGTCTTTCCCCTGGCATGGAGATTGGTGACACAGAGTGCAGTACGTGGACTCAAAATGGTCATCCAATTAAGTAAAATCTAATAACATTATCAGAAGAGAGCTACAAGGCCAAAAGTTCAAAGAATCAAAAGTAAGTAACAGACTGAGTGAACCAGAAGGATGACCTAATTGAACATAGGAGACTTCTCCTTTGCCTGCTCTCTCCCCATCCTTCACATCCTCTGTTTCTCACTCCATGTACTCATGACAGAGTGCATAGATCATGGTGTACAGGAAGCGTCAGAATGGGGGAAAGCTAACTAAGATGCTATTGCATTGTAGACATAAAGTTTTCTTGTAGTGGTCTATTTTCAAAACACTTATCAGATGTTAGCTCATATAACCTTATAACTGGACAGGCCATGAACAAGAATCTGTATTTTATAATGGAGAAGAGTGAGACTCTGGTAGCATTGCTCTCAGCTCTTTTGATTTTTTGTCAAGTATTCTTTGCTTTACTAGGTGATAACACTCTCTTAGAGAAGTTTTTATAGTAAGGATGAACCAATTTTGAGATGATTTCTGGAAGAAAAACCACCGAGATGTGTCTGATTGGATATGTGAGATTTAAAAGAGAGAAGATGCCTAAGATTTCTAGCATAGAAAGTATAATTTATGTGCATTGCCACTATCCAGAATATAAGTTCTATTCTAACATGGGCAAATAAAGATCAAATTGCTAATTCAAATTGTTAATTCAGTGAAAGAATCAGGGAAATAATTACTGAAGATTTAATTTAAGCCAAAATGTACCAATTTTGCTAATTTTCCACAAGGTGTCAGCAGCACTTTAAACAATAGCAATTGTAGAGGTTACTTGGAATGCGATATCTAAATTTGCTAAATATTATGCAAATTGGGAGTATATTATTCTGTTATTTGTTCCCACTATCAGATTGTTTGTACTTAAGTAATTGACAAATTTCATATATTATTTACTGCTACAGTCACTATTTTACCATCTGCATTATTATAGCCTTCCAGCCTACTGTAGGGTTACCTAACTATAATACTAAAGTATAAGTTTTGACTTCTCAGAAGCTTCAAAATATTACATATTGGAGAAACTGGGTCAGCAGGGGGCAGCACAGTCTTATAATGTTTAAAATTTGGTCATTTGAAAGGACCATTCAGAAACAGAAAGATATAAAGACAGTGTGGTACATGTTTTTCAGGTTTTTCAAGCATTCACAGCCTTTATTTCAAATGAAATATTATTGGTAACCCAAATATATAAAGTGATCTTACTAACAGAAATCTTACCTTATAATATTTATTTATAACATCAAACACCAAAAATAATGGAGCTGTTTCTTGAACAAAAAATTTAGAATAAAATTTTTGAGATAGTACTATTTCTGTCTTCCTTTTATAAATAAGGAAATTGAGTATCAAGGAAATTTTAAAACATGTCCAAGGTCATACAGATGGCAAAATGTCGAGTTTACATGCAAACCCACTGTCTTACTTCAAAGCAGAGATACTTACAATTATACAATTGCTGATAATATGTTTTAGCCTTGCTTCAGCTCTGAAATTAAATCCATATTATTTCTTTTTTAAATATTACACAACAAAAAGATAAGTCTGATTCACACAGATAAGGAGTTACAAATGGTAACTTTTTAAAAACAGCTTGCTCTGCAATCTTCAAGTACTTCTCAATAAACAGAAATGGCAGGTGAATCTTTAGTCCAAAATACAAAATTAAATCTCCAATACAGAAATGCACTGGTGTTCTCTAATATGTTAACAATTGGTGTAACTACTAAGAAAGTTGACGGTTATTCTGTGTTTTTTAGGTAAAGAAACTAAAGCATGGAGATGCTAAGTACCTTGCCTAAAGTCATATTCCATAACTGACAGACCCTGGTAGTCTGACTCCAAGGTTTGCTTTCCTTACAAGTACACTGTATCACCTATCTTAATACTCATTTATGTGCATCCATAGCTATTATTTTAGTTTTTAAATAGTTAAAAATATATTTTTAAATGAAATTGAATAGATTCCATTAACCACAGTTAGAAAACAGTTAGCCTTTGGATAACAGAATATAACCCAAAACTTAGGAGGCATTTTGTAATAATTTTGGGCCGTTGTTTTACAATTATCATTCTATTTCAGTTTCCAATAGTAAAAAAAAATTATATTTCTATTAAAAACACAGATTCAGATCATCTCATTCAAAACAAATTATTTAAAGGGAAGCTTTAACACATTTGGAATACACTGACTTGCATAGGAATAACTGTGATTCTAGCACTCTGTTAGGTTAGTGTCCAATTTTAAAAAGCTCACACCTCCCCTGGGTATGTGTGTGAGGGCATTTCTGGGGTGCAGAGTCTGTACTACATTAGCAATACAATATATGTTTCCATGACTCAGATACCTTAGAGAAAGAAAGCTTTTGCGGTTTTCAGAAATATGATAGATCAGTAAGAAGACAGAGAAGTCAGCTACATTAATTTTGAAACAAAAGCCCTAGGTTTTAACATGTGCTAAAGCTGTCAGTTACAAAAATCTTACATGATTACGCCCACTCTAACGTGTTTCTACATCTCCAGTAATAATTATAATAAATTATATTTATTTCTAAATAAATTATATTATAATCATAATAAATCAGATATTTTTAAAGTCTGTGCTTTCCCTCCAGGGTAAAAAATTGCAACTTTTTGCTCAAGAGGTAAAATATACACAAAGACAGACTACAAGTGATTTTCAAGGAAAGACCTATCTGTCACTAGCCCAGCAAAGTAAATTGTGACTTCTCCCTAAGCACTCAGTCATGTGCATGTTTGGCCTTACATTTTTTTCTGACCTGAGGTGTTGCTCCCCGTTCACTGTGCCTCTCTTCCTCTCCACTGCTTGCAGAGCAGGTCCAGTTTTTCTCACCCCCGCATTTCATGTTTTTCACAACTTATTCTTTTCCTTAAACAATCTTTATTAAGTGCTTGCTGAGCAAGAGGTACTGTACTAATTTGGGAACATAAGAGATGAATAAAACAAAAGTTCTACCCTCAACAGACTTAACAGTCTAGTAGGAAAGACAGAGCAACAGTTACAGTGCAGTATAGTAAGTTTATGATGGAAATGTTCACCTAGTTAGATGAGTAAAATTTGGCTTCAACCTTACTTCCTAGAGCTACATTTTCCACCCCTCTCCCCACATGCATCAGCTACACTAGATCAATTTATTTACCAAACGTGCTATCAACTTGTGGGCCTTAGCTCATCACACTGTCTAAAATGCCCATCCTTCCCTGTGCCTTTTAAAATCCTTTTGGGGCCTACTTCAAAATCTCTTCTCAGGAATAAAGTTTCTGATATCCCAGAGTTTATCACATCTACCTGTATTCTCACATAAACCTTTCAAGACATCATAGTCTGCCTTAAAATCAATTCATCTCTCCCCTAGAGCAGTGCTTTGTGCAGAATAGACATCCAATAAACTCTTATACTGCTGACTTCCAAAACTGTTTTGTTTCTATTCAATTCTGTTTCCTTCAGTAAGATAAAACAGTATTTGGTCTATTGATTACTTTTTTGCAAGTAGCCTGAAGTCTGGTCACAAATAAATTGAATCAGGATTGTGAGATGAATAAGAGTATTTCTAAAAATTATTAAACAGATGAGAATATAAATATTAGATATGAAGATCTAATAGATGCTGTTGATTTTCTACCAGTCTACTGTCCCCATTACTTCTTAGTTCTTTCCTTACATAACATCCTATTTTGTTCAAGTAGCCAAACCTAGGTAATACATAATTCCCACAGAAAAAACAATCCCCCGTGAAGATGAACTCACATTAAAAAAGAGTGTAAGCAGAAAGAAATGATCCATCATGAATGATAGCAGACCCAAAAGATAGATAGGTTGACATCTCTAGGACATGAACTAATAGAACACTGTGAAAGAGGTTATAAAATAAATATGCTTAAAATGAATAAAGAGCTAAAAGAAGTAACAGAAACCACAAGGAAAGAACAAGACAATACGAGAAAAGAGGCAGATTTAAATAATGACCATATGGAACTTCTGGAATGAAAAAATAGAGTCATTAAAAATAGAATCAATGAAAAATATGAGTAACAGGGTAAGGAGAATGAAGGGTAGAATGAGAATGTTAAGTATATTTTCTTATAAAAACTCCAGAGTGAGAAACTAGAAAAAGTGAGAGGCAACATTTGAAGTATATAGATTATCAGACTGAAAAAGTGCAGGTGCTCATAAGCAGGATTATCAAAAATAAATCCACACCTATAAAGATTATAGTGGTAGGATGAAACACCAAAGACAAAATGATAAAAGTAACTACAGAGAAAAGATAAGGAAAGGGAACAACAACTGTCTACCAGAAAGCTTCTCAACAGCCCTAAATACCAAACAGCATTAGTATAATATCTGTAAGGTGACAAGGCAAATAAACTATGGACTTAGAATATCATAGCCACCTAAATTATCGCTAAGAAAGGGGGTAAACTCCAGGTATTTTCAGTCAAAGACCAGGAGAGTTTAGCACTCTTAGCTCATTGCTGGGATAATTACTAAAGCATATACTTGTGTATGAAGAGCACTGAATTCAAAAGGAAGAAATAAGATGGGAGAAGTGATGGTGAGCCGAGAGATTAAGTATGTAGACTATCTAAATAACAGAGATAGATCAAGCAGAAAAATACTAGCAAAGATATGAAAGATTTGAGTAACACTTAAGTTTAATTTAATGTATGTATGTGGGACCTCTACTTAATAAACGTAAGCCTATGTAGAACAGTTACAAATGTCAACCATATATATGCCAGGCCACAAAGGAAGTCTCCACAAATATCAAGGACTCAATATCATATCAACTTTGTTCTTTGACCACATTGGATTGAAATTAAAAATTCATTCAAAAGTATCTGTGGCACACACACATACTACATGCTGGACATCGTTCTAGTTATTTGGTGTACATTAATGAAAAGCAGAAATAAATTTTGACCTGCATGGAATTTAATTCATTAGGGGGGAGGGGAGACTTGAGATACAGTAAAGGTAATAAATATAGTAAATATATAGTATGTGAGAAGGTTATAAGTATTATGGGTAAAAGAAACAGAGTGAACAGGATCACGAATGCTAGTTGGAAAGGAATTGTAATTTAAATAAGAGGTCATTGGAGACAATGTAACATGTGGGCAAAGACTTGGAAGAGAGGAAGGCTTAGTCATTTGCATATCTGGTGAAAGAACATTGCAAGCAGATGGAACAGCCAGTTCCCAGAGCCCAGAGTACATGTGTTGTCTTCAGGAAAGAGCAAGGAGGCCCATTTAGCTAGAAGTCCAAGACTGAGGAGTAGAATAGTAGGAGGTAAGGTAAAAGAGGCAGTCCTCCTCCTCCTCTCACCCCTCAAATCTATATATCTAGATACGCAAACAAACAAAAAACTCTAAATTAACTCAGGGTCAGAGAAGAAAGCATAATGGAAATTAGAAATATTTAGAATCAGACAAAATGAGAGCACTATTAAATTTATGGTGTACAGATAAAACAATATTATAGGGAAATGTATAGCCTTAAATATATTTGTAAGATAAGAGTGCAAATCGATGAGCTAAATATTCTTCAACTCAGGAAGTTACAAAAGGAAAACAAGGAGAAATTAATGAAAGAAAAAAAGTAAAGAGGTCTAAAAATCAAAAGCTGGGTTTTTTTAATTGCTGATAAGTAAGCCTCTGGAGATAGATCAGGAAAGAAAAACATTACATTAAATGAAAGGGAGGACATAATCATCAATTCAGTGGAAATTTCAGAATCATAAAGAGAATAACTCTAGAAAAACAAGTTTGGAAACCTAGATGAAATGAGCAATATTTTTGGAAATACAAATTTCTTTTTTTTTTTTTTTTTTTTTTTTTTTTTGTGGTACACGGGCCCCTCACCGCTACGGCCTCTCCCGTTGCGGAGCACAGGCTCCGGACGCGCAGGCCCAGCGGCCATGGCTCACGGGCCCAGCCGCTCCGCGGCACGTGGGATCCTCCCGGACCGGGGCACGAACCCGCGTCCCCTGCATCGGCAGGCAGACTCTCAACCACTGCGCCACCAGGGAAGCCCTGGAAATACAAATTTCTAAAAACTGATTTAGGAATAATAGAAAACATGAAATGACTTATTACCATTAAGAAATTCAATCAGTAGTCAAAAAGATTCTCATAACAGAAAGAGAAAGAAAAAAAGATAGTTGAGTTTCAAAGGCAAGTTTTACCCAACTTCAATGAACAAATAACTTTCCTGGAATAACATCTATCTGATGAAATGTGTATATATATACATGCACACACACATACACATATATATGTGCATTTTTTTCTGAATTCAGTTTAACATTGTTTAACTTGAGGTTTCTGCATATGTTTCTAAGTGAGATTGGTTTATAATTTTATGTTCTTCTTGTCTAGTTAGTGTCAAAATTATACATCTCAAAAGAGAATCTGGGTACTTTTCCTTTTCATCCTCTGAAATAGTTTGTATAGCATAGGAGTTGTTTGAGAGCATGGGGAAATTTTTATAAACTTTTTAAACCAATTTTATAAACTTTTATAAACCAATCTCACAAGCATGTGTGCAGAAGTGCCAATTTAAATATGTTCACATTGAATGTAGCAAAAAATAATATGTGCATGTGTATACGTGCAAAATTTCTGATAAGAGCAGGAGTTTTGATAAGAGCAGGAGTTTTTATGACCATTTCTCCATGATGAAATATTCAAACATTAGCAATAGAAAAGATTTTGTTTTTGTTTTACAATTTTTGCTGTATTTTAAATCTTATCAATAAGTTTTCAGTGTTAATATGAAACATCTTTCTGTATGAAAGAGAAAGTGAGAATTTTCTACTTTTTTTCCCACTCTTCATTAGCTAACCTGTATATCAGGTATACTGTGTTCCCTGAGTGTAGTAACATTCCCTTTCGCTGAACCATCTTTTCCTTTTCCTTGGTTCTTGCAAGGCTAAGGCCTTCAGACCAGACCCAGCAAAGAGACAGAGGGAAGTAGTCACAGTTGGTGCAACCCCTCAGTAGCAGGGCTGATAGTCCTTACTGAAGGCCAAGGGGAAAAAAAGCAGGGCAAACAAGTCAGTTGAATAGGCTCTGTAGTAGACATCTGTTTTTTCTGCCTAGCATCCATGTCTTCTGTGGCCACAGTATCCAGATTTTGCTTGGGAGACCAACTTGCTCCCGTACTTTGGGTGAAGTGACTTCATTCCAAAGCCCAGAATTAGATCTCACGAGCCTTAACTAGTGAGTTCTAGGGTTTTGGTGAGAGCAATCAGGATGCTGTCTTCCTCTTTTCCACAACACTCAGAGCCACTGAAAACTCTGGCAACTTGGAGCGAAGAGTCTACCTGAGGATAAAGCCAAATTTGGGAAACAAGCCCAAGGAATGGAGGAGAACTGTTTCCTAGTGACATGGGTTGAAGCCTGGATCGGTGAGCACCTGAAGCTACCCTTGTATTAACTGTTATAGTACAGAAGCCAGTAAATTCCCTTGTGTCTTTTAAGCCAGTTAAATTTGGTAGCGGTTTGGTGGTTAAGTGCCTGAAGCTTCTCAGCACCAGGCTTCCCTGGAGGGAGGGAGACAGACTGATGTTCTGCAGGCTGAATCCTAGTGGAAGTGCAGGGGCCCATAGATGGCAGGAGGGCTTGCTGCTGCCATCCGGCTCTCTGTCCTTACTTTTGGATGCTTTCTGTTTCTGTCCCTCCTGTGTTTTGGGTTGGGAGCTCTTGATGGCCTCTGTACCCTGTTGCTTTGGGGCAGACCCTTCCTGGGAGGGCCACTTCTTCCCCCGCCAGTAGCCATTGTCTGTCACTTGCAACCAAAAGCATCCTGATTCCAACACCACTCTGAAATTTAAACTGTCCACCCATCCACTGCTCATCCCAGTAAGTTATCCTTAGAGTCAATGGGTGTGTTTTTACCCCTACCAAAATACAGAATGTCTCTCCTTTACACTGGATTGGGGAGGGCGTGGAAGTGGAAGTGGGGTAAGATTTGGAGCAGCTATGCTGTTCTTGCTTTCTCCTTCCTGAAATTGCCGCTGGTTATCTCCTCCTTACCTTGTCTGATAGGCACTCAGTGCCTTGGGGCTAGGGAAGGGCCCCTGAGGAGCGAGCACTGCTATTGGAGATGCAGCTCACCAGGTTTGCAGCAGGTGGCTGCCCTCTGGTTACACTTCAGTGCCCTGCCCTCTGGTTACACTTCAGTGCCCTCATCGCTCCATTTCCAGGAAAGTATAATGGAAGCATTTGGGGTCAAATTACCTTAAAAAGCAGAAAATTTCTTCTAGCCACAGTGAAAAATAAATTCAACAGAAAATATTCAAATTCATAATAATTATCATTGTAGAGTTCAGCAGTTTTACCTTAAAAGTACTGAGTAGAAGTGGTTACAAGTAAGGTGGAGTCAGTTTAGTATTCATAAAAAGCCCCATACGTTTACTTAATAGGAGTTCTGTTGTATTTTCAATCTTACTTTTTTCTCTCCATATTTACAAGTTCCTACCTGATTTTAACCTATTAGCACCATTAAAGACATGTAATGGCTGCCATAAGTACTAATTCTGCTTATGGTAAACATTATATAGAGTTTATTCACTTTTCTGAAAAATTAAATAATTTTTTTTCTACTTTTACAAAATTGCTTATAATCCTTCACCCTAGGGCAGAGGACTCAGGAGGAAAGAGAAGAAGTATTAAAAAAGAAATAAAGTATTATGTTAGATGGCAGGAAGTTATACTTTTACTTTAGGGAGCCTATGGGATGATTCCTTTAAGTAGACCCAATTATGACTGGGATTTGTTTGACTTTGGGTTAATCACCTGCAGTTACTGCCACCTAGGGAAGCCTCAATTATAAATTAATGATGGGGTCTGCAGTGAGAGTAGGTAGAGATTCCTGAATACACACTGAATGGAGCAGCATGCCCTGAGGAATAGTTGGAGGAAAGATGCCACTTGAGTATATAGTATCTGTATTTAATTTGTCTTTACTGCAGTTGCTCTATTTATATAGTTATTCTGTACTGCTTTTGTTGTAATCAGTGATCCCCTTGGATTGCCACACCTATACCAATCCTGGATAGGCAGTTACACTGATAGCAATAGAAAGACCATGAGATTAGCACTTTTTCTAAGGTATAAATGCAGAATGAACTCTTCAGACAATAGTTTTTTGTTTTTTGTTTTTTCTGTTAAATACTACTGTATTTCAGCTGGGCTTACTAAAATAGAATATGATCACCAAGAATCTTATCACTCTTGCTTTTTTTTGTTGGGCTTAGAGACAAGAACATTTTTGCAGTAGTAAAGCAGGGAGATAAGTTAGCTGTTTTTCTCAGGAGCAAGAAAGACCTTTCCCAAGACTTTCTCAGGACATCACTTTGTTGCGCAAACTTGGCAATATGACCTCTGTGTTGATAAGAAAATATTAGATTCACATCTTATTATCTGACAGTAGGTTAATATGAAAAATGCTATACTATGAAAAATGTATTTCACAGTATTCTGACAGATGCTGCTAGTATAATAGCCTAATGTAGCAAATGCACCAAATGTGCTTGAGCATGTTTTTGACACTATTTTCATAAGTGATGATATATCCTAATTGAAACTTACTAAAATTATGTTTTCTCCTCCAACTGTCATGAAAACATACCAAACTGTGTTTTGTGTACCCATGATTTAGGAATATAAGATTTATCTTCCTTTTGGTTTTCTCCTCTATGGTTTAGAGTTAGATTTGAAAATATGAGATTTTTATCCCTCTGAATATTAGTCCCATGAACTAATTCAGTCACCAAGTATGTATTAATTCTCCTTGATTACTCGTATAGGCCAACCTAGATTCAAACTTGAAGACTTGTATAAGACATTTTTAGATTTTTTAAATCTAAAAATCTAAATCTGTAATTTTTAAATCTAAAAACTTGTTATAGAAAATAGTATTATAGTCTTTTTTTTTTTAACTCATGGAGTGAATCCCTTTAGGAATGTTCAAAGAAAGTCCTAAACATTTTTATTATTGTTTATTTGTATACGTTGTATCCTTGTATCATGTAATCCTTTCATTAAACCTTTTTTCTGGTGAAAACAAGCACATAGTAGAAAAGTGTAAAAGGCAGAAATGTACAACCCATCTGACTACCATCCAGGTCAAGAAATAAAACATTACCAGTACCCCTCAGAAGCCCCCATGTCCTTCCTAATCACTATTTCTTCTCTCCCCACCCCTAGAGTTAACCACAATTTTGACTTTTAAATTAATCACTTTCTTGCTCTCTTTATAGTTTTACCACCTATTCATGCATCTGAAATACTATGGTTTAGTTTTGCCTGGTCTTTATTTGGTTTTTGTTTTGGTTTTTTGTTGTTGAAATTTACATAAATGGAACCATACAGCTAAATATCCTTTTAGGTTCAGCATTTTACACTCAAAATCATGTTTGTAAATGTAGTTATAATTAGTTTCATTGCTGTATAGTGTATATATACTGTATGTACAGTATAGTTGCTGAATTATATGAAGTCACCACAAATTGTTTATCCATTCCACTCTTTGGGGTCATTATAAATAATGCTACTATGGACGTACTTTCGTATGTCTCTTAGTAAACATTGCACAGATTTCTGATCGAGATGTATATATATGGAATTGACAGGTATTAAGGTATGTGTATTTTTAACATTTTAAAAAAACATATCACTTTACACTATAACCATTGGAATATGAGACTTCCCATTTCTCTGTGTCCTCACCACACTATTGTTTTAGCCCAGCTATTTGTTGTGTAGTGTTAGCTCATGGTTTTAATTTCCTTTTCCTTGATTAGTAATGAAGTTGAACATCATTTCACATATTTATTGACCATTCTTTTGTGAAAGTGCTGATTCAAGTATCTGTCAAGTGTTTTTATATTGTGTTGTCTTTTTCTTATTGATTTACAGGTATTCTTTACATATTTGGGATTTGAGCTAATTGTGAAGTATATGTGTTTCAGAGATGTTCCACCTTTGTTGTAAATTAACTGTCGATTATGCATGGATTAATTAGTGGACTTTCTATTTAACAGTCTCTTAGACATTGTTTTATCACATTGTCTTAAATAATGTACCTTTATTATAAATTTTGATACTCAGTAGAGCAGAGCCCCCTATCTTGTAATTTATTTTATTATTTTCTGGTAAGAACATTTAACATGATATCTACCCTTTAACAAATTTTAAGTGTACAATATTGTTTACTGTAGATATAATGTTGTACAGCAGATCTCTGGAACTTAATCATCTTGCAGAACTGAAACTTTATACCCATTGAACAGCAACTCTCCATTTCCCCCTCCTCCAGCCCCTAGCAACCCCCATTCTACTCTCTGCTCCTATGACTGACTATTTTAGATATCGCATATAAATGGAACCACACAGTATTTGTCTGTGACTGACTTGTTTCACTTAGCATAATGTCCTCCAGGTTCATCCATGTTCTCACATATGGCAGATTTCCTTCTTTTTTAAGACTAAATGATATTTCATTGTATATATATACCACATACATTTTAGAATTAGCTTGTTAAGTTCCACAAAGAAACCTGTTGAGATCTTGATTATGCTTGCATTTTTTATTAGTTTCTGCTTTATAACAAAGTGAATCAGTCATACATATACATCTGTTCCCACATCCCTTCCCTCTTACATCTCCCTCCCTCCCACCCTCCCTATCCCACCCCTCCAGGTGGTCACCAAGCACCGAGCTGATCTCCCTGTGCTATGCGGCTGCTTCCCACTAGCTATCTACCTTACGTTTGGTACTGTATATATGTCCATGCCTCTCTCTCGCTTTGTCACAGCTTACCCTTGCCCCTCCCCATATCCTCAAGTCCATTCTCAAGTAGGTCTGTGTCTTTATTCCCGTTTTACCCCAGGTTCTTCATGACATTTTTTTTCTTAAATTCCATATATATGTGTTAGCATACGGTATTTGTCTTTCTCTTTCTGACTTACTTCACTCTGTATGACACACTCTAGGTCTATCCACCTCATTACAAATAGCTCAGTTTCATTTCTTTTTATGGCTGAGTAATATTCCATTGTATATATGTGCCACATCTTCTTTATCCATTCATCCGATGATGGACACTTAGGTTGTTTCCATCTCCGGGCTATTGTGAATAGAGCTGCAATGAACATTTTGGTACATGTCTCTTTTTGAATTATGGTTTTCTCAGGGTATATGCCTAGTAGTGGGATTGCTGGGTCATATGGTAGTTCTATTTTTAGTTTTTTAAGGAACCTCCATACTGTTCTCCATAGTGGCTGTACCAATTCACATTCCCACCAGCAGTGCAAGAGTGTTCCCTTTTCTCCACACCCTCTCCAGCATTTATTGTTTCTAGATTTCTTGATGATGGACATTCTGACTGGTGTGAGATGATATCTCATTGTAGTTTTGATTTGCATTTCTCTAATGATTAATGATGTTGAGCATTCTTTCATGTGTTTGATGGCAGTCTGTATATCTTCTTTGGAGAAATGCCTATTTAAGTCTTCTGCCCATTTTTGGATTGGGTTGTTTGTTTTTTTGCTATTGAGCTGCATGAGCTGCTTATAAATTTTGGAGATTAATCCTTTGTCAGTTGCTTCATTTGCAAATATTTTCTCCCATTCTGAGGGTTGTCTTTTGGTCTTGTTTATGGTTTCCTTTGCTGTGCAAAAGCTTTGAAGTTTCATTAGGTCCCATTTGTTTATCTTTGTTTTTATTTCCATTTCTCTAGGAGGTGGGTCCAAAAGGATCTTGCTGTGATTTATGTCATAGAGTGTTCTGCCTATGTTTTCCTCTAAGAGTTTGATAGTGTCTGGCCTTACATTTAGGTCTTTAATCCATTTTGAGCTTACTTTTGTGTATGGTGTTAGGGAATGATCTAATCTCATACTTTTACACGTCCCTGTCCAGTTTTCCCAGCACCACTTATTGAAGAGGCTGTCCTTTCTCCACTGTACATTCCTGCCTCCTTTATCAAAGATACGTTGACCATATGTGCGTGGGTTTATCTCTGGGCTTTCTATCCTGTTCCATTGATCTATCTTTCTGTTTTTGTGCCAGTACCACACTGTCTTGATTACTGTAGCTTTGTAGTATAGTCTGAAGTCAGGGAGCCTGATTCCTCCAGCTCCATTTTTCGTTCTCAAGATTGCTTTGGCTATTCAGGGTCTTTTGTTTTTCCAAACAAATTTTGAAATTTTTTGTTCTAGTTCTGTGAAAAATGCCAGTGGTAGTTTGATAGGGATTGCATTGAATCTGTAGATTGCTTTGGGTAGTAGAGTCATTTTCACAATATTGATTCTTCCAATCCAGGAACATGGTATATCTCTCCATCTATTTGTATCATCTTTAATTTCTTTCATCAGTGTCTTAGAATTTTCTGCATACAGGTCTTTTGTCTCCTTAGGTAGGTTTATTCCTAGATATTTTATTCTTTTTGTTGCAGTGGTAAATGGGAGTGTTTTCTTGATTTCACTTTCAGATTTTTCATCATTAGTATACAGGAATGCCAGAGATTTCTGTGCATTAATTTTGTATCCTACTACTTTACCAAATTCATTGATTAGCTCTAGTAGTTTTCTGGTAGCATCTTTAGGATTCTCTATGTATAGTATCACAGCATCTGCAAACAGTGACAGCTTTACTTCTTCTTTTCCAATTTAAATTCCTTTTATTTCCTTTTCTTCTCTGATTGCTGTGGCTAAGACTTCCAAAACTAAGTTGAATAAGAGTGGTGAGAGTGGGCAGCCTTGTCTTGTTCCTGATCTTAGTGGAAATGGTTTCAGTTTTTCACCATTGAGGACAATGTTGGCTGTGGGTTTGTCATATATGGCCTTTATTATGTTGAGGAAAGTTCCCTCTATGCCTACTTTCTGCAGGGTTTTTATCATAAATGGGTGTTGAATTTTGTTGAAAGCTTTCTCTGCATCTATTGAGATGATCATATGGTTTTTCTCCTTCAATTTCTTAATATGGTGTATCACATTGATTGATTTGCATATATTGAAGAATCCTTGCATTCCTGGAATAAACCCCACTTGATCATGGTGTATGATCCTTTTAATGTGCTGTTGGATTCTGTTTGCTAGTATTTTGTTGAGGATTTTTGCATCTATGTTCATCAGTGATATTGGCCTGTAGTTTTCTTTCTTTGTGACATCCTTGTCTGGTTTTGGTATCAAGGTGATGGTGGCCTCGTAGAATGAGTTTGGGAGTGCTCCTCCCTCTGCTATATTTTGGAAGAGTTTGAGAAGGATAGGTGTTAGCTCTTCTCTAAATGTTTGATAGAATTCACCTGTGAAGCCACCTGGTCCTGGGCTTTTGTTTGTTGGAAGATTTTTAATCACAGTTTCAATTTCAGTGCTTGTGATTGGTCTATTCATATTTTCTATTTCTTCCTGATTCAGTCTTGGCAGGTTGTGCATTTCTAAGAATTTGTCCATTTCTTCCAGGTTGTCCATTTTATTGGCATAGAGTTGCTTGTAGTAATCTCTCATGATCTTTTGTATTTCTGCAGTGTCAGTTGTTACTTCTCCTTTTTCATTTCTAATTCTATTGATTTGAGTCTTCTCCCTTTTTTTCTTGATGAGTCTGGCTAATGGTTTATCAATTTTGTTTATCTTCTCAAAGAACGAGCTTTTAGTTTTATTGATCTTTGCTATCGTTTCCTTCATTACTTTTTCATTTATTTCTGATCTGATCTTTATGATTTCTTTCCTTCTGCTAACTTTGGGGGTTTTTTGTTCTTCTTTCTCTAATTGCTTTAGGTGCAGGGTCAGGTTGTTTACTCGAGATGTTTCCTGTTTCTTAAGGTGGGATTGTATTGCTACAAACTTCCCCCTTAGAACTGCTTTTGCTGCGTCCCATAGGTTTTGGGCCGTCGTGTCTCCATTGTCATTTGTTTCTAGGTATTTTTTTATTTCCTCTTTGATTTCTTCAGTGATCACTTCGTTATTGAGTAGTGTATTGTTTAGCCTCCATGTGTTTGTATTTTTTACAGATCTTTTCCTGTAATTGATGTCTAGTCTCATAGAATTGTGGTCAGAAAAGATACTTGATACAATTTCAATTTTCTTAAATTTACCAAGGCTTGATTTGTGACCCAAGATATGATCTATTCTGGAGAATGTTCCATGAGCACTTGAGAAAAATGTGTATTCTGTTGTTTTTGGATGGAATGTCCTATAAATATCAACTAAGTCCATCTTGTTTAATGTATCATTTAAAGCTTGTGTTTCCTTATTTATTTTCATTTTGGGTGATCTGTCCATTGGTGAAAGTGGGGTGTTAAAGTCCCCTACTTTTATTGTGTTACTGTCGATTTCCTCTTTTATGGCTGTTAGTATTTGCCTTATGTATTGAGGTGCTCCTATGTTGGGTGCATAAATACTTACAATTGTTATATCTTCTTCTTGGATCGATCCCTTGATCATTATGTAGTGTCCTTCTTTGTCTCTTCTAATAGTCTTTATTTTAAAGTCTATTTTGTCTGATATAAGAATTGCTACTCCAGCTTTCTTTTGATTTCCATTTGCATGGAATATCTTTTTCCATCCCCTTACTTTCAATCTGTATGTGTCTCTAGGTCTGAAGTGGGTCTCTTGTAGACAGCATATATATGGGTCTTGTTTTTGTATCCATTCAGCCAATCTGTGTCTTTTGGTGGGAGCGTTTAGTCCATTTACCTTTAAGGTAATTATTGATATGTATGTTCCTATTCCCATTTCCTTAATTGTTTTGGGTTCGTTATCGTAGGTATTTTCCTTCTGTTGTGTTTCTTGCCTAGAGAAGTTCCTTTAGCATTTGTTGTAAAGCTGGTTTGGTGGTGCTGAACTCTCTCAGCTTTTGCTTATCTGTAAAGGTTTTAATTTCTCCATCAAATCTGAATGAGATCCTTGCTGGGTAGAGTAATCTTTGTTGCAGGTTTTTCTCCTTCATCACTTTAAATATGTCCTGCCACTCCCTTCTATCTTTATGATTGCATTTAATCCATCAATTTGGAGACAGTATTGCAAAACTGAACCTTATAAATCATTAACATAGTATATATAGCACTTCTAAATTTCTCTCAATAATAGTCATAGTTTTCTGTATAGAGTCCTCGCATGTCATTTGTACATTTATTCCTAGATATTTTATATTTTATGTTGTAATAAATGTTATTTTGAAATAAATGTTATTTTCAGATTTGTTCCTGGTATATAACAATATATGGATTCTTAAATTTTAGCTTTGCAGGCAACTGTAATACCTCTGTGGAGTTGATTAGATTTCACATGTGCATAACTATATGGTATGCACATAAGGACAGCCCAAGTCATTATACTTTTTATTTCATTTTATTGCCTTTCATAAGGCTAGGACCTTCACTGGCTGGAATCTCCAGTGCAATACTGATTAGAAGTGGTAATAGTTGACATCATTGTCACATCCCCAATTTCAAAGGGGAAACATTAAAAAAAATTAAGTATGATGTTATATGTTGCTCGATTTGGTTTGCTCAGTGTTTATTTAGAGTTTTGAATCTAAGTTTATGAATGAGAAAATCCTGTAATTTTTTAATAATGTCCTTGTCAGGTTTTGGTTTTAAGGTTTTGCTAGTTTCTTACAGGAAACTGGGGAGTGTTTCCTCTTTTCCTGTTATCTGAAAGAGTTTGCATAAGACTAATATTATTAATTAGAATTCACTATTGTAGTCATCCGGCTAAAGTTTTTGAGTTTTATTTTGTTGGTTTTGGAAAGGTTTTTAATTGCAAATTCAATTTCTTCATTAAGACTGTTCAGATATCCTATTTCTTCTTGTGTCCATTTTGCTTAGTTGTACTATTCTAGGAGTATGTCCATTTTGTCAAAATTTCAAATTTGTTGGAAGAAAGCTGTTCTTACTCATTTTTTAAAAATCTTTTCATGGCCTATAGAATATGTGGTAGTGTCTTTTTTCATTCCTGATATGTTTTCATTTGTGCCTTGTCTCTTTTTTTCTTAATTGGCCTAACATTTATCTATTTTTATTAATCTTTTCAAATAACTTGTTTTCATTATCATTTAGTTACCCATGGATTATTTATATTTGTATCCTTAGTTTCCAAATTTGTAGGAATTTTCTTCACTAGAACTTAGTTTGGATTTCTAGCTGATTCAAAAAACATTCTGAATGATTTCCATCATTTGAAATTCATTTTTGAAATTCGGTTGCTTTTTTTAATTAATTAATTTGTTTGTTTGTTTGTTTTTGGCTGCATTGGGTCTTTGTTGCTGCGCGCGGGCTTTCTCTAGTTGCAGCGAGTGGGGGCCACTCTTCATTGCGGTGCGCTCCTCTTGTTGTGGAGCACGGGCTCTAGGCACGTGGGCTTCAGTAGTTGTGGCTCACAGGCTTAGTTGCTCTGTGGCATGTGGGATCTTCCCAAACCAGGGATCAAACCTATGTCCCCTGCATTGGCAGGCAGATTCTTAACCACTGTGCCACCAGGGAAGTTCCCGTTTGCTTTTTTTTTTTTTTTTTTTGCGGTACGTGGGCCTCCCACTGTTGTGGCCCCGCAGGCTCAGCGGCCATGGCTCACGGGCCCAGCCGCTCCGCGGCATGTGGGATCTTCCCAGACCGGTGCACGAACACGTGTCCCCTGCAACGGCAGGCGGACTCTCAACCACTGCGCCACCAGGGAAGCCCCCGTTTGCTTTGTTAATAAATATTTTTGTAAAAAATCCACTGCATGCTTGAGAAAATGTATGCTTTATAGTTGTAGGATGGAGTGTTCTGCATATTACCATTAGGTCAGTTTTACTTATTGTGATATTCGAATCTTCTACATCATTACTGTATTTATTTGCCTGCTTGTTTGGTCAGTTACTGAAAGGAGTATGTGGACAACCCCACTGGTTGTGGATTTGCCTATTTCTCTTTCTAGTTCTGGCAATTTTTGCTTCTTTTATTTTGAGCCCATGTTATTAAATAATGCAAATTTGGAATTACTTTATCTTCCTGGTAAGTTTGCAGTTTTATCATTATTGAGTGTACCTCTTTGTCTCTAGTAATAGTTACTGCCTTAAAGCTAACCTTGGCTGATACTAATGTAGTTACACCGATTTTCTTTTGGTTATTATTTGCATGGTAAATATTTTCCCACCCTTTTTTTTTTCAATTTCTGTATATCAGTGTTTTACATATTGACTTATAAGTAGCAGATTTTGTGTTTATTTAATCAAAGTCTGCCAATCTTTGTCTTTAAAGGACAGTTAAGACATTTACATTTAATGTAATTGAGTCTGAATCTGTGTCGGTCTTTTAAGGTCAATACATCTTTTAAACAATTTTTTACATTCAGGAAAGAGTTCATTGACACCTTTGAGTTTAAGAAATTTATCTTCTCTGATTTGTATCCAAACATGCAAGAATTTATGAGACCTTCTCATCTCCTGTCATTCCTTTGACTGCTGTATAATGAAAAGAGATCCAGGAACTAAAATATGCTAAGAACATTTCTAATCTAGTGTTTTGGGAATTTTGCTTACAACTCTTGTTTTTATCATGACTTATCTACCTAATTCCAATAAACAGGGCATTGCCAATGTATCTATTAATGTATCTTTTTTTACAAAATACTATAAAGATTTCATTTTTGATTGCAGGGCTGTAACTCCCAAATGAGCGTGTCAGAAGTCTCCTGTAGTGAAAGTACATCCTCCTGTCAGTCTCTTGAACATGGCTCAGTTCCAGAAATTCTCATTGGCCTGCTTTATAATGCCACAACTGGAAGACTATCAGCAGAAGTGATAAAAGGCAGCCACTTCAAAAACTTGGCAGCAAACAGACCACCCAGTGAGTGAAAAATATTTTTCTTAATTCTAGTGCTTTCTGTACTTATGAGACTTGCAGTGTAGGGGCTTCAGTCCTATCATTTAGTCTTAACCAATCAATGATGGTTTAATCATCAGCTAATCTGTTTCATGTTTTCTGTTTCCAGCCATTGGGGAAGTAGACAGATCTGAAATTCAAAATATTAATTGTAAGGTGACAAGACTTTAACTTTTTCAGCATCTGCAGAATGAATTAGCCCTATCATAGCCATTATCTTCTAATGCCAGAAAAAGTTACAGGTTTTTTTTTTAAAGGTAGTAACACTCCACAAATATGATGACGAATGCTTATAGCTGTTGTTTTTAACTGAAGATCGATGTCGTGTTTCCTGTCTGCATGCAGTACTATGAACTAATGTGTATACTTCTATATTTTTCCTTCTTTTCTCCCTTAACAATTTAAGAAAAAACTGTTTCTTCACATTTTTCCTCCTTTAAAATTATAAATCAGTACTGCCAGCAGAATCTTTTCTTAAATGGAATGTGCTTTGCTTTTACCAGGACAAACAGAATAAGGAATAGTTTGATATTTATGCTCGATGCTAGGAAAAGAAAGCTAGATGGTATAGATACCTCTGCCCTGTCTATATGCCTCTCACTCCTCTCTCCTTATCTCCCTCCCAGCTCAGGAGGCTGGGGATAGGTTATGCACAGAGAAATTGTCACGCAGTATACGTCCAAAATTGTTTATTGTTATCTGTAGAAATAAACTGGGAAAGTAGCAACCTCTTTATATTTCTCTAAAATTAAAGCTGTTAATAACGGCCTAAACTCAAAATTTTAAAGGAAATCTTGAATAATAATGGCAATCTTAAATTTGTTTAACAATTTCTCACAGACTTGCTTGAAGCAATATTTCACTCCAAGTATCAAATAATTGTTGGAGGGGAAACTTTTTTCCACCCTTGAATTAACTTTACTTCTAAATATCCTAAAAATTATTTTTCAATCAAAGTGAAAAGTCATAAAAATATATTTAGTGTGCCCTCAGTAGTACTGGAAACCTCACTTCTTACATACATCATGCAACGTATCTGTCCCTTCATTAAACGTCAGAAGGCCAAAATTAGATTTCTATTTCTACCGTTGGACAGTGACCTAACTTCCCTAAGGCTGTTTCCTTATATGTAAAATTAAGGTTGTGTTTCTCACAGGGTAACTGTGATACTCAAATCAGATAAAGGCACATAAAAAGGATGGAATTATTATTGTCCCCTTTTTCCTTTCAGAAGGAAACATTCAGAGGGTGGAAAAAAGCAATTACTAGAGTAAAGAGCTTTGGAAGTGTGACTTGGTTATCTTCATTAATCCACACTAGGAATGCAAACTCAAATGGCCTGGGAAGTAACTTAAATGAGCAGAATTTGTAGATGAAAGAGAAGGAGCATGGAGAGGCCTGTGATAAATGCAGGGATGCACACCCTGCCTTAAGACATTCAGGTTCAAAATTTTTGAACACGGTCTATTATTTGGGGTTACATTTAGCCACAAGCTGTCAGTTTGCAATTCCTGCTTTAGCTAATAGTTTAACTCTTTGACAAATCTTTAACTTGAAATGCTAGAAAGCAGCAGAATGAAATGACAGATTTGCCTTTCTGTCCCTGCTGAACCCACTCTGATAGAAACAGAGAAACACTAATCAGAACTAAAATGAAGCAGGGGGTGGGTGGAGGTAGGGGTGGACAATAAACAAGTTAAGAGAACTTTGCATCCACAACATAGAGTAGATCTATCAGGTTAAAGAATAGGTTGTAGCAATTTCCATTATTTTAGAATTAGATCTTCAGTAGTAGGACAGTTCATGGTATTAGCTGGGAAGTAACTAGTAGGTAAATGTAAGTCAACATTAAAACTAATTATATGAAGTAGAGTATTTACAAAGTAAAATATGACAGTTTTATCAGTTTGTCTATTGTATATAAGATTGTGACCCTTCATATATACCTAGGTTCTAAACTTTGAACTATGTTATAGACTGACTAATTCAATTTTTATCCCAAAGGAACAGTGGTAACATTCAAGAACAAAAATTTTGGTAGTTCTATTTTATTTTGCATAACTTAATTTTATATTACATTGGGAGTAAAAAAAAAGTGTTTGAAATGTTAAATATTGCATGGATAAACTTAAAAATTTAGAAAAATAATAATAATAATGATCCTTTAATGACTTTTATTCAGTCTTTTATGGTCCGATAATTTGCATGATTCTATGTTCAATGTGCTTTAGACCAAGAAAATATCATTATAAAGGTGTCCCCCTTTAAAACAGTGTAATTTTTGTTTAAGATTACACAATGACCTTAAAAATTCTCATTCCATGAAATTTACCCAACATACCCTTTTTTCAACCCTCTACCTGAATTAAAATGCTAAAGTTTTGTGTTCTTCCACTCCAGTGAACAGTGTTTCCTCTTTAATTCTAACCTTTGACCCTCTTTCACCCAACAATTGACATCTGGTCATTATTTCTTTTACTGCTTTCCACCCCCTGTTGTCAGATGGACTGTTCTGTTGTCTAAAACACTTGATAGGTGGACAGGTTTATATAATCCGAGGTGAGTTCCTGTAGAGGCTAATTGGATGTTGTCTTTTCATGCAAAAACAAAATACCCTAAAACTTGCCAGCAGTGAAGCTGTCCACCATGTTGATTTCCAAAAAAAATGCACATTTATTATCTGTGGTACTTTAAATAAAACTAACTTAGAATTTATCTCTGATTATGGATGATGGTATTCAGAGTATCTATAAAACTAGCAAAACTTTTTAAACTAAAGGTTTATTTTTTCATTCATTATATTTTGATTCATAAGTAGAAATAGATATTTCATGAGAAATATTGCAATTTTCATTAAAATTAATTGAAATTTTGATATGAAGTACACATGATGGATCTACATGCTGAATATAATTTGCATGAGTCTAAAGAACTTGAAAACACAGTTGTTTGAAAAGAGGGTTTATCTCCCAAGTAACCAGGTAATGAACTGTTATGTTTCACTTGGTACACTAAACATCACATCAATTTTTTTTTTATAATTCATGAAAATAGTTAAGATACCATACCTAAAATTTCACATTAAATTGTGCCAAAAAGGAATCCTGTAGTATTTAACTATCCAAAAAGCACATTAAATGTATTCTTGCATGAAACCAGGAGACAGTTTTACTTGATTTGCTAAACTTTGAGCCCTTAGTGCATTTGGCTTCATTTTGGCCCTTAAATGTTTTAAAAATATATTTAAAAACCACATCCATGCAGAGATTTTTTTGACATTTCATCCTAAGCTGTTTTGATGTCATCTTTGCATTCTTGTCTTTCTCTTTTCCTCCTTACCATTTGCCTTCATTTCTATTTGTTTGTTTATTCTTACACTCTGAAAGCACAGTGGAATGCTTTACAGTGTTGTGGCTAATTGAGCTTGCTAAGTGTTTATTAATGCTATGATGTCCTGCTTAGTGAAGCTAAACGGGGGTGGGGATGGGAAGGGTGGGTAGTGGGAGGTCAAGGATGGGGGTGGGAGGGTGGAGGAAGGATTATGAGGTATACCTTTAAATTCTAACTATAATGTAGAAATAGTGAGGTTAAGATATTATTACCCCAAAAAGATTTTATGCCTACTTAGCATTCTCTGTACTTGTCACATTTTATTATCATTTAATCAAAATGGAATTATTGGATTTCTACTAAACATGGTATACACCATATCCTTATAAAGTATAAACACTTAATCTTCTCAGCAAGTGTTACAAGAAAGACGTTTTGAGTTTGTTTCAAATGATATTTGTGATATGTTGTTTTTTTCTATAGATACATATGTTAAATTAACTCTACTGAATTCCATGGGTCAAGAGATGTCCAAATGCAAGACATCCATCCGCAGAGGGCAGCCAAATCCAGTATACAAGGAAACTTTTGTTTTTCAAGTGGCCCTATTTCAACTCTCTGATGTGACACTCATACTGTCTGTGTATAACAAACGCAGCATGAAAAGAAAAGAGATGATAGGCTGGATTTCTTTAGGTCTGAACAGCTCTGGAGAAGAGGAACTCAATCACTGGACTGAAATGAAAGAGTCGAAAGGACAGCAAGTATGTAGATGGCACGCGTTGCTAGAGTCGTGATGACTAGGATTAATGAGCAATTGCAGTTCAAGGCAGCATCATTTCTGAGTACAACATTACTCTTCTTACCTAGTCACCATGGGAAGATCTTTTCTTTGAAGAATCATCTTTAACATTCTACCCAAATGCTTTAAATTCTGTGGAAAGAACATCTAATACTGACATAAATGAAGAAAAGAAGTGTCTCTAGTAGAGCTTGTTTGAGAAAATGAGAAACTTTCATCTTTCTTAAACTGACAATCCTCCAGAGCTTTAAGAGCATCCTTTTGGTGTGAAGTTAATTTAACTTTAGCAAAAGAGCCAATAATTTTATGAAAAATCAAAGTTATAAATTATTTTGAAAATCAGAATTTTTAGTTGCAGCACCCTTTTAGGTCACCCTACATCCTATACACAAGACATATTTTGACTGGCTCATCCCTGGTGTTCGTAATGTTCTTTAATATGAGAAAGTCGTTCTCCAGCGTTGTCAGTCAGATCTAATGGTGAAAGGTTTCAATCACATTGAAAATCATTTTATTTCAGATATTTTCCCTTTGTGCACTTAGTTTTGTTGTGCCTCAGTTCTTCTCAATAGCACTAAATCTAAGTGCAAGCAAGTATTCATTTTCATAAGGGAATGTTTTTTATGTGTTATTTTAAGAAAAGCTCACTTCTTCAATTGCCTCTGATTTTGCCTGATCCAAAGAGACCAAGTTACTCTACTGGTCCCTTGCAAGTCTTCTAGACAGGTTGTACTGTAGACCATGTAACTTTCTGTTGAAAGCACTTCCTGTATTCTTGTATTCCAATGTAGGAAGCTAATAGAGCAGGACTTCACTTTAAAATCTCTTTCAATGGTTGACTCTTTAAAATTGTAATAATGTGAAAATACATTTTTTACAAACTAAAAAAATATAGTGAATAAGCTGTTGAAAATTGAAAACAATTCAAGTTAAAGAAAATTTTAATCATCTGCTCTGAGTATTTAGTAACCAACACTGCATAAAGCAGGTAGCATTCAAATAAGAAACAGTTCTCTTCACTCTTACTTCAATTTGTATTTGTGATCTAAAGACTCTCCAGTTCTAAGTGTGAATCAGAACATCATGTTAAAAACAGTTCTGAGATTCCTTAAGAAGTTTCTAGTGACTTGTGACTAGATTTTATGAAATTTACAGGTACGTTCTTCAGCGTGATGTCATCCTGTGCCTTCCATGTAAGTTAAATTTGCTCATACAGCTTGGAAGTTGTATTTGCAAAATTAGGCCTTCAGTTTTTATAAATGTGAAGATTAGATTCCTCAGAACAGTGTCACAAGATCTTTATTCCCTCTGAAGTATGTAAAAGTTGTATAATGTGCTAATTTTTTTAAATGGCAAGGCATTTGTTGTTTTATATTTAGGAACTCTGATTACCATGAATATTATAAGCTGTTTTCTTTTTAATTTTGCTCCTTATCCAATATATAATTTTATGCATATACTTTATTAAATAGAATATGTTTTGTATATATGAAAATATTTTTTTCTCTTTCTAATTTCTAGTTAAATTAGAAACATACTATTTACCAATTACTAAAAAGTGGTATATCATTGTTCCTAGTCCCAACTAAGTACTACGTATTATTATAAGCTAGAACTTGTTATTACCATAATAACAAAACCATGCATAGATATTATTACTTCAGCTTGGCTGTACTGAAAGGCCTTAAAAGAAATCCAAAAAGACAGTGAACTCCTAATATTTTTTAGTTTAAAAAATGGCAGCTCTATGCATTCATACACATGAGTTATATGATAAAATACAAATGCTATATCAGGTGACATGGGGTTTAAGAATGTGTGTTAGAGAGTTGCATTAAAGGGAAAAATCTATTCTTTTATTATTACATTAATGAGCATTTTCCAGGGTTTTATAAATGAGTTAAGTTATAAAGTTAAAACATGAATCAAATGATAAAATATCTCATGACAGTATTTTTAGCAACAGTTATGGAAAGAGATTGGAAAGGGGGCTGTAGATTTTACTGAGAAATTGGTTTTAGGCATTTGATGCTGCAAGTATCTTTTCTGGCTTTGAAACAACTAACTGCATTGCTAACAACTGGGATCGTCCTAATAATAAAAAGAGTTACCAGTCTTATCTGTAGCTGTAACAAAGCCTAATCAAATACATATGAGACCAGCTTGGTGCTTCCTCCTACAGCAAGGAAAAGAACACTAACTAAATGTTATCCGTTAAATCTGTCTTTCTTCAGACTATGCCCAGAATTGTGTGTGTGTGCTTGGATATATCCTTAGGGGTTTATCTGGTCTGAGTATATCAAATCCGGTATGGCCTAAAATTTAATCAACAATTTTTAAATATTTCAAGAAAGACCCTACCTCCACCCCAGCTGCCAAGTCCTCACATGAAGTGTATGTATGTGTATCTGTATACACACACACACATGCCTATACACACAACATATATATACAATATGTATATGTGTGTGTGTGTATATACATATATATATATGTATTTGTATAGGTGAAGGTGCCCTGGCTTTCTCAGATAACTAAATAGAAAAGCATTTATCAAGTTTATGGATTATTTTTCTCCTCCGTATGTTTACTAGAAATTATATTTGGTTTTGGGTGCTATTTGCTGCCATTCTCCTCCACACACAGCAAAATATATATCTTTTTATCCTTTGGATTGATACAGCTTAGAGTAATTACTCCCCCAAATTTGTCTGTTATTTTAGAAAAAGATTAAATAGGGCTCAAGAGACCCACTCACTCTACTGAATCTAATGTACGAGACTGTACTACTGCTCTTTTGTGTGCTTGGATTTACATGAAAGCTTAAAGGCAAAATCTTGTATCTTAGCAATTAAAGCAAATAGGGGCCCACTGGTGGGCAGCAGGTGTTGTCTGAGAAATTTGAGAAAGACAACCTACTTTCTTATTGTTCTCTTAAAATCCCCTAAGTTTTATAATAAAATGAGATAGTCCAAATACAGCGACTGACTGGCATTCATGGGAGCTCCTGAGCATGGAATTAGAAGCTTTATTTGTCTCCCAAATGAGCTGCAACGTGTAGTTGTTTATTACTGCCCAGGAAGCAAAGTGTATTTTAAATCAAAAAAGAATTTGTTTAGTATATACTCTTACCTTTAAGAAGTTTTCTTCCATAATCTTATGTCTTCTGTACTATTCGCATTTTGTGTGAAATCTTTTTGCATATTTTCTTACTGTGCATTCAGTGAGTTCTCAGTAATGTTGTATTTAGTGACAAAAATAATAAACTGAATCATAATTTTTAAAAAAGAAAAACCAGTGAGAAAATATCTAAACTACCCTTATTAATACATACATATTTAAGTGTAGGGCCTGGTAGGGCACTTTCATCTAGTCTAGTTCAGAAGCCCAGGGCTATATGTTAAATCATTTTCTTGATACCATCATCATTTTCACTTACCTAGTGAATCAGAAGCATAATCAATGCTTGCAAAAGGAAGGTAGAACCAGTGGGGCAAGAGTTCATAGAACTGAGGGTGTTCTTTAAGATGAAGATGATAGAGATCAAATGATATCATAGTTTTTCAAGTGAACTGAGAGATAGGCTATTTGAAAGTGTAAATTTTAGATGAAACTAGAACAGTAGTCACCAACAAATTTTTCAAGGTCTCTATCCAGCTGTTAATAGCGATAACACAAATTCACTTCCATGAAATTGCCATTTGCCTACATAGACTAGATAGTCTACTCATAGAGATTTTTCTCATTGATAGCTATTATTCAGAAGTTTTCCCTTTTTTTTCCTTTTTACTGTCCCCAGTTCACCCATGACCTACACTGGAGGTGGCCATCAGTATCATCATCACCAACCAAACTCAATACTGAGCACAAGGTTAAACATACTGTGGAGCATTTTTCTTAACTTCACTTTAAAACATCATCTGTATCCACCAAAATGTCTAATAATGATGATGGTAACTGCTATAATTTAGTAAGATCTAGCACAATAATTTATTATTTTGATTCTCACAACAGTGGTATGAGGTAAGTAATATTATCAACATTTTATAGATGAAGAAACTGCAGGATAGAGGTTAAACAGACTTGCCTAAGGTCATCCAGTAAGTAAATAATAGAACTGGGATTAGAGCCCACATATAAATTACTCTAGACCCTGTATTATACATATTGCAATTGCATCCCTCTTTACTAGTTGCAAGAAAAAACAGGACAACATTATATTCATCAGTAACCCCACCCACTTTAATTGGATGGCAGAACTAGAAAAAGAGAAGGAAAAAACAGAGCTTGGGAAAAAGAAATACAAGGCAAAGAAGAAAAGAAAATTAGAGGGGTTTTTTTTCTTCTTGGGGACACAAATGGTACTTTGTAGATGACATATTTTCAAAGACTTGGGGATTAATTTACTCTGCCAGTTTACCCTATACTTACTTATATTCTGAAAGTATATTAATCAATTTGTTCTGCTCCTTGTCCACTGTTGGGAATCCAAAATATTTTAATTGTACATGATCCCCTTTCTACCCTACGAAGTGGATAGCCTGTGTCCATGAGCACATATCTTGCCAACACCAGTGGTGAAAGGAAAGACTTTTGTCTTCCTCTGCACTCTGATTGCAATTTAAGTTGCTTCTCTACCCTTTCTTAGGGTTTAACTGGATTACAGCTAATTTTATTACATATGTCTCTCCCCTTGGTAGTACTTAATGCTCTGTCTTGTTATCTTTATGTGCCCCTTGTTCATAGTAGGCACACTATAAATATTGAGTAAACTAAATTCCCTATGGAGGAAATCAATAATACTGTTATATGTCTCAATATTTATGAATCTTATGCATGGACTTATTTATGTCTCCATTAGTACCTACTATGTACCATGTGTTTTTCTAAGTGCTACAAATGCAGAGATAACAAATTGGGTAGACAAAGTCTTTGCCCTAATGGAGCTTGCATGCTAAGGTGGGGATAGCCACAGAATGATATAACTTTAGCACAGGAGTACAACATGGAGTTCAAAAAAGTCTTCCTGGAGAAAATAACCCCTGGGTTGGGTCTTAGAGAATAAATACAGATTAGACTCCCATCAAGGAACTTACTCTCCCCGAGGGCAAAATTTAAAACGGGTTCCCAAACTATGGTGTGTTTAAGAATTATTTTGAGAGCTTAATTTGTATTCCAAATCCCCACTTCCAGAGATTCTATTTCATTTGGTCTGGAGTGGAGCCCAAGAATCTACATTTTATTAAGCTCCCCAGGAAATTCTGTCTGTGATGCACTGGTATAGAATATTGAGCTCATTATATAGAATTATTGGCAGCTGTCTAACCATAGATTAGTTCTTGAAGTGTGATAGTAATAAAGAAGAGCAAGACTAAGACTAGGATTAGTGCTGTTGATTTGTGTGTGTGTGTGTGTGTGTGCGTGCTGCCTTAAAGAGAAAGATATTTAATGAGAAATTAAAAGTGATATTTAATTGTGAGTTCCCGTGCATTCACATTCAAGATAACTTTTTCAAAGTGTTTCATGGTATAATAAATAAATTCTATTATGTTAGTTTTATGATTCCTGAAAATTACTTTGGATTATTTTCAAATATTTCCTTCCAAACTGTCCTTACAATGATAGACACAAGGCAAAGAGAGAGTCTGAGGAAGGTGTTTACCTAGTACATCTGTCAATATTCTAAATGAAATAAGGCTGACCTTTAAGTATGTATAGTGGCAGCCATAGGTGGTGGCATTTTTCATTCTTGTGTATAGTAAGCTTTCTCGTCTTTTATCATCATCCTGAATGGCTTCATTGTCATTACACTCATCAGATGAACCTCATTCCTGAACTCATTCCTGGATTCTTCACTAGAAATAGCAATGTTTCTATCACTTCTGCTCTGATCTCTATTTCCTTGATTGCTTGGCTCTTTCTTAGGGTCTTTTATTTCAAATAACAAGTTAATACAGCAGCCTCAAGTCCTCCTTGTTCTCTAAAAATAAATGCCATATATAGGTTCATCTGAGTTCCTATTTTCCCTCATTTATAATGTAGGCATACCTCCTTCTCTGGTGTAATATTTTGCATGAGTGTATTTTACATTTTGAAAGTATTTTTCCCAACAAATATCTGTGATTAACCCACTGAAAAATGAGGTTATTTGAACTTTGAAATAATATGGTGTGGAATTAGGCTGTTTTGTGACTGCTGCTGTATTATTGTGTTTGGTCCGGTTATAGCTTGAAATCTGGTTAACATAATCTTAACGTGAAAGTGTTTGATAAACTTGAATTATTAGTCCATTATCAAAAATGAATGTAAGAATCTTGCTTTATTCTCTCCCTAATAGACAAGTATGTATCTTGCTTAAAATGTTCCTTCTTTCTTCCTCCCAGACTTTTTTCCCCAGTCCTATTCATGTACATTCACACTGGATTTCTGAGTTCATCACAGCTCCATAATTCCTAACAAAAAGTGATACCCTGACTTTTTTCATTTTAATCACATGTGCTGGATAGTAGAGAGGACTGGATAGGTTTTCTCAGAGACTAGAGAGAGAGCAAAGCATAACCCTCTTTAGTCATTAAGTTTGTTGTATCTCTTGTGATGGTTGCTATTGTTGCTGTGCACCTAATCTTGAATAGGGTGAAGTTCCCTAATATCATGCTATATGGGTTGGGAGCAGAGAAGGAAATTTGATTATTAATCTAACAAAAATATGGCATAATTTTATTGTAGAATTTCAACCCCCTAGTACATAAAAATTTCTAAATAATTATGAGAACAAAGTCACTGATGTGGCAGTAGTTTTGCAAGGTGTTTGACGTTATTTCAATGTCATTTTGACAGTCTGCATCTCAAATTGTCCTATTATTTCAGGGTCCTTTTTCACTCTTTTTTTATTATTCTGATGACTGACTGATATTTGAGTTTGTCTTTTAAATATTCGAGACTATTTTTAAAAGAAAAAACCTAACACCTTTCTGTTTCTTCCTTTCACATGTGATCTCTCACCTGACACTTTTTGTGATTAAAGTGAACACCCAACAGGTGAAATATACTACTCTATTATACACTGAAAAAATAATTATCTGAAATTTGTTTATATATTCAGGTATTGCTAGAATGCTTATTTCCATAAATCTAAGCAGTTAATATTAAATATGGCTATTGTATTCAATGAGAAAATAGGGATTTTTCCCTTATCTCTGAGATTTATTGTCTCTCTTGGCTTTTACATCTGGTTGAAGGCTGTGAACCTCTTGCCAGCACTTCATTTGTCAATTTCTGAGTGTGCTCACCTCCTCCAGATGGTATTATTTTTGGTAACAACCAAACATTTTATACCCTCAAGGTTGGTCCTTACCAGTGATTCCTGTTCATAACCCCCATTAATGTTGATGAAAGTAATACATAAGCACCAGTAGAAGAAAAGACCCCTAAAGTGTAAAGGATCAATATCTTAGCACTCTGGTATAAGATGACCCCGTTAATACCTCAATATGATCTCAGTCATAATGGAGTGGAAGCCAACTTCTTGGAAATGAGATTTTAGGTCATTATATCATAAATTCTATCCTTTTGGTCTTCTCTCTTCCTCCTCTAGCTTGAACATTCTTTTTATTATAAATTTTATGAGAAACCCTTTTCTAAATTCCTGGTTTTAAAATTGTTAATGTTGACTTACCTGGGCACTTTCATAATTAAAAAGGAAAACTGAAGTAGATAGTGTCATTGGAAGGCTTTGGGCAGGGAGGGTTTTTGTTGGGGCAGTCTGTTTGCATAAATATTGAGAATATTTACAACATTCTATAATTATGTCACATTTGTTTTGTGAGGGGAGACCAGGGTACCTTTTACATAGAAATTGGCTCTCTTAGTGTTTACGTATATTTAAACAGTCATTTGAAACACAGCTAGGAAATAATGGTGACATTTCCAACAGTATTTTGCAATTATAAATATTACTTTAAATTTACTAAGAGAAAATTTCCAGTAGTAGCTTGCATTACAAAATTAATTTATAATGTTTCTACATAATTTTATTGAGATGAGTTTTCTTTTTGTGGTGAAAATAATATAGTGGCAACAATTTTGAGGAATCTTTAAAGCTGTCACAGAGGGGATAGCCAAACTTTGGCTGGATTTTTACTAGAATTTTGAAATAAGAAAATGTATCAATATTACTTTTCAGTTCAATTAGTCTTGATGAGAAACAGTTATTATATGGGCTTTAAGGGTCTTGATAAATGTTGGCATCTATTCTTTTTCTAAAACCCATGATGGTTATCACTGCTCAGTACTCTTACGTTGTGTTTTACTTGTCAAAATAATGTAATTTTTATGGAAAACTCAATTAGTGGAATCTTTTATTCAGTATTCCTTTATTTTCTTCTTTCCTTCTTCCTTCCTCTTTCTTTTTTTCTCTTTCTTTCTTTTTGAGGCAAGAAGCTTAATAGTATAGTTTCTACAGAGCTTTCTTACTTATTTTTCTAATAGTGTATATAACAGCGTGATGAAGTTTAAATGCTCTATGAGCAAAATACTCTATTAAACAACCTGAAGAAATGCACTGCTGATTAACATTTCCTTTGGTCTTAAATTGTCTCCAAATATTTTCTAGTGATTCTATACCATTAATGGACCTTACTAATATAGCGTCTGTATGGTTATCAACAGTGTTGTATTATTATCACATATTAATTTGCATTTTTGATTAAAAATATAAACAGATGTGTGTGTGAAACAACCCATTTTATAGAATGAGCATATATCTAACCATTTTCATGTAATTGAAAATGTGCTGTATGTTGCATTTTTTTCTCATATCAACTTTTCTACTATCTATACACCGATTGTCTCGGTGCGTTTTTCCTTTTGTATAATTGTATTACTTAAAGAAATTGCTGACCTCTGTGTAAACAATGTAAAAACTGTTAAAATTATTAATCCAAGGAGATTTTAATGGCAGTTTAATTTTCCAGAGAATAAATTTTTGTGTGGGTTACAAGTTACTTTTCTTCACCTTTCTGTAAGAAATCTCTTTACATTTTAGTGCTCGTTTGGAATGGGTAAGCATCTGACTTCTCTGATGATGATACACAAAAATCAGCCTGAATTCTTATCGACAAATAAGTGTTACTGTGACTGTTACACAAAATAAAATAATGTCAGTTCCATAAGCAGATATCAAGTGGATATATGTAGATGTTATTCAGATCTTGAGTTTGAAAGGAATCTTATTTAAATGTGCTATAAAATATTGCTATCACAATGTTTGGGTCATATTATTTTCTTTAATTCTAAGTCAAATCTGACATGCAAAGAAAATAGACTACAAACAAATTTAAACATTTAAAAATAATCTCCTTTAAAGTTTTCAAATCAGGAATAAAACTAAGTAGCTTTAAAGTGATCATAGTATCTTTAGCTGCAGTATGCATACATATACACTGTTATCTAGCCTGCCCTTTCATTTAATGTGAACTTGTCATAATTCATATGAGTATTTTGTTTAGCAAAATCACTTTCTATTTGGCAAGACTAGTTTGTTGAGTTTTAATTCTTTCTTTTTTTTTTTTTTTTTCGGTATGCGGGCCTCCCACTGTTGTGGCCCCTCCCGTTGCGGAGCACAGGCTCCGGACGCGCAGGCTCAGCGGCCATGGCTCACGGGCCCAGCCGCTCCGCGGCATGTGGGATCTTCCCGGACCGGGACACGAACCTGTGTTCCCTGCATTGGCAGGCGGATTCTCAACCACTGCGCCACCAGGGAAGCCCCCTAAATCTTTTTTAATTAGGTAGTTATTGTATGTTTCCCGAAGACCTTGAATTTAGATGTTTTTCATATCTCATTCCCTTGTCCATTTTATTTCCAGCAACAAAGATTTATAAGAACAGACTTAACAAGTACTATTTTCCATATGCAAAAGAGTTTAAACTTTTAGTGCTCTAAAATTGACAGAAATTAAAGTTGCTACATTAACCTCTGATTGCCTTTGAATCCTTAGTTCCATAACCTAACCAGAAGCCTTTTAAGTTAATTTTTTAAAGAATAGAACACCAGTGCCCAATTGGTCTTGTTTAGGTTTTTTCTTTTTATAAGAGTCATCATTACTTAAACACGAGGAAAACATGAAACGCTTCTTCTTAAAATAAATGGACTCATAATTTAATCTCCAACTAAGTTTACAGAATTTGTATCCCTTCCCAGTACGTGCTGCTGCATTCCCCCCTTCCCCCATGTTGGGCTTCCATTATTAAGACATTTAAGGTTGAAGAAGGAAAAATAATAGACCTGCTTATGCAAAAAAAGTCATATTCGTCTGGGTCATGGCTGGTCTTTCACAGAATTACAATTGATATAAAATGAAATTCCAGAAAATAGGCACATCTGCATTACAACAAGCAGTAAATTATCATTTTTATTGTTACAGAGAGATTTAGTTATTCATCATACCATGTTACATACTTAAGATTAAGTTTTAATTGTAAATTGACTATAACTCCTTTGATCTTCAATATACCAAGTAATATTTAAGTCAATTTTTTGCTTTCCATAGATTATCAAAATATTCCATGATGTTTCCCATTTGAAAATAAAGTCATTTCCAATTCAAAAATAAAAGGTCTCAGTAAAATATGTGAAGTATTTTGTTTGAATAGTACTTTATAATGAAATATACCTATTTGTAGGGCAGGAATAGAGACGTAGAGGTGGAGAACGGACATGTGGACACGGCAGGAAGGGGAGGGTGGAACGAACAGGGAGATTAGGTTTGACATAAACACACCATGTGTAAAATAGATAGCTAGTGGGAACCTGCCCTATAGCACAGGGAGCTCAGCTTGGTGCTCTGTGACGACCTAGATGTGGGGGGAGGAGGGGAGGAGGGGGGCCCAAAGGGAGGGGATGTATGTAGGCATACAGCTGAGTCACTTCATTGTACAGCAGAAACTAGCACAACATTGTAAAGCAATATTACTCCAATAAAAAAAATTAATGCATATATTAGAAAAAATAATAATAGTATAACACACTAAAGGCTTCTACATAAGTAAATGCCAAAAAATGGGAACAAATTTTAGAAGGATCTCACAAACTCAATTAGTAAAAGGAAAAAAATGAGAGCATATTCTCAGTTGACGTAAGGAAATATATCTAAGGGGAAACTTTCCAAACAGTACTTTTAATACTTTTAATATACCCACTCTACCGAAATTCATGTTTTCTCTTCTTCTTGGTCATATGGCTAGCTTACTTTTTCTTGGCCTCCCTTGAAATTAGGTATGGCCGTGTGACTGAGCTCAACCAATGGAATATGAGCAGAAGGTGACATGCACCAATTTCGAGGAGGCTTTTTAAGAAACAATTTTGTGCTCTCCATGCCTTCTTTCCCTTTCCACTGGCTGGAAGCGGAGGAAAATGAAAGCCGAGGGAATGGCAGAACCATGAGTTGGAAAGATCCTGGGTCACTGAGTCACATCACAGAAAAGAGACAACCAGATATATTTCCCTTGGAACGTTAACATAAATGAGAAGAAAAACTTCTATTGTATTTGAGCCATACACATTTAGGCTCATTTGTTACTGCAAACAATTGAAACTGAAACAAATATTGGGACCTTACAGTGGGTGCTCTGTGAGGATGAAAACCTTCAATATGGTTCATTGGTTTATTTAGCAGCCAAGCAGCCAGCAGAGAGGAAATAGATACAGCAGGCTGAAAAACTGTAATTCATATTATGCAGTGGCAATATGAGTTTTACTTGGAAGGGGGTCTGTGTGACTGCTGAACCTGTAGTTTAAGGGAATTGGACAGAAAAGCCAGAGTAACAGTGTGTTTGAGATTTTTTTTGTTAAAAGATATTACAAGAAAGCAGTCAACTCAGGCTATAAATAAATGGTCTTCCAGCAGAGACTGAAGGGAATGGAGAGGACCCGGAGATAAAGTCCCTTAGGGGTTTGAAAAGTCTGCTGCTTCTGAACCCCAAATGTTAAGATTAGACTAAAACGGGTCTTGAGTTAAAAAGACCCATTAAATCTGCACAAGAAAACAAAAGGACTCAACCATGTGGCAAAGTTCAAAATTTTTAAAGTGATGCCTCATTTCAAAGAAAAGGTAAAACTTGCATGCTCATGAAGCAAGCTATGAAAGTTGTATAACCCCCAAGAAGGAAATAATTCTCAATGCCTACTTCCAATGAAACCATAGCATAAGAGGGAAAAGGAAAACCTTCCCAGAAGTCAAAGCAGGGAACCACTGAGAATTATGGATGAGGGAGTTTCTCTTAGAGAAGAAGCCCAGAGCAAATCAAAACTCCTCTACTAGGAGGGAAGTAGGTGTTTTCACTGCTATTTATCAATGACTGCTGTATGTTTCTCATTGTTCCCCTTTTCAAATGAGAATTTTAATTGCAGTTATCCGCTTCCAGCTCCACACTGTATATTTGGTGGAAGTTGGGGGCAGGTAACTTGTCTTTAAATTCCCAGATCCCTGGATTTGATGGGAAGGAGAGCGCATCCCCAGAGATATGGGACTTTGAAAGGACTGCAGTAACTGGGTGGCACTTGAGGCTGTCTCCCTTAGGGAGAATGTAAGCTATTTAACAAACTCTTTGTTCTCCTCTTCCTCAACACACACTACACGACATTTTCAGCCTCTCTTGCAAATGTTTGTGGCTATGTGACTGAGTTCTAGCCACCTGGAATTTGAGGGGAAGTATACATGTCATTTCTAGGCCAAATGCCTCCTTCGTCTTTTCTTTCCCTATCCATTAGCTGATTATGAGTGCCCAAGGGGATGGTGGAGTGCAGGACGAAAGGAGCCTAGGTTCTTGAACCACTGCTTGGAGATCGTCTTCCTAGCAGCCATCTTCCCATGTTACATGAGCAAGAAATAAACATCTGTGTTTGTGAGCTGTTATATCAATTACATTTCAGGCCTATTTTGTTCCTGCAGCACCTACCTTACGCTAATAGGTAAGCTCATGGGTTCCAAGCTAGCAACTGAGAGAAGTTTGGATGTCACCATTGCCAAAAAGACGAGACTTCCATACGATGTGAGGAAGGACCATGTCTGACACCTGATTGTTCAGGAGCCAAAACCAAGGAATGAGGTAGGTCTCAGGAACACTGCCTGCCAGCACTCCCTGAAGAGATTATTTTGAGGAACAGGTTTTAAGGCTACTGGAGCGATTCAAATTACTTGTCTCTCCAGCTTGACCAGAGAAGCGGGTTTAAACTGTGACCCAAGAGATGAGATGAGGTGATGGGTGGAAAGCCTAAAACCTAGGCATCAAACCTAGAGACAGAGCTGAGGCAGTAAGAACATTGGAGGACCACAGGGTGAGGGAGAGGAGGAAATCGAGCTGGAACAGATAACACAGCACAGTTAAGGCAAGGACCTCAGGAAACATTATGAGGGACGAGATGAGAGCCAGATTGTTAAAAAACAACCAGACAAACAAAAAAACACCTTGAATCCAGTTCAGAGACTTTTGGACTTGAGATAAGGTTTAGAGTAGATGAGTGAGTTTTAAGAACTGTCGTCCAATAGGGGATCAGTTAGAAAGCTATTCTTAGAATCCAGATGTTTTACAAATGTTAAATAACTAGACATGAGGTGATACCAGCAGCTTAGCTTAGGTGGGTGGAGAATGTTTTTTAAAAATGAGGTTGAAAAAAAAACATTTTTTTTTTCAATGAGGTTGGTGGGACTTCCCTGGTGGTCCAGTGGTTAAGACTCGGAACTCCTAATGCAGGGGGCCCAGGTTCGATCCCTGGTCAGGGAACTAGATCCCACGTGCGTGCCCACAACTAAGAGTTCGCATGTTGCAACTTAGAGTCCGCATGCCTCAACTAAGACCTGGCATGCCACAACTAAAAACCCCATGCAGCAGCTAAGGATCCTGCATGCCGCAACGAGGATCCCGCGTGCCGCAACTAGGACCTGGCGCAGCCAAATAACTAAATAAATATTTTTTAAAACATGAGATTGGTGAGGGAATGCCCTGGTGGTCCAGTGGTTAGGACTCTGTGCTTTCTTTGCCTAGGGCCTAGGTTCAATCCCCGGTCGGGGAACTAACATCCTGTAAGCCACAGGGCGTGGCCAAAAAAATAATAATAATAAAATTGGTAAGACTGTTGTTTAAGGAAAAGTCTCTGCGACTTGATGACTAATTGAAAGTGGTGATGGGGATAGTGCTTGAGAGAGGATGGAATTAAATAGAGTGATTTTTGAGGATCAGGTGAGTGAGGAGTGGGACCACCAAATAAAGGAGTCCAGAAAAGAAGCTGGGTTTATAAGGGTTGGTTTCAGCTATGTTGACTTTCAAATGACATTTTGTGGGAAATGTCCATGAATTGGAAATGAAGGACTGAAATTTAGGGAAAAGATACAGACTAAGATGTGTCTTGGGTGTTGTGCAAAGCCGTAGAGTGATTAAGTCACAGGAGTCAAGAGCCAACACATCCTCTCACTAGAATGTGAGTCCTCTGGGCACAGAAACTGTTTATTCATTTGGTTCATAACTGTATTCCTGGTGCCTAGAACAGTGTCTAGGGCATAACTGATATTAATGAACCTCTGACTGAGGTTTGAAATCTTGAGAAGTGTGGGTGGGAGGATTCTTTGGTATTTTCTTTTTTGTTTTTTGTCTTTTTTTGGCAATTATTTTGGTTGAATAAAATTATCCAGAAAGGTGCTATTTAATGTGTGAAATTTACCAAAGCAAGAAAAATATACAAATATATTTTGGAAATATTTCCTAGTACCTGAACTGAAAAATTTCTTGTCTAACCATGAAATTTGATTTATGAAGCCCCATGGCATCTGTGATCTCTGGTTCATTAGTTGATAAAAATTCCATTTCTGACATAGTTATAATTGTTAATGGGAAAACAATATTAAGCTAATACTAAGCTTATTAATATTTTAAATAAACTTTATTTTAAGACAGTTTTATGGGGAGGATAAATAAGGAATTTGGGGTTAACATATACACAACACTATATATAAAATAGATAATCAACAAGGACCAACTGTATAGCACAGGGAACTCTACTCAATATTCTGTAATAACCTATATGGGAAAAGAATCTGAAAAAAGAATGGCTATATGTATAACTGAGTCACTTAGCTGCATACTGGAAACTAACACAACACTGTAAATCAACTATAATCCAATATAAAATAAAAATTAAATTAAAAAAAGAAAAATTAAAGAGACAACCAAAAAAAACAGTTTTAGATTTACAGAAAAAGAATAACATGATAATATAGAGTTCCCACAGACCCTGCACCCTGTTTCCCCTATTACTAACATCTTACATCAGTGTGGCACATTTGTTACAATTAATGAACCCATATTGATACATTACAGTTAACTGGAGTTCATCATTTAATCAGATTTCCTTAGTTTCCACTTAATGTCCTTTCCTGATCCAGGACACCACACTACATTTAGTCATCCTGTCAGTTTCTCAGACTTCCCTTGTTTTCGATGACCTTGACAGTTTCAGGTAGTACTGGTGAGGTATTGTGTAGAATGTCCCTCAGTTTGGGCTTTGTCGAATGTTTTTCTCGCGAGTGAACTGAGGGTATGGGCTTTCAGGAGGAAGACCACAGAAGTAAAGTGCCATTTTCAGTGCATCTTATCAAGGGTGCATACTATCCACATGCGTTATCACTGTTGATGCTGACCTTTGATCACCTGGCCAAGGTAGTGTTTGTCAGATTTCTCCAATGTAATTCTCCAATGTAAAGTTATTCTTTTTTCCCTTTGTATACTGTACTCTTTGGAAGGAAGTCACTATGCACCAACACTTAAGGAGTTGTGCTCCACCTTCTTGAAGGCAGAGTATCTACATAAATTATTTGGAATTCTGCACAGGAGATTTGTTCTCTTCTCCCGTTTATTCAATCATTTAATATCAGTATAGACTCATAGATATCTTATACTTTGGGTATATACTACTATATTTATTTTGTTGTTCAAAATGTTCTAGCTTTGCCAATTGGGAACTCCTTCATTTGGCTCCGGTGTCCTTTTGACACACCTCCTTCATTGTAGGTGCATTATTTGCTTCCCTTCCCTTCCTTCCTTCCTTCCTTCCTTCCTTCCTTCCTTCCTTCCTTCCTTCTTTCCTTTCTTTCTTTCATTCTTTCTTTCTTTCATCCTCTTGTCCTCTCTTTCTTTCTAGTACTTCCTTACTTTCTGGCACTGTAGAGATGCTCCAAGCTCAGCTCATCTTGTACATTTCTGGCCCCAGTCCTAGAATCAGCCATTTCTCCAAGAAGTCTCTTTTCCTGCTATTAGGGAAAGGTATCAGAAACCAATATCTGAGCACTAGGTATGCTTGTTGCTACTGGGGTATCATTGGCTCCAGGCCCTCTAAGCTGACAGGAAATATATAATGTGTATACTAACCTGCGTATACATATATCTACAAATGTGTGTATTTAACAGTCTGTATCTATATTAAGCTAAACATGAGTTCATACTGTCTTCAACTCTAACCCATTACCACATGGATCATTCTAGCCTCCTCTCCTTGCTTGTCTGTAAAATCCCACTCCAGCAGTGAGCATTCGCCATCCCTTTGCTGGATCTGTTCAATTCCAGTATACATGTACAGCGTTAAACCATACCCCATGAGTAACAACTGTATCAACTAAGGAATAGTACAGTTTCTTTTGCCTTTATTCTTTCTTAAAAATTCCTCCCATTTTCAAAGCTACTTAGGTGAGCACCTTTCCCTACTCCCTTCAGTGAGATTGTCTTATATATTCATAATACAGTTGGATCATTTTATTACATCCTGCATTCCATCTTGGGGTTCCTTGACTTCCTAAATGATTTTTAAATATTTTCATACATTAAGGTTCATTCTTTGTATTTGAAACTTCTATAGGTTTTAATAAATGCAGTGTCATGTATCCACCATATGGTACCATAGAGAATAGTTTCACCACCCTAAATGAACACAATTTCTGTGTTTAACTATTCAACCCTCTCCTTCAAGCTCAAGCAATTACTGATCTTTTTACAATCATTTTTTGGGGGGCCTCTTTTTAGAGTGTCATATAATTGAAATAATATTGTATATATCCTCTTCAAACTGGCTTCTTTCACTTAGCAATATGCGTTAAAAAACCATCCATGTCTTGTCATGACTTGATAGCTCGTATTTTTTTATCATTGGCTATTATTTCATTGTATGGATACACTATTGTTTATACATTCACCTTTTGAAACACATCTTGGTTGCTTCCAGTTTTTGTCAACTTTAAATAAGCCTGCTACAAACGTTTATGTGCAGGTTTTTGTGTGGACATAAATTTTCAAACTAAAACTGGGTGAATATCTAAGCATACAATTGCTGGACTGTATGTTAACACTATGTCTGGCTTTGTAAGAAACCGCCAAACTGTCTTCCAAAGTGGCTGTAGCATTTTGCATTCCCACCAGCAATGAATGAAAGTTCCTGTTGCTCTACTCCATTGCAAGCAATTGGTAGTTTTTTGGATTTTAGTCATTCTAATAGGTATGGAGTGGTATCTCACTGTTGTTTTAATTTGCAATTCCCTACAGATGGGGTATATGGTTTCCATCTGTACATTTTCTTTGATGAAGTATCTGTTCAGATCTTTGCCCATTTTTAAATTGGTTGGTTTGTTTTCTTAATGCTGAATTTTAAGGGTTCTTTGTATATTTTGCATACAGATCCTTTATCAGATAATAAGTTTTGCAAATATTTTCTCCCAGTCTGTGGCATGTCTTTTCATTCTCTTAACATTGTCTTTCACAGAGAAGAAGTATTTAATTTTTAAAAAGTTAAACTTATCTATTTTTTTCCTCATGGATTATGCTTTCAGTTTTGTATCTAAAAACTTTTTGCCAAATCCATGGTTACCTTGATTTTCTTCTTGATTTTCTTTTAGAAGTTTTATAGTTTTGCATTTTACATTTGTATCTATGATGCATTTTGAGTAAAAAAAATTTGAGAGGTATATGATATGTGTTTTTTGTTTGTTTGTTTTTGCATTTGGGTGTCCAATTATTCTACCACCATTTGTGGAAAAGTCTATCCTTTCTCCATTGAATTGTCTTTGCTCCTTTGTCAAAGATGAGTTGACTGTATTTGTATGGGCCTATTTCTGGGCTCTCTGTTCTTTTCCATTGATCTGTGTGTCCATTCTTTCACCAATACCATGCTGTCTTGATTAGTGTAGACTTGTAACAAGTTTGATAATTGGGTATTGTGAGTACTCTTATCTTTGTTCTTCTTTAGTACTGTGTTGGTTATTCTAGGTATTTTGCCTTTCAATATAAACTTTAATGTTAGTTTATTGATATCTACAAAATAGTTCATTGCAATTTTGATTGGAATTGGGGTGAATATTAAGATCAACTTGGGAAAAATTGACATCTTCATAATATTGAATCTTATAATTCAGGAAGACAAAATATTTCTTCATTTATTTAGATCTTTAGATGATTTCTTTCATCAGAACTTTATAACTTTCCATATACAGCTCCTGTACATACTTTGGTAGGCTTATACCTAATTTTTTTTTTTTTTTTTTTTTTTGCCACACCATGCGACATGCAGGATCTTAATTCCCCGACCAGGGATCAAACCCCTGCCCCCTGCACTGGAAGCATGGCTTCTTAACCTCTGAACTGCCAGGGAAGTCCCTAATACTTCTTTTCTTGTTAGTGCTATTATAAACGGCATTGTATTTTTAATTTCAAATTCCAGTTTTTCATTATTCGTATGTTGGAAAGCAATTGACTTGTATATTAATCTTGTGTCCTGTGACCTTTCTATACTCACTTAGTAGTTTCAAAAGTTTTTGTTGTTGTTTATTCTTTGGGATTTTCTACATAGACCATCATGTCATCTGCAAACAAAGGCAGTTTTCTTTCTTTCTTCCCAATGTGTATATCTTATTTCTTTTTCTTTACATATTGTCTGGGACTTCCAGTAAAATATTGAGTAGGAGTGGTGACAGAGGACACCATTGCCTTGTTCTCAATCTTAGGGGGACATTGTCTGGTCTCTCACCATTAAGGATGTTAGGCTGTAGGGTTTTTGTAGATATTCTTTATCAATTTCAGGAAGTTCTCCTTTGCCCCTAGTTTGCTGAGAGTTTTTATCATAAATAGCTTGGAATTTTGTCGAATGCTTTTTCTGCATTAATTGATACTGATCACATGATTCTTCTTTAGCCTGTTTAAGTAGTGGATTACATTGGTTAATTTTCTAATGTTGATCCAGACTTGCATATCTGGAACAAATATCACTTGGGCATGGTGTATAATTCTTGTTATATATTGTTGTATTCAATTTGCTAATATTTTGTTGAGCATTTTTGCATCTATGTTATAACAAATATTGGTCTGTAGATTCCTTCTTTGTAATGTCCTTATCTGGTTTTTGTATTGGGGTAATATCAGGTTCATAAATGTTTGTTAAAGTTCATCTGTGAAACCATCTGCGCCTGGTGCTTTCTTTTTTTAAGGTTGTAAGTTACTGCTTTGATTTTTTAACAGATTAAGCCCTATTCAGATCATCACAGAAACACACATCTTTTTGTGTGTTTTGGTACTTTGTGTCTTTCAAGGAATTTGCCCATTTCATCTAAATTATCACATTTGTGGGCACAGAGTTGTTAATAATATTCCATTATTATCCATTTAATGTGCATGGGATCTATAGGGATGTCCCTTCTTTCATTTCTGGTATTAGTAATTTGTGTCTTCTTTTTTGTTGTTGTTCCTGTACTAGCCTGGCCTAGAAGTGTATCAACTTCATTAACATTTTATGAGACCATCTTCTGGTTTTGTTGATTTTCTCTGTTGATTTCTTGTTTTCAGTTTCATAGGTTTCAGCTCAATTTTTATTGTTTCTTTTATTCTGCCTGCTTTAATTTTTAGTTGGTCTTTTTTCTCTAGTTTCCTAAGGTCCACTTAGATGATTGGTTTTAGAACTTTCTTCCTTTCTAATATATGCATTTAAAGCTGTAAATTTTCCTTTAAGCACTGCTTTTGCTGTATCCCACAAATTTTGATAAGTTATATTTTTTATTTTCATTTAGTTTAAATATTTTTAAAATTTCTCTTGAGACATCTCCTTTGTTGTATGTGTTATTTAGAAGCATGTTATTTAATTTCCAAATCAAGAAATGTAGTTGATTTTTACTTTGTTCAGCTTTTTCTTATTTTAAGGATATAAGTGACAATTTCCAAGCTCTATATGTTAAAGCTGAAACCAGAAGTCCTTGGAAAGGTTTTTAACCACTTGAGCTTATTTTCTCATTTGGAGATATGACTTACTGTTGGGCTACACCCTACAGGCCTATAAGGCCTGTGCTTGCCCAGCTTTGAGACCAAAGAAAGAGCCCAGAGTCAGCAACAGAGACATCAGTGGTTTAATGGATGGGGGAGCTTACACTTCTGAGGACAGGCAGGAGGACATGGTGGCGGTCTTTCCTCCCGGGGTGGGGGGAGGGGGCGAAGTGGGTGGGGGGAAGATGAGTGGGGGGGGAGATTATAAGGGAATTGACATTGGCATCAGGTGGGCTCATTAGTTACTAAGGAAACCAGTAGAGGGGCATGCCCCTCACCACCCCTTTGATAAGAACAGTCACTAGCTGGGGCAGGGGCAAGTATGTAGGAAGGTCAGTCATGTGAGTCATGTGAGAAGGGTACAGGTGAGACAGGCACTGGTCGGGCAGGGGAGGTACACAGAACAAGAGAACAGCCGTCTTGAGTGGCCTGACCATACACTTACTCAGCACAGAGTTGAGTTTTAAGCAGCTTGACTGGGATTATCCAGCACTTACTTATTGTTTAGGTACTTTTATTTCTTTATTTCCATCTTTTCATGCTTAATGAAAAGAAACTCATGAGCTGTAGAATAGTAACTTCATATGCTTAAGAAGCATTATTAAATCGACCATCTTTATTGTAAATAATACTAATACCTTCCATAAATTCTATTTTCCAGCTTTTCCATCCTCTAGATCTTTTTGAACTACTATCTTAACATCCTCTTAATCTGTGAAATCTAAACCACTACTTAATTATCTATCAAGGGTCAGAACATGATAAGGGCTTACTTTATGACCCTACATTTTACACCACTCATTTTCTTTATTTTTGAATCACATATGAGGATTCAATTTTAATTATTTACAGACTTTTTAAGCAAAAGTTTTGTTTAAACAAAACAAAATTTTTGAGATTATTTTTAACTACTAGGCAGTATTTTGCTATATTTGTTCTTAAACTATGCAATGCAGATGTTCACCCAAATTACTTTCACATTTTGTTAACTGGAAGCTGCCATATATTGCACATCATACATGCATATAGATATCCAGAGAATTTGAAAGCAACAAAAATATGTTAAACTTCAGTGGAGATTTTTTAATGAATCAGAAACAGAACCCTAGAATATTTATTATGAATCCCAGCTTTACAAGTGATAGGATTTCAGACTACATGTGTGAGTGTGTGAGACAGAGAGATTGAATGTGTGTAAAATTTTCTTTGTAGAAATATTCATACTTGTCAAAGGACTTTAACCATTTATAATCTGAATCTATCCTGTAGATTTTATGATATTCGTTTTTTCTTATTATTTGATAAAAGTAGAACATCAAAAAAAGCCACTTTTACTTGGGCCTGAAAACTAAACAACACAAAAAATCATTAAAGTGCAATGCTATAAGGCTATAAATGGTACCCAGGCTTACAAATGCTATAATGGTTGGTTCTTCTTTGGGATCTGGGGAGGGGGGCATTTCAACAAGGATCTAACACGTGAGTACAATCTAAAAAGAGAAGTACATATTTTCTAGGGAATTGGGATGAAGAGGTAGCAGATTGAACACAGGCATGAAGACAGAGGCAGCGTGCTTCTTTATGAGTACCATACATCATTGATCATGGCTGGAGCATAACATGTGAGGATGATAGGATGAAAGATAATGCTGGAGAGACAGGCAAGGATTAGACCATAGAGGTCTGTGTTTGCCTTGCTACGAGTTTCATTTATCAATAGGCAGCAGAGAATCCCTGAAGAACGTTAAGCTAGATAGTAACACGATGAGATTTTCATATTCTTAAGACCATTCTTGCAGCTATTTGGAGGATGCGTCTGAGCAAAGGGAAAAACTAGAAGCACAACCTCCTATAAATAGGTCATTGCAGTAATCTAGGTAAGAAATGTTGGGGGCTTGAACTAGGATAATAGCAGGGGGAAAAAAGAGAAAATACTCAAAAAGACAGAACAGACCTTGGTGAGTGACTAGATGTGGAGGATTAGAGAGGGAGAAGTATGCGAAGATACTCCATTTCTGGTTTGGACAGTTGGATAGAGGATGTTGCTATCTACTAACAGGGTGAGCCTCCCTGAAGGTAAGTTTGTTTCAGATGCCTGTGAGGATAACCCAGAGAAGATTTCCAACAGATTGTTGCATGTGCAGATCCAAAGCCCAGAAGACAACTCTGAGGTGGGCTTCCCTGGTGGCACAGTGGTTAAGAATCCACCTCCCAATGCAGGAGACACAGGTTCGAGCCCTGGTCCAGGAAGATCCCACATGCCGCAGAGCAACTAGGCCCGTGAGCCACAACTGCTGAGCCTGTGTGCTGCAACTACCAAAGCCCATGTGCCTAGAGCCCATGCTGCACAAGAGAAGCCACTGCAATGAGAAGACCACACACTGCAACGAAGAGTAGCCCCGACTTGCCACAACTAGAGAAAGCCTGCATGAAGCAGCAAAGACCCAACACAACCAAAAATAAATAAATAAAATAAAAATAATTTTTTAATTAAAAAAAGAAAACTCTGAGGTGAAGAAATGAATTTGTGGTTCATCAAATTTCAAATTATTTGAAGTCTGGATAAATGAGGTTTGTTATATGCCAATAGTATATAGTATAAGCAGTATATGTTACGTGAACATTTAAAAAATCATTTAGGCAACACTAAACCCAATGGGAAGATGGCATAGTGTCTAACAAACACTCCTACTGTTCACTAAAAAGGATTATTATAAAATAATTAGAAGAGATTTCAAATAAATTAAATGACAACTAAAAATTCACACTAGATTGTAAAGAGCAACCATAATTAATGTTGTGTTTACTTAAGTGGCTGTTGTCCCTCTGCCATTTATTTATTTATTTATTTATTTATTATTAGTTTCTGCTTTATAACAAAGTGAATCAGTCATACATATACACCTGTTCCCACATCCCTTCCCTCATGCATCTCCCTCCCTCCCATCCTCCCCATCCCACCCCTCCAGGCAGTCACAAAGCACCGAGCTGATCTCCCTGTGCTATGCGGCTGCTTCCCACTATCTACCTACCTTACGTTTGGTACTGTATATATGTCCATGCCTCTCTTTCGCTTTGTCACAGCTTACCCTTCCCCCTCCCCATATCCTCAAGTCCATTCTCAAGTAGGTCTGTGTCTTTATTCCCGTTTTACCCCTAGGTTCTTCATGACATTTTTTTTTAATTCCATATATATATGTTAGCATACGGTATTTGTCTTTCTCTTTCTGACTTACTTCACTCTGTATGACAGACTCTAGGTCTATCCACCTCATTACAAATAGCTCAGTTTCGTTTCTTTTTATGGCTAAGTAATATTCCATTGTATATATGTGCCACATCTTCTTTATCCATTCATCCGATGATGGACACTTAGGTTGTTTCCAGCTCCGGGCCACTGTGAATAGAGCTGCAATGAACATTGTGGTACATGTCTCTTTTTGAATTATGGTTTTCTCAGGGTATATGCCTAGTAGTGGGATTGCTGGGTCATATGGTAGTTCTATTTGTAGTTTTTTAAGGAACCTCCATACTGTTCTCCATAGTGGCTGTACCAATTCACATTCCCACCAGCAGTGCAAGAGTGTTCCCTTTTCTCCACACCCTCTCCAGCATTTATTGTTTCTAGATTTCTTGATGATGGCCATTCTGACTGGTGTGAGATGATATCTCATTGTAGTTTTGATTTGCATTTCTCTAATGATTAATGATGTTGAGCATTCTTTCATGTGTTTGTTGGCAGTCTGTATATCTTCTTTGGAGAAATGCCTATTTAAGTCTTCTGCCCATTTTTGGATTGGGTTGTTTGTTTTTTTGCTATTGAGCTGCATGAGCTGTTTATAAATTTTGGAGATTAATCCTTTGTCAGTTGCTTCATTTGCAAATATTTTCTCCCATTCTGAGGGTTGTCTTTTGGTCTTGTTTATGGTTTCCTTTGCTGTGCAAAAGCTTTGAAGTTTCATTAGGTCCCATTTGTTTAATCTTTGTTTTTATTTCCATTTCTCTAGGAGGTGGGTCCAAAAGGATCTTGCTGTGATTTATGTCATAGAGTGTTCTGCCTATGTTTTCCTCTAAGAGTTTGATAGTTTCTGGCCTTACATTTAGGTCTTTAATCCATTTTGAGTTTATTTTTGTGTATGGTGTTAGGGAATGATCTAATCTCATACTTTTACACGTCCCTGTCCAGTTTTCCCAGCACCACTTATTGAAGAGGCTGTCCTTTCTCCATTGTACATTCCTGCCTCCTTTATCAAAGATAAGTTGACCATATGTGCGTGGGTTTATCTCTGGGCTTTCTAACCTGTTCCATTGATCTATCTTTCTGTTTTTGTGCCAGTACCACACTGTCTTGATTACCGTAGCTTTGTAGTATAGTCTGAAGTCAGGGAGCCTGATTCCTCCAGCTCCATTTTTCGTTCTCAAGATTGCTTTGGCTATTCAGGGTCTTTTGTTTTTCCAAACAAATTTTGAAATTTTTTGTTCTAGTTCTGTGAAAAATGCCAGTGGTAGTTTGATAGGGATTGCATTGAATCTGTAGATTGCTTTGGGTAGTAGAGTCATTTTCACAATATTGATTCTTCCAATCCAGGAACATGGTATATCTCTCCATCTATTTGTATCCTCTTTAATTTCTTTCATCAGTGTCTTATAATTTTCTGCATACAGGTCTTTTGTCTCCTTAGGTAGGTTTATTCCTAGATATTTTATTCTTTTAGTTGCAGTGGTAAATGGGAGTGTTTTCTTGATTTCATTTTCAGATTTTTCATCATTAGTGTACAGGAATGCCACAGATTTCTGTGCATTAATTTTGTATCCTGCTACTTTACCAAATTCATTGATTAGCTCTAGTAGTTTTCTGGTAGCATCTTTAGGATTCTCTATGTATAGTATCATGTCATCTGCAAACAGTGACAGCTTTACTTCTTCTTTTCCAATTTGGATTCCTTTTATTTCCTTTGCTTCTCTGATTGCTGTGGCTAAAACTTCCAAAACTGTGTTGAATAAGAGTGGTGAGAGTGGGCAACCTTGTCTTGTTCCTGATCTTAGTGGAAATGGTTTCAGTTTTTCACCATTGAGGACAATGTTGGCTGTGGGTTTGTCATATATGGCCTTTATTATGTTGAGGAAAGTTCCCTCTATGCCTACTTTCTGCAGGGTTTTTATCATAAATGGGTGTTGAATTTTGTCGAAAGCTTTCTCTACATCTATTGAGATGATCATATGGTTTTTCTCCTTCAATTTCTTAATATGGTGTATCACATTGATTGATTTGCATATATTGAAGAATCCTTGCATTCCTGGAATAAACCCCACTTGATCATGGTGTATGATCCTTTTAATGTGCTGTTGGATTCTGTTTGCTAGTATTTTGTTGAGGATTTTTGCATCTATGTTCATCAGTGATATTGGCCTGTAGTTTTCTTTCTTTGTGACACCCTTGCCTGGTTTTGGTATCAAGGTGATGGTGGCCTCGTAGAATGAGTTCGGGAGTGTTCCTTCCTCTGAAATTGTTTGGAAGAGTTTGAGAAGGATAGGTGTTAGCTCTTCTCTAAATGGTTGATAGAATTCACCTGTGAAGCCATCTGGTCCTGGGCTTTTGTTTGTTGGAAGATTTTTAATCACAGTTTCAATTTCAGTGCTTGTGATTGGTCTATTCATATTTTCTATTTCTTCCTGATTCAGTCTTGGCAGGTTGTGCATTTCTAAGAATTTGTCCATTTCTTCCAGGTTGTCCATTTTATTGGCATAGAGTTGCTTGTAGTAATCTCTCATGATCTTTTGTATTTCTGCAGTGTCAGTTGTTACTTCTCCTTTTTCATTTCTAATTCTATTGATTTGAGTCGTCTCCCTTTTTTTCTTGATGAGTCTGGCTAATGGTTTCTCAATTTTATTTATCTTCTCAAAGAATCAGCTTTTAGTTTTATTGATCTTTGCTATCGTTTCCTTCATTTCTTTTTCATTTATTTCTGATCTGATCTTTATGATTTCTTTCCTTCTGCTAACTTTGGGTTTTTTTTTGTTTTTTTTTTTTGCGGTAGGCGGGCCTCTCACTGTTGTGACCTCTCCCCTTGCGGAGCACAGGCTCCGGAGCACAGGCTCAGTGGCCATGGCTCACGGGCCTAGCCGCTCTGTGGCATGTGGGATCTTCCCAGACCGGGGCACGAACCCGTGTCCCCTGCATCGGCAGGCAGACTCTCAACCACTGCGCCACCAGGGAAGCCCTGGGGGTTTTTTGTTCTTCTTTCTCTAATTGCTTTAGGTGCAGGGTCAGGTTGTTTACTCGAGATGTTTCCTGTTTCTTAAGGTGGGATTGTATTGCTACAAACTTCCCCCTTAGAACTGCTTTTGCTGCGTCCCATAGGTTTTGGGCCGTCGTGTCTCCATTGTCATTTGTTTCTAGGTATTTTTTTATTTCCTCTTTGATTTCTTCAGTGATCACTTCGTTATTAAGTAGTGTATTGTTTAGCCTCCATGTGTTTGTATTTTTTACAGATCTTTTCCTGTAATTGATATCTAGTCTCATAGAATTGTGGTCGGAAAAGATACTTGATACAATTTCAATTTTCTTAAATTTACCAAGGCTTGATTTGTGACCCAAGATATGATCTCTCCTGGAGAATGTTCCATGAGCACTTGAGAAAAATGTGTATTCTGTTGTTTTTGGATGGAAAGTCCTATAAATATCAATGAAGTCCATCTTGTTTAATGTATCATTTAAAGCTTGTGTTTCCTTATTTATTTTCATTTTGGATGATCTGTCCATTGGTGAAAGTGGGGTGTTAAAGTCCCCTACTATGATTGTGTTACTGTCGATTTCCCCTTTTATGGCTGTTAGTATTTGCCTTATGTATTGAGGTGCTCCTATGTTGGGTGCATAAATATTTACAATTGTTATATCTTCTTCTTGGATCGATCCCTTTATCATTATGTAGTGTCCTTCTTTGTCTCTTCTAATAGTCTTTATTTTAAAGTCTATTTTGTCTGATATAAGAATTACTACTCCAGCTTTCTTCTGATTTCCATTTGCATGGAATATCTTTTTCCATCCCCTTACTTTCAATCTGTATGTGTCTCTAGGTCTGAAGTGGGTCTCTTGTAGACCGCATATATATGGGTCTTGTTTTTGTATCCATTCAGCCAATCTGTGTCTTTTGGTGGGAGCATTTAGTCCATTTACATTTAAAGTAATTATTGATATGTATGTTTCTATTCCCATTTCCTTAATTGCTTTGGGTTTGTTATTGTAGGTATATTCCTTCTGTTGTGTTTCTTGCCTAGAGAAGTTCCTTTAGTATTTGTTGTAAAGCTGGTTGGTGGTGCTGAACTCTCTCAGCTTTTGCTTGTCTGTAAAGGTTTTAATTTCTCCATCAAATCTGAATGAGATCCTTGCTGGGTAGAGTAATCTTGGTTGCCAGTTTCTCTCCTTCATCACTTTAATTATGTCGTGCCACTCCCTTCTGGCTTGTAGAGTTTCTGCTGAGAGATCAGCTGTTAACCTGATGGGGATTCCCTTGTGTGTTATTTGTTTTTTTTCCCTTGCTGCTTTTAATATGATTTCTTTGTGTTTAATTTTTGACAGTTTGATTAATATGTGTCTTGGCGTATTTCTCCTTGGATTTATTCTGTATGGGACTCTCTGTGCCTCCTGGACTTGATTAACTATTTCCTTTCCCATATTAGGGAAGTTTTCAACGATAATCTCTTCAAATATTTTCTCAGTCCCTTTCTTTTTCTCTTCTTCTTCTGGAACCCCTATAATTCGAATGTTGGTGCGTTTAGTGTTGTCCCAGAGGTCTCTGAGACTGTCCTCTGTTCTTTTCATTATTTTTTCTTTATTTTGCTCTGCATCAGTTATTTCCACTATTTTGTCTTCCACCTCACTTATCCATTCTTCTGCCTCAGTTATTCTGCTATTGATCCCATCTAGAGTATTTTTCATTTCATTTATTGTGTTTTTAATTGATGCTTGATTCATCTTTAGTTCTTCTAGGTCCTTATTAACTGTTTCTTGCATTTTGTCTATTCTATTTCCAAGATTTTGGATCTTGGAAATAGAATCTTGGATCAGCTTTACTATCATTATTCTGAATTCTTTTTCAGGTAGACTGCCTATTACCTCTTCATTTGTTAGGTCTGGTTGGTTTTTATCTTGCTCCTTCACCTGCTGTGTGTTTTTCTGTCTTCTCATTTTGCTTATGTTACTGTGTTTGGGGCTTCCTTTTTGCAGGCTGCAGATTCGTAGTTCCCATTGTTTTTGGTGTCTGTCCCCAGTGGCTAAGTTTGTTTCAGTAGGTTGTGTAGGCTTCCTGGTGGGGGGGACTAATGCCTGTGTTCTGGTGGTTGAGGCTCGATCTTGTCTTTCTGGTGGACAGGTCCACGTCTGGTGGTGTGTTTTGGGGTGCCTGTGGCCTTATTATGTTTTTAGGCAGCCTCTCTGTTAATGGGTGGGGTTGTGTTCCTGATTTGCTAGTTGCTTGGCATAGGGTGACCAGCACTGTAGTTTGCTGGTCGTTGACTGAAGCTGGGAGCTGGTGTTGAGATGGAGATCTCTGGGAGATTTTCACTGCTTGATATTATGTGGAGCTGGGAGGTCTCTTGTGGACCCGTGTCCTGAAGTTGGCGCTCCCACTTCAGAGGCACAGCACTGACTCCTGGCTGCAGCACCAATAGCCTTTCATCTACCTTTTGGGGGGTCTGAGGTCTTCTGTCAGCATTCAGTAGGTGTTCTGTAGGAGTTGTTCCACGTGTAGATGAATTTCTGATGTATCTGTGGGGAGGAAGGTGATCTCCGCCTCTTACTCTTCCGCCATCTTCCTCCGGGGCCAACCCTCTGCCATTTAGATCATTATTAGGAACTAGTTCTTTTTCTTTGTTTTTTGTTTCCTTTTGTTTGTGTTTTTTATTCTGTTTGGAACTAGTTTCTACAACTGATGTTTTCTGGTGGATGGACATAACTGATGGTAGGTGGAAGGACAGTAAATACTAACTAAATAATGAAAATTTTATAAGCTGGTTAAAGTAACACGTTGAACCATATAAAGTAATAAAACATTTTTAAAACAAGTATTTACATGTTACATTGAGTGTTGTCTTTGGTAGTCTTAAAACATCGTGTGCTACTTATCCATTTAAATAATACTGCCCTTTCTTTAACACCATACACAAAAATAAACTCAAAATTGACTAAAGACCTAAATGTAAGACCGGCCACTATAAAACTCTTAGAGGAAAACATAGGCAGAACACTCTTTGACATAAATCATACTAATATCTTTTTCGATCTGTCTCCTAGAGTAATGGAAATAAAAACAAAAATAAACAAATGGGACTTAATCAAACTCAAAAGCTTTTGCACAGCAAGGGAAATCATAAACAAAACCAAAAGACAACCCACAGAATGGGAGAAAATATTTGCAAATAATGCGAACGACAAGGGATTTATCTCCAAAATTTACAAACAGCTCATGTGGCTCAATATCAAAAAAACAAACAACCCAATCCAAAAATGGGCAGAAGGCCTAAATGGACATTTCTCCAAAGAAGGCATACAGATGGCCAAAAGGCGCACATGAAAAGATGCTCAACATCACTAACTATAAGAGAAATGCAAATCAAAACTACAGTGATATATCACACCTCACACCAGTCTGAATGGCCATCATCAAAAAATCTACAAACAATAAATGCCAGGGAGGGTGTGGAGAAAAGGGAACCCTCCTACACTGTTGGTGGGAATGTAAATTGGTACAGCCACTATGGAGAACAATATGGAGATACCTTAAAAAACTAAAAATAGAGCTACCATATAATCCAGCAATCCCACTCCTGGGCATATATCCAGAGAAAATCATGGTTCAAAAGGATACATGCACCCCAATGTTCTGGCAGCACTGTTTATAATAGCCAAGACATGGAAGCAACCTAAATGTCCATTGACAGAGGAATGGATAAAGAAGATGTGGTACATACATACAATGGAATATTACTCAGCCATTAGAAAGAATGAAATAATGCCATCAGCAGCAACATGGATGGACCTAGAGATTATCACACTAAGTGAAGTAAGTCAGACAGAGAAAGACAAATATCATATGATATCACTTATATGCAGAATCTAAAAAACAAATGATACTAATGAACTAATTTACAAAACAGAAACAGACTCACAGACTTAGAGAACTTATGGTTACCGGGGGTGGGGGGAAGTGTCGGGGGGAGGGATAGATTGGGAGTTTAGGATTGACATGCACACACTGCTATATTTAAAATAGATAACCAACAAGAACCAACTGTATAGCACAGGGAACTCTGCTCAATATTCTATAATAACCTAAATGGGAAAATAATTTGAAAAGAATAGATACATGTATATGTATAACTGAATCACCTGAAACTAACACATTATTAATCAACTATACTCCAATATAAAATAAAAATTAATTTTAAATAAATAATACTGCTTATTCAAAACATTTTAGAAACATATTCTTTTGGTATTATTTTCAGAGCCTCCCTAGTGGCCATATACAAGAAAAAAACTTCATTTTTTTATAGTCAAGTCTCATTTTTCAGAAAAATCAGAACTTTTTTTCCTCTTTTTTAATGTTTTATTATGGGAAATTTAAAACATAAACAAATTCAACAGAATAGAAAAAAATGAACTTTTATGTACTGCTCACCCAGATTTAATAGTTATCAACATTTTGCTGTTCTTAATGCATCTATATTTTCAGACACACTTCCCACTCTCACTTAATTTTTATTTATAATTTTTTAGTTTTTAAGGTAAATTTCACGTACATTGAAATACACCAATGTTAGCTGTACAATTTTGACAATGGATACACCTTTGGAACCCTACACCTCTATCATGATATAAACCATTTTCGTCTACTAAGAATGTCCCCTTGTATCCCTTCTTAGTCAGTTGCACCTAAAAGCAACCACTATTCAGTGAATTCACCTTATGTTAATTTTGCCTGTTCTAGAATTTCAAATAAATGGAATCATGCAGTATATACTCTTCACGTCCAGCTTCTTTTGCTCAGCATAAGAGCTTTGAGATTCACCTGTGTTGTTGCATGTATGAGCACTTCGTTCCTTTTTATGGCTGGATACTATTCCATTGTATGGATAGCCCACAATCTGTTTATCCATCCTCCCTGTCCCAGTTTCCTATGGCCACCTAACAAACCACTCCAAGCTAAGTAGCTTAAAAAACTGACAGCCATTTATTTCACTCATGAATCTGCACTTTGTCTGTGGCATGGGAGGGACAGCTTCTCCCTGTTCTACATGGCGTCAACTGGGGTGACTCAAAGGCTGGAGGTCACTTGAGGGCTAGAGGCTGGAATCATTTGAAGACTCACTGACATGCCTGATGGTTGATGCTGGCTGTTAGCTGGGAACTCAGCTGGGGCCTTGGCTTCCTCACAGCCTGGCAGCTGGTCTCCAAGAACATGCATCCCAAGAGAACAAGGCAGAAGTGTGGCATTTTTATGACCTAGTCTCAGAAATCACAGAGCATAACTTTCTTCATACTCTATTGGCCATCACAGTCATAAAGTTCTATCTAGGTTCAATGGAATAGCACATAGACTTCATGACTCATAAGTGTCAATGTCACACTGTAGGATGTGTGAGATAGAGCATATTATGATAGCCATCTTTGGATAATGCTATCTGCCACAGTCTCCCTTCTGGCCACAAGAGTTCACATCCCTCCCACATACAAAGTACATTCAACCCCTCTCCCAAGAGCCCTAAGCCTCTAACCATTATGGTATTCACTGACAGTCCAAGATCTCATTATGTTATGTCATTCAAGTCTAAGTGTGGTTGAGACTCCTTGGGAGCAGTTCCTTGAATTCAGCTCCTTGAGCAGAGTTCTGAAGAACTAAGAACTAAAGAAATAAGTTTTATACTCAACATAGACTCTCCATACAATGATGGTTCAGGCAGAGGATAGCCACTCCAAACCCTGCTGTTCAAAAAGAGTTCTGCCCTCTGAGTAGTCCTTTCTTTGCCATTAAATGTAGAAGGGCTTTTAAGAAAAGCCCTTCTCTACCTAGGAATCTCTGTGGGGCTGCTACTTGACAACACCCTCAAGATCTTTAGAAGGATTTTTTGTCCATTTGAAAAGGTCCATAAAACACCATCTTGTCTTTCTGAGATCTTAACAAAGAAATTTCCAGTCATGTCCTTGGCTTCATATTTAGACCACATTTTTCTGCAGCACCACTGATTTTCCTAGAAGCCATTTCTTAATTTGAGTGTCATTTACCATCTGGAGAGGCTGAAAATGAGAAAGTTTAATTTTTGCACCCAGCAATTCCTGGGTTCTTCTAAGTTTAACTGTTCTTTCTCTTATCTCTCTTCTAATCCAGAGCCAGTGAGAGGTCAAGTGGCACTTTCACACTTGGCCTGCAAATCTCCTTAACTGGATTATTGATTGCATTGGGTGCATTTCCTATTTTCCATATTACTGCAGGTGACTTTGGGGACAACTCTCCACTACTATTAAAAAAAAAGGTCTTTTTCCCCAATTCCCAATAACATTTTCTTCAATTTCTTTTCAGTCGATAATGAGCTGTCAGCTAGGACACTTACACATGAATTCTTCTTGTTTCCTAGCACCATAGTGTCTGGGTTCCAAGAACTAGTGTCCCAAGAGAACTGGCAGAAGTGTGTGGCATTTGTATGACCTAGCCTCGGAAGCCACATAGTGTCACTTCCTCCATTCTCTGTGGGTTGACACAGTTACACAGGTCTATCCAAGTGAGAATGGAGGGAATATGGGAGATATAATATGAGGTGGCAGCCATCTTTGGGGAAAAAAATCTGCCACACTACTGTTGAGGGATATTACTTAGCTTTAACTTACAGTTTTAACTTGTATCTCATTCACAAGTCTAGGTCCCAAATGATATTTTTATATTTCTGAAGATCAAACCCATTTTCAAGGAACTATAACTGAGGTATTGGGAAGAATACTGTGGAGGCTTTCAAATACCCAAAGAGTTTTTTAAATATTTTGAACAAAGATATTGGAAAGACTGTTTGAACAGTCTAACTGTTTGAACAAATTCTAACTCAACCCTTTAAAATAGATTGTTTATATGTGTAATTGAATGCATTGTCTACTTCGACTATCAATTACAATGGTTAGATTATCACTATCAAGAAGAGAATTAAATTTTGCTGGCAAGGGGCAGACTAGTTAATTTCCCAAGCTTCCCAAAACCTGTGAATAATTTTATGAGACCTTTGATATGGTTAATTATTAGCATGCTTAATTTTTCTTTCCCACTAACACATTTCCATGAAGAAAATCAACTAATATATACTTTCTGTGAATATAGCCCAAGAGTATGTAACAATCTAATTGTATGCTTAATTCTTCCAAGAGGTAGCTTTTTTTTTTTTTTTTTTTTTTTTTGGTGGTACGTGGGCCTCTCATTGTTGTGGCCTCTCCCGTTGCGGAGCACAGACTCCGGACGCGCAGGCCCAGCAGCCATGGCTCACGGGCCCAGCCGCTCCGCGGCATGTGGGATCTTCCCGGACCGGGGCACGAACCCGTGTCCCCTGCATCGGCAGGCGGACTCTCAACCACTGCGCCACCAGGGAAGCCCAAGAGGTAGCTTTTTAAAAGTTGGTTGTAGGATCTTTTGCTAAATTCTGTATCCAAAGGAAGACATAACTGATGCAGACTTTTAGGGAATCCCTGAGAAGTATTTAATATATAATCCTTTTTGCTATATTTGAGACACTCAACACATGGAGAATATTCTATAGGCATAGGGCTACAGAAGAAAAATAAGCACAGGAAGAGAGATGCTTGGAGTGGCTACAGATAGTCTGGATCATTGCAGTCACCCTGAACAGGACTTTTGACTTAAAAGTAAGAGAAGCAGAATGAGTAATAAAAAAATGTTTCTTACTCAAAAGTGATTAATAAGTTATGTTTTAGTGAAAATTAGCAGGTTTTACTTGGGTATCTTTCTCTACATACTTGCTGTGTAGGTATAACAGTTTAAATCATGTTAGTAATAGTTACAAGTTCAACTTTTAAAACACCTGAAACTAGCACAACATTGTAAATCAGCTATGCTCCAATAAAATTTCTTTAAAAATAGATTTTAAAAGAAAAATTTGCATCTTTACATGTCAAATAAGCATGCTTGGGATGACAGCCTTCACTTGGGACCATGTAACTCTTACCAAGACCTCACCACCATTTACTGTTGCTCTATTATAATTGCAGAAGGAGGGAAACACCCAAACTTTAGAGTATCAGATTTGCACATATAGTCATAGATTCAGGAGGTAATACTGTTTTAGAAAATAGTTTAAGCATGACTTTAGAGAAACTGACAGATTTTTCTTCTATTTACATTATGTGAGCCATCTTTAGGAGGGCTGCTACAGCTCCTCAGCTTTCTCTCCTAGATTTAAGCATCAACCTAATTTTTCCAAGTCATATGATCTTGATTCTTCAACTGACTCTACTTTGTCATTGAGAACAAGGAGAGAGAGCCTTATGGAGATTGTGGGACTGAAATACTTCTTAAAGGATAATAAGATGTTTAAAAGTATAATTCAGATCAATTTTATTTTGAGTCATTGTAGTATTTTGATTAATTAATTGAATTGTTCTATAAGCCAAAAGTAAACTTAAACATTAGCCATACTAATTACTAATATATAAATACTGATTTTACTACATAAATCTTAATGTCAGCCTTTGAACGCAAAGGAAACTTCCTTGCTTATGTTCTTTTTTATTTTTATTTTTTTTAATATTTAAATATTTATTTATTTATTCAGCAGTGCGGCACGCAGGATCTTTGTTGCGGTATGCGGGATCCTCCTTGCTGCATGAGGGATCTTTTTTTAGTTGCGGCACATGGCATCTTTAGTTGCCGCATGCGAACTCTTAGTTGCAGCATGTGGGATCTAGTTCCCTGACCAGGGATTGAACCTGGTCCCCCTGCATTGGGAGCATGGAGTCTTAGCCACTGGACCACCAGGGAAGTCCCACTTATGTTCTTTTTTTAAAAAAAAATAAAATAAAAGTTTGTTCTTTTGAATCATTATTAAAGATAGATAGATAGAGATAGATAGATAGATGATAGGTGATAGATAATAAACCTTCTTTAACACTGTACTGGTAGGCTATAGGGAATCTTAAAAGGTGAAAATGAATTTGGTTATTCATATTATTCAAGGTATATTCAAGGTTTTTGAGTCTGTATTTCTTGAAAACTATTAGTGGAGGTTTGTCATTGCCTTCTCATTGCCACTACAAACACAATCATTTTGCTCCCAATAAAGTTGTTTCTGATTCTCTCCTTCATTTTGATTTTGATTTTGTTCTAAATGGATCTCTCTTTGACAGCAATGGAGTAAAATTTCTTGAAGGGGAAATTGCTCTATATGATAGTTTTGAAATAAAATACCTGCCAAATTGGATTGATTGGGGCTCTGAATGCAGCAATATTAATATTAAGTGAAGAAGTTATCATCCATAAAAACCTTTGGGTGAAATAATATGTGAGTTACAGGGCTATATTTCAAGATGTCAAATTGGGGGTCATGGTATGAAAATGAAATGCTCACTGAAATAATGCCAAATGCACTAGAAACTAGAGACACGTGCCTAGCACTTGAGGCACAGAAAAGAAAGAAAAATCGTTTGGATCATCCAAGGCTTTTTAGTCTTTATTTCTTGAAACCCATTAGTGGATGGTCATCTACCTACTCATTATCACTACAAATCTAATCACTTTGTTTCCAATAAAGGTATTTCTGATTCTCTCCTTGCATTTGATTTTGTTCTAAATGGGTCTCTCTTTGACAGCAACAGAGTGAAATGTCTCAAAGGGCATTTGGGAGGTCAGGTGGTAGACGGGGGTTGGGGGGGCGCATAGGAAAAAACCTCAGGCATCACAGTTCTTAAATCAGTGGATCTCAGACTTCCATGTGCTTGAGAATCACCTGGGGAGGGAGAAGTGTTAAAAATACAGATTTTCAGGCCTCATAGATGCATCCCGAGACAACCCCAAAGATCAATTAGATTTAGGGCCAACGGAGTAACCCTTGAATTGATCTATGCATCAATTCCTCTCAACTTGGGAGAATTACCCTTTCTGGTTCCTTCCTCTGAAAACACTTTAAATGTTTCTTCTGAAGTAGCCTGAACGTGAGGCCAAACCCTGATGTCACCTGGAAAAATTTCAGGTGCAGAGTTTACTCTCAAGCATCTTCAGGCTTTGAATGAATGTGTGTTCTCTGGAGGTCTAGAAAATGTTACCTGGCTTTAATGTTTATTGTAGAACTAAACTATATTTGTTATACATTGAATATTGTTTTCAAAATGTTTCAGTCCAGTTATGTGTTCATTAAATATGTTTGTTTCTAGCAGGACATTTTATTTGGGCAGGAACTTCTCTTTAACCCTTGTCACTACTAGAATCTTTTTTGGAACTGAGCCAACTTCATAGGTACTAAAGTGTAGATTCAGTCAGCTTAACTTCCACTGAAGTGCTTTGCATCCATTGATGTACACATGGACTGAGGTGTCCCCTTGAGAAGGGAAGTGGCAAGAATGTAACTGCCATCCAATGAGGCTTAAGAATAAAACAACATTTCTGATGAACTGAGGTAGGACCAAACCAAGTCTGGATCACAGGAAATGGCTGTGGGATCCCTAAGAGCAAAGGGGGATGTCTTAATTATTGTTAAATAAAAACAACTCCTGAATTTAATGCCTTATAAGAAAAAATCATTTATCTTGCTCATAAGTCTGTGGTCAGGAATTGGGACAAGGCACAGAGGGAATGGCTCATCTGTGCTCCATGACGTCTGAAGGTCTTAGCTGGGATGACCCCAAAGTTAGGAGCTCCCACAACCTCCCCCACCCCTTGTCTCTCTCTCTGCGCACAGCCTGTCCACATGGCTAGCTTGAGCATCCTCAAAGCATGACAGCATCTGCGTTTTCAGACTTCTTACGTGGCAGTCAGGGCTCCAAGATAAGTGTCGTTAAGAGGCCTGGGAGGAAGCTGCAGGTCTTCTTATGACCTAGCCTCAGAAGGTCCCAGAACATCACTTCCACCAATTTCTATTGGTCAAGTGAGTCTCTAGTACCAGGCTAGATTCAAGAAGAAGGAAATAGACTCCGCCTCTCAGTGGAAGCAGTAACAAGGAATTCATAGCCATCTTCAATCTCCCATAGTTTGTCCTCTGGCCACATTATTTACATTCATTGTACATGCAAAATACACTTACCCCCTCCCAAGGCTCCTAAAAGTCTCATCCCATTTCAGCACTGACCCAAAGTCCAGCATCTCATCATGCAAATCAGGATGAAACACCTGGGTGCCATTCCTTAAATACAGTTCATATGAATCTGAAGACTTGGGAAATAAAGATACAAGTTATCTGCTGTAAGGTAACTGCAATAAACACTGCCATTCAAAACAGAGAAGTTTGGAATAAAAGGCTCCTAATAGTCACTGGTTCACAATAATTGTGAAATCCATCCAGATCCATATCAAGAGTTCATTTGCTCTGAAGCCATTTCTTACACTGAGAATTTTTGCTGAAAGAATCCGGGGATAACACAGTTTTATTTCAAAGCCCAAAATGGGAGACCTTCAAGGTGGCAGAGGAGTAGGACTTGGAGATCAACTTCTTCCCCACAAATACATCAGAAATATATCTACATGTGGAACAACTCCTACAGAACACCGACTGAATGTTGGCAGAAGACCTCAGACTTCCCAAAAGATATATTTTTTTCCTTTTTCTCTTTTTGTGGGTGTATATGTGTATGCTTCTTTGTATGTTTTTGTCTGTATAGTTTTCCTTTTACCATCTGTCCTAGGGTTCTGTTTGTCTGTTTTTTTGTTTTTTTGTTTTTTTCTGTATAGTTTTTAGTGCTTGTTATCATTGTTGGATTTGTTTATTGGTTCGGTTGTTCTTTTTTTTTAAATTTTTAATAATTTTTTTATTTTAATAACTTTATTTTATTTTATTATTTGTTACTTCCTTTCTTTCTTTTTTCTCCCTTTTCTTCTGAGCCATGTGGCTGACAGGGTCTTGGTGCTCTGGCCAGGTGTCAGGCCTGTGCCTCTGAGGTGGGAGAGCTGAGTTCAGGACATTGGTCCACCAGGGACTCCCAGTTCCACGTAATATCAAATGGCGAAAGAACTCCCAGAGATCTCCATCTCAAGGCTAAGACCTAGCTCCACTCAATGACCAGCAAGATAGAGTATTGGACACCTTATGCCAAACAACTAGCAAGACAGCAACACAACCCCACCCATTAGCAGAGAGTCTGCCTAAAATCATAATAAGGTCACAGACACACCCAAACATACCACTAGATGTGGTCCTGACCACCAGAAAGACAAGATCCAGCCTCATCCACCAGAACACAGGCACCAGTCCCCTCCACCAGGAAGTATACACAACCCACTGAACCAACCTTAGCTACTGGGGGCAGACACCAAAAACAACGGGAACTACAAACCTGCAACCTGTGATAAGGAGACCCCAAACACAGTAAGTTAAGCAAAATTGAAAAGACAGAGAAACACACAGCAAATGAAGGAGCAAGGTAAAAACCCACCAAACCAAACAAATGAAGAGGAAATAGGCAGTCTACCTGAAAAAGAATTCAGAGTAATGATAGTAAAGATGATCCAAAATCTTGGAAATAGAATGGAGAAAATACAAGAAGCGTTTAAAAAGGACCTAGAAGAACTAAACAGCAAACAAACAGTGATGAACAAAACAATAAATGAAATTAAAAATTCTCTAAAAGGAATCAATAGCAGAATAACTGAGGCAGAAGAATGGATAAGTGACCTGGAAGATAAAATAGTGGAAATAACTACTGCAGAGCAGAATAAAGAAAAAAGAATGAAAAGAACTGAGGACAGTCTCAGAGACCTCTGGGACAACATTAAATGTACCAAAATTCGAATTACAGTGGTCCCAGAAGAAGAAGAGAAAAAGAAAGGGACTGAGAAAATATGTGAAGAGATTATAGTTTAAAACTTCCCTAACATGGGAAAAGAAATAGTCAATCAACTCCAGGAAGCACAGAGAGTCCCATACAGGATAAATCCAAAGAGAAACATGCCAAGACACATATTAATCAAACTATCAAAAATTAAATACAAAGAAAAAATGTTAAAAGCAGCAAAGGAAAAACAACAAATAACATACAAGGGAATACCCATAAGGTTAACAGCTGATCTTTCAGCACAAACTCTGCAAGCCAGAAGGGACTGGCAGGACATATTTAAAGTGATGAAAGGGAAAAACCTACAACCAAGATTACTCTAGCCAGCAAGGATCTCATTCAGATTCGATGGAGAAATTAAAACCTTTACAGAAAAGCAAAAGCTAAGAGAGTTCAGCACCAGCAAACCAGCTTTACAACAAATGCTAAAGGAACTTCTCTAGGCAGGAAACAAGAGAAGGAAAAGACCTACAAAAACAAATGCAAATCAATTAAGAAAATGGTAATAGGAACATACATATCGATAACTACCTTAAATGTAAATGGATTAAATGCTCCAACCAAAAGAAATAGAATGGCTGAATGGATGGAAAAACAAGACCCATATATATGCTGTCTACAAGAGACACACTTCACACCTAGGGACACATACAGACTGAAAGTGAGGGGAAGGAAAAAGATATTCCATACAAATGGCAATCAAAAGAAAGCTGGAGGGCTTCCCTGGTGGTGCAGTGGTTGAGAGTCTGCCTGCCGATGCAGGGGACACGGGTTCGTGCCCTGGTCCAGGAAGATCCCACATGCCGTGGAGCGGCTGGGCCCGTGAGCCATGGCTGCTGAGCCTGCACGTCCGGAGCCTGTGCTCCTCAACGGGAGAGGCCACAACGGTGAGAGGCCCGCATACCACAAAAAAAAAAAAAAGAAAGAAAGAAAGCTGGAGTAGCAATTCTCATATCAAACAAAATAGACTTTAAAATAAAGACTATTACAAGAGACAAAGAGGTCATTACATAATGATCAAGAGATCAATCCAAGAAGAAGATATAACAATTGTAAATATTTATGCACCCAACACAGGAGCACCTCAATTAGGCAAATGCTAACAGCCATAAAAGGTGAAATTGAGAGTAATACAATCACAGTAGGGGACTTTACCACCCCACTTTCACCAATGGACAGATCATCCAAAATGAAAATAAATAAGGAAAAACAAGCTTTAAATGATACATTAAACAAGATGGACTTAATTGATATTTATAGGACATTCCATCCAAAAACAACAGAATACACTTGCTTCTCAAGTGCTCATGGAACATTCTCCAAGATAGATCATATCTTGGGTCACAAATCAAGCCTTGGTAAATTTAGGAAAATTGAAATCATATCAAGTATCTTTTCCAACCACAATGCTATGAGACTAGATATCAGTTACAGGAAAAAATCTGTAAAAAATACAAACACATGGAGGCTAAACAATACACTACTAAATAACCCAAAACTTATGGGATACAGCAAAAGCAGTTCTAAGAGGGAAGTTTATAGCAGTACAATCCTACCTCAAGAAACAAGAAATATCTCAAATAAACAACCTAACCTTACACCTAAAGCAATTAGAGAAAGAAGAACAAAAAAATCCCAAAGTTAACAGAAGGAAAGAAATCATAAAGATCAGATCAGAAATAAATGAAAAAGAAATGAAGGAAACAATAGCAAAGATCAAGAAAACTAAAAGCTCGTTCTTTGAGAAGATAAACAACATTGACAAACCATTGGCCAGACTCATCAAGAAAAAAAGGGAGAAGACTCAAATCAATAGAATTAGAAATGAAAATGGAGAAGTACCAATTGATATGGCAGAAATACAAAGGATCCTGAGAGATTACTACAAGCAACTATATGCCAAAAAAATGGACAACCTGGAAGAAATGGACAAATTCTTAGAAAAGCACAACCTTCCGAGGCTGAACCAGGAAGAAATAGAAAATATTAACAGATCAATCACAAGCACTGAAATTGAGACTGTGATTAAAAATCTTCCAACAAACAAAGGCCCAGGACCAGATGGCTTAACAGGTGAATTCTATCAAACATTTAGAGAAGAGTTAACACTTATCCTTCTCCAGCTCTCCCAAAATACAGCAGGGGGAGAAACACTCCCAAACTCATTCTATGAGGCCACCATCACCCTGATACCCAAACCAGACAAAGTTGTCACAAAGAAAGAAAACTACAGGCAAATATCACTGATGAACATAGATTCAAAAATCCTCAGCAGAATACTACAAAATAGCATCCAACAGCACATTAAAAGGATCATATACCATGATCAAGTGAGGTTTATCCCAAGAATGCAAGGATTCTTCAATATATGCAAATCAATCAATGTGATAAACCATATTAACAAATTAAAGGAGAAAAACCATATGATCATCTCAATAGATGCAGAAAAAGCTTTCGACAAAATTCAACACCCATTTATGATAAAAAACCCTCCGGAATGTAGGCATAGAGGGAACTTACCTCAACACAATAAAGGCCATATATGACGAACCCACAGCAAACATCATTCTCAATGGTGAAAAACTGAAAGCATTTCCTCTAAGATCAGGGACAAGACAAGGTTGTCCACTCTCACCATTATTATTCAACGTAGTTTTGGAAGTTATAGCCACAACAATCAGAGAAGAAAAAGAAATAAAAGGAATCCAAATCAGAAAACAAGAAGTAAAACTGTCACTGTTTGCAGATGACATGATAATATACATAGAGAATCCTAAAGATGCAACCAGAAAATTATTACTAGAGCTAATCAATGAATTTTGTAAAGTAGCAAAATACAAAATTAATGCACAGAAATCTCTTGCATTCCTATACATTAATGATGAAAAAATCTGAAAGAGAAATTAAGGAAACACTCCCATTTACCATTGCAACAAAAAGAATAAAATACCTAGGAATAAACTTACCTAAGGAGACAAAAGAGCTGTATGCATAAAACTATAAGACACTGATGAAAGAAAATAAAGCTGATAAAACAGATGGAGAGATATACCATGTTCTTGGACTGGAAGAATCAACATTGTGAAAAGCTATCTGTAGATTCAAGGCAATCCCTATCAAACTACCAATGGCATTTTTCACAGAACTAGAGCAAAAAATTTCACAATTTGTATGGAAACACAAAAGACCCCGGATAGCCAAAGCAATCTTGAGAAAGAAAAATGGAGCTGGAGGAATCAGGCTCCCTGACTTCAGACTATACTACAAAGCTACAGTAATCAAGACAGTATGGTACTGGCACAAAAACAGAAATATAGATCAATGCAACAGGATAGAAAGCCCAGAGATAAACCCACACACATATGGTCACCTTATCTCTGATAAAGGAGGCAAGAATATAGAATGGAGAAAAGACAACCTCTTCAATAAGTGGTGCTGGAAAAACTGGACAGCTACATGTAAAAGAATGAAATTAGAACACTCCCTAACACCATACACAAAAATAAACTCAAAATGGATTAAAGACCTAAATGTAAGTCCAGACACTATTAAACTCTTAGAGGAAAACATAAGCCAAACACTCTATGACATAAATCACAGCAAGATCCTTTTTGACCCACCTCCTAGAGAAATGGAAATAAAAACAAAAATAAACAAATGGGACCTAATGAAACTTCAAAGCTTTTGCACAACAAAGGAAACCATAAACAAGACGAAAATACAACCCTCAGAATGGGAGAAAATATTTGCAAATGAAGCAACTGACAAAGGATTAATCTCCAAAATTTACAAACAGCTCATGCAGCTCAATATCCAAAACACAAACAACTGAATCCAAAAATGAGCAGAAGACCTAAATAGACATTTCTCCACAGAAGATATACAGATTGCCAACAAACACATGAAAGGATGCTCAACATCACTAATCATTAGAGAAATGCAAATCAAAAGTACAAGGAGGTATAATTTCACACCAGTCAGAATGGCCATTATCAAAAAATCTACAAACAGTAAATGCTGGAAACGGTGTGGAGAAAAAGGAACCCTCTTGCACTGTTGGTGGGAATGTAAACTGATACAGCCACTATGGAGAACAGTATGAGGGTTCCTTAAAAAACTAAAAATAGAAATATCATATGACCCAGCAATCCCACTACTGGGCGTATATCCTGAGAAAACCATAATTCAAAAAGAGGCATATACCACAATGTTCATTGCAGCTCTATTTACCATAGCCAGAACATGGAATCAACCTAAGTGTCCATTGACAGATGAATGGATAAAGAAGAGTCACACATACATACAATGAAATATTACTCAGCCATAAAAAGAAATGAAATTGAGTTATTTGTAGTGAGGTGGATGGACCTAGAGTCTGTCATACAGAGTGAAGTAAGTCAGAAAGAGAAAAACAAATACCGTATGCTAACACATATATATGGAATCTAAAAAAAAAAAAAAAAGTGGTTCTGAAGAACCTAGGGGCAGGACAGGAATAAAGACACAGACATAGACAATTGACTTGAGGACACAGAGAGAGGGAAGGGGAAGCTGGGAAGAAGTGAGAGAGTGGCATGGACTTATACATACTACCAAATGTAAAACAGATAGCTAGTGGGAAGCAGCCGCATAGCACAGGGAGATCAGCTCAGTGCTTTGTGACCACCTAGAGGGGTGGGATAGGGATGGTGAGGGGGAGACGCAAGAGGGAGGAGATATGGGGATATATGTATGTGTATAGCTGATTCACTTTGTTACAAAGCACAAACTAACATACCATTGTAAAGCAATTATACTCCGATAAAGATGTTAAAAAAAAAAGAAGACATTTTCCAAGTGAGTTGAAAATCATACTGTTATTCAAATATTCAATAAATATGTATTGAGTTCATACTAAAAAAAACAAAAAACAAAAAATGTCCTGACTCCTTAATAGGTCCTCTAGATTCTCAAAAATTGAACAGTTCCATCTTTAATTTTTTCCTTCACTTCTCGTATTTTATAATAAGTAACTAGGAAAAGCCAAGTAGCACTTTGAGGATTCTGCCTGGAGATCTATACAGCCAGATGCTCAAGATCTCTCTTTCCCACATTACCACAGGCAACAGTTTGGCTAACTATTCTACCACGACAGAACGCGTGTGCCCTTTCCTCCCGCCTCTGATAACATTTTCCTCATCATCCTTCAAGGCCTTACGAAGAGTTTCCTGAGGCCCTTCCAGTTTCCACATACCACGCAGTCCCAAACCAATGTTACAAGCACCCCATTCTTGGCACCAAATTCTGTTTCAGTTATCAACGCTGTGCAGCCCCTCAGGATAACAATCATTTGTTTTGCTCATGAATCCGTGGGTTGGAATTCAGACACAGAACAGTGGGGAGGGTTAATCTCTACTCCGGATGTCTGAGGCCTCAGCAGGTAGGACTTGAATGGCTGGAAACTATAACAGAGTAGGAGCTGGCTTGGGTGTCCTTACAGCGTTGAGGCATCAAGGTAGTCAGACCTTTAAAAGTGGTAGCTCAGAGCTCCAAGAATGAGTGTACTGTGGCCCAGGAGGAAGCTGCAAGGCTTCTCATGACATAGCCTCAAAGGTCCTTGAATGTCACTTTTGCCACATTGTATCAGTCAAACAAATCACTATGGCCAGCCCAGATTTAAGGGGAGTGAAATTAGATTCCACCTGTTAATGGGAAGAATAGCAGAGAATTTTCAGCCATCTTTGTTTGAAAGAGATCTACTTTTATAACATGATTTAATTACTTGGAATATGAAAATTTGTATATATTGCAATGTCAAATAATAGCAAATGGGGACTTCCCTGGTGGTGCAGTGTTTAAGAATCTGCCTGCCAATGCAGGAGACACAGTTCGATCCCTGGTCGGGGCAGATCCCACATGATGCAGAGCAACTAAGCATGCTGTGCGCCACAACTACTGAGCCTGCATTCTAGAGCTTACGAGCCACAACTACTGAGCCCTCGAGCCACAACTACTGAAGCCCGCGCGCCTAGAGCCGGTGATCTGCAACAAGAGAAGCCACCGCAGTGAGAAGCCCGCGCACTACAACAAAGAGTAGCCCCCGCTCACTGCAACTAGAGACAGCCCACGCGCAGCAATGAAGACCCAATGCAACACCCCCGCAAAAAAATATAGCAAGTGGAAAGTGAAATGGGTGATTGACTATAATTAAGAAAAATTCAGACCATTGAAATGGTGAAGCAGATACAGCTGTACATTAGTTTTCATATTCGTATTCTTTTAACTTGGCAAAACTTTGCTCAAATATATTTAGACACAAGGTGTCAGCACAAGCTTGAATTCAATTAATTCTCATCAAAATATCTGGATAATTGGGTAGGGAAGAGTTGGTCTAAAGAAGGCAATGTAGCTTAGTTTCTCTATTTTGTGTTTGGCATTCTGCTTAGTTATTTCGTTCTAATCATTTTTAAATCCTATAATATGAACTCAAAGGGGTGCTCTAAAATGATATTAAGAAAAATCACAAAGCCATAGGAAGGCAATAAAATTTATCCAAAGGGATAATAAGTCATGTGAATTTTACAGAAACAATAAACCCTTAATATGATTATGAACAATGTGTAAAGTTTACTTTTGTTTTGCGACTAATTAGAAGTCATGCCTCTCAGATTTTTGATAATAGGAAGCTATTTCTACAAATATACGTTATCACTAACAGGTACCTGCTCTGGCTCAAGCAGAATCCATGCAACTGTTTTTAACTGTAAGTTAAAGAACATATTTTTCCAGGTTTCCACTTCTTACAACAGGAATTGATTTATTTGTATCCCTCTACTGAGAATATTACTTCTCTCACAGTCTTTAGAAATAAAGCTGGACATTACATACTGATAAAAGGGTCAATTCAACAAAATGACATAACAATCCTAAATGTGTACGCACTTAGAGCTGAATCTTTGCATTCATACTCAGTTATTTTCTTAGGATAAATTTGCTGGAAGTAGGTATGTACATTTTTAAACCTTCTGATAAATCGTGCCATATTGTCCTCCAGAAAGGTTGCACCAGTTCTTACTCCTAGCCAGAAATATATGAAAAATGCCTGCCTCTCTTCATTTTCACCAAAACAAGATGGCCATTCCATCTAAGATTGTTTTTAAATGTGGTTTTATTACTTCTGATTTCTCCTACTGATAGTGACTACAAAAGTATAGTAATTTTTTTTTAAATATGGACTCCTGTATCTGCTTTTAAAAACAATGAGAATGGGGACTTCCCTGGTGATGCAGTGGTTAAGAATCTGCCTGCCAATGCAGGGGACACAGGTTCGATCCCTGGTCCGGGAAGATCCCACATGCCACGGAGTAACTAAGCCCGTGTGCCACAACTACTGAGCCTGCGCTCTGGAGCCTACAAGCCACAACTACTGAAGCCCGTGCACCTAAAGCCTGGCAACGAGAGAAGCCATCGCAGTAAGAAGCCCGCACATTGCAATGAAGAGTAGCTCCCACTCACTGCCACTAGAGAAAGATGGCGTGCAGCAATGAAGACCCAACGCAACCATAAATAAATAAATCTTAAAAAACAAAAAAGCCCCCAATGAGAATGGTGTTACTTGTATGTAAACCTAGTGCTCTGAAAATGCTTCAGAGTGGTTCAAAGTTTTTCTTTAAAATTTGATGTGGAATGGTCATGTCACACAAATATGTGTGTGTGTGTGTGTGTGTGTGTGTGTGTGACACAGTGCCAAGGTAAGTAAATTCTCCCCTCACAGCCTATATACATACTTCTATCACTAAATTGTCACATCACTTTATAATTATCAAAGTATGTTTTGCCTGATAGATTGTGACCTTCCTTAAGGTCAGGGATTTTTGTTTTATATATTTTTGAATTATCTCACAACTACAGGGTCTGGTATGATAACCATTCAATACAGGTTTGGTGAAGGAAGGCTGGAATGAAGGAAGAAATAAGGGAAAGAAATGTGAATTTCAACCTGGTCTTTGTCCACAGAATCACAGATTTCAGTTCACATAATCATATTAAAATAGGTTAACTGTATCCTTTTTTAAATTAATATGTTGGCTTCTAAATCAGTCAATTATAATAAAATCCACATAGAATGCATTGCAGATGCCTACCTAGAGCCCATCAGGAAGTTCTCTCTGGGACTTCCCTGGTGGTCCAGTGGTTAAGAATACATCTTGCAGTGCAGGGGGCGCCGGTTCGGGGAACTAAGATCCCACATTCTGTGGGGCAGCTAAGCCCGTGTGCCACACAGGCCCGACACAGCCAAAAAATAAATAAATATATACTTTAAAAAAAAAAGAAAGTTCTCCCTTGTCTGAATTTTTTCATAAACACTAGCTGATAATCTGCCTTTCACACTAGTGAGAGAGTTTGGATTGGCTGATAATTGTCAGAATGTTATATGTGAACTTCCTCAACCCATGTATAGAGGATTTATATCCCTTTCTTTCCTGGTTAATTTCAAAATTTGGCTTTGTTTTACTGAAATGAGGGTAAATTTCTCATTACAATTAGAATTTTATATTTGTGTAAAATGCTTGCAAAAGCCAATCTAATAAGTATTTTCATTAGTCTGAAACTTCTATTTAACCAGAATTTTGCTAGACATTCATAATGACAACTCTAAAGTTTGCATTGTTTTGAAATGCATTCTGAATTATCAAGGACTTAATTATATTTAATATAGACTTATACATCATATTCAAATAATTTGAAAATTGACATTGCATGCAGAATCAGCAATAATTTTAGAATAATAGTTGATTTTAGAGATTATCAAATTCAACTGCATCATTGTACAGATAAGAAAACTAAGGACCCAGATAGGTGAAGTCACTTGTCCAAAGCCACGCAGCTGGTTAATGTCACAGTGCAGCTGGATCCCAAATCTATTGAGTTCGAGCCAATTACTGTATCCATTTATTGGCCAGGTTGACTAACAGAATACTTTTTTCTTCAATTGATCATATTCCTTAACTAGAGAAAAGTGAGATTTTTCTGTAATAATATACAAAAGAATAATGGGGCCATTGGCCAATCACACAAAAGACATCAGATCTCTATAATGAAGAAAAATTAAGTTAATATCCTAAGTTCTGAATATTTTGAAATGGAATCTCTCAGAATTAATTCTTCAACTTAGAATCCTCCTTCTCTTTTTATAACTCTAGTTTGGGCACATAGGTAAGCATCTGGTACCTACTTGTTAGCTAATAATGAAGAATGATAAGAATTAACAAGAAGCAACTCAATCCTTATTCTTCTCCCCTTAATGATCAAGCTGAGCATCTTTATCTCATTAATATCTGACTGTGAAATCCCTTGACACCTGAAAAGCCTAGCAATTTATTTATCAGGATATGGTACCTGATTGTGAGGCTTTCTGCTGGCAGACATTCTTTTCAAAGATTCATCTTCCTCCTGGAGTAAATATCATATTTTTAATTATTCATAATGTTTCTCCTGTTTTACCACAAGCTTCCTCAGAGGACAGAAGTGCATTAAGGCTCTTATGTTACTATAAGAGTGTGAAGGGTGAATAGGAAAAAAATTTATATATGTATAGCATTTCGTTGTTCTTCTGGGCAAACAAAATTAAACGTGATTTGCAAATGGTGCAGTCAGAAATAACAAAAGGTGTAAAGTGACGCAACAAAATTTATACTGCTTGCACACCAGAAAACGCAAATGAAAAATGCTCATAGCTGAAGTGGAAACTGGGAAGATTTCACACTCTTAACAGCTATATTAGGGAGGTAAAAATGTGAGCATGTCTATAAATATGAACGGAAAAGCGTTATTTAGATTCATGCTAGAGAGATACTCTACAATTGTAAGCATTTTTTATACAAGCTAACTTTGGTAACCTTCCTTTTCTCATATTGAAAACTTAATAATTAATCCAAAAAAAGAGAGAGACTTTGTCCATATGGTAAGGTTACCTGGAACCATTAGGTTACTATCTTATAAATGCTAAAGTTGAAAGTGGTCCTATATTGCGTTCAGGTTCTTTGGGGAATAATTTACATGCAGTAGATAGAATTCGTCATGTTTAGTGTACAGTGTACAGTCCTGTGAGTTTTGAGAAACATTCACAGTCCATCACCACCACCACACCCAAGATACAGAGCATCTCCCTCTCCCCAGAAGTTTCTTCATGCTTCTTTCTGTTCAACCTCTTCCCCCAAGTTCAACCCACCAGTGCACTAATCTTTTTTCTGTGTTTTGCCTTTTTAAGAACGTCACATAAATGGACTCATACAGTGTTAAGCATTTTGAGGCTGGTTCCCTTCACTTAGCATAATGCATTTGAGATTCACTCATGTTGTCATGTTTATCTGCAGTCGGTTCCTTTTAATGACTGAATACTCTTCCACAGTGTGGGTGTACCAGTTTCCATACCCATGTACCAGTGGACAAGCATTTGGTTTGTTCCCAGTTTGGGACGATTATAAATAAAACAGCTATAAGCATTCATATACAATTTTGTGTGTGTGAACATAAGTTTTTATGTCTCTTGGATAAATTCCTTGGAGTGGGACTTCTGGATCTTATAGGAAGTATATGTTTAACTTTATTAACACTTTATTAACTGCCAAACTGTTTTCCACAAAGCTTGTTAACATTTCTTATTCCCACTAGCAATGTATGAAAGGTCAAGGTGCTTTGCATCCTTGTCAGCATTTGTTATCAAAAGAAGTTTTTATTTTGATTTTTCATGTTAGCCATTACCTATGTTACGCACCTATTACATGTGTAATGGTAACACACTGTGATGTGAATTTGCATTTCCCTAATGACCAGTAGCGTTGAGCATCTTTTCATGCACTTATTTGCCATCTGTATATCTTCTTTGGTGTGGTATATGTTTAAACACTGCCCATTTTCACATTGGGTTGTTTGGTTTTTTATTATTGTTTTTTGAAGTTCTTTATGCTTGTAATGTGGTTACCAGTCCTTTAGAAGGTAAGTGTTTTGCAAAGATTTTCTCCCGGTCTGTGACTTTCTTTTCATTCTCTTAACAGTGTTTTTGAAGAGCAGAGGTATTTAGTTTTGTTTTGTTTAGTTTTTGTGGGGTTTTTTTACATATGGGTGTCGAATTTCTAGCACTGTTTCTTAAAAAGACTGTCTTTTCTGTATTAAGTCACCTTGGCATCTCTGTCAAATATCAATTGACTGCACAAAGCGGGTCTATTTCTGGACTCTCTATTCTGTTCCATTTATCCATATGTCCATTCTTTCACCAAATACCAGAGTCTTGACTACTATAGCTTGATGGCCCATCTTGAAATCAGATAGTGTGAGTCCTCCAACTTTGTTCTTGTGTAAGTCAGTGGGAAGTGATACGAAATGCAGGTAAAGTGGAGAATGTATGATCAATCTATAAACACTCTAATTTTTAAAAATTTGTGTAGGCCAACAATACATATCTGTAGGCTGAATTCAGTCTGTAGACTGCCAGTTTGTCAGAAGGAAAAGACTTCCTGGTGGATCTCTTGTAGAGCACCAGCCCTTGCAGGAGTCCTCTGCAGTTCCCATGACAACGAGGCTTGACCTCAGGAGCCTTCAACAGTTGACCCCAAGTAGGGAGGAGCTGTGTGGCACAGGGAGCTACGGCTGTCCTCAGTGAGGGCCCGGGGCACTCTGCAGAGCATCCTTAAAGAATGAAGTCAGGGACTTCCCTGGTGGCGCAGTGGTTAAGAATCGGCCTGCCAATGCAGGGGACACGGGTTTGAGCCCTGGTCCAGGAAGATCCTAGATGCTGCAGAGCAACTGGGCCCGTGCACCAGAACTACTGAGCCTGCGCTCTAGAGCCCCTGAGCCACAGCTGCTGAGCCCACATACGACTACTGAGACCCGCATGCCTAGAGCCTGTGCTCTGCAACAAGAGAAGCCACTGCTATGAGAAGCCCATGCATCACAGCGAAGAGTGGCCCCCGCACAGCAATGAAGACCTAACGCAGCCAAAAATAAATAAACAAATGTGTTTTTAAAATTATTTTTTAAAAAAAGAGAGAGAATGAAGTCAGAGTTCCCATTGCTTACTGATGGTTGAAGTTCCTTTAATTGAGGGAAAAGACTTGAAATTCACATTCAGAGATGAGGCTTAAAATGCAGCTAGCTGTTTCTTAAAAAGTTAACCATAAACTTACCATATGACCCAGCAATTCTACTCCTAGATACCTATTCAAGGGACATGGAAACATATGTCTGCACAAAGACCAGCATGCAAATATTCACAGCAGCATTATTCATAATAGCCAAAAATTGGAAACAACCCAAATGTCCAGTGAAGGTCTAGCGAACACATAAGCAAAATGTAGTATATCCACAGAATGGAATACTATTCCGTGATAAAAGAGAACGTGTTGATGCCTCCTACAGCATCTCAAAAATGCTATGCTGGGCCTCCCTGGTGGCGCAGTGGTTGAGAGTCCGCCTGCCGATGCAGGGGATACGGGTTCATGTCCCGGTCTGGGAGGATCCCATATGCCGCGGAGCGGCTGGGCCCGTGAGCCATGGCTGCTGAGCCTGCGCATCCGGAGCCTGTGCTCCGCAACGGGAGAGGCCACAACAGTGAGAGGCCCGCGTACCACAAAAAAAAAAAAAAAAAAAAAAATGCTATGCTAAGTAAAAGAAGCTAAACACAGAAGACCACATACTGTATGCTTTCATTTATATGAAATGTCTTGAAAAGGCAAATCTATAGAGGCAGAAAGTAGATTAGTGGTTGTCTGGGGTTGAGGGTGACTACAGGGATATACTGTAAATGGACATAAGAGAATTTGAGGGGGTGACGTAAATATTCTAAAACTGGATTATAGGGCTTGTTGCACAGCTCAGTAAGCTTACTAAAAATTGCTGAATTGGACACTTACAACGAGTGAGTTTTACAATATGTAGAAGATACCTCAATAAAGTTAAAAAATAACTGAGTGCCTGTTTGAGGTAACAGTTTAGTGTGAATGAGTCTCAAGTACACTGCAGTTAGTCAAACTCTGAACTAATATGGGTGGTTAGTTATAGAGCTTAGCCTCTTTTGTTTGGGGAGAGGTTGAGGAGAACAGAAAGGCTTTTTGGGAGGGTGGAAGGGAAGAGGAGGCATACAGGAGAGAGGCAGCACTGCAGAGGGATTCAGAGCTTGGAGAGCTAGAGCTTGGTCCCTATCCTGTTTCCACCACTTACTAACAAGTCACGGTGGGCAAGGTACTTATCTTTAAACTCCACTGCCCCTCAGTGAAATAGTGTCTCTTTTAGGACTACTCTGAAAAAACAATGAGATAATCCATGTAGCATACTTAGCATAGTGTCCAACCCATAAAAAGAGCTTTTATAATTACCTATTATTATTATTATTAAAATAGCAGTTTGTGAATAGAAGACCAAGTTGCAAGGTGTCACTTATTTGCAGATGGTGTTCCTTATTTATTCTCAAGTGGGAATAGATTAAGCCTTATCCTTCATAGCCCAAAGTGCAAGCTTAGATATTACCAGAGTCTCCCTCAATCCATCTGAAGTTTCTCTGATCTCACATGCACACCCTCACCCTTAAGCACAGGAGTATGATTGCTGGATCCTTTCTCAGGAATCTCCTGGTTTCTCCACCCTAATCTTGCACTTTCTGAATCTTCCTCCTTCCACCCACTCCATCCTTCAGCTGAAAATGCCATCCACTTCCTCTCCAGGCAAGGAGATGTTGCTTTATTTCATATTCCAAGTTCTCTTATGCAGAACTTTACGTTCAGATCTTTGAGTTTTGGTGTTAGCAAGTAAAGGGAAGGCTTGACATTTTCTCTCTCACCCAAGCCTGGCTTTTAAGACTTTTCTCTTATTCAGATGCCAAAAAAAAAAAAAAAAAAAAAAAAAGGCAGTCAGAACTGAACAATAACTTTGTTTTTCTAGCTGGTATCTGCCCTCTCTCTAAAACAATGAAATACTGATTCAGTGAGTAAAGACATCATCCAGTGAGCTTCACATTTTTAAAAGAAATTTAAGACTACGTTGGTTTAAATTCTTCAAAATTATTATGTCTATTACAAATGTACAGAGAAAAAAACCATTTTAAATACAAAGAATCAAGGAATTTTAAATTATTTTAGATTATCGGTGAGAATGAGGAGAAGCAGACATTTTCATACATTGTTTTCACACATTTCTGGTGGCTGATGAGTAAAAATTTGCTGATGAATGAATCTAAAGGTCCAAGTGGTCACCTCCTACAGCTTGTAACCTGTTCCCCTCTGCTCATCTCTACCAAACCCCTTTCTCTCTTTCTCTGAAATTTTAGAGAAGTGACAATAGATAGAAAATCTCTAAACATGGAGAATATTAAGAAAGAAAGAAATTAATCAGTTAATTTTCTCTTTTATAAATAATTTAGGTTGCAAACCAACTTAGATACATGAAGGGCATAACTTTCTGCTTCCAATTATCTTTCGAGATTTGGGATAGATTATCCAGTCCATTCATATCAAGAAGCATGTTAACCATAATTCAAAAAGAGACATGTACCAAAATGTTCATAGCAGCCCTATTTACAATAGCCCGGAGATGGAAACAACCCAAGTGTCCATCATCGGATGAATGGGTAAAGAAAATGTGGCACATATATACAATGGAATATTACTCAGCCATAAAAAGAAATGAAATTGAGCTATTTGTAATGAGGTGGATGGACCTAGAGTCTGTCATACAGAGTGAAGTAAGTCAGAAAGAGAAAGACAAATACTGTATGCTGACACATATATATGGAATTTAAGAAAAAAAAATGTCATGAAGAACATAGGGGTAAGACAGAAATAAAGACACAGACCTACTTGAGAATGGACTTGAGGATATGGGGAAGGGGAAGGGTAAGCTGTGACAAAGCGAAAGAGAGGCATGGACATGTATACACTACCAAACGTAAGGTAGATAGATAGTGGGAAGCAGCCGCAGAGCACAGGGAGATCAGCTGGGTGCTTTGTGACTGCCTGGAGGGGTGGGATGGGGAGGGTGGGAGGGAGGGAGATGCATGAGGGAAGGGATGTGGGAACAGATGTATATGTATGACTGATTCACTTTGTTATAAAGCAGAAACTAATAAAAAAAAAAAGAAGCATGTTATCGTGGAATGTATAGACTGCTTTTAATTCTGGCCATCTTGATTATATTTTTAATCTATTAATCTTGATTGTATTTTTTAATCTATTAATTTAGCAAATTTCTAATATGCTGGAAATGTTGATGTTTGCGGTCTGAAAGGTCTATATTCATGTAGGATATCCTGATTCAAATTTTCTGTTCTCCCAGTAGTAAGCTTTGCATTTAGAAAATGTGGCCTTTTCATCTAGGTCAACCCTACAGGCCTAATGGGAGAATATTTTTACTATTCCATATCTCTTAGAATGAAGCTTTTTAAAAAATAAATTTATTTATTTTATTTATTTATGTTTGGCTGTGTTGGGTCTTCGTTGCTGCGTGCGGGCTTTAGTTGCGGCGTGGACTTCTCATTGCGGTGGCTTCTCTTGTTGCGGAGCACGGGCTCTAGGCATGTGGGCTTCAGTAGTTGTGGCTCACGGGCTCTAGAGTGCAGGCTCAGTAGTTGCGGTGCACAGGCTTAGTTGCTCCGTGGCATGTAGGATCTTCTCAGACCAGGGCTCAAACCCATGTCCCCTGCATTGGCAGGTGGATTTTTAACCACTGCGCCACCAGGGAAGTCCTAGAATGAAGCTTTAAGAAGCAAAAGAGACTTCTGATCAAACATGACAGATTAAGCACATATATTTACCTTCACTTCCTTCCAGAACCTCACGACATGAAATAGATTTCCTAAAAGACATAAACCAAGAAAGGCCATGAGAAAGAGAAAGGATATGACAGCATAACATGTTAGAATTTGAAAAGTAAATAGATGAGTGGTAAATGATTTATTAGATAAAAGAATGCTGAAATTTAAACCAGCAGCGAGGCAAAGTAGGGTTATCCAGAATCAAAACAATGAACTCCACAGAACCTCAAAAAGTCTCAGAAATTATGGGTATCATATACCTCAAAGTGCTGGTCAGGTGGGGCTAAAAACAGGACAGGGTAAGTCTGTGTAGGAAATAAAGCTCTCAAATCCCTTCTTCTACCTCACATAGTGACTACCTTTTCAACATCCCAGTAGAAGACTGGTTTAATCTCTGAAGGAGCTGCACCAGGTGGCTCAGAACATAGGACATCAGGAAGCCAAAGACAGGGATATACTGCTGGTAATGAAAGTCTGCATATGAAAGGAGAGAATCTCATTGCCTTTCTTTAATCTGATGCCCAAGAATGCTGGCATCCAGGCTGATACCCCCAAGCAGAAAATGGGAAGATTCTTCTCTGGGAAAATTGACCAACCCGAGAGACTCACAGATACTGACTGCAGAGGATACTTATGACACTGTCCACCCTGGTCACCCTGTGATGAAGATCACCATTCCAGGAGCATCACCACCACTCACACAAGGGCTTGAATACAGTTTCTTAGTGCCTCACTCCTTAGGTGAGACGCACAATAGCAGAGAAAGATTGTGAGATAGAGCTGAATTACTCTCACAGAAGGAAAAAAAGGCAGAGGTGGAATAAAAGAGAGAAAATTAGAGGACCAGTGTGGACTAACCAATAATCCATGTAATAGGTATTCTGGAAAGAATGAGTAGAGAAAATGAAGAGGAGGGTGTTAGTATAGAAATAATCCAAGAGAATGTCCCAGAACTCAATGACATGAGTTTTCGGATTATGCCCAACACCCTACCATGCCACGATATGTCATAAAATTTCAGAACCCTGGTAATAAAGATAAGATCCTAAAAGCTTCCCCAGGTTTTCAAAATATCATATACAAGAGATCAGGAAGCTGAAGAGCATCAAACTTCTCCATAATAACAATGGAAAGTAGAAAAAATGTAACAATATTAAAAATTCTAAGGAAAATTATATTCAACCCAGAATTCTTTACCTAACCAAGTAATCAAATAAGAGGATAAAGACATTTTTAGATGTGCCAAGTGGGTATTCTGACTGGAACAAGGAAAATTTATTATGAAGAATTATTAATTAGTAGAAGATGTTTAACTAATAAATGTGGTAAAAAACAAACAAAAAAAACACAAAAAAGAAAAGAAAGAACCCTAGGGGAGGAGGGATAAATTAGGAGTTTGGGATTAACATATATACATTGCTAAATGTAAAATAAATAACCAACAAGGACCAACTGTATAGCACAGTGAGCTATACTCAATATTTTGTAATAACTTATACAGGAAAAGAATTGGAAAAAGAATATATATATATGTATATATATATATATATATAACTGAATCACTGTGCTGTACACCTGAAACTAACAACACTGTAAATCAACTATACTTCAATTAAAAAAAAAAGAAAAATAGATCCCTTGAAAAAGAACCCTAAAGCATACAGGAGTACCAGGTGTAGGCAGCAGTTACTTCTTCTAGGGCTGAGGCAGAGTACCCCAAACCAAGGAAGGAATAAACTCAGAAGAGCCTCTTCTCCCTAAGGCTGAGATTCAGACCTCATCATAGAGGGCGCTGCTGAGACCCATTAGTTGGTGGAGATGTTCACTAGGGTACCGTGGGCCACAGCTGGTCCACAGGAAGCTGCCCACTGGGGTGTGGTGAACTGCAGCCAGTGTGCAGGAGACCACCCACTGGAGCAAGCGAGAGGTGGCTCACTAGAAATCACTTGTTGGAGAACTGGAGGAACTCACTGGAGGTGAGTGGAGAAACTTGTTGGAGGGCAAGAGCCACTGAGTTCCCTGCACAACTGTTGGCAGCTGCACGTGGGACCTAGAAGGAGAAACCCTTTCCTCTGCCATGCCTTGCAATGTCCTTCCAGAACCTGGTTATTGACCGAACCTAACACTTCTGGAAAAGGAGACATGTTCACAAGGTCCACCTCTACTTCCATAAAGAAGGACAATGGAGCCGAGAGGCAGTAATTGATAACTGGCACACAAAGTCTCAGAATATTTACCTCCCAAGTGCCTTTTCTCAGGAAGCTACTAAAAATGTGATCCCCCAAAAGAAAGTAAATTAGGAAAGAAGAATATATGAAATCCAAGAAACAAGAGATAGGGGATTGATCACAGGAATGAGGTAAAGGGAATCCCAAAATGATGATAATGAAAGACCCAGAATGGCTGCTAAAGGCAGCAGCCTAGGGAGCGATCAGGATCTCTGATTGGAGCAGGAAGATACAGGGCTCCAGGAGGGATGCATCAAAAGACAGAAAGTGTGTGTGTGTGTGTGTGTGTGTGTGTGTGTGTGAGAGAGAGAGAGAGAGAGAGAGAGAGAGAGAGAGAGAGAGAGAGAAGAGTAGGGAGAGCGCTTGAGGGAGGGGGGAGTGAAGAGGAGGAAGGAAGGAAAGAAAAGAAAAAGGTTTGAACTACTGATGAACTATTGAAAGGAATTTATGCTCTGGAAGTGAGTTTGAAGGTGAATTAATGATAGATATATCAAAAACTAAGCGAAAGAGAGAAAGAAAGAAAGGAAGGAAGGAAGGAAGGAAGAAAGAAAGAAACCCAGCCCTGACAATTATTAATACAAGAGGGAAAAAATAAACCTATTTTACAAAAAAGGTTCACTACATGGCTAGTTGTGCAAAGTATTTACATAGTCATAAGAATCTAAACAAATATTCAACTAAACAAAAATCACGATATAACTATTGGGTGGCCAAAAAGTTTGTTTGGGTTTTTCTGTAACATCTTACGGAAAAGCCCAAATGAACTTTTTGGCCAACTCATGTCATAGGAAGATGAAGTGAGAAGAGGGAAGAATAAAAAGAGATATGAGAGTATTAAAGCCCCTTCTTACACAGAAATCAATGATAAATGATAATCAAAATGAAAAACACAAGGAAGAAACATTATAAAAATGCTGTTCAGAAATATGAAGGTAAATACCAAAAGAAAGACCTAAAAGTGTTACCAGGGATTGTTTCTGAGTAGCAATAATTTGGGATGGGGAGAGGTGGGATAGGGATTGTCAATTTTAGTTATAAGACTTATAGAATTTTGACATTTTAAACTATGTATATAAGTATCCTCAATAGAAATTGGGGGAAAAATAAGTAGTAAAGGGAAAGTTCTTTCTTAAGTTTGATTTGGAACTTAAGTCTGGGTTAAACACATTCCTTCAAATTATTTCAACCAAAGACTTATCCAGGGCCTATCTCACTGCTTTGGACATATTCTCAGGAACATAAAGTCCTTAGGCAGTAAGGACACCCTCCTCAAATTGTGTGATAGTCAAAACCAATATGTTCCTGGGAGAATGAGAAACTACCGTGTAAGCATGACCCATCTTTACAGTAGAGAGTCAAGATTGCCCAGGTGGAGCTCATGGAAATCTTCTTTGTATGTATTAGAAAACATACGTATGTTATGGAGGATGGTGGAACATTCAAATACATTTCTGGAAAAATTTCCATGTGTTCATTCTTTGGTGTTACAGATACTTCAGAATTAAAATTAAGAACAGCTGCTAGAAGTTACTTTAAGGAAGGATAGAGATTTGGATTACTTTGGCTGCTAAGATATATACATGGTTACACTGTCATCAGAGGTTTTGAGAAGTGTCTCCTCCCAAGTACATGCCCCTCTAGCTCTTCACAAGTATATTATGTTTCAGTTCAGTGTGTCAGATATATATTGAACACTCCATTGTATGTTATGGGTTGAATTGTGTTCCCCCCACCAGCATTCATAGGTTGAAGTCCTAACCCCCAGTATCTCAGAAGGTGGCCTTATTTGAAAATATGGTCATTCCAGATATAATTAGTTAAGATGAGGTCATTAGGGTGGTCCCTAATCCAACAGAACTGGTGTCCTTATTAAAAGAGGACATTTGGACATTTGGACATAGAGACACACACATAGTGAGAATGCCTTGTCAGGATGAAGGCAGAGATCTTGGTGATGCTTCTAAAAGCCAGGGAATGCTAAACATTGCCAGCCAACCACCAGAAGCTAAGGGCTTAGTATGGAACAGATTCTCCCTCACAGTCCTCAGAAGGAACAAACCCTGCCAACACCTTGATCTAAACTTCTAGCCTCTAGAACTGTAAGAAATTAAATTTCAATTGCTTAAGCCACGCAATTGGTATTACTTCGTTATGGCCACCCTGGCAAACTAACACGGTATGTAATATGCTTTCTCTATTAAGTGAAGTTCTAATTCCCTGATGATTTTCTTTTTGTTGCAAATCTTTTCCAAAGAGTCAATATAGGTAGAGTGTATCTTCACAACACAAACGCATCATCAACTGAATTAGATTCCTTTTTAGAGTTACATTTGTATAGTTGTGTATGAGAAGCTGGGCGGTGGTGGGGGGTGAGACAGCAGAGAAAGAAAATGTAATTACTGACTTCTTTAAACTGAACAAATGCATTTATTTTTACAACAGAGGTGGAAGGTATCAGATTCATTAAGACTTTCCAGTTGCATTCTTTATTTGATTTTCTACCTAATCCAATTCCTGTCAGTTTACATTTCATTTGTAAGTTTTCTTAAAAGATGAAGGCACATAGTTGTGTGTAGAATGCTTAATATCTATACACTGTAAGGCAAGAGTAAGCCTGCCTTTCCATTTAAAATATTCTCTGACGGCAAAATACTGTGGGTCTAACTGGACAACACTGTCCTGAGACATATGCATTACACAGAAGTTCAAGTGGTTTAGGGATCTGTGAAAACAAATGGAATTGAAAATGTTGCCTAACACAGAAGAAATTTCTAATTAATGATACTTACGTGTTTCAGTGCACAGTCAACCACTTATGTCTTTAGAACACATGGTCTATCTCAATGTGCACAACTGGAGTATCTCTAGAATAAAGGCCTGAAAAGATTCTATTCCTCTTAGAATTAAGAACTTCAATTCTGGCACTTGAGTCTATACATTCAAAGAAGAGTTGAGAATTGTGATATCGCTATGCTGATAATTCAAGTTAAAATCACATTTTCTTTGATTATCTGGATGTTGCAGGCAAATGTAGGAAACTATTAGCATGAATTATTATCCAGAGAATTGAATCAATTTTCCATTTCACTTTACTCATATAAGCATGGCCTAAATCATTGGGTGAGAAGTATTCCTAGCAATGAACTGCATTTAAAACCTCAATAAAAAGTCATTTTTATCTAATGGCCAAACATACATAACAATAATAACAATGATTCCTTATGTATACATGGGTTTGCAATTTACAAGCATCTCCCTATTTGTTAAAAATATTTGATTTGCTCAATTTTTCCCCCAAGGTGGGAACCGGTCAGAAAAATGAGGAACCTAGAGGTCAAAGGATTTGATGGAGACTATGCAGTTTAGGACTCATGAGTGTTTATTCCATTACATCAAGTGTTAATCTTTTTATGCCATGAGCCTCTTAGGGAATTTGCAGAAGCCTTTGGACCCCTTCGCAGAAAAATGTTTTTAATTGTATTTTAGAAGCACCATATGATTACAAAGGAAACCAAATATATTAAAATACAATTATCAAAAATAAAAATATTTTTAAATGTTTGATACAGTGATACATGGGCTTTTTATTAATGCATTAAATATCAATATACAGTAGCAAACCTAATAACTACCACAATTTCAAAGATATTGAAATTGATATATCTGCAACAACTGTACTGTGATATGCAAAAGGTTGTGATTCCTACTGGTGACCACGTAACTGGCACTGCTACATATGAGACCTTGGATGTCCCCAATAAATAGTAAGCCAAACAGGATGTGGTATTAGAGTTTTGAATGGAAATAGTTATTTGACCGGTTTCTGGAGTGGTTCAACCACTCTTGCTGGGTTGTGAAGAATGAGACAGAGACCTTGGAGTAGCTACATGTTAGACTGGGGTGCAGGGTACCATCATTGGAAGGTCTGGAACCCAAGCTAAGTTATATGCATCCTAGAGCCAGAAAATCTCCTTCAGTGTATGTGGCAGTGGCATTTATTCATTCAACAAGGATTATCTGCTGGGAACCAGGAACTGAGTGGACCTTCCTCAGCAGCTTGATCCTATCTTCAGTTATTCAAAAGCCAGTCATAGGGCTTCCCTGGTGGTGCAGGGGTTAAGAATCCTCCTGTCAATGCAGGGGACACAGGTTCGATCCCTGGTCCGGGAAGATCCCAGATGCTGCGGAGCAACTAAACCCATGCGCTACAACTACTGATCCTGCACCCTAGAGCCCACAAGCCACAACTACTGAAGCCTGCGTGCCTGGAGCCTGTGCTCTGCAACAAGAGAAGCCACTTCAATGAGAAGCCCACGCACCGCAACGAAGAGTAGCCCCCGCTCGCCACAGCTAGAGAAAGCCCACATGCAGCAATGAGGACCGAACGCAGCCGAAAATAAAATAAATTAATTAAGCCAGTCATAAAAATCCAGGAAACACGCATCCTGATTATTGGGTTAGGCTTTCAGGACAGGGACATATATTCTACTTCTACTCATACCATTTCTTCTCCCAAAAATCTTGGTCAATTCACGTGCGTGTGCGAGTGTGTGTGAAAGTATTTTTATAGATTTTGTTTTTTAGAAGTTATAGATTTACCAAAAAATGAGAAGACAGTACAAAGAGTTCCTGCACTTAGTTTCCCCTATTATTGACACTTACGTTAGTGTGGTACATTATTACAATTAATGAACTCACACTGATACATTACAATTAACTAAAGTCCATCATTTAATCAGATTTCCTTAGTGTCCACTTAATGTCCTTTCCTGATCCAGGACAGCACAGTACATTTAGTCATCCTTGTTCCTTAGGCTCCACTTGACTGTGATAATTTTTTAGACTTTCCTTGTTTTTGATGACCTTGACAGTTTCAAGGAATACTGGTGAGGCAGTTTTAGAATCCCTCAGTTGGGATTTGTCTGCTATTTTTTCATGATTGGACGGTAGTGATGAGTTTGGGGGCGGAAGACTACAGAGATAAAGTGCCATTTTTATCACATCATATCAAGGGTACATACTATCAGCGTGATTTATCACTTTTAATGTTGACTTTGATCACCTGGTTGAAGTAGTTTTTGTCAGGTTACATCATGGTAAAGTTACTCTTTTTTCCTCCTAACAACTCAATTTTTACATCTCTGTAATTAATTACTAAAGAAAAAAAAATAATTGCCATACAGCATGTTAATCTAGTCCTTTATAGAAGCATAGACGTAGAGGAGATTTGGGGAGATTAGTTAGCTCAGTTTCTGGGCCCAAGCCATCCTGCACAGATGGGTTTCTGGCTGGCCTACTTTTAAAGATAAAAAAGGAAGGGAACTCCACAGTGAAAGAATTGTGAACTCTTGACAGTTGATGTTCTACAGCTCAATCAACAAATAAGTAGAATGTCCTCACCATGTGCAAGCTGCCTAGATATGTGTGTAGCTCCAAGCCCTTTTCACCATCTTAAATCTTTCCTGGAACAAGTTGGTATATATGTAAATAAATATATGAGTGGAGAGACAAATGACTGAATAAAATAGAATGCAATATAACATAGTGGGAGTCAGGATGAAAAAACTCTAGTGAGCAGTTTTAGACTCATAAAATCTAAATTTATGCTCTGGGCCCACCAGATTGAGGCATACAACTTTAGACAAGTCACTTGGCCTTTCTAAACCTCAGTTTCCTTAACTGTAAGATGGAGATAATCACACCCACTATTAACAGCTGTACAAATCAAATAACATACAGAAAGCACTGGGCATGTAGTAGGCCCTCAGTATACTGTGGTCATTCTTACTATACAAGGAATAAGTAAGTGATCCCACTTTAGAGTCGCTCTAAATTAAATGGGATCTGTTTTAGGGGGATTTTCCTCTGCTGAAATTGAGTTTAAGGGATGCACACTGTATATTCTTCTCAGTTTTCTTCCTGATTTCCACCTTCCTCCACTCCTTTCTTTCTCCCCCTTTTATTTATTTATTTTTTGTGTGTGGTACACGGGCCTCTCACTGTTATGACCTCTCCCGTTGCGGAGCACAGGCTCCAGACGCGCAGGCTCAGCGGCCATGGCTCACGGGCCCAGCTGCCCCACGGCATGTGGGATCTTCCCAGAGCGGGGCACGAACCCGTGTCCCCTGCATCGGCAGGCAGACTCCCAACCACTGCGCCACCAGGGAAGCCCTCCCTTTTTTTTTTTTTTTTTTTTTCAGATTTCATTACCTCTCTGCTGCTCCCTTAGACTGCTGGAGGCCTCATATCATTTCCCACTGCCAAGCCCCCATTGCACTGGTATTTCTGAAGCAGCAGAGCTTCTTAGTGCCTGGTAAGAACTGCTTCTCCCTCAGGTAGTCAGAGGGAGGCAGAACGCTGGAGAGAAGGGGGGAAATGTTTCTGTGCCTCGGATTCCTGTGTGTGTTTATTTTGTTTTAAGTGGTCGCTTTGCTGACCCTATTACTGTAAAGGGTAATGATATTTGGGAATAAAAGTCTATGAATAAATAATGATAATAGAAGTAAGAACCAGAACTGTGGGATATAAAGCGTGTGTTTAAAATAGTCTGTCATTTTCAACTCTGCCTACTAAGCTTTTTCCTAGACTGAAAGACACAGACCTTCGGGGAGAGAAGCAGGCAGCCTGGGACCCAGTCCACAACCAAAGGGCAACCGCCGCTCCACAACAAACCAGCTTCTCTATTGTGGTCAAACTCTATCTCCACCACCACCACTGGGTTCCTCTGATGCAGGCAACGAAACTTTTTTTTTCAAAGTTAAATAACCAGAGTAATAAATGTAAAATGTATTGATTTAAGAATGGAAACTACAGAATGAGAACATTTTAGGGTCTGCTTTGAGAACTTTATGCTTTTTGAGACACAGTTATTCTTCTCGCAGAGCATCTGTGGTTGTGTACACTGCTGTAACAGGAAGGCCACCCAGGGATCCAATTAAAGTGCCGAAATGAGCCAGGCTGAACCATAAGGAAATATGAGGAGAAGAGACTGTGGCTCAGGATGAGGATTCAAACCCTAACATCTGAGACATCGTGCATTTCATTATCTGGAAGACTGGTCAAACCGGCGTCCTGAAACTCAGCACAAATGGCTGCCAAATCCTGGTTCTAGTGAGCTAAGAGAAAACAGATAACTATATGAGAAGCAAGGGCCCTGTGCTCAAAACACCCAGCCTACAGTCCATGAAGACCAGATCCTCAGACTGCAAGCCAAGACATTACAACTGATGGGAGCGATTGCTCTGGTGCCAATCATGGCCTCGGATTTATTGCTTTCGAGGCTAAGGTCACAGGCTAAGACATTCTCCAGATTCTGCAATTGAGCACAGACACGCCACCCTTCCTGCTTCCCCCTCCCCCGATCAAATGCCAGGAGTCTGTTAGGGAGGAACTGCACAAATGGGAAACACCCATCAAATGCAGCAGGAATATTAACTTCACTAGGAAGCCTTTATATGCCATTACTTTAGAAAGGATTCCTTGTTAGTCCTACCATTAAACAATTAAATTGTCAGAGATGAATTCTGTGCATGTGTGTGCAGAGCGGGCGTGTGCGTGCAGGATGTGTAATTTCCCACTCAGGTGATGTCTGCTGCAGGTCTCTCTGTCTCTCTGTCTCTCTGTCTCTCTGTCTCTCTCTCTCCACCTCAATTGTATGCTTTCCCCTTTACATTATTGAAAATAAATACATCTTCCTGGTGGCATAAGCAGTTTTTGTTATGAACTTTGATATGGCTATGCATTTTATATCACTCAGAAACTAGGAATACAAAGTGAAATGCTCAAAGACAAATTTGTCTTCAACTATCCCCCTGGTGAAACATGATTCCTTATTCCCCTTTCCTGACACGAGTTATTGATACAGTTGGTTTACTCTATTGGCATCGTGTACGTGGACATTATATGAAGTAGATCGAAATCAAGCTAATGCCTACAGATGGGCAGAATGATAACCACATATTTCCCTTACATTTTCATCCTAATTAGAGCTTTATTCCTTCACAATACCGATTTCCTTCTCCTAGTCTCTGTTATAGAATGTTTGACCTGTGGAAATCAAACATGCTTGTGAAAAGCACACATATTTCACTTAAACCCAGTATTGATTCGTTCAGTAAAGAGAGAGCATACCACTTAAAACAAATTGGGTAATATTTAATAAATGTAATTAGGGTCACACTTAAATCTCTATAATTTTATATAGCCTAAAATTTTACTTAATCAGATTACATCTTTGCCTTCGTCAGCTATCAAAACTCTTCTCTGAGGCTTTAATCTTTTAAAAACAGCAAAAAACAAAAAAAAATAGAATAGCTATGCACCAAGATGAAAAGACCTCTAGAAATTACACATATATAAGACAAAAGGCGAGTCCATGAAAATACTGCCAACTCCTCAAGACCCTGAAAGAACCATGTTGTATTAATTTTCTATGTGCCATGCAATTATTAGTGACTTAATAAATGCTTCTTGATATGATGACATAGTATCATAAATATAACCTGCTGTTCTGATGTTAAGCCTCATAAAATGTTTAGCTTATCTGTTTTACAGCAATGTACTTATCTGTAAATAAAGTAGGAAAGGGATTTTGAAATCAAATTGCAAGTAGATACAGTTTCTCCATGGACTGCCCCCTTTTGGGGTCTCAATCCCCTTGGCTTATGTCTTTTTTCAAAAGGATGACAAAATTGTGAATTTTTAATCCTACCCTTGTTTATGTGGTGAGATTTCTATTCAGGCTTAAGATTAACTGGGGTCCACTCTGCTGGCCAGCTCTGCATCCCATCCTGCAACCCTGCCTAGCCTCTCCTTGGCCTCGCCAAAATCTGTCTTCAGGATTTAGATGAAACACCGCACCTCCTTATTTAGTAACTCAGACTTCTGAACTTGTGCTCTGGCACAGGTGAACACATGTGTTTAAGTTTTTGGTCAAGAAAGAAACTGTACAGGCCCTTGATCCCAAAGGAAGGAAAGGAATATGGGTGGGGAAATCTCCTTGGAAGAAGAAAAGGAAAATAGTTTAACAGAAAAAGGTGATATACCCAGAAAGTATTCATATCACCATTTTTCATTTATTTATTTACTAAATGAATATTGTAAAAAGTTCATATTGTAAAAACTTTAAACCCACCCCACCCCCAATACACACACACACACTTTGACCATTTCTTGCTCACATAATTCTTCCTTCCAACAATAGCACTGCCATCTTTCCAAATATGAAGAATTAAACCTTAGAGTTGGCTTCTATCCATCCAGTCCTCATCCCTGGATCACACCATGTAAGCACTTGCCCTTAATCCTCATGGGGGGTTCCTCCCTCCCCATCTGTGGTAATCTAGGTCCCACCCAACTTTCATGCCTCACGTGGATCCATCTTTTCCCTGAAGACTTGGGTTGAATAGTAAGGGTGATGTACACCCAAGCACCACACTCTTGTAGCTAATACAAGGTTAACAGCATTAAAAGTGTTTTAATAGAAATTTTTAAATGGCAAAAATTACCAAGTATGTTGGAAGAACATCTCTTTACAAATAATTGGTATGTTTACTGTAAACCATTCTTACCTATTCACTAATATAGGTGCCCCCAAAGAGTACCCTGAACAAGGGATCATATACGTTGTGTGATTTCCATTCAGAAATAATACTTATTGGCTTGTGTTATATCTGAAATCATGTCATTAATTATTAATTACTTTGATTAAAATTTGTGTGGTATTTAGGAGACTCCTATTAAAATACAAATATCCCTGAGAGCGATAACACACCAAGCTTGTTATCAATGGTTTACATCTTTTCAGGGATTTTCTCAAGATTTTTTGATGAAATATCAAATCCCTTTCCACCTGTGATGGCAAATCAGTAGACTCAGTCACATGAGGAAGCACAGCATATAACGACTTCTGTGTTGTGATGTCAGGATAGTCAGGAAAGATTGCCTGCTACCCCCCATCCACCAACCCATCCCAAATTTCTTCTTTTAAATTTAAGCCAAAAGGGTCTTAGTACACCATTAAATACAAATACCCCTGAAAGAGGTCACACATTAGGCCAAAACATTATTTTAACCTCTGAATAAACGCATTTATCAGATTCTTCAAGGTGCTGACCCAAGCTTTTCACTCTTAAATTCTCTGTAATGTCTTCAATTACCTCATCATGTCCTAAGACTTCCACCTCCATAGTTATTGAAATCATCCTTAATTTTTATAATTTGCTCTCAAATTCTATCCTCAGCTAGACCAGAATATTCAGATGTCTGTCTGTTGGACATCTCCATCTGTCTGTTCCGTGAACATCTCATACGCAACGTAAGCAGAAGCAACACATTCTATTCCCTTCAAACTTGCCTCTTCTCATTTGTCGTGGGTTCACTTAACTACACGGTAACTCAAGCAGAAACCTCAGAGTCATCTTTCACTCCTCCCTTCCCCACAACCAATCAATGATAATATCCTAAAGATTCCAACCCTGCAGCATCTCTTACCTGTCTCCTTCCTCCTCTCCAGGGACCCCCACTGTAACACAGACCCCCATTTCCCTTCACCTGGGCTGCTGAAACACCACTCTGCACTGTACACTACTCTTCCTAAAGCTGGGCTCTGACTGTGTCATTCTCCAATTCAAAACCCTCCATTGCTCCCCATTGCCCATCAAATTAAAATCAAACTCATCTTGGTTTTCAATGTTTATTAACCTATGGCCTCATCTACCTTCCACTTTCACATGCTTTTTTTTACCCCTCTAGTAAAACTGGAATACTCACTGTTGTCTGAAGATGCCTTTAGCTTTCTAACCTATGTGCCTCAAATGGTTTCCTCCACTTGAAATACTTTCATCCATTTTCCATTTCCACCCATTAAGAGCCTATCCTTCAAGGTCAACTTCAAATTTTGCTTTCTTCAATAAGTCCTTCTGGATTTCCCCACTGCTGGATGTGATCTGTCCCACCATTGAACTCCCATGGCAGCTACTATGCCCTGAATTACTAAATAGTATCATTATTTTTGTGCCTGTCTTATGCTATTCACTATACTGACAACTCCCTAAGTCTAGGAACAGTGTCTTATTCATCTCTACCTCACCTGCAGTTCCTAGCTCAATGCTCGCATATAAAATGCACATAATTATTGAAGGTTTCTTAGCAAGTTTTGATGGAGGTTGAAAAAGACAGTAGAGGAGTTCCTGGCTTCTGAAAGGGTGGCTTTGCCAAGAAGTGACTTTACAGGGTTCTGGAGAGCAACTTTACATACTTTGTAACCTGAAGACTACAGCTTAGGACAAGCATCTTGGCAATGGATGGAAATCTGCATTGGCAGAAAGGAGGGCTGGTCCAGAGCACCAGCACCCACCTGGATGAAAACATGGTACTGGGGACTTTCAATGAAGGCAGGACAGCATGAAACAATTTGGGTGCTTGGGGATCTTGGGAGTGTCTTCAGGTCCTGGAATGCTGCAGGGCAGATAAGAGCACCGGGTCAGAGAATTCTAGAATAGGCAAATGAGTAGGTGATAAAATGAGCTGCCTGTTTCACTACTCTACATACACTAAAGTTGCTCTGTTTTAGCTTTGTTTGGGTTTCTGTACATATGTGAAACTGTCAGTTAATTGCTCAGTTAATCAGTACATAATTATTGAGTGCTTTCAGTATTCCAAGCACTGTGCTAGGTGCTGGAGATATAGGGGTGAATAAAAAAGACAAAAATCCCTGCCCTCAAGGACCGTTTTAGTGAGAAGGGATAAGTGATAAATAGAATAAATATATAAAATATAGAACTTATTAGAAGGTGATAAATTCTCTGGATAAAAATAAAATAAGATATGGAGATTAAGTGTTAGAATTTTGAGCAGAGTGGTCAGGCTTTGTTAGGAAGGTGATATGTGAGCAAAGACTTGGAAGAGGTGGAGCGTTGATCTGTGCATCTATCTGGGGAAAGAGCATTCAGACAGAGGGAATAGCCAGTGCAAATGTCCTGAAGTAAGCACAGGCCCGACATACTGGAGGAACAGAAAGAATTGGAGGTCAGCACAGGCCTGACACACTGGAGCCAAAGTAGCTGGAGACAGAGTGAGGTCAGAGAAGTAAAGGGAGACTTGCAGCCTGTGTAGACCATTGTAAGGATGTGATTTTTACACTGAGTGAAATGGAGAGCATTAGGAAGAGTCTGAGCAAAAACTGACATCATTGGCTATTGGGTTAAGAATGAATGTAGAAAGGACCAGAGACTGAAGCAAGGAGGAGGCTACTGCAATATCCCAGGCAAGAGTGATGATGGTGACTTGGACCAGGGTGGTGGCAGCAGAGATAATGAGAAGTGATCAGAGTCTAGAAAAACGTTAAAGGTAGAGCCTTAAGGATTTTGGGATGTATTAGATGTAGGGTGTAAAGGAAAAAAAGAGTCAAGGATGACTCCAAAGCTAGAGTGTGGTTTATTAACTGGAGTGGAGAATATTAAGGAAGGGGGAACAGAGACAATCGGGAATTTGGTTTTGGATCTGTAAATCCTCTAATGTCTATGAAGTATCTAAGTGGAGTCTGGAGATCAAGAGAAAAGTCTCGACTGGAGATCTAAATTTGGGAGTCATCAGAATATACACAGTACTTGAAGCTATGAGACTGAGCGGTTTCCACAGGAGAGTGGTTAAAAGGAAGAGACAAGGTTCAATGACTGGGCTTGAGGCACTATAGCTTTCAGAGGTCACAGAGAATCAGTAAAGGAGAATGAGAAGGAAGAGCCAGTAGGGTGGGAGGCAAACCAGGTGTGTATGTTGTCCTGGAAACAGGATATAAGTTTTCAAGGATGAGAGAGTGATCAACCTGGTCAAATGCTGCTTACAGGTCAAGAAAGATGAGAACCAAGAAAAGCCCTTTGGATTTAGCAACCCAGAGGTCACTGGTGTCATTGACAATAACAGGTTCAATGGAGTGATGGGATAAGAAAGCCTGATTAGAGAAGGTTTGAGAATAAGAGAAGAGGAATTGGAGAGATTTAATATTAGATATCTCTTTTTGTTGTTAAAAAAGGTTGCATTTTTTAAAAAATGCCAGTAATTCTTTCTTTTTATAACCCAAATGGGCACTGTGTCCACAGTAATCTGAATACATCAAATTTTACTTGAGAAATCCCCCTTTCAAATGATAACAAGTTTTTGAGAAATGGGTTTCAGCAGTTTTAAGTCTGGCACTCTCTTTGTTCACTGAAGAAAAACAATCACGGTCTTCAGTGAATTTGCAGCTCAAGATATTTTAAGTTTCATAATCAAACTTTTGTCTTGGAACTTCAAACACACACGCACACACATCTAAGAATGATGACATCAGAGCTCTCAGGTTGAATATTGCAACTCATAAATTACATCATTCCAAGTATTTCATTATTGATGTATAGTGAGTCCTTTCCTTGTGCCACAGCCACCACTTACTCACTTTAAATTTTTAAATGGGGCTTCCCTGGTGGCGCAGTGGTTGAGAGTCCGCCTGCTGATGCAGGGGACATGGGTTCGTGCCCCGGTCTGGGAAGATCCCACATGCCGCGGAGTGGCTGGGCCTGTGAGCCATGGCCGCTAAGCCTGTGCGTCTGGAGCCTGTGCTCCACAGTGGGAGAGGCCACAACAGTGAGAGGTCCACATACCGCAAAAAAAAAAAAAAAAATTTTAAATGATGTTTCTCATTCCACAGACATTTGACTGCCTCCTCTGCCTGTAGACATTAGTTCGTGTTGTCAACAGTTGGGCCCTGAATTTCTGCAAACATTAAGCTTGAGATTAAAAGTAGGCCAGGGAAAGCTTTCGGTAAAACATGCTAACCTAACATATCTGAACAGGACAGGGTCAAGTTCTTACTCAGAACCACAAGGGTGCTGTGAAGTAGAATGATTTCATACTTCTGTTATGATGTCATTTTCTCGTAACATTAAAGCCAAGAGTCCTCCCCACCCAAGGGTAATGCCAGTTTCCCAGAAGGCTTATTTCTCAGAGCCAAGGCTCTGAAGATGCCAATGCAACCCATGCTGATACTTAAGTCTCATGTTATTCTCAATTTTATGCTTAATTTGCTCCTTTTGGTTTCATGTATTTTGACACAGCTAAGGGTATGTGGGGATTTCCCCATAGTCCTTTAAAGGCTATAAAACTTTAATACAGGGAGATAAAAACAATAATAAGCCATGCCTCCAAGCCCTCACATTTAGTTCTTTATTTGAGTTAGACACTAACCAGTTTTAGACACTTAGATTTTCAAGTACTTGCACTGCTTTAAATGCCCTTGTGCCTTTCCTTACCCCACCTAAATGAAAATTACATTCTATCCATAACCTGGGTAGAATCTTTACAGTTCTTAAATTATCATCATAATGGCCTATATATCGTGCATGAGCCAATGCAATTTAATCTGGCTCAGAATAAAGCCAAGATGGATGCCCAATTCCCAATCCTAGGCATGCTACCCTGAAATGCCTTTTGGAAAAAATGAAATAGTGCTCCTGGAAGTCTGTTGAGTTAGTCTGTTTTCAGCTTAATTGCCTTCTCTCAGCTTCCCAATACCCTTAAAACCTCTGAGAGTCTTTAAGGTACAAAGTTCAGCAAAAATACCTTCAAAGCAGATTAGTTCTAATTATGTTTAATATTTGTTTGCTGCCTTATTGAATAAACTACATTTGCTTTAAAAAAAAAGAAATTCACTTAACTGCATGTCAGTCACCCAAATTTTAAGCGTACAAATGAAATGGAAAACATTTATTACAAATTTAATTACAATTCTAAGAAATAAACATGCAAATTAGATAGGGTTCAATTTGCAGATGCTAATCCTCATCCTTGATCTTGTTCCTTTTCTCCCTGATTTTCAGTCTGCCTCCTCTTGATTCCTAGGGAGCCAGGCAGCAAGAGGTTTGGTTTTTCACAGTCGGAGGATCTCTGTTTTAAAGAAGTGTTATATTTAGCACATCTGGCATAGTAGCAGTAAACAAACATTACAGTCTTTGTAACACTTTTGTGCAGGTGCCTTCCCCCCATTTTATTAGGTCTATGCCTTCCAAGCCTCTGTGTTCATTACACCTGAAATGACCCATCTCGACTATGGCGGGGTCCCTAGACAGAAGTTATGAATTAATGTTTGAAAACACAAACTCCAGTTGAGTCCAATATAGGGGGAAATTACCATTTGCAAAATGTGATTCCGTTGCTTAAATTACATTCTTTTGACCAAGGACATCCTCTTTTATTACTTTTTTATTTCCTGGAGGCTTTCCCTTGAGGCTCCCCACCCAGAAGGAGTTACCAATTCAAGTTGCAGCCTGACCAAGGTTGCTTTTTTATACATATACAGCTCCAGAGGGGCGGGGGCGGGCGGCGAGGGGAGAATAACTGCTTGGTCCTGCAAAGACATCTGTTTCTCATCTCCGTTTGCTGTGGCAAAGGAGAAGAAAGTCTTTTGCAAAGGGTGGGAAAGGCACAGATTTCTTTCTTTCTTTCTCTTTTAAATCACACGCACGCACAACAAAAAAGTAAACCAAATAAAAAAAGAGAAGACATCTCAGAAGGTTGCAGAGTGAATACATTATTCGGCTGGAGCCGAGACCCCAGGGCTGGGGCGGGAGCCCGGGAGCGCGTGGGGTCTGGGCTGCGGGCTGGAGCTGGGCCCGCGTGTCCCCGGGCACAGGGAGGGGAGGGGAGTGGAGGGGAGGAGAGAAGGAGGGAGGGCGGGAAGGAGGGAAGAAGGCAGGGGGCGGGCTGGGGTGAGGGGAAGGCGCCCCGTGTGCTGCCTGAGGAGCGGCGGCGGCGGCGGCGGCGGGAGCGGAGGGAGCAGAGGGAGGGAGGGAGAGCGGGCGCGCTTGTCATGTTCCTTTTCTCACCCTGGGGGCATCCTGCAGAACCTCTCCTCGGAAATCCACGGGGAAATGGCAAACAGGATTGACGGGTTTCACACGCTCCTCGCTAGACAGAGCCGCTCATTACCATAACCGTCTGCAGCGACGGCGGCGCAGCGCCCCAGTCGCGGCGGCGGGACCTGCCGGGACCCTCGCCCGCCGCGCTCCAGCGGCCACCGCCGACCGGGCCGCCGGGCCGGGACGGCGCCGAGCCCGGAGAGGGCCAGCAGCAGCTCGAGCGCCGCGGCCTCCGCCTTCCGGCTGACCCCGCGGTAAGAGCCGGGCTGGGCGCGGGCGGCGGGGGCGGAGAGGCCGGGCCGGGTGGAGCGCGACAGCCGGTCCCCTCGGGCGTCTGCTGGGGCTGACTGGCTCCCGCGCGCCCTTCCGGCCCCGGGGCTGCTCCGGGGTCACCGAGTGGACGCGCACCGGCCGAAACGGAACCCGGGGCGGCTGAGGGGCCGGGGCGCTGCTGGGCGCGGAGGCGGCGCGGGCTTTTTTCCCGGGGCTGGCGAGCGCCGCGGAGCCTTTACCCGGGCGGGAACCGCCGCCGCCTCTAGGGCTGCTCGCGCTGCAGCCCGCGCGCACCGAGGCGAGTCTAGGGGCGGGTGGGGACCACAGCTCTGGTGAGACCCCAGGGTCCTCGGTGGCCGCTTATTCCCTTGTCCTGGGGGACGGGGGTCAGTAGGAGGGATGCCACCAGGTCTGGACGCCGCGGCGCTTGGCAGGTGGGGAGGGAGGGATGGTGGATGTCAGGAGCGCGCGTTTGCAAGAAAAAGGAATAGCTGCAGGAGCTGACACCTTCTGTCCCCCCCGCCACCTCCGCCCCCGCACTCTCCTCCCAGGCAGCCGAGCCGCGCTGCGGGCGGCGGCGGCTCCTCTGTCCTCAGCTCACCTCCCCGGCGGGCTCGGCTGCTGCCCGCCTGGTCCACGCCTCCGCCTCTCTCCTCCCTGCCTCCCCTCCCGCCTCCCCTGCCCTAGCAACTTTCCGGAGTGCCCGGCCGGGACCGCAGAGGCGGGGGGAGAGGCGGCCCCGCGGCCGAGGGTGGCGCGGACACGGCGGGCGCCTGCGGGAGGCACGGGCAGAGTCCTGGCCGCCCGGCTCCAACGGATGCGCAGGGCGATCCCGCAGGCGCGGGCTCCGAGTGGGTTTGGCCGGCGAAGTGGGGAGGGCCGGGCAGGCATCTGCTGCGGGCTGGAGCGCGGGCCGGGGCCAGCCTCTCTAGAGCCCTGCCAACCGCCGTGAGTCATTTCCTTGGAATCCTACCTTTGGTGTTTATTGCCCTTAGAAGGAAACTTGGTTTAAAAAAAAAAAAAAAGAAGAAGAAGAAGAAAAGGAAGAATAATCATAGCTCTTATTCTTCAGGAGAGGCGCACGGCTCCAGCACCGTGGAAAGACAACTTGCCTTTGTTCCCAGACACTTGGGGTGTTGTTTACTTTCTCCTTCGGTCGGCGGCCTGCAGGGCTCTGCCCGCTTCCCCGGAGAGGGGCTTGGGCTGCGGCACCGACACGCGAGGGTGTGTCAGTGTGGGAACTCGGACGTGGTGTCTGCTGCCCGCCTGCAGGGGGTGGGTCTCTAAACCTCGGACCCCAGTCTTAGGCCTGGGATGGGGAGACCTGGCTCCCGGGCTCGGACACCCGGGCACCCCCTCGTCTCCCTCCTGCTCAGCACCCGCATTCCAGCCCCAGGACCCGACCTAAAGATTTTGGCCTTTCAGAGCTGCAGCTGAGGAAATGTATTTCCCAGGGCAGACAGGTGTACTGCTGGGACTGGTAGAAAAGTAGTATCTGTCTATTTAGAAGAGTTGAAGGATTTCATTCCACCCACCCAGCCCCTTCCACCACCACCACTACCACGAGCTGGACAAGCTGTTGAAGTCTTGTTAGGAACAGTGTCAGGTCAAGGGCTTGATTCCACCGGGGCAGGACAGCTAAGACCGGCAGTGTCAAAGGTGTATCGAAAATACCAGCCCTTTACTTTCTTGCTTTTCAGTATTGGAATCAGACCTCTGACTTCTATAATGCTCTTAATAAAATGTTTTCTAATGATGGATGAGGGGGAAGGGTGGGCAAAGAGTGACCAGGATCGCCTGTTGGATGGAAGGTATCACTGAATCTGCAGCTACCCTGTTATTTGTGCTACTTCTATTAGCATCATCGTGGCTCCAAGGAAAGAAGAAGCCCAACTCATCTGGAAAAAACCAAATTGTATAGAAATGCCTGGTAACTTTACTGTGAACATTTGCTGGAAAAACTTGACATTTTAGCCCTTGGCCTTCTGGGAATGCTTGAGGTGTCATTCTACTACATTCCCTTGGCTGATGAAACAGACATGCAGGAGCCTGAGGATAAAAGGTTAGGACCTTTCTAGTTTTTATTTTATTAAACACTTGTGTAGACAAAACACACTTTAACACCCTTCTTTTGAATTCACTCACAGCTGATGTTAAAAAAAACAAAATTTACTATACATGTACATCTTTGTGACTCTAGTATTAACAGCACATAAATTTGTGAATTTCAACTTCTGAACTCAGTAGCAGAATTATAATGTAAATCTCATTGTACTGAGAAAAAATGACAGTTTGGATCTGTACATATAATACAAATAAAAAGAATCATGGCTTCGTGCCCCATACTCCAATATTTCATGAACATTAAACTTGCCTTCTTAATTTCCTAACATCCCAGTGTAAGTTCTGGATAGACTAGGAAGACTCAATTGCAAAATCTCCTCCCCACTCCCAAATAATCCCAACTCATTTATTTTTTATTCGGACTTACATAAATCACTCTTGGAACCCACCTCTCCAGTTTAGGATTTTGTGTGTAAAAGTTTCCCATTCAAGAAAAGAAAAACTTTCTGAAACTAGATATCATAAAAGGAAAGAAACAGCCAAGATAAAAACTATTATGCCATGTTTCAAGTTCAAATGCATGAGTAGCATTTCGTGCTGGAAACAATACTAACAAATAGAAACGCTGAAATCCTTAACAACCAAAAAGCTACAAGGATAAGTCATTAAAATATAAACAAACTCCTACTAACATAAAATAGCACAGGGCCCATATAATGTCCTTTTAAACAAAGGTAATTGCTGCTAGGGGCCTGCAAATGCTTCTCTGTCTTATGCGATATGGATTTGTCAATGTGTTTTGGTTTATATGTAATGAAATTTCCACGTAGGCAAAAAGCTTGGATCTTATTCCCAGAATCTAGCACAAAGTGAGTGTAAATTTCAAGCGAGAAAATACTGTTGCAGTCAGTGAGACAGGGCTACCGACTCTGAGAAAAAGCTATATAATTCATGTGCTCCTGGCAATAGCACTTCCTGATGCAGTTGTCTCTTAGATAAGTTAAGAAATTGGACCATTTCATAAGAATCTTCCAGGAAATAAATACCTTGTTTGGATGTCAAATTTGAGGGGTGATAGAATGGCTTAGTTTGTGAAATCAGTGTGGTCTAAATTTCTTGATTGATGACTCAGAACAGAATAAATGGCATGTCTGACCACTTCTTTTTAGAGAATTAATTGAACCTTTTTTATTCTCTTGAAATAAGGTTTTCTAATAAGTCCTTGCTGCTGCCTCTTTGGAGGGCATTTTAAAAGAAAGGGGGTAGGTAGTTTAGCAGCCCAAATCAGCTGGGTCCTAATTCCAGCCACTGACCTGGACACCTCCCCTGTATATCAGAAGGCCTGACTGACTTCTTCAGTGAGGTTGGGGCAGAATTTCAGGTCTCAGAGAGAAGTCTGGGTGATGGACTCATTGCTGCCAAGAGCTGCTCTGTTAGCCAGAAGGACATTGTCACTTAATGAAGCTATTTCCCCTTCCCCTTGTGCCTTTCCTCCTTTTACCTGGAAGTGGACCCTTGTTATAACATGTAGGTAATAATAGTCTCCCACGAGACAATAGTAGATTCACTCTTTCCCCCAAACATTACAAGCTGTATAATTTGGAGAAGAAAGCAAGAACTAGACCCTTAGCGTCTATTTGAAAGACAATCAATCTTCAAGAAAGCAGGCCTGTCATCACTCTTTGTGACAGTTCTTTAAACGGCAAAGTGAGATAGTGGAGGTTTGGGTCTTGTAAAGGAATTGGTGGATCATAAGGCACTGAGGCTGCTCTGCAGTCACCACTGATCTATGGCCCCGAGGTCTTCTGGCTTTAGATTCTCTTCTCCTTTGCACTCACTCTGGACCCCACCTTGAGCCCTACTTAGGACCAGGTGAAGACACTGAGCCTCCAGGGAAAGGCCCCCACCACCCAAGGTGCCGAGGAGCCCAAGGCGCATCCCAAGAGTAGAGAGGCTCCCAGTTTCCGCACAGACCCTAGGGAAGGGCGTGAACTGGACAGAAGCGCAGTGGTGTTTTGCCTCTTGGAAAGTTTCTGCCTTGCCTCTGGGCTTTGCGGTGTAGAGTTGTCCGCTGCCTCTGGCCCTGAAGCCCTGGCTCCTGTTTAATATTCCGCCTGCTCCGTTGATGTTGTGCTTGGCTCCTGTGGGACTGCAACTCATGGCTGGAAACTGGAGCCAATTTTCTGTCTTCATCTCTCAGTGTTTTGACTGGAGGCAGATCCAGTTCAGGCCAATCAGGACTGGTGGAAACAACTACCAAGTGTGTCTCTGTCTGCTTCGCTTTGGGAGAAGAAAGTGGAGAGAGCCCCAGAATGTTGTAGAGGAACTGGCCCTGCAGAAACAGAGGAAGAGGGGGCAGCGGGCAGCGGAACAGACTGAACCTGAGAGCATCAGTAGGGATTCCGGGCAAGATTTCTGTCTCCTCCTTCCTTTTCTTTTGATTGATTAGCGGATTTCATCAAAGGAGACTCTCAGGGGATTGACTAGAAAATTGATTTTGCCTTATTAATAGAAAGAAAGCGGCAAGGGTTTTGGCCTTGCCTCTTAGCGGTACATTTTCTGCGGGAATGTCAGGAGGAAAATGTGTTTAGGAGGCAAAGCAGCTGTCTGGAAGAGGGCTGAGGGGAATCTGAGAACAATAAGAAATGGGGTTTTTAAAGATCCGCCCATGAAATGCAGATTGCTGAACACAGAGGCTGAGCTAATAGCAGCAAGAGAGTTTGCTGAGGTTTTCTTTGAAAAAATAATAAAATGTTTCAGGGCAAAGGGGAGGACTGAGACGTAAAAGTTTCCCAAAGCAAAGGAAGAAGGAGCCAAGGCCATCCCCTGGCTTGCTCTTGATTAGGGCTGTTTTGGTTTTTTTTTTCAGATCTGAGGCTGTCAGAGATGACTCTGGTTCTGTCCATGAATAGATTCTGCGAGCCCATTGTCTCGGAAGGAGCTGCTGAAATTGCTGGGTACCAGACACTATGGGAGGCTGACAGCTACGGAGGCCCAAGCCCCCCAGGGCCAGCACAGGCTCCTCTGCAGGGAGACCGGGGAGCTGGTCCCCCGCTGGCAGGTACTGCCCTTGACCTTCCCCTGCTGCCCTCTGCGGCCAGACTGATGGGCAACGGTGGTGTCTGGGGCGCCCTTCTGAGCTGAGAGAGTTCGTGCTCCAGGAACGTCCCAGGCTGCCTGTGTACCGCTCGTAAGTGAGCCCAAGGCTCCAGGGAAAGGACCAGGAGTGATATTAATTGCATTCAAACCTGAGTTTCCATGTGCTGCTGCTTTGGGTAAAAGTCAGGCATCTGTATTTTTAAGAGAACCAAACCAGATCTTGAAACTTCAGTTTGAGTTTCAGTTTTCTACCTTCTGGAACTGTATGGTTCTCTCAGAGCTACACAAGCCCTGGTGGGCTTGACAATGAAATCTTTATCCCATGAGACATAAAGGAATCTGCACTTTGGGCCAGCAGCTATGTGGCTCTTCTTTTTATGAAGCGTGCAATTGGCTTTGGTATTATAGGAAAAAAAAAATTTTTAAGCCCAGAAAAAAATATGTTCTCCCTGATCCTTTATTCTTATACTTTAAGGTGAGTTCCTTTGGATTTTTGTGTAGTACTAGTGATTGGAAAAAAAAAAAAAAACCCTAAAATGTAAAATGAGTACCTGTTGAAGTCAGATTTGCTAAAAAGGATTGAAAGCTTCGTCTTTAAAAATTAGACCCTATTTTTATTCATGGTTGATATGTTACATTTTTGAGAGCAAAAAGGACTTTTGTTACCCTGAATTTTAATTTTAAATTTAAAAAAATTAAATTTTATATTTTAAAAGCAGGAATATTATGACTCCAGTGTGCAGATAATAATTTGCTTACTCACTGAGAGCCAGTAATATTTAAATGTTATTTGGTTATTAGTGCTTACAGTTAAAGATATATACATTTGAACAGTGGTGTTATATCACCATGGGTTTAATTAAATAATTGGAATAAATACTTATATTATTTCGGAGTTATTACACTACTCCCCTTTATGAATGTTGCTGTTTGCCTGTGCATAGATATTCTGAGTATTTAGTAAGTGCTGAAATATGTCATTTTCCTCTATAATTGTCTAGAAATCCTTGCCTAGCCTGGGTCACAGGATTCTGTATGATAGCAACTATTAAGACTAATGTTTATTTTTAATCACCACATGTACAGACAACTACGTAGCCAAGTTATCTTCTAAAAGGCAAGGCAAGGAAAGTATTTTGTTTGGAGAACCTCTGGCAAACCGCATGTCATTTGTCGTATCTGATTTATTACCACAGGATCACATTACAGGGGAATTTCAAATCCTATAACAACATCCAAGATCACATACTTTAAGAGGAAGTATGTGGAAGAAGAGGATTTTCACCCACCACTCAGCAGCTGTAGCCATAAAGTATGTTTTTTTTAATAGTCATTATTTTTATTAAGAGTTTAAGATACTTAGTAACAGTTGCTTGATCCATTTCCAGAAATTAAATTGTTCCACCCAAGCAATGAAAATGAGCCACTTCTCAGCAGAGCCATATTAATCGTTGTCACTTTTTTGGGTCCTGTGTTATTTTTCACAAGTATTTGAAGAAAGAGCCAGCAAGAGCTCCCCTGCCCAGAAATAACAAAATTATATAATCTGAAGAATGTCTTTTTTACTAATGATTTCATTTTCTCAAGTTGCATTAAGGGTCATGGCGACTGGTGCTTTCACGTGTGCAGAAATGCACCTGTCCTTTCCTGACCTGTTCCCCGTATCTGAGCTCCAGCTACCATGGCCAATGCCACACGTATGTGCCTACATGGGGGTGGTCACCCAGGGCTTTTCCTGACCTCTCAGCGGGGGACTCACCATCCTTTGAATGTGTGCATGAAAGTAGAAACGTCCTTCATGGTGCATTCATTACACATGTTTCATTTGTTAAAATATATAATTCATTCCCAGGAAAAGACCAAAGCTAACTTTTTTGCATGTATAAGAAGAAAATAACAGGATTGGGAAAGTGCACAGAAGTACGAAACTGGCCATCTAAGCTTTTGAAATACCAGTTCCTTTTCCTTATGGCTACCTTCCTTCAAAAACAATCTGCTTATTTAATCGAGGAGAGCATAACCCAGACCAGAGTTTTTTGAAACGCAGAGAAGATTTTTAATTTTTTAATCACTGCTCATAAAAAGTCATCAGCATGCATTGGCAGGTGCTGGGCTTTCCCCTGCATTTGTAGTTCCTCCATTAGGTCAGCTTGGGCTGGTTTAATTCACAGCTCCTCAGGTTGGCTTTTTTTTTTTATGACCTGGAAGAGCTGGCCCCCAGGACACAAGCATTTTAAGTCCTTTTTGATTTCTGTGTTGTGGCTTATAGCAGTTTTCCAAATTGCCACTGGGTTTGTAGCAATGATCACACAGTGATGGTATCACACAGCTCAGGAGTGAGTCATCTGATTCCCTCTCTGCATCTTTCCTCCTGCCCAACACCAGAAAAAGCCTACTTTGGCCCTTCAACCAACAGTTCCTTTTAGGGTTTGAGCCTCATTCATTATTTTTGTCCCTCTGTCAAGCAAAGATAATTGCAAGAATGAAACCCAGAAAAACAGCCAGAGAGAGCCATGAGATCTGACAGCCAGATCTCATGCTCCTTGATAGCTAGGCCAGGGTCTGAAGTATACTTATGATGACCTGCATGTTGGCATATTCTAAAAAGCATTTATTGACATATAATATATATGTGTCACATAAAGGCCCAAGTGTCATAAGAGTCCAGCTTGATGAATTTCACAAAGTGTGAAATAGTCATATAACTAACATCCAGATAAAGAAACAACATAACCAGCAACCCAGAACCTTTCCTGTGTCCCCTTTTAGTCACTACCTCTCTGCCCTCCAAAAAACCCCCTCTCCTGACTTCTAACAGCATAGATTAGTTTTGTGCATTTTGGCATCCCCCTCACTGAGCCATAAAAGATCAGACATCCTGACCTGTCCCTGCTGAGTTCTGCATTGTGGCTGGATTCCCCGATGCTCGACATCAACAGTGAGTCTGCTGGGAAGGGGAGACATTAGCAGCCCCTGGGACAGCATCTCTAAATGAAACTGGGGAAACAAGATCACAGACTCTCAGACTCAGAAACTGCCAAGAGAGAAATGTGCTGTGGTGATATTTTAATATAGACCATTTCCTAAGCTTTCTCTTCCTTTTTTGATTTTTAGACCATCTCAATCTTTGAGGAACGAGCCCACATCCTTTATATGTCCTTAGAAAAGCTAAAGTTTATCGATGATCCTGAAGTGTACCTCCGAAGATCTGTCCTTATAAACAATTTGATGAAAAGGATCCATGGAGAAATTATCATGCAGAATAACTGGTGCTTTCCTGCCTGTTCTTTCAATGGCACCTCTGCCCAGGAGTGGTTTATGGCCCAAGACTGTCCTTACCGGAAACGACCTCGGATGGCCAAAGACGAGTGTGAGAAGTTTCATGCCTGCTGCTTGTACCAAGAATGTGGTGGTCACTATCTAAATTTACCCCTTTCTGTCAATGCTAATGTCGGAAATGCCTCCACCACTGCCTCTTCCTCCTCATCATCTTCCTCTTCCTCTCCCCCTCTGCCTTTACCGAGTTGTTCCCACCAGGTGGATTTTGATGTAAGCAGTGCACCTATTTACAAGGGTGATGGCCAGATACCTGCCAATGAAATCTTTGTTACTAATGTGAGGTCACTTGGTGTTCAGGAAAAGGCCAAATTAAATGAGAAAGCAAATGATGACACCAACAGGGATGGTGGCCCCCTAAGCCATGAACCTGTGGGAAATGACCTTGCTTTTGAGTGCAAAGGCCAATTTTATGATTATTTTGAGACTGGATATAATGAAAAAAGCAATGTAAGTGAGTCGTGGAAAAAGTCCATAAGGAAAAAGGAGCCTTCACCAAGTAACAAACTGTGCTGCAGCAAAGGAAGTAAAATATGAGCCGTCTTCTCACCGAAACTTTGAAGCATGCACAGCATGATCAATTAGCTCTCATAAATTTTATTTTGAATGGATTTTATAGTTTTGTACAACTGATACAATTATGCCATGAACATGCCATGTCATTTTAATGCCTGGAGAGCAGATTGCATAAAACATCTGTATAGTAGGCATCGGCAAGCTACTTATAAATGTGGTGACGTTACCGAGAACACAGTTGACGCTTTAAAGTATATCTTAGTTTTCTTACAGAAAAGATCAGTAGATTAGAATGGGGGACAATGTGTCCTTGTGATATTTCTGTGGCCTCCAGGAGCCTGTCACTATCGAAGAACCTTCCACCTGTTTGGCACTTAATTAGGTAGTTATTTGGTAAGCAAATCAATATAACCGGCACAGAATGTCTGCTTCTTCTCTCTGATACAGTATTTTTTTCTGACTAAAAGACTGAAGACAGGGAGCTAGGTGAAATGGCTTCCTGGTGCTGTTAAGTGTTTGGATTCAACAGTCTTGTATGACAGATGAAAATAGGATAGAACGTAAAGAAACACACCTGTCTAAGGGCAGCAATCAACAATATGAGTAGAGGCTAATCCCTGCAAGTTCCCAGCTTGCCTGTGATGGGTGATGAGGCTTTTAGAGATATATTATACAGGGCGATTTTTGGTGCCTTACTTTATCTTAATTTTTGCCAATGTGAAAATTAAGGATAAATCAGAGTACAGCAGGGATTTAACAAACAGGAAAAAAAAAACACAGGGTGGATCAATATTGTTTGGAAACCGTTAATGTCAAACTATTGCGTTCAACTTTTGATTCAGCATCTCTATTCTTCCTTTGTTTTTGATGCCCAATTGCTTTCGGATTTGGCATTTTTAGAAAGGGATGGAGGAAACAATAGAGCTGTTAGAAACCAGCACTGGCTGCTTGAGCTTTTCTATGGCAACGGTCTGTTGCTGGGGTTTGGGTTTTCTGGGTTTGGGGTTGTTTTGTTTTGTTTTCTTGTCCAATGAAGTTCATGAACCAGTGGCATGCATCATACTTTAAGCTGTTTTGCATCATTTCACTCGTTTAGATTATAAAAGCATGTGGTTTTTTATATATGACTTTTGCTGTTGATTACGAAGCACAATGTTGATAAATGATGTGGTGATCAATAAGGTTTTATCTTAAAGAATGTAAAGATTTTAGTTGGGGAAAGTTATTTTGGAGAAATGGGACTCAGTCGGCAAAAGCTCCTATGTATTTGGTCGGGATTTTTCTCAATCATTTCTTTCATTTGTGCATTGGCAAGGATGTTCAGAGTACCCCTCTGAGCATCCTTCCTTCCACACCAGCCAACTCCGCCTGCTAAACTGTATTTCCATTTCCAAGGTTACTGGCTGACTTGGACCTCCTTACACAATACTTCACAGGAACCAAATGCCAAACGGAGGAAATAAGTCAGTCCTCCCAGTTTCTCCAAGATAAATCTTTTTTTTTATTATTGCTATTAATATTAAATATAGGTCTCATTCATACAGTGTATGAGTAGGATCATCATTTGGACAATGTCCACAAGGACCAATTTTTAAAACCTGTTCTTGTGTTATGGCTGAATAGTCTAGTGATGTTTTGTCCTTTATTTTCAATATTTGATAAACATTTGATGTTGAAAACTTAGATGATAGATGCTTGTATATGAATGTGTTGTTGTAATAAAGTGAAGTTTTCTTGATATATATTTATTAAAATGATCAAAATTCATTCAGATTTTCTTATTTTAATGACTGTTGGCTATGTTCCTCTTTTCCATTGCTCTTTCTCCTTTAAAAAACTCAAAATGTCTAGAAACTGTCATGGGCAGTGGCCACACAGGCATTTTCAAAGTTAAAGTGTACTTTGAGAGGCCCATCTAACAGGTGTTTCAGAATGCTCCTAGTTTGTAGGTTTAGATTTCTGTTGATTAAGAGTACAGTGTTAGGGGCTTCCCTCGTGGCACAGTGGTTGAGAGTCCACCTGCCGATGCAGGGGACACGGGTTCGTGCCCCAGTCCGGGAAGATCCCACATGCCTCATGGAGCGGCTGGGCCCGTGAGCCATGGCCGCTGAGCCTGCGCATCCGGAGCCTGTGCTCCGCAATGGGAGAGGCCACAACGGTGATAGGCCTGCGTACCGCAAAAAAAAAAAAAAGAGTACAGTGTTAGTAAATGATGTGGTTTGTGATCGATAAGGTTTTATCTTAAAGGATCTGAAGGTTTTCATTTTTATAAAGTTTCTGAAAAAAATAGCATAACATGAAGCCATAAATACTGAATCCTAGCTGATTCCTTTATGAAATGTCAAATTGTCAAGAAGATGGCCCATATGTAAATGGTTAAAATAACTACAGAGGTTATTGCCAGTAGTATTCCATGCAATTCTGTATTGTTGTTATTTATTTATTTTTTTTTTTGCGGTATGCAGGCCTCTCACTGTTGGGGCCTCTCCCGTTCTGGAGCACAGGCTCCGGACGTGCAGGCTCAGCGGCCATGGCTCACGGGCCTAGCCGCTCCGTGGCATGTGGGATCTTCCCGGACCAGGGCACGAACCCATGTCCCCTGCATCGGCAGGCGGACCCTCAACCACTGCGCCACCAGGGAAGCCCTGGTCCTTCCTCTCTTAAAGTGTGTGATTTGTAGAGGATAGCCTGGCAAAGGTCCTTTAAAAGGGCAAAGGTATCATTATATGCTTCTACTCTTAAAATCCTATTATTCTGTAGTTCACCTTGAAGGTGTCCTAGGGACAGGATTGTAGGGACAGGGACCTGGGAGGAAGGTTGGTAGGAAAAACTTAAACCTAGTGGCAGTGACTATTTGACAACAATCAATAATTAGGGTAAAGCATCTTCGGCCTGATCTTTTAAGACAATGGAAATGTTGAACATTTTACCTGCTACTTTGTTAAATAGATGCTGAAAGTGAGTGAATGTAAGGTATTTGCTTTTAGAGCTCATAGATTATAACTCCATCAAAGCATGGCTACCCACCCCTCCAAATGTGAACTTGCACTACAGCTTCCCTTGAGTACTTCCTTTCTGTGTATCAAGAAGAGAGCCAAGAACAATTTTCAGAAGACATGGGTGTTAAGAGGTGCCAGCCTCACAATAAATATCAGACAGGGATATGAGGATTTGTTTGCAATGCAGCTAAGCTTTTATATCCCTCAAACAAATTATGAGCAGAAAATGTTTTTGAAAATAATTAGTTGTTCAAATCCACTTTTATGACAGTCCCTGAAATTTGTAGTCATTGTATTTGTAGTGAAATCACATTCCTTCCAGTTTTACTAGGCCTTTTCAAAAACAAGGATTCAACATGGCATCAATAATGGTGGTTTAAACTAGATACAGAAATGTCCTGTGAAAAGAAGAATGAAATCAATATTTAAATAATAAAAGAGACAATGTATGTTTTCTAGGAATTCATTTTAAGATTGTTGTGCTTTGATTCTGTGGTTTAAAATAAATGTATTAAGGATCTTTTAAGTTAACTGCACGATGCCTCCAGTGCTTTCTTAGTTATAGTATAGTGAATAAGCAAGGTATATTCTCTTCACTTGGCTAAAACTTCTCCATTTTATGTGATGTAGCCAAATGACCTGGAGTAAATCAGTTACTAGTTTAGAGATTATTTCCAGCCCTGTGTACTTGCCATAATTTAGCTGGGAGAATTCACTTAGGAAAAGCACTTGCAAAGATGTAAGTTATGAACACTTGAATCTCACATCCTGCCATAAAGTGCATCAGCAAGTGAGTTTAATAAAACATGCTGTTTAAAATAGTCTGTAATTTCCTGTTTCTGCATTTCCCTTCAGTATCTGTGACAGGCTGAAGAACGATGACTAAAGGAAGGGAATTTACACAAGCTAGTCTGGTGGTGTTTGCAAACCATCACCATGAGCTTCATCTTCTTTGGTAAACAATTCTCTGGTGGGCTGTCTATTGCTGTTTTTTTTTTCCTTGGTGTTGGTCCAATTTGTTAATTTTTAAAATGCAAACTACTTATTCACAGCCTGGAAACACCTGCTTTTGACCACAATGAAACTGATGGAATGTATGGAGATGAATTAGTCTTTTCTCATGAAATTTCCCGTGTTTCTCAACCCCAGTCAGTGGAACTGTTCCCTTCATTTAACATTATGAAATCTTATAAAATGCCATATCCTCGGGGGAGAACACACACAGAGAAGAACTGCAGAGATGTAAGTTGTGATCTTGCTTCCTGCTGAGATCCCAAGACAGTGTGTAAATAGCAGAACTTTGGGGGGGGGGATGGGTTTCAGCAGGAGTTGCCTCCAATCAGGTCATTCCATGGGAGCAGCTGAGTCCAGGCATCAGGTGTGTGATACTCCACCACCCCATCTGATTGGTCAGCTCACACATGAACCCAACCCGGATACTTCTAGACACGGTGCTTTTCTGCAGATGTCTTCTGAGGCAACTGCAATGAGCTAAGCTCAGATGTGACGTATCCCTTGTATTCTGTCAATTAAGAAGTGAGCAGATCTCTCTGAAACACATCTGGCACAGTGCATCTATACCATCCTCAAACTCACACAACCCCTGTGTGCATAATAAGGAAAAGATGGAGAATGACAGCCTTCAAGGCAAGGGATTTCAGCAAAAGTTTGGGGCGTTGATCTCTGATGGAGTGGAGGGGAAGAAGTCTGGGAAATCCAGCACTCCACATGCACTGAGGAGTGTGTTCACTTTCTTTACGGAGAAGTCTAAAGATTAAAAAGGAAAGGCAATTTTTTGGTCAAACCTCTTTATGAAGACAAGAAAAACCATTTCAGTTACTAAAGGATTTCCTTGATTTTTTTAGGAAGAGAGGAATGGCTTGTCTGTCCTTTCTGGGAGCTGGGAGGGGTTCTCATTATTCTTCTTCAAGTCCTTAGATGCTGTGCTTTTCAATAAACCAACCAAACTGTCTTTGTTACTAAGTATAGGCATTAGCTCATCTCACCTATTCAGTTCAGGCACAATGGTGGTGGGTTTCTCGTGAAACTGGAATACAGCAGAGGGTTAAGAGTGCAGGACTTGGATTCAAACTGCCTGGATGCAAATTCCAGCTCTGCCAGTGTAGCTGTGCAAACTTGGCCTTGGCCAGCAAGCCACTTCACTTCCTAGCACCTCGGTTTCCTTGTCTGTAAAATGGGGTGGCATGCCGTACCCACCTTTTCAGTTTGTCAGCATTAAAGACTTTAATATTGGGGAAGTGGCTTGACCTTGCCTGGGCACACATTATGGGTGTGAAATAGCAGTGAGCCTCCATGACTTCTCCGCTAATGTCCCTGGACCCCCTGAAAGCTGGAGCTGACAGTACCAGATCCTCTTTGGGGAAATTATTCGGCCTCCTGGGTTTTGTACAGAAAGTTTGAAATTAAATAGGGGGATGGTGTAAAACTTGGGGACCCAGGACGCTAAGACAGCTATGAAAGTAGTCATTGGTGTTCCTGAGATATGTTTAATATTTCAAAAGCTTATTGGAAATCATAAAATTTCCTGAAAGCAGTTGTGCAGGAAATTGTCAGATTTCTTTACCTTGTCAGATTTCTTTACCCTTGGCTGGAATTAAATCAGCTCTGGGTTAACACAGCACAAACTGAGAAGAAACTCTGGGAAAATGAAGGCATTTTTCCTAATAAATAAATTTATTTTGAGGATAGTATCTTTCAGAAAAGTGGCTACCTGAAAGGCGTAAGAGGTGTCCTTTACAAATGAAAAGATTGAAAACCACTGACCTCTGATTCACCCCTAGGATTTGCCAAAGTTCAAGTTTATCCAATTACTATATTGAATGATTCTCTTAGACCTAGTTTTTCCTCAGAAAAAAATATAATATGGAGTAAATAAATACAGACCAAGCATTATTCCTTATGTACCTATATCTGATAATGGAGGCCAAAGCAGAATTTTCTGTATAATTATAACTTCGAGGACATGGCCTCAAAGTAGTTATAAAATAACTTCGATACAGTTTCCACTTACAAGATCTAAGTTTAGAAATAGCTCAACTAGGGAGTGGTTGTCCCTACTTCAAGACCTCATTTCTTTCTATGTTGCCTTTAAACTCAGAGCCCATTGATGACTTCAAAATAGGATTTCATTTTTAAAATTACATTTCTGTCTCTCTCGATGTTCCAAGAGTATATATTTTTCCATAAGCTGAGGTACATCACCTGTAGTGATGCTTGCTGATTGTTAGGACTGAAATGAGGACAAAACTGAACCATATAGTTTGAGAATGAGAAATTGGTGCCAGAGTGAGAGAAAATGCAGTGTTGTGCCGTGATCGTTCCAGAACTTCTCTGGGACAGGTTCTCCTCCTACCCAACCGAGCTCTAGGATCTCATAAGTGACACCAGTAGTTGCCATTTGAGCTAGCAGAACAGCTGAGATGGGCATGGGGTGGGGGGACACCTCAACGTGCCCAGGGAGATCCAGGCTGGCCATCTCCAGACTCTTGTTCTCCCCTTACTTGGAAACTCAGCAGCTGGAGGAGATTTTTTCTTTTTAATAAATTTATTTATTTATTTGGCTGTGTTGGGTCTTCCTTGCTGTGCGCGTACTTTCTCTAGCTGCAGCGAGCGGGGGCTACTCCTCATTGCGTTGTGCTGTCTTCTCATTGTGGTGGCTTCTCTTTGTTGTGGAGCACCAGCTCTACGCGCGTGGGCTTCCGTAGGTGTGGCATGCAGTCTCAGTAGTTGTGGTTCATGGGCTTTAGAGTGCAGGCTCTGTAGTTGTGGCACAGGGGCTTAGTTGCTCCACGGCATGTGGGATCTTCTCAGACCAGGGCTCCGAACCCGTGGTCCCTGCATTGGCAGGCGGATTCTTAACCACTGTGCCACCAGGGAAGTCCAGGCGGATTGTTAACCACTGCGCACCAGGGAAGTCCCTTGGAGTAGATTTTTTATTTTCCAGCGGGTAGTATTCCAACCAGTAAGCATGATCAGTTAGAATTCTTAACCAGTCTAGCCTTAACCTAGCTGGTTTTAGCCAAGATGACTTAATGTGCAAGGGACATGAGGCATTGGCAGGTGTGTGTGTGTGGGGATCTCTCTGGAAAAGTTATTAGTCTGCACAGAAAGGACCCATAAAGAAATCCTGGGGCCATCTGTCTATCTGGGTGTTGCAATGGATGAATGAATAGATAAATGTTAGGAAGAACCCTGGGGTGGAGTTTGCAAGAATTGATTGATTTCCAGTCCTTATGCTCATTATAGAGCAGACACGGTTTAACTCACTCTAAAATTTTCTAACTTTTTACCTATAGTCTATTGCACTGGTTTCTGATCAAATAACTTCTGTTTCTTAACCACAGAAATATAACCAAGTACGTTGAGAGCTCTAGATGAGGAGTTAGGAGACAGGTTCTTGCCTGGCTCTACCACTCACTAGCTGTCTAACCATCAACAAGCCCTTAACTTCTCTGAGTCTTAATTTCCCATCTGTCAAATGATGAGGCTCCACTCAAAGGGCCTTGGTCTCCTCTGGCCCTGACATTTGTGATTCAAACAACCGGAAATCTTTCTGAAGATTTTCACTTGAATTTTCTACACGTGTCACTCCTTCCTTTACTTCCCCAGTATGCCTTTATTATTTTTCCCCCAGTGAAACCGAGATACTGCTTCTAGATGTTTCTTAAAGAATAAATCTCTGAGTTTTCGTCCAGATGATTGTATTCTGCATGTGGCTGCTAACCAATTGCCTGAAATACATTCCTCCAGATAGGCCATGCTCCCCCGCGGTGTCTCAGTACAGTTACCCTCCCCCTCCCCGGAGAGGGCTCCCCCCATCCATTAGCCCATTAGCTCCACACATTCGGAGCCAGCCAGGCGCAGCGCCGCTCCTCCCGACACAAGATTGTCCTCCCCTTCAAGTAACCAGCCTGCCTGTCCTACGCAGGCAGGAGATCCGAGAACCCTCTTCTCTCTCATGTTTATGAGTAACGAAATAGCGGACTTTCCCCCTTCTTTTTGTGAAGACAGTCCTTGAAGCTGTGACTGTAACTTTTTATTTTCATATGAGCCAAGATTATGGTCCCGTAACCCAATTAGTGTCATTTGGTAGTGGTCCAAGTGCTTCCCCTGCACGAGTTTTAATTTGGGGACCCCCGGAGGCTGCACTCCACATCTGTAGCTGGCCTGTCCTTCCTCTCCCCTTATTTGCTCGAGGTTTATGGGAGGATTAGCTGTGTGGTCTGGGAGGCGGCTGCTTCTCTTTCATCCGCACTGCTCTCGAGCCGCCGAGGAGCCTTTTACTTTTCATCAAGCCCTGGCACCTGGAAGACAGGCAGCCGGGGTGACTGGAATGAATCAGTGGATGCCCTGCAGGCCCCGAGGGGCGAGGCCCTGCTAGCGTGGGGGAGGGGAGGACGGGGGGAAGCTGCGTTCAAGGGGAGCAGCTCACCACCCCGCCAGGCTGGGCCAAGCTGGGATCCAGAGCGCAGGTCGCAGAGCAACCCCACACCCCGCCCCCACTCCCTGGCTGGCGAGAACTGGCGAGGGCTCGGGGCGCTCATTGTGCAGGCAGCTGGCACCAGCTGGGAAGGGGGAATTAGCATAACAAAGAGCCGGAGCGAGCGCCGCGCGGCCCGGCTGGGGCTCTGCGGAGAGCCCCGGGCTCGGAGAAGCCGCGCTGTCATCAGCAGCGCACCCCGGGCCGCGGGGCCGGAGACCCTCGGAGCTGCAGGGCGGGACCCCATTGCAGATGACCGTGCCAGCGCGAGGTCGGCCAGCGTCCCGGCCGCCGGGCTCGCCCGGAGAAATTAGTGCATGTGGGAGTGAGTGCCCGTGACAACGTGAGTGGGCGTGTGTGTGTGTGTGCGCGCGCGCGCGCCTGTGTAGGGATGCTGTGGGTCCCTCTGAGTGTGCGTGTGTGCATGGGCGTGCATGTGACTGTGGCCGTGGGCATGTGAAGAGGCCACCTGCAGACTGGAGGTGACCCACTAGCTCCCTTCGCTCCCTGCCCACCTAGGCCTCTTTGTTTATTCCTTCCCTGGAGAGGAAGAGAGTCACCGGGTCTCAATTCTGGCAGCCCCGTGGAACCCCCTGGGGAGCTTTTACAAAGCCCCCGGCCCCCGACTCGCTAATAACAGGCCCCTGCGGGGGTCTCCAGCGCGGTGTCTCCTAATCCGCCCTCGCGGATTCCGACCCGCCCCTGGGGTGAGAACAGGTGAGGACTGGCTGACCCGGCCGCCAGCCAGCGACCGAGGAAGCAAGGACCTCCGAGCCCTGCGTTTAGGGCCTCGAAGCTTTGCCTTCGCCTTCACTGGCTGAGGTCAAGTGCACATTCCTCCCACACTAGCGCTTGGGTCTCAAGCTTCCGACTGGGCAACTTCATCTCAGTGTTTGCATATAATCCTTAGAGCTGCCCATGAGAAGAAAACTGTAGGGAAACTAAGGCTCCGTTAAGTGTCACAAAAGGTCACAAAGCAGTAATTCGGCCGACCGAATTGGAGCCCAGGGCTGTGGGACTCGAAGCCCACGTTCTTCCCACTGTGACATTAAACAACAACGAAAACAAACACCGCTGTTTAATGCGCAGCAGACCTCAAGCTGACGAGGTCCCTGCAAGGACCCATGGCCCGAGAAGGCAGACACAGACCAGACGACGTCCCTAGAAAATGCCCAGGGCCTCTCCATTAGCCCCGATTTCTGCGCCACCTTCGACCTGATCGCCCCTTCCCCGCTCTGCCCGGCTCTCGGTACAGCCCCCCGCAGACTCCGGCCCCCAGCACCCTCCCTACAGGAAGGGAAAATGACGGCACAAACCATTCGCCATCCGGGAGCTGTCGGCAACTGCGCAGCCGGGGGCGGGGGCTGGAGGGAGAGAGCGCTGCAGCCGGGGACCCGGGGACCGGGGGACCAGGGAGCTACACCTCCGCGCCTCGGGCCCAGCGCCTGGGTCTCGCCTCGCTGCACCGCGCCCGCTTCTTCCTTGCGGGCGCCGGGCGCCTTTGAGGCTCCTCACGCGTTGTGTGACAGGGGTCCCTGGCCTCGGCTGCCTGCACAGCTCTCCCGGAGAGGGAGGGGAGGAGAACTGAACGAGCTGCGGGGCTCTGCCAGTCCCAAGCTTCCCCACTACCCGGAGGTGTGCATTTCCACAAGCGCAGCCTGTATCAGGCGCCTTAGCATCGCCAAGTTCTAGAGCCGAAAAGGCCCCCCCTCTCAGGCCACCGGGGCCCACTCAGGCTTCTCATCGTCTGGGAGACCAAGGCCCCTGGGAGATGAAGTAAATCTCCAAGTTTCACCGCCCTCTGTCTGCCTGCCCGGCTTTGCTCAGCTGCACAGACTCTTTGATAGGCAAACCCCGGTGCTTACTTACCAGGGCCATAGTCTATAGTAAGAACCCCAGTGCCAAGGAAAGGAGCAGCACTAGGAATGCAGGCAGCAGCTGCTCTTGGAGGTGTCCTGGAGCGGAAGAGGGTTGAAACCCTGGGCCCCTAGCCTGAGTGCCACCCCATCTGAGTTAAGGAGTGCGGCAGGTGAACTGATGGTCTAAAGGGGATGGTGGTGGCTGCTGTTATTAAGAGTTCAGAATTCTCCTACGTTCTAACAACTGCGTTCATTCTCAATAAATGGTTTCTTAATAATCATTTTAATTAGAAAAAAGCTGTCTTATTAAAGCTAATTAAAGGCAATTTGGGAGCCTTATTTTCATACAATCATAAAATTAGAGAAACAAGAGGCTGGAGAAATGGGGAATGTCTCAGCCTTTCTGCAGAAGGGGGCAGGGAGGAGCTGGGAAGGGAGATGCTAGCTCCAAGCCAGGCCTGCAGGACAGGAGTGTCGGGTGGATGCACAGGAGACCCTGGATTTGGGTGGCCTCATATTGTGCTGGAGGATGGCTGTGGGGAGGGATCCTCTGTCCACATTCTCCAACTGGAGCCTCAGAGTCCCCTGACTGTCCCCCTCTGTCCCATAATGGGCCAGTTTTCTCCCTCTAGTTATCTTTAAATTGGAAATGAACTACCATTACAGCCCTGATTTACCCCAGACCTCACCTCTTCTCAAAATCTCCCCATCTGTCTCCAGGCATTCCTTCCTTCCCCATCCATTCTATGGCTGATTGTCCAAAATCACCAGGCTAGCAGTTTCCTTCACCTCTCAGGCCTCTCAGTGCCCTGCAGACTTTAGCCCAGGCTATTTGCCCAACCCCACCTCCTGCTCTCTGCAGGGAAGCATCTGCTTCAGCCACTGTTGTCTTCTCAGTATCCTCTCCTGCTAATCCGCTCCTTCCCATTGCCCAGCCCTCACCCCTGCTTCTCCCTTAGCCTGGGATAACCTTGCCCTGTCCTCATTTATGCAAAGAGTAACTTCCCCTCAAGGCCAATTCAATGTCCACATTTTTTTTTAATTTTTTAATTTTATTTTACTTTATTTTTTATACAGCAGGTCCTGATTAGTCATAAATTTTATACATATCAGTGTATACATGTCAATCCCGATCACCCAATTAAGCACACCACCAGCCCCAACCCCCCCCACTGCTTTCCCCCCTCGGTGTCCATACGTCTGTTCCCTACATCTGTGTCTCAATTTCTGCCCTGCAAACTGGTTCATCTGTACCATTTTTCTAGGTTCCACATATATGTGTTAATATACGATATTTGTTTTTCTCTTTCTGACTTACTTCACTCTGTATGACAGTCTCTAGATCCATCCACGTCTCAACAAATGACCCAATTTCGTTCCTTTATATGGCTAATACTCATTGTATATATGTACCACATCTTCTTTATCCATTCGTCTGTCGATGGGCATTTGGGTTGCTTCCATTACCTAGCTATTGTAAATAGTGCTGCAATGAACATTGGGGTGCGTGTGTCTTTTTTTTTAAAACATAATTCCTCCGTCATTTTGTTTATTTATTTATTTATTTTTGGCTGTGTTGGGTCTTCGTTTCTGTGCGAGGGCTTTCTCTAGTTGCGGCAAGTGGGGGCCACTCTTCATCGCGGTGCGCAGGCCTCTCACTATCACGGCCTCTCTTGTTGCGGAGCACAGGCTCCAGAGGCGCAGGCTCAGTAATTGTGGCTCACGGGCCTAGTTGCTCCACGGCATGTGGGATCTTCCCAGACCAGGGCTCGAACCCGTGTCCCCTGCATTGGCAGGCAAATTCTCAACCACTGCGCCACCAGGGAAGCCGCCGCATGTGTCTTTTTGAATTATGGTTTTCTCTGGGTATATGCCCAGTAGTGGGATTGCTGGATCATATGGTAATTCTATTTTTAGTTTTTTAAGGAACCTCCATACTGTTCTCCATAGTGGCTGTATCAATTTACATTCCCACCAACTGTGCAAGAGGGGTCCCTTTTCTCCACACCCTCTCCAGCATTTGTTGTTTGTAGATTTTCTGACGATGCCCATTCTAACTGGTGTGGGGTGATACCTCATTGTAGTTTTGATTTCCATTTCTCTAATAATTAGTGATGTTGAGCACCTTTTCATGTGCCTCTTGGCCATCTGTATGTCTTCTTTGGAGAAATGTCTATTCAGATCTTCTGCCCATTTTTGGATTGGGTTGTTTGTTTTTTTTAATATTGAGCTGCATGAGCTGTTTCTATATTTTGGAGATTAATCCTTTGTCCCTTGATTCGTTTGCAAATATTTTCTCCCATTCTGAGGGTTGTCTTTTCGTCTTGTTTATGGTTTCCTTTGCTGTGCAAAAGCTTTGAAGTTTCATTAGGTCCCATTTGTTTATTCTTGTTTTTATTTCCATTACTCTAGGAGGTGGATCAAAAAAGATCTTGCCGTGGTTTATGTCAAAGAGTGTTCTTCCTATGTTTTCCTCTAAGAGTTTTATAGTGTCCGGTCTTACACTTAGGTCTCGAATCCATGTTGAGTTTATTTTTGTGTATGGTGTTAGGGAGTGTTCTAATTTCATTCTTTTACATGTAGCTGTCCAGTTTTTCCAGCACCACTTATTGAAGAGACTGTCTTTTCTCCATTGTATACCCTTGCCTCCTTTGCCATAGATTAGTTGACCATAGGTGCATGAATTTATCTCTGGGCTTTCTATCTTGTTCCATTGGTCTATGTTTCTGTTTTTGTACCAGTACCATATTGTCTTGATTACTATAGCTTTGTAGTATAGTCTGAAGTCAGGGAGTCTGATTCCTCCAGCTCCGTTTTTTTCCCTCAAGACTGCTTTGGCTATTCGGGGTCTTTTGCGTCTCCATACAAATTTTAAAATTTTTTGTTCTACTTCTGTAAAAAATGCCATTGGTAATTGGATAGGGATTGCATTGAATGTGTAGATTGCTTTGGGTAGTATAGTCATTTTCACAATATTGATTCTGCCAATCCAAGAACATGGTATATCTCTCCATCTGTTGGTATCATCTTTAATTTCTTTCATCAGTGTCTTGTAGTTTTCTGCATAAAGGTCTTTTGTCTCCCTATGTAGGTTTATGCCTAGGTACTTTATTCTTTTTGTTGCAGTGGTAAATGGGAGTGTTTCCTTAATTTCTCTTTCAGATTTTTCATCATTAGTGTATAGGAATGCAAGAGATTTCTGTGAATTAATTTTGTATCCTGCAACTTTACCAGATTCATTGATTAGCTCTAGTAGTTTTCTGGTGGCATCTTTAGGATTCTCTATGTAGAGTATCATGGCATCTGCAAACAGCGACAGCTTTACTTCTTCTTTTCCAATTTGCACTCCTTTTATTTCTCCTTCTTCTCTGATTGCCATGGCTAGGACTTCCAAAACTATGTTGAATAATAGTGGTGAGAGTGGACATCCTTGTCTTGTTCCTGATCTTAGAGGAAATGCTTTCAGTTTTTCGCCATTGAGAATGATGTTTGCTGTGGGTTTGTCATATATGGCCTTTATTATGTTGAGGTAAGTTCCCTCTATGTCTACTTTTGTGAGGTTTCTTTTTATCATAAATGGGTGTTGAATTTTATCAAAAGCTTTTCCTGCATCTATTGAGATGATCATATGGTTTTTATTCTTCAATTTGTTAATATGCCTTATCACATTGATTGATTTACGTATATTGAAGAATCCTTGCATCCCTGGGATAAATCCCACTTGATCATGGTGTATGATCCTTTTAATGTGTTGTTGGATTCTCCTTGCTAGTATTTTGTTGAGGATTTTTGCATCTACATTCATCAGTGATATTAGTCTGTAATTTTCTTTGTTTGTAATATCTTTGTCTGGTTTTGGTATCAGAGTGATAGTGGCCTCACAGAACGAGTTTGGGAGTGTTCCTTCCTCTGCAATTTTTTGGAAGAGTTTGAGAAGGATGGGAGTTAGCTCTTCTCTAAATGTTTGATAGAATTCACCTGTGAAGCCATCTGGTCCTGGAAGACCAGGAAGTTTGTTGGAAGATTTTTATTTTTTTTGCGGTACGCGGGCCTCTCACTGTTGTGGCCTCTCCCGTTGCGGAGTACAGGCTCTGGACGCGCAGGCTCAGCGGCCATGGCTCACGGGCCTAGCCGCTCTGTGGCATGTGGGATCTTCCCAGACTGGGACACGAACCCGTGTCCCCTGCATCGGCAGGCAGACTCTCAACCACTGCGCCACCAGGGAAGCCCTGTTGGAAGATTTTTAATCACAGTTTCAATTTCATTACTTGTGATTGGTCTGTTCATATTTTCTATTTCTTCCTGGTTCAGTCTTGGAAGGTTATACCTTTCTAAAAATTTGTCAATTTCTCGCAGGTTGTCCATTTTATTGACATAGAGTTGCTTGTAGTAGTCTCTTAGCATGCTTTGTATTTCTGCAGTGCTTGTTGTAACTTCTCCTTTTTCATTTCTAATTTTATTGATTTGAGTCCTCTCCCTCTTTTTCTTGATGAGTCTGGCTAATGGTTTATCAATTTTGTTTATCTTCTCAAAGAACCAGCTTTTAGTTTTATTGATCTTTGCTATTGTTTTCTTTGTTTCTATTTCATTTATTTGTGCTCTGATCTTTATGATTTTTTTCCTCCTACTAACTTTAGGTTTTGTTTGATCTTCTTTCTCTAGTTCCTTTAGGTGTAAGGTTAGATTGTTTATTTGAGATGTTTGTTGTTTCTTGAGGTAGGCTTGTATAGCTATAAACTTCCCTCTTAGACCTGCTTTTGCTGCATCCCATAGGTTTTGGATTGTCGTGTTTTCATTGTCATTTGTCTCCAGGTATTTTTTGATTTCGTCTTTGATTTCTTCAGTGATCTCTTGTTTATTTAGTAACATATTGTTTAGCCTCCATGTGTTTGTCTTTTTTATGCTTTTTCCCTGTAATTCATTTCTAATCTCATAGCATTGTGGTCAGAAAAGCTGCTTGATATAGTTTCAATTTTCTTAAATTTACTGTGGCTTGATTTATGATCCAAGATGTGATCTATCCTAGAGGATGTTCCATGCACACTTGAGAAGAAAGTGTAATCTGCAGTTTTTGGAAGGAAAGTCCTATAAATATCAATTAAATCTATCTGGTCTATTGTTTCATTTAAAGCTTCTGTTTCCTTATTTATTTTCATTTTGGATGATCTGTCCATTGGTTTAAGTGAGGTGTTAAAGTCCCCCACTATTATTGTGTTACTGTCGATTTCCTCTCTTATAGCTGTTAGCAGTTGCCTTATGTATTGAGGTGCTCCTATGTTGGGTGCATATATATTTAGAATTGTTATATCTTCTTCTTGGATTGATCCCTTGATCATTACATAGTGTCCTTCCCTGTCTCTTGTAACATTCTTTATTTTAAAGTCTGTTTTATCTGATATGAGTATTGCTACTCCAGCTTTCTTTTGATTTCCATTTGCATGGAATATCTTTTTCCATCCCCTCACTTTCAGTCTGTATGTGTCCCTAGGTCTGAAGTGGGTCACTTGTAGACAGCATATATATGGGTCTTGTTTTTGTATCCATTCAGCAAGCCTGTGTCTTTTGGTTGGAGCATTTAATCCATTCAGGTTTAAGGCAATTATCGATATGTATATTCCTATGACCATTTTCTTAATTGTTTTGGGTTTGTTTTTGTAGGTCCTTTTCTTCTCTTGTGTTTACCACTTAGAGAAGTTCCTTTAACATTTGTTGTAGAGCTGGTTTGGTGGTGCTGATTTAGCTTAGCTTTTGCTTGTCTGTAAAGCTTTTGATTTCTCCATCGAATCTGAATGAGATCCTTGCCGGGTAGAGTAATCTTGGTTGTAGTTTCTTCCCTTTCATCACTTTAAGTATATCATGCCACTCCTTTCTGGCCTGTAGAGTTTCTGCTGAGAAATCAGCTATTAACCTTATCGGAGTTCCCTTGTATGTTATTTGTCATTTTTCCCTTGCTGCTTTCCATAATTTTTCTTTGTCTTTAATTTTTGCCAGTTTGATTACTACGTGTCTCAGCATGTTTCTCCTTGGGTTTATCCTGTATGGGACTCTCTGCACTTCCTGGACTTGGGTGGCTATTTCCTTTCCCATGTTAGGGAAGTTGTCGACTATAATCTCTTCAAATATTTCTTGGGTCCTTTCTCTCTCTCTTCTCCTTCTGGGACCCCTATAATGCAAATGTTGTTGCATTTAATGTTGTCCCAGAGGTCTCTTAGGCTGTCTTCATTTCTTTTCATTCTTTTTTCTTTATTCTGTTCTGCAGCCGTGAATTCCACCATTCTGTCTTCTAGGTCACGTATCCGTTCTTCTGCCTCAGTTATTCTGCTACTGATTCCTTCTAGTGTAGTTTTCATTTCAGATATTGTATTGTTCATCTCTGTTTGTTCTTTAATTCTTCTAGGTCTTTGTTAAACATTTCTTGCCTCTTCTCGATCTTTGCCTCCATTCTTTTTCCGAGGTCCTGGATCATCTTCACTATCATTATTCTGAATTCTTTTTCTGGAAGGTTGCCTATCTCCACTTCATTTAGCTGTTTTTCTGGGGTTTTGTCTTGTTCCTTCATCTGGGACATAGCCCTCTGCCTTTTCATCTTGTCTCTCTTTCTGTGAATGTGTTTTTTTTTCCACAGGCTGCAGGATTGTAGTTCTTCTTGCTTCTGCTGTCTGCCCTCTGGTATGTTTTTTTAAACTATTATCCTTTATGCCTGCACAATCCAAAGCCCATCTCTGGACCCAGGTTGGAGTTGTAACAGCCTGTGCTGGCAGTGGATTGGATCCTGTGGCTGATGAGCTGGCGGAAAACCAAGAAAACAGCTTTCTGGGCCAGTTGGGAAGTTCTGAAGGCTGGGAAGTCCAAGATCAAGATGCCGGCTGATTGGTCTCTAGCGAGAGCACCCTTCCTAGCTTGCAGCCAAGGTCCACATTTTGTATGAACCCTTCCCAGGCTATTATAGGCTGGTCCATGACTTATAAAATGTAATATTCCCCCCCCCCATCTATAATGCTTTTCAGCCAGAACCTTTATATATATATATGTATATATATATATATATGTATATATACATATGTATATATACATATATATATATATATAATTATAAAGTCGGAACTAAACATGGGTTTTAGCATCAGAGAACTTAGTTACAATCCTGGCTTTCCATAAATTTGTGAAGTGATTTATGGGCACATCCTTGCTCTAAATATCTCATGTCTAGTAAATGGCTTGACTTCCCTAAGCTCTGGTTTCCTCATGAGTAAGTGAGGCTAATGTTAATATCTCCATCACTAAGTTATTAGAATGTGTAAATAGATAATGCATGTAAGTGATTTTACACAGTGCAGGCATATGATACTAATAGCTCTGTGCTCATTGTCATTGTTGATTTGGGGCACCATTCATGGAGTATGAACAAGTACACCAGGAAGAGAGAGCCCACAGTCAAAAGGATTCCCTGGCTACCTGAACTCCTGCTAGACGCATCTCTAGGGGTTTCAGTGCCTCAGTGCCTCCCCTTCATCCCTTCTCTCCAGGGTTTCTCCCAAACCCTGGGATAGGACTCTTCTCTGGGGACCACAGGGCAGTGGTTTATGGGCACATACTTACTACAAGCGTCTACTGTCAGAACTCAGCAGAAGAAAGACACTGGACAGTGGGTGTCAGCTCCTTGTTTTCTTACTTTAAGTTTCTCAGCCTCCATCCTCAGCAACCCTTCCTGTAAATGAACACATTCTGGCAGGGATCTAACAGTTAAAAAGAGCTCCCCAGTAAATCCTACCATAACACCGAGCATTCTTGCCTGCGCTTGAAAACATAGCTTGGGACATCTGAGGATTTTGCATAGCAGACCTTGCACCTCTCCTTATCTGTTGCTTAGGCCATGAGACAGTGAGTGGCCATGAATGAGCAGGAGCCTTCCCTGCTGTTCACCCCTGAGCATCCTTTAGATGAAGTCTTAACCATGGCAGAACTGACCACAGAGGAAGGACAATGAACAGATCACAATGCACTAGTGTTTAGCTGCCTATTCTCCAAGTAATTGTTTAAATAGGGCTTCTGCCTTGATAATAACTATTATCACAAGACCTTATGTTTATTAGATTCTCCTCGTCAGAAGGAAATGCAAACATATGACATTCTGATTCTGATAAGCAGCACACTTTCACTTACCAGGGGCTGTAATCAAAACAGAAGTGACGCACAAATTAACCAGCAGTCCCCCGCATATCAGACACAGTGTATGTTTTCTTCATCTCAGCCAAGAAAGGGACTCATTTCCCATCCCTGAGCATCAAGGGCTGTGTGAGCCTCACCACAGCTTCCGATGGGGCTGGGACTAGCCTGACATATATGATTAAAGCTCTGTGTTATACAGCAGCGGCTGTGTTTTCAAGGAGATAGAGGAAACCTCACAGGACCCCTGGGGCAGGACACAACACTGCTCCTCAGAAAATTCCCTTTAAAAAAGTTGTCATGAAATCCAATTAGCCAGCTGGAAGGCCGGCGTGGGCAGCCCTCCTCGGGGTTAATAAATAATAGAACATGCCCTGTGTTGGAAGGGGTCTCTCTCTTCTCTGAGCTCAGAGACTGTGACAAGCCCTCCCCGCAGGAAGAAATGGGTACCATCCCCACCACTACCCCCTCCCCTGGTCCCTGAAACCTCAGTGGGTCCAGCAGGTATGTTCCCCTAGACAGAGGCCGCAGCATCCTGGTGGGCATCTCCTCCGTCCCCTCTACCGCAAGCCACAAGTTCATCAACCCAGCCCTGAGAGCAAGGGAATGATGGGGGCTTGTCTTGAGGGAATCCAGCATAGGAATGGGCGTCAGGAGCTCTGGTTTTAGTTCCAGGTCTGGCCCATTCTCAGATAAGCTCTGCGGAGGCTCCTAACCCCAGATGAACTTCATAGTGAGGCCTGGGAGGAGGGCATAGCAGGCCCTTCCTTACTGGTCCTCTCTCCAAAGCTGACCACCCTGGATGGGCTCTTTGCTTCACTTTTGCAGGACCAGCACTGTTCAGTAGAAATATAGTGCAAACCAGGTATGCGATTTTAAATTTTCTAGTAGCCACATTTTTTAATTTCAAAGAAATGAGTGACATTAATTTTAATAATATAGTTTATTTAACCCAATATGTACAAAACATTATCACTTCAACGTGTAATCCATATAAAAATAATGAATGAGATATTTCATATTCTTTTTTGTTGTATATTAAGTCCTTGAAGTCTGGTGTGTATTTTATACAACACATACCACTTAGGACAAGATACATTTCAAGTGCTCAATAGCCACATGTGTCTAGTGGCTACCATACCAGGCAGTGTAGTTCTGGACCGTTTGGGCCAAGGCCTGGCTATGGGTCTAAGCCTGGATCCCCATGATCCCTTGTACAGGGAGACATGAAGCTCCCACCTGGCTCACAATCACATCCCTCCTCCTCCCTGCTGTTCGGGCACCATGTTCATGCTTCTTGGGGACCCTCAGGCCCAGCCCTCTAGTTCAAGCCCATGGGACCAGAGAAAGGCATCAAAAGCTCTGCCGCTCCCAGTGATTTCCAATGAAAACTCCCAGCACCAGGGGGTTAACATCTTGGGCTGGCCTGGCTCTGGTCCATTCTCTCCTCACATCATCCCCACTCCCCAGGAGGGGGTGGGAAGGGGCTTCAGACAGCCGTGTTCCCAGGGTGGCAAAGGCCTCTGTTAGAAGCAGAGCAGTCTTTAATCCTCTGTGGTACCAGAGAGGCGGCAAGTAAAGTCTTGTCGGGGAAAATACTGGCAGGAAGGTGAACCACATGCCCGGGTAACTGCCAAGTCTACCACGCCCCTCCTTTGATGTCGTGCCTTGGTGCCATGCAGGCCAGGTCAAGCCTGTGACAGACAGAGCCCACCCCGGGTGAGTGTGACTGGGTGTGTGAGTGTGTGTCCCAGCCTCTAATCAGGCTGCCCCTGCCTGTCTCTGCATCTCTCCAGTCTGAGAGTATCCCGGGGGAATGAGTCCTGGGTTCATATGTTGACCCCCAAATTTAGACACGAGAAATGGGAGTGTGATGGAGAGGACCACAGGACTGGGACAGATGGCACTGTACTCATCAAGTCCATCCTTCCTCCCGGACTGCTCATTGCCACCTTGTGGAATAGAAGTGGGCGGGTGACCACGTGACTGTCCCACCATCAGTATGTTGAGTAGAGGGAGACGGGGGTTACAAGGAGCAGAGAGCTTTGATGGAAATGATGTTCACAGGCCTGGACTGTGGAACGTGGCGCAGCCTCAGTGAGGCCCTGGGAGTGGGGAGAGGACCACCTGTCAGTAAGAGAACACAAGTGGGGTTCAGTTCTCACACCAGGAATTTGGTGAGCTCCGGCTGGATGTCACCACCAGCCCCCAGATGTTAGAAAAGGAAAAAGTAAGCTGGCTAATTGAGCTCTCATATTATAAAATACTTTTTGGCTTATAAAACCTTTTACCTCGATTGCAGTATAATTCTCCTCACAATCCTATAACGTTGCCAGGGCAGGTATGATTATCTTTATTTTACAGATGAGAAAACTGTGTGGCTCAATGAAGTAAAAGACTCCTTCAAGGGGCAGCACCAAGATAAACAGGCAGACAGGCCTTTCCAGCATCGAATTCTCCAAAATCATCGCCCACAGAGACCTGAGAGCAAAATTCTTAAAATTTGGGGGTTTTAGTTTTTGGGGGGAGTCTTGTTAAAACTTTTTGAATCCCCTCACTGAAAACCTGGACTTAAAATGGTCTACAGCCTCCTTGAAATTTTAGAGAACGTATTATGTGTCCATTTTGGGGGGTGGGGAGTAGAGACAAGGAGAAAGAGGATCAGATTTTTAACAGAGTCTATGACATCCAAAAGGTTAAGAATTAGAGAGCTGTTCCAATGCCTTCATTGAACAGATAAGGAAACTGAAGCTCAAAGAGGGCTAGTGATGCACCCAGCATTACTCAGCCTTAGGGCAGAGGTGGGACATCTGAGTCAGGCTGCTCCTTTCACTGTTCACCAAGCTAATGAGGTGTGTAGAGGCCTGAGCTAGCTGCTCATGGATCCAGGGAATCACGGGTTCGGAAGCAAGATAGAGACTAAGAATGGATGTGCCGTCTCAGCTCTACACTTTGCCACTGCACAACCATGGCCACGACTCTGCCCTCTCTGGACCACATTTTCCCTTCCTGAACCATAGAGAGAGGTATCCCCTGACTCCTTACTTCTGAGGATCAGTGTGAGGATACAAAGGTAGGAAACGCAATAGAACTCCAGAGATGCAGGACAGTGGAAGGAAGAACAGAGGGAAGCAAGTGGATGTGGACCCCGGTTGAAGAGGCCAGGGCTGGGCACTCGATAAATGAGATAGGTTTGTTTTAGAGTCCCACTTCATTCCCTGGGACTAAATTTCCCCTGGGATGAGCCCCTTCCCTTGCACTGTGTAGCAAAATTCTCCTCAAACTTTGCCCCTGAATCATCTGTATTATCGGAGTCCTTCTTTGTAAAACAAAACAAAACAAAAAAGCGGGAATCTTCTCCATCTGGTTAAGTATAATGAGATTTTTTAAGGATATTGGGAGGACTGAAAAAATAGACTCCAGCTGAGTTTCTAGGACAACTCCCAGAGCCACACTGCAGATCTGGCTGCCACGGGAGCTGCTGCCTCTGTCAGGAGCAGGAAGCTGCTAGCTCCGACCCATACTGTGCCTGCTGCAATCTGATGCCAGCAAAAAAGTATGACCCCGCTACATCCCTGTCTTTAGGTAACTGTTCTTGATCAAAAGTGCAACTGACGGGTAGAACGTAAAGCCCTTACCTGCCCCCTCACAGCAAGGGAAACTGGAAAACCTGGGCAGTTTCATTTTGTTTTACTTTTCTTGGGAAAGTAGGATGTATGCTCTGAAGAACTATTAAAATATCAAGAGGGTGTCTAAAAGATTTGGGCAACCACAAATAACATATATCTATGATAGTGCCCCTTGGGATGCTGGGGACATAGTCCCAAGAGGTTTGCTACAAGAATTAAGTTTTTTGAGGTCTCTCATTTTCATTTAAATATTTTTTGAAAATTCATGAAAATTCTGTATTATATGTGTATATATCTCAATCTATCTACCTATATAGACATAGGTATGTATATATGTCTACCACAGCACACACATATACTACTCGTAAGTACACACACACACACACACACGTACTCTATATGTATATATATATGTATGTATATATGTGTATATATATATGTTTTATTTAGCATAGTAATCATATTTCTCCTAAAATCTTCAAATAGAATTGAGGTGCTGAGGGTGATATTTGCAGCTAATTTTCTGGTTGCCTAAAACCTCGGCTGCACACACGCCTAGGCCTTGAAAGACTTTAGGATGGGAGGATAGCAAAATGTCCTGGTTTATCTGGAACAGTCCTGGTTTATGCTTGTGGGCCGGCATAATTATCAATAACATCTCCTCCCCTCTCCCAAATGTCCCCATTTTGATGAGAAATGGTATATGGTCATTTTATTCTTGGGGGACACCTGACAGGTCTTTTGCCTCTTGGACATGCTGGCAGAGATGTCATTGAAGCCTGACCCAGCAATCCCAGCGGCTGGGTTTGAATCCCTTGGGGAAAACTTAGCAGTCCGTCGATTTGTCTTTATGCTCCTACTATCAGATGTTGGAGATCCAGGCCCTGCCTCACCACCCTCGACTCGTCAGACTGAGACCTCTGGGGATGTGGGCTTCTAACTCCTGCTCTCTAACAGGTAAGAATGTGCAGCTCATAGACTCTCATACTCAGCCTGTTGTCTTATTGTCCTTGCCAAGTCATGGCCATCCAGCTGCTCAAAACTGCCCTTCTATTGAAAACATCCCGAACCCATCCCACTGTAAATATAATTCCTTTGGTGAGCCATGTCCTCACTTTGCATGAAATTCAGTGGAGCCTCTTTTCATGCTAATTTGGTATGAGTATCGTATCTGTTTCATCTACTACAGTCCTGCCTTCCCTATCAGACTGGAGACCCCAGGGTCAGGATATGTCAGATCCCTAAATGGAGGGATTGGATTTCCCCCGTGAAACTGGGGTTCTCTAAGGGCAGAGAACTGTCTCTTCTATCAGATGGGGGCTCCCAAAGACGGGAATCCTAACTTCTCACCCACTTGGGCTGAGTGAAGGGGTGAGATCTGTCCCTGTTGCTCCCCCTCAGAGCAGTTCTGATTTTTCCAGTCTGCCTGGGCCTCCAGGCTGCAGAGTGGACTCCTTGCTTAATGAAGCGCATTCTCCATCTGTGGTCTGGCCCTCCTGGCAGCCCCAGCTGCCGGGGGCCTAGCTTTGGGGAAAGCAGTAAAGAAGTTCCCTCGTCCCAGGCCCCCGCCCCTCAAGTACACATCAGGGGATCCACTCCCTCACGGCCAGCCCTGCCCCACCCATTTTAGGCTAATGAGATCCAGACCCCACACCGGAGCTGCTCTGACTGGCTTGACCTATTTAATTAAAACAGCAGCTTCCAGAAATGGAGGTTCTGCTCCCAAGGCTCTGCCCCTGTCCACAGAGACAGACTCTGGCCGTCTCCGGCCAGCCTGGACTTTGGCGTTCCTTCTCAGCCTCTGACTTTCTTCTCTCCCTCCCTCCTTCCCTCTCCTCCATTTTCCAACATCTGTGTCCAGAAAGGAAGAAAAACCCTGTTTGGACTGGCCTCCTTCCATCTGTCTTTTTTTTCCCCTTTCAAACGTCTTGTCTAAAGCAGAGTCAGTTACATAAACATTCCACCTCTTTCCATAAATTGGCTGCAGTTTCTGAACAATAGAGTTACTGTGAAGGGGAAGAGAGAGCCCAAGGCCACACCCCACAAGTGCTGGTCCCCCAGCCAAATAGAACCAGAGACTTATTCTTTGAAAGAACCAAAGAGGAAATCCAGAATCTTCAGGCGAGACCTTTGCTGTTGTGCTTGGAACCGTTTCTTCACCAAACCCCCTCTTGCTCTGCCCCTCCCGCTGCCGTCCTTCCATCTCTTTAGCTTCAAGCTGTTTGAGCTGATGCCCAACTTCTGTTTTTTCCTCAACTGCCTGACAATGTATGTCAGTGTGCATCCCAGTCCCTAGGGCAGAGTGTGTGAATGATGGAGTTGGTGGCTGCGGTGGCGGGGTGTGTGTGTGTGTGTGTGTGTCTTCTGGCATGATTTTTGGAGGCACACCCTGAAGATTTTGTTGCCTTTTTCTTTAAATAGAAACAGTTGGACCTCACTAATTCAGACCAGTTGGAGAACAGTCCGGAGGGGAAGAAAAAATCCGACTTAACAGAATACGTTGAAATGTAGGCCTTCTTATTCCCCCCAAGTTCATCGAGTTACTGGAAATGGACTAACCGCACTGGCAGATGTGGTCCTGCCAGGTCTGCTTCATGTATAGATGAAGTTTGTTATTAGCAACCTCTTGAATACCTAGTTAAATGTGAGGGCTCCTCAGCGTGTGAAAATACATTATTTCATAATAGGTCAGATACCTTCAACATTAGTAGCACTTCTCATTGGCTTAGCAAACTGTCTTCTTAGCCAGGCTGTACGCTCTTTAAGGACAAGTTCCGCATCTTATCCATTTGCTAACCAGTGTCTATTGTAGCTCCTACTAAGTGTGCAAAATACGTGTTGAATAGTGGAGGAAGGGATAGGTTCATAAGATGAATGAGGTAGGAATGGGGGGCATCCGGAAAGAGTCTCGGTAGGGGGAGGTCGGAAGGAAGCTTTCAGTGACCTCACCTGATGTGTGGAGAGGGGGCAGAGGTCTGCGTCAGACCAAGAGCACGTAACTGAGAGCATCCCCGTCAGCACGTGGCAGGAGATGGCAGAGGACAGATGCCTGGGGATGTGGCTGCCGTAGCGAGTTAGTTTCGAGAGTTCCGGTGAAACACAGGTAAGGAAGGCTAGGATGGAAGGTGACTGGTGGGACGGTGTAATCATGTTAATGCATCTGTGAGCAGGTGGGGCTGGAGGAAGATGTGGGTGGGCAAAGGTAAAAACAGATTAGTCACTTTGTCACAGTTTACCCTTCCCCCTCCCCATATCCTCAAGTCCATTCTCTAGTAGGTCTGTGTCTTTATTCCCGTGAGAGAGTGGCATGGACATATATACACTACCAAACATAAAATCAATAGCTAGTGGGAAGCAGCCGCATGGCACAGGGAGATCAGCTTGGTGCTTCGTGACCACCTAGAGGGGTGGGATAGGGAGGGTGGGAGGGAGGGAGACGCAAGAGGGAAGAGATATGGGAACATATGTATATGTATAACTGATTCACTTTGTTATAAAGCAGAAACTAACACACCATTGTAAAGCAATTATACTGCAATAAAGATGTTAAAAAAAACAGATTAGTCTGTTTTGAGTAAACAAAGTTCAGCAGATGCTTAAGATGCTTTTTTTTTTTTTTTTTTTAAGATGCTTTTGACAACAAGTAGCAAATAGTTTGGTTCGGTTGGTTTACACCAGTGGTTCTCAATGGGGGATGATCTGATCCCCTTAGGGGACATTTGGCAATATTTGGAGACATTTTTGGTTTTCACAATCGGGATGGGGAATCTCTACTATTATTATCTAGTGGGTAGAGGCCAGGGATGCTGCTCAATATCCTATAATGTATAGGATGGCTACCCACGATAAAAGATTATGTAGCCCACAATGAAGGATTATGTAGTCCAAGATGTCAGTAGTGATGTTGTTGACAAACTCTGGCTTAAACAAATAAGGAACAATTTATTGTCCCGTACCACAAGCAGTTCTATGGTTGGTTATTCTGTTTGCTAATTGAAGAGCCAAGTTCTCTCCATCCGTAGGCTTTGCCTCTGCCATTTATGGGGCTTGTGTTCTCTCAGGGCCACAAGAGACTACAGTGACTCCAACACTACATCTTAACCCAAGAGCATCCTCCTGTCCCTTTTTAAAGCTCAACTTCCCTTCCTGTCTCACAAGCCTTGTATCACGTGCCGACTCCTAAATCAGCCCTGGGCAAGGGGAGTCCCATGGCTGGTTTTAAATTAATTGTGATTCCTCATCTCCCCCACCCTCCTGGGGTCTGAAACCTGAAGGCAATTTATATTTTGTTAGAAAAATATGTGCCTTCCAGAGAGGAGAAAGTGCACTGTGTAGTTCATGACAAAATCTCTCTGGCTTACTGGGCTCATAAAACTGAGAGATGTGCTCCTGGCCCTCAAGACTGGAGCTTGCCACTCACCTATGCACTTGGATCCAGCCCTCCTTAAGTCATTCATTTCATGAGCAACAGCTCTTACAGAAAGCCTTCTCCCTGTGCTAGGGGTGAAAGAGACATGGCTGCTGTCGGCCTGAAGCTTTTGCTCTTGTAGGGGAGATATCATTCAAACAGTCTCATGGATGATATGCAATTATAGACAGAGATATGCTGTGGCTTAAAAGTACCTGGAGCTGTGACAGCATATGACAAAATCTTACAGGGAGGATGGAGGAGAGTCAGATCTGAAGAATGAATAAAAGTTAATTAGGTAAAAGACGGGGAACAGAGGAGATTTTCTTGGAAGGATGGGCACTTGTGCACATCCCTCTGAAGGGAGGACCACAGCTCAATCCAGGAATTGGCAAATGGCGGTGGAGTGCAGAGCAGAGATCCAGAGGAGGATGGCCCAGAGTTTGAGAAGTTAGGCAAGGGCTAGATCTCCTATGGCCTTGTAGCACATGCTAAGGATTCTAATCTTGATCTTAAGAGCATGGAAAAGTCATTCAAGTGTTCTACACAGATCACGCTGATGGCAGTGTGAAGAACAAATTGGAGAGAATCAGGTGAGATTTGGGAAGATGGGGAATGGCAGGGCTAGAGGCCTGTGAGGAGTGATGGTGGTTTGAACCAGGCTGGTAGTGAGAATGAAGAGAGGCTCTTATATTAGAGAGATATTTAAGAGAGAAAACTGACAGAATTTGTTGTGGACCAGGGGAAAGAAGAAAGGGTTACAGATGAGTAAGCCTGAGTTCTAAGTTTCTGGATTGTGAAAATGGGAGGAAGGTGGAGCCATTTCTGAGAAAGAAAACACTGGAAAAGGAGCAGACTTGTGGGAAAATTAGAGTTTAGCTTTGGACATGGTGAGATGGCAGTTCTTTTGAGACCTCCAAGTGGAGACAATGAGTAGGCATTTGGAATATGGCTCTAGAGATCAAAGGAGAAGACTGGCGTGGAAATATAGATGTAGGAGATATCAGCATACAGATAGTGTAGTGGTTGTCTATTGCCGAGTAACAAACTACCTCAACGCTTAGTGACTTAGAACAACAACAATCATTTATTATCTCTTATGGTTTGAGTCTGTTGGGACTTTGGACAGGGTACAGAGGGGATGACTTAACTCCACTCTACAATGTCTGAGGTCTCAGCTGGAAGACTCAATGGCTGGGAGCTGGAATTATCTGATGTTTATATTGGCCGTTGGCTGAGACCTTAGCTTAACTGCTTAGCTGTTGGCTGCAACACCCACATGTGGCCTCTCCATGTGGCCTGGGCTTCCTCACAATTGGATGGATTGGTCCCCAAAGGAAAAATCCCAAGAGAGAGAGCCAGGTGGAAACTGTATCCTTTACATGACCTAACCACAGAAGTCATGTAGTGTCACTTTCACCATACTTTATTGGCCAAGGAAGGCATAAGCTGCAACCCAGAGTCAAAAGGAGGGAACTCAGACCCCACTTTTTGCTGGAAGAGTGTCAGTTACATTGTAAGAAGAGTATGTGGGATGGAATAAATATATAGATGTGGCTATCCTTGGGCAATACAATCTGTCACAGATGTTAATCTCCCGAAGAAAGAGAACCTAGATGAGAAAAGAGCCTAGAATGGAGGCTTGGAGTCATCCCACATGGCAGGATGAAGGAGATGGGTCTACAGGGGAGACAGAGAAGGAGCAGGCGAGGAGAGAGGAGCAAACTGGAGAGTTTGGCATCACAGAAGCCACTGGAAGACAGCTCATTCATTCATTCACCAAAATTTATCAAGGATCGTCTATGCCAGCCTGTCCTAGGTACTGGGACTATAGTAGTAAATGCAAAATTCCCTGATTTCATGATGGTTATATTCTAGGAGAAAAATATCTAGTTAGGTGAGGACCAAAAAAAAAATGTGCCTGGATGTAGACATGAAGGTCAGTGGTGACTCTTATAAAAATGGCTTTATTTGGGAGCCAGATTGGGGCTGGTTGAGGAACGAATGTAATAAATGGATTGGGGAGGTGAAGATAGCTCTGGCTTTCTGATGATAAAGATGGCCACCATAGAACCCCTGCCTGGGCATTGCATCCCTTCTATAGCATGTCCTGTTGTCCGTCTGGACATCTGTGTTGGCTCTTCAAGCCCAGGGACTCAGAAGTTGGGAGGAGTTGAAGCCCCATTGAAACTGGAAAGGAACCTGGGTGAATTTTTCTCGGGCTCCACGCGGTGTTGTTCGGGAGGGAACTGAGAGAATGTGCTGCCTTCTGCAGCCCCTCCTCCAAACCTTAGCCAACAGCTCTGTTGTCTCCCTTCCTGTCATGGATTTTTCCCTGAATGGCTTTTGGTTACTGCCCAGCTCCATCCTGAACATGCAGCCCAGACTCCAGCCACATTGGTTTCCTCACAGGCTACACCTGGTCCTACCCTCTTGATGCCTGGACCCCTCCCTTCCTTCCTCCCTCCCTCCCTCCCTCCCTCCCTTTCTTCCATTCCACTCACCACTTGAGGCCCAGTTCAAGACTCCTTCTCTGTGAAGAAACACCCACTCCAGCCTTCATGGATCCCCTTACACACTGCCCCAAGCTTGATCCTGCACCTGGTGTGGTTCTGACCAGCCCATGACCTGTACGTCCTATTTAGTCTCCCCAGACCCCATGCAACCTCCTTGAAAGAGGAGCAGGATTAAGATGTTTCTATGTCTTCACAGTTACCCTGAGCAGAGCTCAGCATTGAGCTAAGTAAACAGCAGGAGACCAATATTTGTTGCATCCATCGAATGAATCAGCATAGAGCCTCCCTGTGGCCTCCCACACCTGCCCACACTACATGTCCTTTGAGCTTGTAGCAATAGCTGAGTCCAGGAGAGGGATGGGGATGATTTTTCAAGAATCTGCTTGCTCCTGGGGAATAAACAGCAGAAGAGACCCTTTCTATACTCAGGAAGCTTCCATATGGGGACAGGGGAAAGAGGATATGGTTCCCCATCCCCAGCAGCATTCCTAAATCAGGTAGGCAGAATACATGAACTCACAGCAACAGCTGAGCAAGTCCATTTAGGTACAGTGAATAAATACAGAATAAAGAATTGACTGAGGCAGGGTGATCCTCTCTGGTAGTATTTTTTCCAAGTGAAATGTCTTAAATTTGATGTGGGAGAAATACAAAGCATCACTTGCTAGTTGTATCACATTGCGCAAATTGCATAACCTCTCTGAGCCTCAGTTTTCCAATCTTTAAAATTCCCACCACATGAGGTTGCTAGAAAAAGTGAGTGAGATAATGCACAGTCAGCCCTCATTATTTGCGAGGTTCTGTCTCTGCAAATTCACCTACTAACTCAAATGTATTTGTAAATCTGAAATCAATATTTGCTGTGCATTCAAGATCATTCCGGGACATGCACAAAGAATGCAAGTTTGAGTCACCTGGTATGCACGTTTCCAGCTGAGGTCAAATAAGACACACTCTGTCTTCTTGTTTCAGCTCTCATACTATAAACAAGTGTCCACTATGGTTTATTTAGTGCCACATTTTTGGCATTTTTGTGCTTCTTGTTGGCAATTTCGCTGTTTAAAATGCGCCCCCCCCAGCACAGTGCTGATGTGCTATCTATTGTTCCCAAGCACAAGAAGGCAGTGATGTGCCTTATGGAGAAAATACATGGGTTAGATGTACCTCATTCAGCCGTGAGTTATAGTGCTGTTGGCTGTGAGTTCAATGTTAATGAATCAAAACTATATATTAGGGCTTCCCTGGTGGTGCAGTGGTTGGGAGTCCGCCTGCCGATGCAGGGGACACGGGTTCGTGCCCCGGTCCGGGAGGATCCCACATGCCGTGGAGCGCCTGGGCCCGTGAGCCATGGCGGCTGAGCCTGCGCGTCCGGAGCCTGTGCTCCGCAAGGGGAGAGACCACAACAGTGAGAGGCCCGCGTACCGCAAAAAAAAAAAAAAAAAAAGAAAAAGAAAAAAAACCCTATATATTAAATAAACACATAAAACAAGGTTGTGTGTTGACTGGTTGATGAAAACGTTGTGACCAGAGACCCACAGGAGACTAACCCCATATTTTCCCCAAAAGCAATGGTTCAACAATGGTTTGCTAATTCAGGGTTCACAGCGACTTTACAAATAAAACCACCATGAATAATGAGAACGGACGATGTGGAAGCACCTACACAGCACCTGGTGTAGATAAGCGTTCAGAAGTGTTGACTCCTAATCTCAGTGAGAAGGCAGAAAGCCCTCCAGCCCGTTTATTGCCATAATTGTTCATGCTTTGCCAGGAATTTGGTTCCTAAAAGAGTCAAAAGAATTCTTTTTTGCACGTCCCCACACCATTCTCTCCTGGCAGAATCAGTAATACAACAATGGGGTGTAACCACCCCTTATAGCCATCCCGCTGCTACAAATTTTGTTCTTGTAAATACGTTGCTCTCTTATTCCTCTTCTAGCCGTTGGCTGCCTCACATTTCTGTCCTCAGACAAGGAGCTCTAGGCAGGTGCTAAGTCTCCTCACAGCCTGGGGATGTGAAGGGGGTCGTGACTCTTCCCCTGTGTGTGTTTTCTGCCCCTCCTTGCCTCTCAGTCCCAACTGTCTTCTGTTTGTAGCTTCCGCTTTGATTGTTCTTCCTGGAGGGAAGAAAAAGAGGAACAAAAGTCTTGTGGGTATCCAGGTTTCCTGGCCGGGTGAGGACATCTCTGAGCTCCAGCCCTGGGGCAGGACCGGTGGAGAGGGCGGGGGGGGACCCTGGCCACCAGCTTTCCCCCAGAGGAAGGCCCTCCCAGATCGGGCCACTCTTGTCTCCTCCCAGGTCGGGTGGAAGCAGCAAGAACAAGGGGAAGGGAAGAGAGGCTTTCTCTACACCTGGGTCTCATTAGACTCCCATTCCTGAGATTCTGGGCTTGAACACTTTCTCTCCAGGCAGCCAATTGGAGAAAATCTGTAAACCTGCGCTGAGGCCAGGCTTCAGGAGGCAGCCCCCGGTGAAATGGGAGGGCTGTGGGTACTTGATCTATATCAGAGCCCTCTCAGCCTCCCGGCCTCCTGCCAGCTCCCAGTCGCCCCCAGCCAGGAGTCCCGAGGAATTCAGAGCCTGGGGATTGTATTACCTTCTGAATTCTATTAGCACAGGCTGGCTGGGGTGGGGATGGGGGCGGGTAGTGCTATAAAGGGGAGGGGGGCATCCAGCAGCCTTTGGTGCCAAGTAGGGCCTTCAGTTGCTTGTCTCCATTTCTCCAGGTTCCACTCCCCCTCTGCCCCCATCTCTCAAGCCCGCTGCAGGGAAGGATGTGAATTAAGTATATTCGAACTAAGAAAGATATGGCTTTTCAGATGTTCACAGGAGAACAGAAATTAACAATGATAGTAATAATAGCAAAACTGTGTTCCAGGCACTAGTTTAATTGCTTTATATACATTGGCACACTTAGTTCTCAAAATATCCCTATTTTACACATGAGGAAACAGGCAGACCCGTATGACCTTCAGGACATCGACACATCCCTGTTTTGAACTGCCGTTGCCTCATAACTATAAAGAGAGGTTAGATGAGATAAAGCTAAGGTACCGTTCAACACCATTTTTTTTTTTCTTTTTGTTGGTCTCTTTTAACAACAAGAAGGAGGAAAAGGAAGGAGAAAGAAGAATTAAGTCCTTACTACATGGGGTTCTGTAACAGAGTTGGTAAACACTTGTGCAAAGAGCCAGACAATAAATATTTTAGACCTTGAGGTCTGTGCAATCTTTGTCCTCTGTTGTCACAACTACTCAACTCTACTTTTCATAGTGTGAAAACAGCCATAGACAATGTGTGAGTCAATGAGCACAGCAGCGCTTCAACAAAATTTAACCAAATAAGAAGAGGGCTGGATTTGGCCCTTTGGCCAGGTTGCTCTATAAGAAATCTGATTACCCATGCAGGGGCCCTTCCCTCAGAAAGCTTACACTCTGCTCCAAGCTTCATCATGGGATGCATGTGGTGACTGACAGATTCCATTTGTTAACATGCAAACTATATACATCTGTGGACACACACACACACACACACACACACACACACACACACAGTGTTCTCCAGCCTTATGTCCATTTACACTAGCTAAGCTCCCTTTTACACGTTGTTTGGCAGTTTATATTTCCAGATGGGGTACAGTTGACCCTTGAACAACATGGCTGTGAACTGCCCGAGTCCACTTATAGGTGGATTTTTTCCACTAAATACATACTACAGTCCTACACGATCCATGGCTTGTTGAAACCGAGGATGCGGAACTGTGGATATGGAGGGTCGACTGTAAAGTTGTGTGTGGATTTTCCACTGCTCGGAGGGTGGGTGCCCCTAACTCCCAAGTTGTTCAAGGGTCAACTGTAGTATTAAGCAGCCTTTTACTGAGCATTCACTGTGTGCCAGGCACCATGCTCACTGCTTTTCATATATTATCTCAATTCGTCCTCCTAACAATTCCATCAATAGAAGTTAGGGTCCCTGTGTTAGTTTGCTAGGGCTACCATAACCAAGTACCACAGACTGGGTGGCTTAAACAATAGAAATTTATTTACTTTTCTCACAGTTCTGGAGGCTAGAAGTCCAAGACCAAGGTGTTGGCAGGGTTGGTTTCTTGTAAGGCCTCTCTCCTTGGCTTGTAGATGGTCGCTTTCTCCCTGTGTCTTCACATAGTTGTCTCTGTGCCTGTCCTTGTCCTAGTCTCCTCTTCTTATAAGGACACTGGTTATATTGGATTAGGGCCCACCCACATAACCTCATTTTACCTTGATTACCTCTTTAAAGGTCCTATCTCCAAATACTCACATTCTGATATACTAGGGTCAGGACTCCAACACGTGAATTTCAGGGGCGGGGGTTAAGACTCAGCCCACAACAATCCCCATCTACAGAAAGATAACAGAGACTCTGAGGGGCCAGGAAATCTGCCCAAGGTCACACAGCAGTTTGAATACCTTACTCCAAAGCCCATGTTCTTAATCTCTTGAAGGTAGCTTTTTCGTCATGGGAAAATCACAGCATTTTGAAAATCAGAGATAGTAGTTTCATAGAGCTTTATGACTGAAGGCTTCTCTATGGAGAAGCCTTAAAGTAATAATCCAACACCATCGTGGCCCTTTCCAATACTAGAAATATGGTCACTTTCAAGAGAAAGAAGCTATCTTCCCGCACCAACACCCCCATGTTAGGAATTGCCCTGGAGCCCATTGCAACCACCGCTGTTTTCCTCCTCTTCCTCTCTCTCTCATTCTCTCCTTGTCCTTCTTCCCAATAAAGCATCTTCCCAAGGGTAGAGATTTCATCCTAAGGGCCCAAGAAAAGGCACCAGGTCCCAAGAGAAATAGCCCTGAGACAGAAGAGGACCTTCCTAGGACCATTTAACCATAGCCCCACAGGGAAGTACCCTGCCCTATGAAGCCCAAGTGACCACCAGGTGGTAGGTCTGCAGTGGCCACAGGGCAAATTCAGGGCAGTTGTAGTCACTGAGGTAAGTAAACCAGGGGTTGATTGGGCTAAACATATTTCTTGGATGAGAAAGAATCACTCACAACTCCTCGATGCCTAGTACTTTTTCCAGAAGATTCTTTGGAGTTCTCTATAGCCTATTCAATCCTCAGATACCCTGACCACTATCTCAATCTTTCTTTCACTACTGATTAGTTTTTCCTGTTCTAGAACTTCATATTAAAGGAATATAGAGTATATATTCATGTTTGTCTGGTTTCTTTGGCTCAGCATAATGTTTTGGGGATTTATCCATGTTGCTGCTTGGATCAGCAGTTTATTCCTTTCTATTCCACTGAATGCATATATCACTGTTTTCTTATTCATGTTTTTCATTGATGGACAATTGTGTTGTTTCCAGGCTGCTATGAATAAAGCCACTCTGAGCCTTCTTACACAAGTCTTTCTGTGTACATAAGCTCTAATTTCTCTTCACTAAATATGTAGGAGTGGAATTGCTGGGTAATAGGGTAGGTGGAATGTTTAACTTTATAAGAAATTGCCAAACTATTTTCCAAAGTGTTTGTACTATTTTACACTCCCACCAGCAATGGATGAGAGTTCTGGTTGTTTGATATCCTCATCAATGTTCGGTTGTTTTTTCTCTTTGCTACTGGGTTGTAGGAGTTTTGTTCAGGAAATTGACTTCTGATGTGACAGAGTGGGGAGCTCTGCAGGACCACTCCCCAGTGAAATTGGTAACAATTCTTTAAAAACAACAACAACATTTAAAGGCTCTGGAAATGACCACAATGGCATACAGCAAATAAAGAAATTTCTACTAAAGAAAAATGGACAAGTATTTGGTGAGAAAAGTGATAGTCTGTGGTATTTAAAACACTACTTCTTTGTAGAAAGTTTCTTTGACAGGCTGATTCTAAAATTCTTATGGATTTGCAAGGAACTCAGAATAAACAGAAAAATCTTGAAGAAAAAAGAAAATAAAGTAGGACTCATACATACCAATTAAAAAACTTACTATAAAGCAACAGTAAACAAACATTGTGGTACTGGCACAGGAAAGATATATAATCACATTTCAAGTAGTTGAAATGTGAATAGCCACATGCAAAAGAATGAGGTTGGATCTTTACTTCACACCATAAACAAATATTAACTCAAAGTGGACCAAAGATATGTATGTAAGACTTAAAACTATAAAACTCTTAAAAAAAAACATAGGGGTGAATATTTATAACCTTGGATTTGGCAAAAGATTCTTAGATATGACACCAAAAGCCCCAGCAACAAAAGAAAAATTAGATAATTTGGACTTCATCAAAATGAAAAACTCATCTACTTCAAATGACACCATCAAGAAAGTGAAAAGACAACCCACAGAATGGGAAAAAATATTTGCAAATCACATATATATAAAGGGACTGTATCCAAAATATATAAAGAATGCTAACAGCGCAATAATAACACAACAAGCAACCCAAGTTAAAAATGCAGAAGGTGGGGGGCTTCCCTGCTGGTGCAGTGGTTGAGAATCCGCCTGCCAATGCAGGGGACACGGGTTCGAGCCCTGGTCCGGGAAGATCCCACATGCCGCAGGGCCACTAAGCCCGTGCGCCACAACTACTGATCCTGTACTCTAGAGCTCACGTGCTACAACTACTGAAGCCCGTGTGCCTGGAACCCGTGCTCTGCAACAAAAGAAGCCACCGCAATGAGAAGCCTGCGCACGACAACGAAGAGTAGCCCCTGCTCACCGCAACTAAAGAAAACCCACGTGCAGCAACGAAGACCCAACGCAGCCAAAAATAAATAAATAAAATAAATAATTTTTTTTTTTAAATGGGGAAAGGATCTGAATAGACATTTCTCCAAGGAAGATAAACAAACGGTCAATAAGTACATGGAATGTTGCTTGACATCATTAGTCATCAGGGAAGTACAAAATCAAAATCACCTACTAGGATGGCAAGAATCAGAAAGTCATATGCCTGTGCATTTGAGCTTTATAGCAACAGCCTTCAAATGCTAGGTACCTGTCTTCAGAACACAAGTGACTATGCACCTGGGAAAGAGTTTGGGCATATTTTGTAGCAACTTCACATGAGGGACTGTGTTTGTCAAACTCTCAGCTAAAGCAGCCTGAATAGTTGGAACCTGGGCATGATTTTAAGAGAGATGATAATCTAAACATGGGAAGCAACCAAGAGAGTTTTTCATCTGGGGCCCGGAGACCTCCAAAGGAGTCCATGAGTAGAGCTTTATCTCAATACAACTGGTTTCCCAGGTAATCCCATGTATTTATTTTATATATTTGAAAACACTATTTGGAAAAGAGGTCTGGAGGCTTCACTAGTTTGTCAAAGTGGTCTATGGTACCAAAAAAAGATTAGAACCCAGGGCCTCTCTCTCCTCTCTCCTTTCTTTCCTTTTCTCTCCTCTCTATCTCCTTTCTCAGTTTTCCTAGCAGGGCAACTGCAAGACAAAAAATGCCCTTTGATGTTAATACTGATCCCTTCTCATAGCACACTTTGTTTTTAATTAATAAGACTTTTTTTCATTATTTTTTGGCCACACTGCGTGGCATGAGGAACTTCCCCAACCAGGGATGGAACCTGTGCCCCCTGCAGTGGAAGTGCAGAGTTTTAACCACTGGACCACCAGGGAAGGCCTCTTAACATACTTCTGATATGTTTGTTTAAAAACGAAACATCCCTATCAGGAGAGAATGGGGAAAAACAAAGGCGCTGGCCCCACTCTCACTTTCTAGTGGGGAAGGTATCCATCCAATGGTTTATTTGTATCCCAGCTCCCTCCAGAAAGGGCTTGGGGCAAATAAAAATATTTCAACATATGCAAACCTATGTCTTAGGTATCAGACAGCAGGATAGAGAACACAGGAGTGATCCTGGAATGCTGGCAGAGACCTTGCTCAGCGGTTGAAATCAGCATTAGCATTTGGCTGTATTCCAAAAAGCTTCTTCCCCACCTTTAGAGCATATCTCAGAATCTAATAATAATCTACGTGAGTATTTTTGTCAAACTTAAAAAGCTTGGCATGTTCTGTCCTTTAATAATCCCTTCTCAGAAAAGATAAGCTACTTAATAAATCTCAGTGGTAATGGATGGAATCAGTCAGGAGGAAGAAAGTTTATTTAACAGCCATTTGACTTAATTAGTCTTCAAAATATTTTCCTGGAGAGGAATCGGACAATTCAAGACTTTTTCTGTCAGTAACAGTGAGAAGTGGCTTTGGTACTTAGGTAGTTGTGGGGTCACTGTAGGAAGTTTCCAGCTTCCAACTCTGTGTACAGTTTGGCCTTTTGAATATTAGTCACAAACAAAATGGTACAACTTTGCCAGGTATTTTCAGAAATCATCAGGAATAAAAATTCCACTTAGTTCCTAAAATATGCATTAGTCCTATAGCATATTGGTGTGCCCCCAATATCCATTTTCCCTTCCCTTCTTTAGTATAGAATCACCAAGATTTATCTGGGCACATTATTACGCAGCTAAAGACCACATTTCCAGCTCTTTTGCAGCTCAGTGTGGATATATGACTGAGTCTTGGCCAGTGAGATGTAAGCAGAAGTGATATGTGCACCTTCCATATCATTCCTTTAGGAAAAAGATGTGCCCATCATCACCTCTTCTCCCCTTCCCACTGGCTGGAAGGTAGAAGTTATGGCAGGAGCTGAAGCAGCCATCTTAGACCAGGAGGTAGAATTGCAAGCAGCAATATAGAAGAAACCTGACTCTCCAAGAAGATAGAAGAAGCCTGTATCTCCAACAACACAGAATCCTCCCCCCACCCCAGCCTTAAATCATCATCTATCCTGATCTTTATGTAAGAGAAATATACGTTGTTAGAGACACCATTATTTTGGCCTTTAGCATAGTAGCCAAATCTGTGTTCTACCCCATCTTGGTCCCAGCCACATTTCTTCCTGCTCCTAGGTACTTTTATCCTCATCTAGACTCCATTTCATCCGGCTGGTCAACCTCTGACATTTTGCCACCATGATCCTTTGCCAGTTTCCTCAGTCACTCTCCCTTACTTACTTCAGCTTATATCACTTCCCCATCCAATCCCATCCTCAATTCTCCACCATGGCCCATCTCTAGACAATCTGTGATCTCCAGCTTCTGAAAAGAATCCATCGAAATAAAAGAACAAATGCTGACAATATTTATTCAGTGCTTACCATGTGCCACTTTCTGTTCTAAACTAATCACTCATTCAAGTAACATCTAAACTAATGACATTTCATTTTAACCTTTCAACAACACTTTGAGGTAAAAAGTTTTATTCCCTCTCTTTTGGAGATGAGGAATCTGAGGCACAAAATGATGAGGGGATGCTCTTACCATTAATCATACAGGGATTCTGACTCTAGAAATCCTAAACGGAGACACACAAGGATAAAGTCCTCGAGGTCACTGAAGAGTGTGAGAGCCAGGCTATATACGACCAAGGAGGTCCCAGGGGCAGCTGTGGGCTCTTCTCTGATGGCCCTGAAACCCACCTGCTGAGGGGAGCCTCTTTCACAAGTCACTCCAGGCAAGCAGCAGCAGGTAAAGAAACAGAGCCGGGAGCAGCTGGCACTTCTTATATTCCAGGTTGTTGAGCTTTACAGGACAAGCTGAAGGGATTCCCTAGGCAGACTTTCTTAAACGTGTAATTCCATACATTCCCCTCCTCCTCCATCAGCATCTCCCTAGCTCCTCTTGGTAGATCTCGTTTTGTCATTGACCAAATCAGTCTTCCTCGCCAGGGATCACTGGGTCTTTGGCCAGTGTCCTTGAGCGGGTCTTACCTTAGCAGGGGAACAGTCCTGCCTTTGATTCACCAGAACTAACATGAGGTGGGCATTCAGAGCCTACCTTGTTCTGGTACAAGGGATGGTTCTGGGCAGAACCCTAATAGGGGTGTAGAGATAAGCTAAGAAACTTTGGGGTCTCCAGCTGCACGTCTGGTTCTCAAGAAGCTACTCAGCTGCTCTCAGGGTTCTGTTGTCATTTACACACTGCCCCACTCTTCCTCTTCCTCCTTGCTCCCCACACGTAGTTCCACAGTGATTTATTTTATTTATTTATTTTTTTGCTGTACGCGGGCCTCTCACTGCTGCAGCCTCTCCCGTTGCGGAGCACAGGCTCCGGACACGCAGGCTCAGTGGCCATGGCTCATGGGCCCAGCCGCTCCACAGCATGTGGGATCTTCCCAGACCGGGGCACGAACCCGCGTCCCCCACTTCGGCAGGCGGACTCTCAACCACTGCGCCACCAGGGAAGCCCTCACAGTGGTTTTAAATGGTGTTCTCCCCCAGGGCCCCGCAGAATCCTCCAATCCTCACCCTCAGGCCCTCTCCATTTTATCTAATTATTTTTTCTTTGTCAAGCTCCGTGTTTAATTAGAACCACATTCTAGCAGAGAGTAAGTCACCAAGCCAGACCCCCAGAGGCCCCTAGGAGGAGGAACTGGGTCTCTCCCCTCAGCCTGGGGACAGCTGTGTCCTTTCCCCACCCCTCACACTGACCACCTGAAAGACACCCAGTACAGCCACAGAGAAATCAATCTGAAGTAAAAGATGCCTATTCAAAATGGAAAGTTCTTCTCCCTCTCTCTCTCTCATCCTTCCTCTTACCACCTAGGATATCCCTCTGTTTCTTGCTCCCCACTTGCAGTTGCAACAGGGATGGTGTGTACCCTCAAGTTAATAGAGTGTAATTCCTCCTCCCATTAAAGTGTTTGTCCACGGGGGAGTTTCATGGTCTCCTACTAGGGGTGCCACAGATAGTTCTTTGTTCTTTACACTACCATAGAATAAATGCAACGTGTTAGCTGTATTATTGTTATTCTGCCAAAGTGGCTGAAAGGACTGCAGTGATGATGATCGATGGTCACCCAGTATTTGTTCCACCTCCCCAAGTATGACTTCCTGGATTACACAGGCTGGTAAACTAAACTCTCTGTTTCTCAGACTCCCTTGCAGCTAGGATTTTGAATGAGGATTTGGGCTCTGCCAACTCGATGCACTTGAGGCAGGTAGGAAAAGGCCCTCTTCCTGCAGCTTTGGCTGTTTGACATCTTCCTGAGAACCAGGGATTTCAGCTTGTCCGACCTCATGGTCTTGCCCAGAGTAATCCTGGAACCTGCAGCAAGTGCGGCTGTGTAGACACTGTGTTTCTGCAGCAGCCTTCCAGTGTTCTGTTACCAGTCTTGTAGATGTCAAGAAGCAGTGGCTGTGGTGGTGGTGGTGACAGGTTCCTGATCCCTGAATCCAGCTATAGCCATGGCCATGTGGGTTTTTTAATTCATCAGCTTCAGATTCACCCACCTAGGTGTCAGCTCCCCTGTTGGGGCAGTTCCGGGGTGCTCTGGGAGTTATTCCAGAGGCACCATCTAGAGCCTCCTGCTTCAGCCCTTCCAACAATTTTTCAGGCACCTAACTCCCAGTAGTAAATAATATTTCTGTTTAACATAGGTATAATGGTTTTTGTTTCCTACAACTGAACTCTTTTGAAATAGGAAGATGTGGAAGAAAAGAGAGTTGAGAACTATGGAAAAAAAGTTTTAGTATTTGCCTGTGGAAAGAGGAAGTCACATTACTCTTCTTGCTGAAATGCCCATAAAAAGCTAGAAAGGTATTTCTTTATGGCAATATTTATTCCAGTTTGGAAAGAAGACTCAGATTTCAAGCTTGCCCTAGGAAAGTTTAATTCATTCACTCAACAAACATTTATTTTGTACCAGAGACTAGGCCAGGCACTGGGGTCAAATGAAGAATAAACCATGATTTTTGCCCTCCAAGTACCTGGGGCAAGCATCCAAAGTTTAAAAAAAAAAAAAAACAGAGGTAACTTGGGAGAAAAATTTTAATCAAAGTTTGGGAATAACACCAAGCTTAAATTGTGATTGATGACAGTTAAAATTAACTGACTCTGTGTAGCTGTTTCCCTGAAATCCTTTATGGAACTGACATGAGTCAGTATAGATAGATATCCTTGCTTATGTGTTTTATTGAAAAGCTTGCTTCCTGAGCATCTTATCCAAATGGTTCATATGCTTTAGCAAAGAATTGTAATTTTCATTTTTAAAGTAAATGAAAATTTTATCATTCCAGGCTATATCTTAGGGACAACACATGCAATGTAGTTTGGAATGTGATAGCAAAGCATCTACCACCAGCTGGGTGCAGAGCGTTCCAATTCTGGGAAAAATAGAACATCCTGAGAGCTGTATCTGTAAAACTAAAGTTTTAAAAGGACAACAATAAAGGGCCAGTGGCTGATGCTTCATCTCTGTACCCAAAGCTTTTTGGTAATATTGATTGATTAAACTGACTGCTTATTTTAACACGTACAAAACAAAACCCTTCTTCGTTTTCTTCCCCAAATCTTTCCCTCTCGCAGGGCAGGGACCTTATCTATTTTGTTCAGTGCTGAATCCCTAGCAACTAAAATAGACATAGCTGAGCTCAATAAATATTTTTTGAATGTGGAATAAATGTTTTAAAAGGATCCTTCTGGCTACTGGGTGAAGGATAGGCTGGCAGGGGTAAGATGCGAAGTAAGGTGGCCGTTTAGTGGGCTGCTGTGGTAATCCAGGTGTGGGATGGTGGTGGCTTGGATTAGGATTGTTGATGGAGATAATAAGTAGTCTGATTTGGGATCTCTTTAGAATGTAAACCTGTCAGGACTTGCTAATGGATTGGCTATGGAGTCTGGGGGAAAAAAAGGAGTCAAGGCTGACTCTTAAATCCATGGCCGGAGCAATTGCATGAATCATGGGTCCATTTATGGGAAGTGCAGGCCTAGGCAGGTGTGTGCTCAGCCTATTCAAGGAGGCCAGTGAGTGAGCTGAGGTCACAGAGGTGGCAGGAACCAGATCCCAGAGAGCTTGTCAGCCAAGCGAGACTCTTGAGTGTTGTTCTAAGTGATGGGAAGGTCTTGGAGGGTTTTGCACCTTGTTGTAACATGATCTGATTTGCATTTTAAAAGGATCACTCGGGCTTCAAGTGTGGAAAATCAACCATAGAAAACAAGAAACAGAAATCGGGACACTGGCTAGAGGCTATAGTAGTGAATCAGGTGGGAGACAGTGGGGGCTGATCAGGTTGGTAGCTGTGGTGCAGATGAGACAAAGCAGATTGTGTCTCCCCTGTGATGAAAACTTGCTCCTTCTCAAGCACACCAAACTCACTCCCTCGTCTGGGTCTGGTCTGTGCTTCACTCTCCAACTCACTTCATTCAGCTCTCTGCCCAAACGCCACCTCCTTGGAAGTCTCATCCCTTTTTTTGTTTAATTTATTTTTTGAAATATAGTTGATTTACAATGCCATGTTAATTTCTATTGTACAGCAAAGTGATTCAGTTATACATATATATATTCTTTTTCATTATGGTTTATCACAGGATATTGCATATAGGTCCCTGTGCTTTACGGTAGGACCTTGTTTTTTGTTTTTTTTTTGGTTTTTTTTTTTTTTTTGCAATACGCGGGCCTCTCACTGCTGCGGCCTCTCCCGTTGCGGAGCACAGGCTCCGGACGCGCAGGCCCAGTGGCCACGGCTCACGGGCCCAGCCGCTCTGCGGCACGTGGGATCCTCCCGGACCGGGGCACGAACCCGCGGCCCTCACATCGGCAGGAGGACTCTCAACCACTACGCCACCAGGGAAGCCCAGGACCTTGTTTTTTATACATCTATACCTCAATACCTTCTTGCATTTGGTGCCAGATACGCTCTTCTCTTTCACTCCCTTTCCCCTCTTCAATTTTTTTTGGCGGGAGTTGGGGAGGGGTGTGGGCTAGGCGGAGAGGCTTGTGGGATCTTAGTTCCCCGACCAGGGATGGAACCCAGGCCCTTGACAGTGAAAGCACAGAGTCCCAACCCCTGGACTGGCAGGGAATTCCCTCCCTGCTTCATTTTTATTCACATTCTGTATCACTCCCTGTTCTGTAGTTTCTGTTCTATAGTTTATTTCCTTATTTTTATCATCTGTCTTCCCCCACTAGAAGGTAAGCTCCATGAGGGCAGGGGCTTGGATTTGCCTCTTGGCCAGTGCCTGCAAACACACCCTTCACAGGTCTTTGGTGAACACAGTGAAGCACTTGTGTAGGAGCTGGGAAGGTTTTCTTTATATGAGAACAGGGTTTCATATGCAAATGTGTAGTGTAAACTTGATTTAAGGGCAGGGGTAATATTCAAACTACCTTAGGGAACTTTCTATTCTAAATACCTGTTGCCACACAGCCAACTTGTGATGGGAGCACCGTTAGGTTGGTACTTATATGGATGTGAGCAATTTCTTGCATCTCAACACAGGTTTAAATGAAAAAAATTATTTACCTACTTTAAATAACTTATGACTGACTAATCTTCTAAAAAATAGTACATATCCACAATACATATCTTTATACAAATGCATGTGTCAAGTGTATACATGCTCTTTTATTATTTTTTTTAATGCAGTCTTTCTTTTCATTTCCTTTTTTTGTGTGTGTGTGCTACACGGGCCTCTCACTATTGTGGCCTCTCCCGTTGCAGAGCACAGGCTCCGGACGCGCAGGCTCAGCGGCCATGGCTCACGGGCCTAGCCGCTCCGCGGCATGTGGGATCTTCCCGGACTGGGTCATGAATCCGTGTCCCCTGCATCAGCAGGTGGACTCTCAACCACTGCACCACCAGGGAAGCCCTCATTTCCTTTTTTTATGGTCAGCCCTAGCCGCATTTTCTACCCAGCTTAATGCCTCAGTATAGAGTATATTTTTCGATATTTTCTCTAGGCTCACATATTCTACATAGAATATATACATATACACATACTGAGGGGAGGCTGTTCATTGGTTCACAAATGTGGATCATTTATACACCTTTTATCCCCATGCCGTACTTTTCTCCCTCAATGACATTTCATAGAAATTCCTCTATGTTATCTGGCATAGCTCTGATTTTTCATGTTCTTTGGTTACATACTATTTCATGGTGTGGATGTACAATAATTTGTTTAACTATTCCCTCTTGGAAGGCATTCTCTCTCTGTTTCCTGGCTTTTGCTCCTTTGAACTATGCCACAACACCCATCCTTGAAATGTACAGTTAGTTTCCGAGCCGGAGGTGAAGTTACTTGTTCTTTCAATCCCATAGTTTTACAATTGAGGCAATGAAGATCAGAAAGGGAAAGGAATGTGTCCAAGATCACACAGCTCTTTAGTATTTGACAAAAATTTGAATAGCCATTATTTCACAGAATCTTCACAAGCAGGGCAAGTATGATCAAGTCATCCTTAAAGGTACAGAAACTGAAGCCAAAGAGACTAACTGATTTGCTTTCATGGCCAGTGAGGGCAAAAGCCAGGGCTTAAAGCCAGGACTTTTGATTCATGATTCCCAGTAGCTTCTTCCACTCCTAGTTTTATTGATGTCATTAACACAAACCATCTACAGGGCAGCCTTTGTTAATTTATTCTGGACTTAATGCACTCTGCCTGCAGAAAAGTTTTGCTAAAAGAATGATGCAGTTCGGATTTGCCAACAATTCAGAACACACGTTCCTTACCCATCAGGTTGAAATCATGGTTGGGGTTGTAAAAAACAGTCTTTGGAATCAGACAGATTTAATTTTGCGTGCTGGCTTTGCTGCTAACTCTGTGACTTTCAGCAGATGACTGAGTATCCCCAAAACCCAGTTTCCTCATCTGTAAACTAGGGCTAGGATTGTACCACACCTACCTTATCAGACATTGTTAGGATTAGATAACACAAGATGCGTGAGCAGATAGGACAGTGCCTGGCCTTAGTAAGCTCTCCATAAATATTAGCTATTATTTTGGATGTTTGGCTCCACCCAACTGACTGGTAGATATCTATCCTTCCTAACTGTCCTTTATCTGGGATAGGAAAAGCCTTTCTCATGGCAAGCCCAGGTCAGTTAGGATGTCCTTGCTGGTTGCCCTATTGTTTCTTCATAGGCAGAAGGTAAGAGAGAGAAAGACCTGGAAAGAGTTTTCCCTTTTTGCATTGCACAGTGCCTTAAGTGGAGGGGAATCTGTCTCTTAAAAAGGAAAGCAGGACTTCCCTGGTGGCGCAGTGGTTAAGAATCCACCTGCCAAGGCAGGGGACACGGGTTCGAGCCCTGGTCCGGGAAGATCCCACCTGCCATGGAGCAAGTAAACCCGTGAGCCACAACTACTGAGCCTGCGCTCTAGAGCCTGCAAGCCACAACTACTGAGCCCGTGTGCCACAACTACTGAAGCCTGCGCACCTAGAGCCCGTGCTCTGCAACAAGAGAAGCCACTGCAATGAGAAGTTTGCGCACTGCAAATAGAGAAAACCCCCCAGCAACGAAGACCCAATGCAGCCATAAATAAATAAATAAATAAATAAATAAATAAATTGGGGGAAAAAAAAAAAGGAAAGCAGGAACATTCTGACCTTCCTGAGTGTGCCTGCCTGTGTGAGACACGGCGAGTGCAGACATTTTTCAGCAACAGAGCATAACTGTCAATGGATGTGTTACAGCTATTTTAGTGCCTTCTCCTCTCCAGGAGAAAAGCCATTTTCAAGCCAGTTGCTTGCAATGCATCAAGTGATGAAATACAGATAACAAATTGTGCATTTGTTTGGCTTCATGCTTATTACATCCCGATTCTGGAAAGCATTGCACTTAGCCCCTTAATAATCCCTCTCGCGAGATCAATTACCGGGATTTATCTGGTTCCTCGAGCATAAAAGTGTTTTATTGTTTTTACTTCTGCTCCAAGTGAAGTGTGAGGGGGTAGGCCAGGTTTAAAGGGACTGTCCCAGGCAAGAGTGTGAAGTGGGGATGATTGGCCCTGCTTTCCTGTCTACTAAATCCTCATGAACAGGAAAGTAGGGAACATTTGGAGGCGTCTCCCCCGAGGAGTGACCCGGCCCAGATGTTCTCATCCCTGATTATTTGCACTTAGAATGTAGGTTTGCAGGTGCCTGGGAAGGTGGGTGCTGCTTGAGGGGAGAGGCTGGAAAGCAGAGCTAAGTTACCATTTCAGACCAAATCATTTTTCCTCTAAAGTTTCGCTGTAATCCAAACCAGTTGAGCATTTGAGAAGAAGTAGGTACCATGAAAAGGGGTAATGGAATTAGCTTTCATGTTTTTCCAGGACTCTAAACCATATTTCCTGTCACAACTGTACATTATTAATACAAGGCATCTGTTAGCACAGAACTGCCCGAAAATGTGCACCCAAAACCTTACATCTGGTTTCGATAATTTATTTCTGACATTTGTAGTTGGTGGGGAAGGGTGGGGGGAGGATGGGAAAAAAGGGGGAATTAAACCAAGATGTTGCTTTTAACCCATCAGAAGCTCCTAGTCGGAGCCAAAAGACGGAGTTCTTAACGTGGTTTTTGCATTAGGTAATATAATTATATTAATTTAGCAGCAAATAGCATGACTCCGGGGCTGGTGGGTGTGGGTCCACGCTCGCTTTTATCCTGCCTTCTCTGGCTGCAGCAATTAGCTTCCTCTCGCGAAGGGGATTAGCAGGACCACCCCCCCCCCGCCCTGCGGGGGCTGGGGGGACTCGCTCAGAGCTGTCAGGTGTCACTCGGCTTTCCCGAGCCCCCTCCCCCTCCCCGCCCCTGCAATTAATTCCCTCTCCTGCTTTGCCCGTAGACAAAGCGGTCTGTTCCCGAGGTGTCTGACCTCCCGCCCCCTCGGCGGGGCCCAGCCCGGGTTCCTCCAGCAGGAATCGCCCCAGGCGCTGGGGGCCCGAGCCGGCCAGGTCTGAGACCCGCCCCAGACTTTCCACGATCAGATTTCAGCTCGACTAAAGAGGAGAAAAGAAAGAAAGAACGCGCGACTTCCGCGAGCCGGAGCCACTGGGGCCCGAGGGAAACGCAGCCCGGGTGGGAGGGGAGGCCGAGGGCCTCCGGGCTCGGCCTGTGTCTGCCCCGGGCCCGGCGGGAGGATGGGTCCCGCACAGGTGTCCGAGGCGGGCCGCCTTTGACCGGACGCGGACGGGCCCCCTGAGCCTCCCTCCAGCTCTGCCATCATCTCCCCAGAAATGCCTCTGCTTCTGCCGGGGCGTCAAGGTCGCGGATGCTGTGTGCGACAAATGTCCGCTTAAAGCCGGTGGTCCTCAGTTACCCCGCCAGAACTGGGGGGTGGGGGGGCAGCGCCTAGATTGTCCTCAATAGAACACTCAGAAAACGGGGCGTTAGTGGCCTTTGGGACTTTGGGCACTGTTTTTTAAGGCAAGAGACTTCCTTGCTAGACTCATGAGCTTCAAAACACAGGTTTTCTGTTTGTTTAATATTAGAACCTCAAAGATCATCAAGTCCAGCAGCCTTCTCCTTTCCCAGATGAGGGAACTGGAAACCAGAGAGGTTTTGCGTTTTGCTCAAGGTCACACAGGTGAAGTTTGTGGTTGGGCTGGGAGGAACCAAGTCTGTTGAGCCCAGCGTAGTGCTTTCTGCAGCTATGATAGGAAAAAAAAAAAAAAGAAAAAACCCTGGCTCTGCGGGAGATGGGGGAGACATCCAGGCCTGGCTTGGGCAGCCAGGAGTGAGGCTTAGTCCGGGGTTCAGATTTTCCTGGAGCCAGTCCACTGGCGGTCAGGCCACATGTGAGTAATAAAGGATTGAGTGTTGTATACTTTAGACTGGTCCCCCTCTTCTTGGCCCCCTTCCCCGGCCTTAACTTCCTTTTGGAGTCCCTACTGACTTCTGGGTGTCCACCATGGGCCTTGTTGGAAAAATTTCAGCTCCATCTCAGAATAAAAGGAATGAAAACCTGGGGAAAGAAGCCAAGGAGGAAAGCCACAAATACGCATCTGGCCGCGGCAGACGGAGCAGCTCCGAGTCTGCAGAGTGCACTGTGACGGCTGTTTGCAGATGTCGAGCTGCCAGAGGCTCGGGTGCCCTCCCAGGACGGTTCCTGAGAAGTGAGACCAGCCAAGAGAGCAGGCACATCTTCCCTACCACACTCTTCCTCCTGCCGCCCACCCAAGCCCCGCAAGTTTCTGCAGACGGTGGGGGAATAGCAAGAGCCATGGGAGTCAGACAGCCATGCGCTGGAATCCTAACTCCACAGCCCATTGGCTGGGGCCTTGAGCCAGTGACTTAACCTCTCTGAGCCTCAGTTTCTTTACTGATTACATAGGTAATGAGAGGACTGTACCCAGGGCCATATTGTGACTTTCATGAATTATAGCCATTTTCACCTTTGTGGCTGTGGGCCTGCTCCTCAGTTTTCTTTTCTTTTCTTTTTTTTTTTTCTTTTTAAAGAGAGAGAGGCAGTTTTTATTTATTTATTTATTTATTTATTTATTTATTTATTTTTGGCTGCGTTGGGTCTTCGTTTCTGTGCGAGGGCTTTCTCCAGTTGCGGTGAGCAGGGGGGCCACTCCTCATCGCGGTGCGCGGGCCTCTCACTATCGCGGCCCCTCTTGTTGCGGAGCACAGGCTCAGACGCGCAGGCTCAGTAGTTGTGGCTCACGGGCCCAGTTGCTCTGCGGCATGTGGGATCCTCCCAGACCAGGGCTCGAACCCCTGTCCCCTGCATTAGCAGGCAGATTCTCAACCACTGCGCCACCAGGGAAGCCCAAAGTTTTCTTTTTTAATAAAAATATATTTTATGATTGCATGGGTATAAAGATGCATATACTCATATTATGTATTAAAACATTTTTGAATCTAAAATTTTATTTTTTCTTCTGTTTCTACAAAGAAAAGATTTTCACGGACCCCCAAAAGTACTGTGGGCCCTCTGCATGGATAATCGTAATGGTAAGTGGGCCGGCCCTCACCCAGTGAGACTCTGGGCCCTCAGCTCAGAGTCTGCTTTGGGGGCAGCCCAAACTAAGACATACTGCGTTAGAGAACCTCCAGCAGAGAAGCTACTGAGATGGGAGTGTGTTGACTGAGGGCTGGGGGACGGAAAGGAACAGCTTCACAAACTCATCACCCACTGCCCCCTCCCATCCAGTCTCCACCCCATGCGGGCTGTGGTGCAGACTTCCTGCAGGATGGGTCAGCCCGTGCTTCCTTTACATGTGCCCTCTGCACCTCCACGCCTTCATTTCCACTCCCTCTGCTCATACCCAGGCAAGTAGAGTGAGGCCCACCCACCCCTCTAGCTCCATCTCCTCGGTCCCTTTTCAGGGAAGAGCATCTCTTCTGCCCCTCCTGCCAGGGGACATCCCGGGCCCTGGGGCTCTCAGCCGGCCTCCCTCACTGTGCGCCTCCTGAGGCCCACATCTGGCATATCTGGCTGTGCCTTCCCCACCCTCTTCCCTCCCTGGAGCAGGCCCTGTCTTCAGCTTCCGAGAGCCTCAGGAGGAGAGTGGACAGGAGAAAAAAAGCCGCTTTTGCATGATATTAGCTTCTTGCCTGTCTGAAGTCACAAGGCTGGATCCTGCCGCCCCTGGGGCCTCAAAGCACTTATGATTCTCTTCAAGCTACCAGGCAACTGGCAGGAACTAAAGAACTTATGTTTCTAAAGTGGGAGTGGCTGGTGTTTATCAAGGACATGGGCTCCAGTGGCCCCTCCAGACGATGGCTGAGGCCTGTCCTGAGCACTGTGGAAGCAGGAAGTTCCCGGCTAGGCTGGGGCTTGCTGGCTTTGCTGGAGAACTGGCAGGACCTGAGGAAAGCATTCCTCACAAATGTCTCCTTCAGAGGCTGCTGGATTCCTTTAACAGCTAATTAGTGAGAAGTCGCTACTGTGATGGGGGCTGACCTGGGCCTTCCTCCACCTCCTCCTAGGGGTCAAGGCCCCTGGGGAGGTCAGCAGTGCTTTACTATGGCCATATTTCCTCCCAACGTCAGCTGTTTCTTCGGGAATCATCTCTCCAGCTTAAGCCTTTTTTCAGAAACGAGCTTTTCCCTGACAAGTCTGCAGCTCAAAAGAAGCCGGCCCCTCTTAACTGTTGAAATCAGGCGCATCTGGAAGCAGTAAACTTTTCAACAGGCTGAGAGAAAGAAAAGACATATTGTAGGGGATGGATTCACCTCTGGGACTAATTATTCTTTATATTTCACCCGTCACATTTACAATCTTCGTCAGAGCAAAGAGACAATAAATGATCTCATTAAAACCCAGAAAGATGCTTCTCCCCGTCGAGAAGAACCTCCCCTCAATGCCCTGATCTCTGACGAGAGAGCCGTGTCAGTGAGGCGGGTGCTGGGTCCCCGGGACCAGGGATGGGAGGGGCAGGGCTCTGCCAAATGTTTTTCCTTGTCTGAATACAATATCTAATTTTTCCATCACTGGAAATATCCTCATGAGTCTGAAATCAAAGTCTTCTCCGGCCACATTTTCCCCAGAGGCAGGATCTTGTGGCGGAGACAGTAATCAGGAGGGGGTGTTGGACTGTGAGGTTTAAAAAATCATCTGAACCAACAGAAAGAAAGAAACGAAGATGAAGAAGAAAGAAAAAAAAGGTTATCTGAATCAGCTCTTCTTTCTTCCTCCCCTATCAAAAACCTATCCTGGGCTTCCCTGGTGGTACAGTGGTTAAGAATCCGCCTGCCAAGGCAGGGGACACGGGTTCGAGCCCTGGTCCAGGAAGATCCCACATGCCATGGAGCAACTAAGCCCGTACGCCACAACTACTGAGCCTGCACTCTAGAGCCCATGAGCCACAACTACTGAGCCCGCGAATCACAACTATTGAAGCCTGTGCACCTAGAGCCCGTGCTCTACAAGGGAAGCCACCGCAATGAGAACCCTGCACACCGCAGAGAAGAGTAGCCCCTGCTCACTGCAACTAGAGAAAAACCCGCGCGTGGCTAAAATAAATTTAAAAAAAAAAAAGGTCAAGAACCCATCCTGGTGAAAAGATTCCAGAGAAGACACTGAATCATATTCTTCCAGGGCTGGGGTGATGCCCACACAGTCATGGATATCAGGATCTGAGGGGGCTCTTGTTACCCCCTTTTCCAACCATACAAAGGGATGGCCCAGATTGGGCACCCTAGAGTCCTCCCAGCCATACCTCCTCATCCTCCACCAGGCACAGTGGCCTTAGGGCAACTTAGAAGCCCCCCCGACCCAGCTCCTACTCGACTCCCCAGTCATTGGGGCTGTGTGCCAGAGGAGAAATTCTGCAATCTTGTCGGGTGTTGGCCCTGCAGGTGGGAACTCCTTCTGCTGAAGGGGGCTGGTGTTTTCCAGGTCCTTGCCACTTAAAATGTGATCAGAAGCATTAGCATCACTTGGAAACCCCTTCAAAACACAAAATCACCTCACCCCTTCCATCCCCCTATCCCACGTAGTTTAACAAGACCTCCAGGTGATCTGTATGAATACTAAAACTTGAGAAGTAATGCCCTAGACCAGTGGTTCTCAATTTTTTACTTGGCTCAGGTCACCTGGAGGGCTCATTAAAACTCAGGATGCAGGACCCAGAGATTCTGATTCAGTAGGTTGGAGTGGCTAAGAATTTGCATTTCGGATACATCTCCAGGTGGTGCAGTTGCTGCTGGTCCAGGGACCACATCAAGCTGATTCCTAAGCCTAACGGGACGCGCTTAAGGAATCATATTTAAAAATACCGATTCCTGGGCTTCCCTGGTGGCACAGTGGTTGAGAGTCCGCCTGCCGATGCAGGGGACACGGGTTCGTGCCCCGGTCAGGGAAGATCCCACGTGCCGTGGAGCTGCTGGGCCCGTGAGCCATGGCCGCTGGGCCTGAGCGTCCGGAGCCTGTGCTCCGCAACGGGAGAGGCCATAACAGTGAGAGGCCTGCGTACTGCAAAAAAAAAAAAAAAAACGATTCCTGGGCTCCACTTGAAGAAATGCAGATGCAACGATCTTGTCATCTAATAAGTGTCCTTCCAGCAATGTACATCTGTCTAGCACAGTTGACAAAGCACCTTGACAATCAATATTCCATTTACTCTTTGGGAATGAGAAACTTCTTACAAAGGATGAGGCAGCTCAGGCTCTGAGAGGTTATGTGAATTACCTAATGTCTCTTAGAGAGTGAGTAAGCCAGGATTTGAACCCAGAAATGCCAAAGTCACAACCTATACTTTCCCACCTCAACCCAACCTGCCTTAACAAAATCATTTTAAAGACGGTTGAGTCCATTTCAGTTATTTCAGTTTCATGATCATATTTGAGTCGACTGTTCATAGCATTTCCCGGAGGTGGTTTTATGGTCTTCTGGAGCCCGGTTAATGAACAGGTAAGACTATTTTTTACTGAGCCGCATCCATTGAGATGCTGGTAATATCCTACAGTACTCAGAAGCATGCCAAATAGACAGCGTACCTTCTCTGATCTTGCCTACCCTTTCAATTTACCTTTAGAAACAGGTTTTTAAGAGAAAGCAAAAAGACCCAACCCTTTCTTTGAAGGTCAGAATGATCGGATTTTGATTTAGCTGTGTCTGAATCGGTGAGTTCACTGGAGTTCACACCTCCAGTGCCCATCACTGCCATAATGTCCAGTGAAGCTTTTTCAGTCAAAGTAAAGGCATTTGCTTGCATTGTAAATACTAGTTGTTGATTAAAAAACAAAACAAAACCCACACACAACATTGTATGCCTTAGACCATAGCTTTGAAAAGAAAAATATCTTCCCCTGAGTCTGTCCTCAGATCCTTTTAGAAGTGCAAGTTGAGACGAGGTTTCCAAGCTGGCTGGAACCGAGAACAATGCCCTGTGGGCGTGGGTGTGGGAGTGGGTGCAGCTTGTCATCCGGCAGCTTTTGAACAGGTGTCAAAAAAAGGCCAATTTGAAATAAATGATCCGGTTGCCTCAAAGAGAGCAGTACCTAGGTCAGAAATGTCCAGAGGTCTCTTTGAAGGAAAAAAAACCAACTTTTCTGCTCCTTCGTGTCTGGAGGGAAGCAGAGCTGGTATTTTCCCATTGACTGAGCACTTTCTCCTAGAGGTGTTTCTGGAAGCATAGAGATCAAATTACTAAGCCGTTTTCTGCCTCACAATTACTTGGTTGGGTTTTTAACTTGTAAAACTTTCTTCTTTCAAAGTCCAGCGCTACATTTATTTTCCCTTCCCCCTCTCTGACAGGGGTGGGAATCAAGGTGGCATTAGCCATCCCAGAAAGTGAGCCAAGGGTGCCTCTGCATTAGATCACATGTCGTAACCAGGAAATATTTTTAGAAATTAAAAAAAAAAAAAAAACTCCTGGGCAAATGGTGCCGATCTTGTGCTGTTTGGGGAAAGTGGCTCATCAGAGTAAATGCTTCTTTCTCTGATGCCTTAAGTATCCTCCCTGCCTCAGATGAGCGGGTTATTAAGGTAATATTACCCTTTATTGCTGAAAAGCCGTGTAAATAGACACCCAGACTACAGAGATTACCAGCTTTCAAACGGCAGAGATGAGACACTTTCTCTTACAATTTCCTTTTCCTCCAAATAGCATACCCTATTTACTTAGGGGAATAGTCACCATCTTATAATGACCACACCCATTCGCTCAGACAGAAAAAGCTGGCGAAGTAAGTGTAGCTATTACGTGGGCAAATCTTTGCGTGTCTTCCCCCTCCTGTGTGCTCCGCTGTGTGCTCACTGCCCCCTGTTCATTTGGTCACGTACAGAAAGTACTGCCTCCTTTCTCCTGAGCCCTCCTTTGACAAGGGTCAGGGAAGTCCCGGTCCTAGGACAGAGGATACTTCTTGACGGATGGGGGAGGAAACCCTGAGACTGGGTGAGGAGACACAGCCATCTGTGGTTGGAGAGCTCCTAGTTGATGGAGCACAGCCCTGACATTGAGGACACCTACATATATACATATACACACATATTCATATATATCCACATACACACATTCATACATATGTGCACAACCATATACATTATATATTTCCACTAAACATTATTATATTTATTAATATATAAATTGTTTTTCTTAGAATGCTTATAGAAAAGTGGCATTGATGAATAACACTGAGACTTGAAAACAAGGACATAATTAGTATCAGCTGACCTAAACTCTGGAGTTAGTGCCGAGGGAAGAGGTCTTTAAAGGGAGAGAGTGTGGCCGGGGTATACTCTGAGCGCTTCATATTAGGCTAGGAAAGAATGGTAGAAACTCCGCCTGCTCTTTCCCGACCGAGATTCCTTCATAACCAAAGCACAATAGCTTCACCCAGCCCACTGTAACAGAATAAACAAGTTTGATGTAACTTCCAAATCTATTTTCTATTGTAAGTTCCGTTTATTGAATAAAATAGCAGTTCAACATGTTTGCAAATCATGGTGCTGTTAGATGCCAGTGCTGGCAGAGATTCATGTGTTTACTGTACAGCTCTCCCAGCTAGGCTCTGCGACTCAGCAGAGCATCGTTGTGGAATTCCAAACAGCTGCAAAGAGTAAGTTGAAAGAAATTCTGGTTAATCTTTCAGGGGGCTATGTGGTACGGTGGAAACTGGTTCCAGACAGCAGAAGATACTTGCTTTTAGACTTAAGACTCAGAACAGCTTCTGGATACTTGCTTTTTGGACTGACGAAAATTAAGAGCGAGGCTGTGACATGACATTGCACATTTACATTTAGTATCGTCTAAACGTGAACCTGAATTTGCTTTATGTTCAAAACCCCCTTCTTTTCAACATTTTTTCGCCCTGGTTCCCAGGCTCTGGGAAAATGCACAAAAAAAAAAGATGTGGTCCACTTGTGGAGGAAAATGGGAAAGCTAACACTACCTCCTCAAGCTTCTCCAAATGATTCAGAAATTCTTCAGAGAATTTGTTGTTGAGCTAGGTTGAAGGTAGAATTTACCTGCATGCATTTGGCTAGAGAAGAGTTGATCTTGATTTCCTGGTCAAAGTACATTTTCAAGATGGAGATACAGAATTTGGTGGTGGCCTACCAAGTACACCTAATCTGTGAATTGCACTGTTCAAGTTTGGCCACCACAAAATCAGGACTTTGCAGGCCTGATGCTTGGGTCCTACCTTTTGCAGTGATTCCCAGCCCCATCCCAACACCATGTCCTGCCTACAGCCCATGGAAGCCCAGCCTAGAGGCTGCGTTTCATTCCCATCTGGACCGGGATGGGAAGACCCTCTGCTGCTGCCTTTTGCTGGTAGCTGAAGCACTGTGAACACAGCCTTGAAACTGACCGTAAAATAGAAAAAATAGAAGTACATGAGTAGCCAGGCTGTCTGCCTGGTCCCTTATGCCCTGGTCTTTGGCATGGAGGTAGGCCTAGCCTGTGTTCCAGCCGCCCGGCTGGTTGCTGCCAGTTCAGTTTCCCAGGACTTGGGTCTAATCCCAGTCTCACACCTCACATGGAGCTGGCTGGTTCCTGTTAGCATTTCAGTCTACCCCTAACAGGGAGCATAGCTGCTGCCAAGAACTCATGACACTGGATTCCCATTTGGCCCCTTCTGATCAGACCCTGCCGGATTACTTTGCCTGCTTGGAAACAGATGGTGGCTGTACCACGTCTCTCCATATATTCTGATTCAAGTTACCCCCTGTCACCCCAGCTTGTGGTGCAACAGGCTCTGATCTGGAATTCTAGGTAATGCTAGCCCCCTTTCAGAATAGTTCCTTAGAGATATAACCTGTGCCAAACAAAATAAAGAAACTTTATCGAGTGAGGAGACTTTCAGAGAACTTTATCTATTTTTCAAAGTCTTCCACGGAAAGTTCCCAAGAACACTCTAGAAGATAACATGGTTTTATTTGCTCAGCGGCTTAGCTCAAGTCAGAGGTGATTTGATAGATTTATGACGAGGCCTTTTTTACATGCGTGGATCTGGTGATCTGGCTAGCTTTGACCTGCCCTCGAAAGAATGCTCTGCCCTGAAGCAGGCCCATTTGGTCAGACATAGTTACACAAATGGGAAGGTTCTTGCAAATGGTCAATCAACTTACAGAGAGCAAAACAAGCAGCCGAGCCTTTAGTTGTGTCTCAAAGTACTGCTATTTTCAAAGCTATTTTCATTGAGACCTTCTGCCTGGAGGAAAACACTTGTTAAATCTGTGTGTTATGAAGTGGTAGGCTAGTGACATTCAAAACTGTTAACACTCAAACAGTTTTTATTTATTAATGGACTTTTCATCTTTTCAAACTGGCTTTTTAAAATCAATAATAATCTCTGTTAATCAAAATGCATACAGAAACACAATTTATGAGTTGGTCATTATTCTTTCTTGCTATAGAAAATTAGCCAACAGCTGTTCAACAGACCCACACAACCAGCAATAACTTTGAAATATAGTTAATAACAAACGTATTCATTATTTTTCACTATCTTGCTTGTTCTCAGTGATAAGAATCAATATAAATGTCTCATGTTAAGATTTGTGTTTGTTCCTTTCTGGTGTGTGCAAAAGAAATAAAACAGTATTCCCAACAGTTAATATTTTAATTGCTTTGTTCTTTTCCATGTATTTTAGAAATAAATCACTTACTCCGGTCTTATCCATTAATAAAAAGTTATTATGACTTCAAATCCTCTTTTGGCTAGATTGCAAATACAAATAAATATAGAATCCATTGAAAATCCACTACATACAAGTCACCTAAAACAGGCCTGTTTTCAAGACCTTTCTACTAAGCTATGGAGACCTTTTTGTTAATTTATGAAAACTTTCCTACTATAGGGAAAACAGATGAAATAGTGACGGTCATGGTTGAATTGGTGGTGAAAGGCCCAGAACCTGCCAGGAGCTACTCCCCCAATCTCAAGGTCTCTCTCAAGGGTTACCTCCAAGCACTCAGGCTACTGTGAAGCAGTTAGAAAGCTACAACCTGATAGGCAAAATGTGATTTCAAGCCTAGTTCTTCTTGGGTACAGAGGGGGGTCACCTTAACAGCATCAATCCAAATTTTACTGAGTCTTCTTGCTGTGTATTCAATGAGGACCTTCAACCTATTCCAATAAAGTCCCACCCAGACTCCACAGAGATGTCTCACATGTCCTTATGAATGGTGACCATGTTATTACAGGCAACATGCAGATTCTCCCAGGTGCATCCCCTTTTCCCTGGCCCTGGCCTATCCAAGGTCCTCTGTCCACAAAGCCTCTTGAGGGTGCCTCCCCGTAACCCCTGCTTCTGGCCACCACAGTCAGAATTTCAACTTTCAAGCCAAAGCAAATAAATATAGGGTCCAAAGCTGCCAATCCATTAGGGTCAGAATAGCGCTATGTCTGGCCCATCTGTCCAGCAGCCTGTGTCATGCTCTCCTGGGGATATAAGAATGCTACTCGCAGAGTCCTTCCTGAAGACCAACCCTACAGTTTTGGCTCAGGCCCTCTTCTACAGGGCTCAAACACCAAGCTAAAGTGCCAGGAGGGAACAAATCCCATGCTGGCTTTTCATTTTCACCCCACCAGTCGTCACTAAACTTCCTCCTTTCTCTTCCAGGCCCATACAACAAAACTACAAACTGACTACTCTCATCTACTCAGCAGTTTAGGTACATTCTCTGACATGTGTGGACCTTGGTTTGGGCTCAAGGTGGAATTCATCAGACTGTGTTCCTTTGAGCCAAGTTTGATATCAGCTGTCCTGCTTTTCTTAGAATGACACCATTGATTTGTCCAAGCCAAGGCTCTGAGCCCAGCCCCTGAGGTGCCATGAGCTTAAATGCAGAGATGTGCTCAGGATATGAGACAGCTTCAGCAAACACATCAATCCCTTTGGCCCTTGGAATGAATGTGCTACCCAAAGGGCAGCTACTGTCTTGATTATATTTCCCAGAAAGCTACGAGGAAAAACAAACAAACCAACCAACCACAAAAGCTATTTCCTGGCTCTCCCAGCAACTCTGACTAGTTTTGAGTGGTTGTTTTTTATTATCCCTTCCTTTGGGGAACAAATTAAAGTTGTGTGTTTATTTCTGCAACACTGAGAAACACAAAGAGAAAGCCTCCCAAAAGGATGATCCCGTTTCCCATTCCAGAGATTTGCCAACAACCACATGAAAAGGAAAAATAAACTTGAAGGCGTTGCATTATGTAATAGATTTGCCCTTTTATATGACTTACAATTCCACTTCTGTTTTAAATTCACTCGAGGTATGACCATCCTCAACCCCCCAAAAAAGTCATGCTCCCTTGAGAAAGACATAGGTGAATGCTCACTATATACCTAGTATATCTGTTATGTAGAAGTTCTCATTCTCAGGTTCCTCAAAGTGGGGCATAAATGTATTTTTCCATAGTGTCTGCACGAGTCAATCCAAACCTTAGGGACTTTTTACGACAGCTTGTACTCTAACAATGTCATGGTCTCCCCCATGTCTCTGAGATTAGGCGTGATACAGATCGAACTGAGATATTATCACACACACTAGATTGTCAGGGACAGATACCCTGGCCGTGGTCTCCTTGCCTGGTCTAGCCTAGTCCTGCCCTAATACCCAGGCCAGATACATAGACTTATCTCAGTCATTGTGGGTCTCCTACTTAGTCCCTGCTCCTGAGGTCTAGAGGCTGGATTGTGTGAGTGGGTAAGAAGCAATAAACCTGGGCTATCAATACCACAGGTCTTTGAGCTTTTCCTGTGCCACCCAGTTTCAGGTTCCTACAGTGTTTTTCCTGGTGGGTGGCCCCTGGGATTTCCAGGGGATTGACCATAGCCCGGATGGTAACAGAAACCACTTAGCCCACATGTTTCCCCAGAAGGAGATCTGCTCCCAATGAAGGTGCACTGGCTGATCCCAGAGCTTGGGAGATCTCCTTGGGATGAAAGGACTTGCTAAAGAGAGCAGTGAAAGAGCATTGGAGCTTGAAGGCAGCAAGCCCCACTGGCCTGAAAAAGAAAAGTTGGAAGGACCCTGAAAGTTCTCTTCAGCTCTATGACTTCTGGTTTTAAGTGACCACATCTGCCTTGAGAGCAGACCTCAGAGAGCTGGGGAAGAAATACAACTGTTCCTGGTCCCAAGGGAGAAAATCAGGGACAGAATGGGGAGGACTTTGGTGTGCATCTGTCAGTGTCTGTGAAGAGAGTAAGGCTGCTTGCCTAAGGCTCCTGGGCTGATCACGTCCCCCTTTCCCTAAGCCTTCAGGGTCATCACCACTGGCTGTTGTCTCTCCCTAGTATTTTCACACTCATGCTTCACCTGAGGCATTTTCTCAAAGGACTGAAGTTCCTTCTTTCTTTTTTCTACCCGCCAGACTGGATAGGCTATTCTACTGTTCCTCCAGCCACCTCGCTGCTAAGACTGATGTTTAAGTTTCTGGCTGTTATGTGTATCTGTAGAAAAGTTCTGAGGCAACTATGCATCTATCTCTGGTCCATCTTAGTCAGCTTGGGCTGGTATAACAAAATACCATAGACTGGGTGGCCTAAACAACAGACATTTATGTCTCACATTTCTGGAGGCTAAGTCCAAAATCAGGGTGCCAGCATGTTTGGGGTCTTGTGAGGTCTCCCTTTCTGGCATGCAGATGGCTGCCTTCTTGCTGTGTCCTCACATGACAAGGTGTGCACTCTGGTCTCTTCCTCTTCTTGTAAGGACATTAATCTGATCATGGGGCTCTACCCTCATGACCTCATCTATACCTAATGACCTCCCAGAGGCTCCAATTCCTAATACCATGACATTGGGAGGTAGGGTTTCAACATATGAATATTAGGGGCACGGCGCACAAAGGTTCAGTCCATAACACTGGTCCATAAGCCAAGATGCACCACAGCTGGAAAGAGACACTCATACAGGACATCACCAGAGAGAAAACGATTCTAACAAAAGCCAGTCATGACCATATTCAGCATCTAGGATGGGGAAAACCTACTGTCTCCTTCCCCATTGGCTCTCCTTTTGGGTCACTGGAGACAGTCCTTCTTGAGGACTTCTCTGAGCTGATTTCAGTTAGTGGCTCCTTAGAGTCCAACATTTTCAGAATTATCCAAAAACACCATTCTGAAGCAGTCTTTCTTCTGTCAACAGTGATGGCCTCTAATAACTGTGACATGTTATTGTGGTAAAAGAACTCCTTTCCGGGGCTTCCCTGGTGGCGCAGTGGTTGGGAGTCCGCCTGCCGATGCAGGGGACACGGGTTCGTGCCCCGGTCTGGGAGGATCCCACATGCCGCGGAGCGGCTGGGCCCGTGAGCCATGGCCGCGGAGCCTGTGAGTCCGGAGCCTGTGCTCCGTAACGGGAGAGGCCACGACAGTGAGAGGCCCGTGTACCGCAAAAAAAAAAAATAAAATAAAAATAAAAAAAAAATAAAAAAAAAAATAAAAAAAAAAAAGAACTCCTTTCCAAGGCGAAGGAGGGATGGAAAAAAAGGCAGTGAAGGGAATTGTGAGATACACATGTATTAGTTTGCTACAGCTGCTGCAACAAATTACCCCAAACGTGGTAGCTTAAAACAATAGAAATTTGTTCTTTCACAGGTCTGGAGGTCAGAAGTCCAAGGTCAAGGTGTTAACAAAGTTGGTTCTTTCTGGTAGCTCTGAGGGAAAATCTGCTCCATGCCTCTCTCCTAGCTTCTGGTGGCTGCTGCAACTCTTGGCATTCCTTGGCCTGCAGATGCATCACTATGGCCTCTGCCTCTGTCTTCACAGCACCTTCTTCACTGAGTGTCTTCTCTCCTATATAAAGACACTTGCCATTGGATTCAGGGTGCATCCTAATTAAGATCCTTAATTAAATTACATCTGCAAAGACTGTTTTTCCATATATAAGGTCACATTCACAAGTTCTAGGTAGATATATCTTTTGGGGAGATACATTTAACCAATACAACATGTAAAGGAAAATCAAGTAAATCCAAATAAGAAAGGTAACCAACACCTCTATAACAATTGTAGAACAGATAAAATAGACTGGAGTTGTGAACTGGGAGTGAAGACATTGGGTTATAGTCTTAGTTCTGTCAATAATAGTGATTCTGCAATCTTGGGCAATATCTTCCCTTTTGTAGGCTCAATTGCTGCATCTCAAAAATGAGAAAATGGATTAAATGAGCTCTTCCAGCTCCACTGTCCTATGGTTCCATTTGATAGTCTTTCTTCTAATTAGATCTCACATGTGTTCATGTGTGCACGTGCGCACACACACACACATGCATGCATGCAAAGCACACCCCTCCCTACTGCAGATCAAGCCAGACACATCCAGACACCCAACTGAGTATTGAATTTATACTGTTTCATGTGGGGAGTCTGGAATGTCGCTTCCATTGTGTCGTGTTTGACTTGGCTGGAGAAATCTATCTGGCAGTGCTTAAAAATGCCGCACCTTTATATCCTGAGTTTTTCCACAGTCTGCTTGTCCTGGGTTTCGGAACACTTCTTTTCTTCTCTTCCATTTGAGTATTTCAGTCTCTGGTCTTCAGCGGGTCCACTGTTCTTTCTGCCCCAGGAGTGGTCACGTCTCAGATGGTGTGTCCTGGCTCTGGCAGATCATTCAAAAAGAGGGTGATGGATAAAGAAGAGAGGCTTGGAAATTCCAGGGCTTTGTTTCTTCATGGAACTCCTGATGGTATAATGACCAAGTACTGGAATTTATATCACGACCCTACTCCAGAAAACATGTGTGCCTCTAATTGTGGTAGATAAACTGTATCTTATTATCCCATAGTCTACATGTGAGGGCTGGGCAAAGGAGGAGTGTAGTCATGGAACACAGGATGAAAGAGCTGGAGAAATCGTTTGCAATCGTTCCTATGTGTATGAATGTTTAGAAAACATAAGTTCTGTGAGAGGACAGGGGTCTTACTGTCCTGTTCTTCACACCTGTATCCTCAGCACCTAGCTCAGGGTGTGGCACATAGTAGACACCCTTTTAATTTCTGATTATGACTGAAAATGAATGTATGAATCAGATTTTTAGAGGAGTACAGATCTCATGC